>NC_081844.1:82014348-82618863 GCF_963259705.1 Myotis daubentonii | reverse complement strand
CCTTTTTATTGACTTTATTGGGGTGACACTAGTTAACAAAATTATAGGGGTTTTAGGTGCCCAATTCCACAACCATCATCTGTACACTGTACTGTGTGCTCACCACACCAAGTCTGTACTAAGATTTTTTAAAACAAGAATAATTTAGAGTGGGGGAAAGAAAACCCCGCATGATCAGCAGTGTTGAAACGGACACTTCAATGAACAGTGATCACTGCTCCTCAGCAAGGACTTGCATATTCTATAGGGCTGAGATGCTACTGAGGACACCTGGACTTGATGAATTTAAAATAAAGAAGAAAACAAAAACTGCCCAACAATACTCTCATGTAGCATGATATTAGCTGTAAATATACCCCATGGGTAGAGATTAACACACTAACTTCCAAAAGGGGCTGCATCATAAAAAAACTAAAAGTACACCAAAGATTTATACCGAAATGTTGACAACTATCTCTGGATAGCAAAATTATGGGTATTATTTACATTCTATAGGAGATATTTCTGTAATTTTAAGAGTTCTTTTATAAATGAGGTCCCCTGCCCTGCTGGCATGGCTCAGTGGTTGAGCATTGACCTATGAACCAAGAGTTCATGGTTTGATTCCGGTCAGGGCACATGCCCGGATTGTGGGGTCGATTCCCAGTACAGGGCGTGCAGGAGGTAGCTGATCAATGATTCTCTCTCATCATTGATGTTTCTATGTCTCTCTCCCTCTCCTTTTCTCTCTGAAATCAATAAAAATGTTTTTAAAAAATAAATACGAGGCCCCCTCTCTGTGTCCAAGAACTGTGGTGTAACCCGGAAGTCGCAGCCTGGGGTAGAGCCGAGCCTCGAAAGTCAGGTTTGGAGAAGCCACTCTCCAGCCCCTGATCGAGCTGGATTTGGTCACCACATCTGTGTTATACCTGCCAGGCTGAGCCCTCACCGGTGACTCAGACACCAATCCTGTTATGATGTCCCACATTTCAGCACATCTCAACTCTGGGAGCCACAATATAAGCAGAATGAAGATTTCCTCCCCGTGGCTAACCACCCTGACCACCGGGCAGCAGGAGCCTGTGTGGGCGCCATGCCACACCGCCTGGGCACAGATCCTGGAGCCGGCCAGCTAATGCCTCATTATTATTATTTGGAAGAATAAATCCTGGGAAAGATCCCTGCCACCCTAAGTGACCCCACACTCACAGGGTGGGCCCCACACTACAGCCTGGGCTCCCATCCTAGAGAATGACCTACTCTAGCCCACCCCCACCTTCTAGTTCCCTTTTACCCGAAGCAGGCTTCTTTATCTTGCCCACCAAACCAATTTCCTCATTGTTTATAGCAACCTAAACTTTTAAAAGCTTATGTGAGAAGTGAAGGGAATGTGCATGTTATGTTTTGAAACTGAGTAAAAGTAGTATTAGAGCAGAAAACCCAGGCTGCACCTGGATGCAAGCGGGCAAAGAAGAACAATGAAGCAAACCAGCCTGTGAGCAGGGCAAGACTTCAAACACTTCCGTTCCCCCAGGCCAGCCAGGTCTGGCCAACCCAGCCTGGCCCAGTCAGCAGGCGCCCGGCACAGCCCCCGGCCAGCTGAGCAAACTGGACCTGCAAAGAATAGTTGCCTTTCATACTCCATTACCCCTGAGTGCTGGGCAGGCCAAGGCTTTTGAAAAGCAAAAGAGAATGTTTTGCATGAAGTATTGACTAAAACAGACTGTGTCTCTGTCTGAGAGGATGAAAAACCTCAGGCCATCTTTAGGAGCCGACAGTCCTCCAGTGTCCTCATGACCCTCAGGTCCAGGAGACCTAGTGCCGGCACCAGGGGGACTTTAAGGAAGCGCTGGGCCTACCTGAGCAGGCCTGGCAAGTTAAAGCCTGAATTCACACATATGTGGACTGAGAGTCAAAGTTGGTGCTAAGAGCCCAGTACACTTACGCAAGACCAACCGCAACTGCTTTTGTGAGAAGGAAGAGCTGCAACTGAGTGTCCCCAGAGGGAACTCCTCTTACGCATAGAGCCCACCTTCTTTCTTGCTGTGACCTATGCTTGTTATTGCTAATTTTGAAGTATTTTAAAAATAATCCCTAATGGAAAACAAAAGAGCATAAAAGTTAGGAATAAAACTTGAAATCAGGCAGACCTGGGTTAAATTCATGGCTCAGCGAGTTTCTACTTGACTTTAGGTAAATTAATTCATTTCTCTGAATCTCAGTTTCCTCATCTCTAACATGGAAAACCACCAGGACTGCTGTATGGATTACATAAGATAGTGTACACAGAGCACCTGAATAAGACCTAAGTAGAAATGGTAACATATTTAGTGCCTGGCACTGAATTACAGAGAGCACTTAACTGACAATTACTGAATGAGTGAGTGGTGTTTCCAAGGGAAAAAGGAAGATGAAGTTGTAAAATATTTGTACTGGTCCATGGGAGGCCACATGACACATGGAAGCATGTCAGACTCTGGGTCAGACACCCGGGGGAACTTGTGCAAGGCATTGTAGCTTCTCGAGACTCCAGTTCCACAGCTGTAAACTCTGGGATAATACCACTTATCCTGGGCTTGCTCCGACACTGCCCAGCTCTGACCTTGGGTAAACTCTCGTCTTTAATAAGACCCACGTCACAGGGCCTCAAGCTAAGTAAATGATGAAGCATGTAAGTATTCAGCACAGGCTGGACACACAGCAAAACCTCAGTTAGCAGCAGCTCCTCAGGGCCACCTGCAGGATTCTGAGAGGAGATGAGGAGGGAAAGGAACCCAAGGCCTGAAGGAGAATGCCTCACAAGATACCTGTGCAGGTAGAGGATGCAGGGAGTGGGGCACAATCATTCAACAACTCCTTGGTTTGAGTAATGGAATAACATACCAAAGTCCCTGCTTTCAAGGAGCTTATATTCCAGTGGGAGGAAAAAGGCAGCCAAGGAACACGTAAAGCACGGGAAGTAGGGAAAAGAGGGGGGAAGCACAGGGCCAGAGAGAGCCAAGTTGGGGCAGAGGGAGTAGGGAGGCAAATGAAAGGCCTCCCTGACTAGGTAATAGTTGAGCAAGAACCAAGACAGGGCAAAAAGCTGCATAGATTTCTGAGGCAAGCGAAAGGCAGAGGGAAAGGGACAGGCAAAAACAAAGGTCCAGCAGGGGGAGTGGCCTGGTGAGTGAACAGGTGGCCTGTGAAGATGGAGCAGAGCCTGCAGGTGTAACCACAGAAATAGCTTCAAATGGTCCTGTCCTGTTTAACAAGACACTGAGTTGTTTTTCAGACACAAGAGATCAAAACTGCAGGTCATGCAGCTGAAGCATGTGCAGAGAAGAGAACTTTGGCCTCCAGCTGCACCTGGAACCGGTCTCACCACCTGTCCCCATCTCCCCCCGCCCCCCACCCCACCCCAAGCTCTCTCCCCAGCACACATACATACACCGAAGGACTTGGATATAACCGGAACCTGAACGGGGTACCCTGTCAGAAGTGAAGGGTCCGCTGTCCAGGAAGATCCAGTGCTGACTCCTCCTACCATTAATGGCCAAGTTCCAAGGTCCTCCAATTAAAACTTGCCTCACCAGGCCTTTGTCACACTTGGTCCCCCTAACTCCTTAAAATCCCTTAACCTAGTCCAGGGAATAAGAGGGATTTGAGGCACTATTAAGTCTCCCAGATTCTCAGTTGGTCAATAAACTTTTCCTTACTCCAAACTCTGACATTTTGAGTTTTGGCTTTTGAAGCATCAGGCACACAAACTTGGGTTCTGTAAGGTGGGGAGGTGAAAGGGGGGCAGCCTACTCATAGAGGACTGTGCTAGTCACTGCAAAAATTCTGGCTTTTAATCGGGCCTGGGTAGAAGACAGCAGGGGCAAGAGGAGGGAGGCCAGTTATGTGGCTATGACAGTAGATGGGATGACTTTGGGGCTGCCTATAGCTGCCTCAGGCCAGTGGGAATTCTCAGTGTAGATCAGGAATGACCCTCAGTCCCTGTCTTCCCCACCTTCCCCATGAGAACTTCCTGTTTTCACCACCCCCATCCACCCACAAGCAAAAATTCAGAAAGATGTTGTGAGCTGCAAAAGGGTACTAACTTCCTCAATGCCCGTCAAAGTGCCATACACTGTACATATTACTTTATTCTTCACCACATTCCTGCAATCCCAGTTTCACAGATAAGGAAACAGAAGTCCAGGGAACCGGAGAAACTAAACCTAGATTCCTAAGCCAATGCGGCTTTTGGTGGCACCATGCAGCGTCCTTGCTGGGACATTCTGTCATCTGATACCTGGCAAAGGAAGATGGTACTGAGCTGGACTCTATGCTAGAAAGGCTTCCCAGGGCAATGAAAATGCCTGATCAGAGTTTCTGATGAAGAAAGGCATAAAAGGCGCAAACACGCCAGGCTGTAATTCCATACCTCAAGCCAATGAGCCAGAGATGCCAGACCGTTCAATTCCTTCCTCTTCTGTCCTCACGCTGACTGAGAGCAATGTCAGACACCAAGAAAGTGTGCGGGAGACACATGCTCCTCCCCCCTCCCCCTCCCGTCTGGGACTGTGGACTAAAGGGGAAGCCGCTCCTGACTTCTCACTGGCTGGCCAGTGACCCAGCAGGGCACTCCTGGAACGGGCGCTCTGCTTTCGCTTCTTCAAATTACAAAGAACCACAACAGGGTCACTTTTAGTTCCCCATCTACAGGCTTAGACACCCAGGCGAAGGCCAACTGGGCTTTTGGTCTCCATGGGGGCATCCCAAGGACTCAGCTGAAGTAGAATTTGTTTTATTTTATTTTTTAAAATATATTTTTATTGATTTCAGAGAGGAAGGGAGAGGGAGAGATAGAAACATCAATGATGAGAGAATCACTGATCAGCTGCCTTGTACACGTCCCCTACTAGGGATCGAGCCCACAACCTGGGCATGTGCCCTGACCGGGAATTGAACAGTGACCTCCTGGTTCATAGGTTGATGCTCAACCACTGAGCCACACCAGCTGGGCAGAATTTGTTTTATTTTAAATCATTATGTTGCCAGATATCACAGTCTGACCCCAGAAAAGCATGTATAAAACCCAATATCTGGATTGAAAAGAGTTAGCTAGTAAGGGAAGGGTCCCAAGGGAAAGGGACCAGATACCTAACATGAAGTCACAACCACCTTTCAAAATAGTGATATTGCCACTCATTCAACACATATTCACTGAGCATAAACATTGTGTCAGCACTGTTCCAGGTGCTCTGGAAGGAGATGAAGTAGAGAAACAACTGCCTTCGTGAAGCTTACAAGGGAAAGCAGGCACACTCAAAACAGGGAGGTTCAGTAACCTGCCAGATCCTAGGGTTACCGGGGTTTGAATCCAGCTTGCTCACACTCCACTTACCTCTGTTTACTAGGAATCTGGTGCCCTGCTGTAATTAACAGGATTTTGGGGTAGGGGTGGGGGGCTGAGGGAGATAGGAGAGGGAATTGCTGAAAAAGAGGTATTTTCCTTTGGTGGGTGTTTGACAATCACTGTGGGATCTGTGCTGGATTATAGCAGCAAGGTATCAGGAGGAAATACGTACTTAGCTTGGAATCAAGACTTATATCCAAGCCAAAACTCACTAAGCCTCTCTGGGTTTCACTTTGAATATCTCTAAAAAAAAAAAAAAAAGAAAAAAAAAAGGAGGTTAGCCTAGCAGGAATAGTAAATGGATTCCTCTTACCGAACAATTCAAGCCTATTCAGAGTGGCTGAAGCCACATGTGGGCTGAGCAGAAAGAGCCACAATTGATTAGTGATGTCTGCTAGGAGCGTGGAATGGTGATTAACCTGGGTGATCATCTGAGGCCTCTCCCACTTCTGATGATTTAAGGTATCTGAGTGGGAGTCATTTCAATTTTGATGACAGAATTAAAAAACCTCTTCTTTCATGACTTTCTAACCAATTCACAGAATGTTCCTTAACAAGACAGACTGCCAAATTTCTGACGTGACACTGGAGATGCTGTTGTGTTTAATTTTTAACTTTAAACGGTCTGTTACTATGGCATTTTTACAAGAACCTAGAAGTTTTGTTCTTTACATGCTCCACTGAACAGGAGTTCATCCTCACCACTGGGACTTGTGGTAGTGTTCCCAAAGGTCTCCCAATCCATATGCCATTTGCAGTGTGGCCTTGCCACTCCGCCAGCAAGGAGTGATCTAGTCCCCTTTCCTAGAACACACGCTAGGTAGACCTGTGGCTGCTTTGACCAATAAAATTGTTTCAAAATTAGAAGTTAGTTAATTAAAAAAATTTTTTTTAAAGAAAGGCCTGGTAGCTTCCACTTTTGCACACTATCATGGAAGGAGCCCACTATCTGAGGCTGTCATGCTGTAAGGAGGCCCAAGCCAGACACACTGAAGGGCCATATGGAGGGAGGGGGAAAGAGAGAGAACAGAGAAGAAAATCCCAAAGAAAAGAACATTAAATAGCTTTCAAATACATTTATGAAATAACTAGAGGCCCAATGCACAAAATTTGTGCAAGAGTAGGCCTTCGCAGCCCTGGCTGCCTCAGCCCTCACCGCCCCGGCGAACTCGAGGACCTGCCCCCTGCCCACTGGTGGTTCCGGAAGGTCGTGCCACTGTCCAGTCTAATTAGCATATTAGCTCTTTATTATATTGGATGAGATAAACAGAGCCTTTTCACCCTAAGAAGAATTAAGATATTATTTTCTCAAAAAGGCTGATATAACACCAAAGGTAAAGAAAGAAGATGAAGTCTATATGTTTTGCAAGCCCAGGAAGCACTTACTCTAGATAAGCTCTATAAGGTTCCACGTCTATCGAAAGCTAGTTACAGTCAGTATAAACAATACAGGTCTAGAAATGGCCTACACACTATAGACCATGAGGGCTATGCCTGGAAGACAACACCAGGCAGGCACTGGGCTGAATCTACTGGATAACCCAAATACTAGGCTGACTTTTCTTTTCATTGACATATAACATCTAAGGTAGTACATTAATAGTAAATGTACAGCTTGAAGAATGTTTATACCCGGATTAAGGTAAAGAAGATTCCTAATACTCCAGAAGGTTCCCTTGTGCCCTTCCCAATCAATACCTAACCCCACCCGCACCCCCTACTCCACAGCCAGGAGTAAACACAATTCTGATCTTCATCACTATTGATTATTTTGGCTTGTTCTTGAATTGCACGTAACTAGAATCATACATTATGTGGTATTTTCAGTCTGCCTTCTTTCATTCATCACAGGGTTACCTTGTCTTGAAGCAGAAAACCGGAAACTGAGATTTCTTTTCAGGAAATCCCCCTCTGATGTCACAGACCTGAATGCCAACTACTCTGATTTTACTGGCTATACTTCCTGCACTCTTCTGAGCACGAGCTATTTAAAATTTATAGCAAAACAGAATCTTGGATTGTAAAAGCTTTCCTTCACAATAAACCAAATCTTTTAAAGGTATGAACATCTATTCAATCTTAGCACAGCCTCTGATCTGACACTATAAAAGTATTATCTTTTCCATAGTGAGTGTAAAATTCCTCAAACATATTTTTCTTCCATGGAATCCACCCATTCTAAAGAATCCTCAAATCCTGAAATAAAATAAACTATTGATTCTGTAAGTACTTTTGATTAATAAGGGGTTAAGCTTTAGGAAAATCTCAGAGGCAGCCTAAGGCCCTAAATTCAGATGAATGTGGGTCAGAAAAGACAAGAGAGAGACAAGAGTACAGCAAGAAGTTACAGGTACAAGATTCTTAAGCTGAACTAACTGAATTAGATTCTGGGATCTGCCACTTCTAGCTGGGTGACCTCGGGCAAATCATTACTCCACTCTGTGCCTCCATTACTTCAGTATAAAATGGGAATAACCTCATAGGATTGTTGCAAGGATTAAATGTTAATGTATATATAAAGCTCTTAGGAGACCACATGGCACATAATAAGCACTCAGTAAAAATTAAGCTGAAAGAGCTGTAAGAGAGTGACTATTCCACAAAGGTTCTGAGCCAGTCCTAGCAGTCACCAAGACATTCAGTACAGTGCTTCTCAAGATATTTCCTTTTTAACCCTTCATAGACTGATACTTTTATAAAATGCAAGCTCACATGCTTGAATGTCAGGGAAATACCAAATTGCTCTAAATGTTTCTGAATGTTTACTCTCACTTTCTGTGCTTATCTCATCATAGCCCAGTAGCTGCTCAGGAACTGGCACTGATGTGCAGAGTAAATGTTGAGGAGCACTGTTCCAGCACACAAGGACTCACAAGCCAGCTGAGAACTCAGCCAGCAGGTTAAACAGAATTATGAAAACATGTTAGTAAAGAAAACCAACCCCGAAAGTAGGGGCAAGAGGATGACTTGAGGGTCAACAAGCTGAGAGAAAATAATCCCAACAGGCTAAACCTGAAAAACAAAACTGACGGCCAGAGCAAAAAGCCAACTGGTCCTTTCCCCCACAGGTGCTCCAGGAGGTGCGCCCAGAACACATGTCGGCCTGGAAGTCATCAGCCCCACAGGGAGCAAGAGAAATGAAGAAAGTAGGCAGAACTGACTCAGGTTTCCTGAGAAAGAAGTCCTCTCAGGAATAAGAAGCCACCCTAAGCACTCACCAAGCTTTGAGAATGTCAACCACGGCACACAAAGGCCAGAGTTTCTTCTCTGCCAAAGAAAACTGGCAAACCCTTCCTTCGGTGATGTGGGACTGCACGCACCCCGCCCCACATATCCACCTACACACACACCCGTCACATACCTGTGGTTTTAGGAGGCTCCTGAGGTCCGCCTTGCCAGCCATACTGTGGGTATCCTTGGTAGGGGTACCCCTGAGGAGGGGGGTAAGGTCCTCCCATAGGTCCTGGAGGGTAGGCTTCAGGCCCCATTGGTTGTTGTGGATAAGGTGGGTACGGGGCCGTCGGGCCAGGGCCCGAATACGGTGGAGGGTTCCCTGGGTTCATTAGGGAACTGCAGAATATACCTAAAAGACAAAGAATAAAAATCATTTGCATTTAATCAGTGGAAATCATTAGGAAACGAATTTCAACCCAAGAGATCTTTTACAAAATGCCGTAAAGGTATTTCAAACCTCTTGCAAATCTGCAGCTCTGCCCATTGTGTTTCCTTCTCACCATCATAATTGGCAAATATCTTCTGTATGTTTATTTGCCTTTGTCTGACTTCCCCACTAGACGATAGGCTGGGACAGCAGAGATCAAGTCTCTTCTGAATCATCACCATGACCCTAGAGCAGGGGTGGGCAAACTTTTTGACTCGAGGGCCACAATGGGTTCTTAAACTGGACCGGAGGGCCGGAACAAAAGCATGGATGGAGTGTTTGTGTGAACTAATATAAATTCAAAGTAAACCTCATTACATAAAGGGTACGGTCTTTTTTTTCAATAGTTTTATTCATTTCAAACAGGCCGGATCCGGCCCCTGGGCCGTAGTTTGCCCACGGCTGTCCTAGAGCTTAGCATTGTGCCTGGCACAAGGCAGGCACCTCAATAAATGTGTTGAGTGAAGAACAGGATATTATTTGTGTTTCAATTGCCTGAAATGTCCATAAATGTGACTGGACAGCTCTAAGAAGAAAGTACAAGGTCTAACAGCACTAATTATAAGTCAGATCAGCAGACGCTGACCCAGTACTAGCAGTCCTCCAATAAACAGGGTTGGGCCACACGGGGTTTTCTAACAAGCAGCACTGCCAGCAGCGACCGACCAAAGTGTGTAACTGCCGCCACTGCCCTGGGCACTGGGTGATCTGGTTGCTCCCCCGGACCCATACCTCTAAGCAGCTGAGCAGCGTGCTCAGTCATCACTGGACACGGGCAGAGCTGTCTACCGAGGATGCTGAGCATCTCCCCTGACCATCCAGGTTCCTGGGACCTTGGAGCGGCTCACCAGGAACCCCCACTTGTGTTTATAGGTTCCTGTTCTCAGTGGCTTGCTTCTGTGAGGGAGGCCATTGCTTCCCAGCCTCCCAGCCTGTTAACCATTCTCCTGATTGGGCTTCTAGTCTGCAGGGCCAGCATCTCATTTCCATCATGCTTGTGACCTCCACAGTGCCCGACACAATGACTTCCAGAGGAAAAGCATTACTGGGGAATGCAAAGTCCACACCGGATGAACAGGGAGCCTGATGCCTGTCATCTTGCTGCCTTGTGCTATTACCCATCTCTAGTATTGCTATTAAACTTTTTACCTATTTGAGTTTCTTCTATCCCTAATTAAATAATAAGTTAATAGAGGGAACAGTCTCATACCCAAAACTTATTATTTTGAATATTACTAAATACTCAGTAAATACTTAATTTAGTAAATACTTAGCATTTACTAAATTTTACTTAATTCTTTTTCATAACATGCAAATAAGTGACTCTATATGACTCTACATTAAGAACAGAATAGCCATTAAGTAAGGATCCTCAGAAAAATCTGAATTAAAATTAACAGACTTTGTTGGCTGCCCACATGACAACCATATCCTCGCTTAGTAACAGCAGTCAGATTTCCAGTTTAGGCATCATCCATTCTTCCTGCAGTTCATGTACTTAGGGAAGCTCATCCTGTACCAGCTCCAGGGAGAGCCCAACTTAACCTAAGTCAGTCCAGGTCACCCTTCCTTTTGCATCAAGATTGATTCAAAGGAATCCAGGGTTAAGCCAATCACAAATGGCATCCTTGGCCACTGGGACTGGTCCTGAAGTGGTTTGGTCAGCTAAAAGCGTGGGGGCTCTCTAACACAATCCCAACGTTCCCTTCCCCTTAGCACAGGCACACACAAAGTCTAGCAAGGACATGTCCTACAAAGTTGCTGACAGCCAATGTTCAGGCCTGAGGGAGCCAGTCTCAAAATGAAGTAGGCACTTGAGAAAGGCAGAGCAGAAAGAAGGATCCTCAGATGACTTTACTTATTTATTTTATTATTTTACTAGAGGCCCAATGCATGAAATTCGTGCAAGAGTAGACCTTCCTTTCCCCAGCTGCTGGCACCAGCTTCCCTCTGGCACCTGGGACCCGGGCTTTCCTCGAAGCCCTGGCTTCAACCTGATTAGATCTGTGCTGGTCTAATTAGCATATTATGTTTTTATTATTATAGATCTTATTTTTTAAATTGCCATTATTTTTTTAATTAAAAAAATTGATTTCAGAAAAGAAGGGAGAGGGAGAGAGAGATAGAAACACCAATGATGAGTATCATTGATCAGCTGCCTCCTGCACGCCCCACACTGGGGATCGAGCCGGCAACCTGGGCATGTGCCCTTGACCGGAATCAAACCCCGGACCCTTCAGTCTGCAAGCCAACGCTCTATTTACGGAGCCAAACTGGCTAGAGCCAGATGATTTATAACAGGCTCTTAAATCACACTAAAGCCCAGCCTAACCTAAACTGCCTCTATAGGATTTACAATCCTAGGAACCCTTCTGAATGACATTCAACCACGCACATGCATCATGCAGTGCTGACTGTGTCTGACACTGTGCTACACAGTAGGGTATATGAATACAGCTCATACTCTTCTCTTGAATAACTGGTTAAAAAAACAAACAATAAGGATAGTGATTTTTAGAAAAAGTAGTAAACAGAATGTTGGGTAGGAGTAGGGGCCTAAACCCAGTAGAAGGAGGGAGTGGGGAGAGTGTCACTTGAGGGAGGTGATTATTAATTGAAACTTTTAAATACAGAATCAGAATGGCTTGAGGGCATCTATTTTGACCGCAGTTGCAGTCTGTTCCCTATTTTGGAGATCTCTTATTTTCCCAGGGGTTTGACAGGAATTCAGAAAAGAACTAGAATTCTTTCCCTTCTCTGTTCTCTGGTCTATGCCAACATGGCCTCACCCTCTGACCTGGGAATGGCCTTCCTCCTGACCCTAATGCAAAGGCTCACTGGGACTAACTGCAATCATCCCATGACTTGGGGCATATGTAATTGCTGACCATGTCTGTATTTCCTCTCTCCTTCTGAGAAGGCTTTGGAAAAACCTGCGGAAAACCTAGAGAGCCCTGGTCAACACAGAAATCCGTTTTATTAGCCTCTTTATGGTCATTCCATTACTTAATTTTTTAAGTCACAGAAGTAGAACACAGCTGCCATGGCTTACTCTTTCCTGTAATTTAGTGTGTGTACTGGGGGAGAGGGGTCTTTCAGACTGACCTTATTCCACCAAAACTGTAGTTTAACTTGATTAGTCCAATAAGACCTTACAATACTAATTAGCCTCAGAACTTCAGACCTCAATATTTCATGACTTTTCTTGATCCATCTATTTGCATCTATTCCTCATTATCCTATGTAGTTCTCTCCCTGGGACTCTCAAAACTCTCCCAAATGTATGTGTTCTCCTTCCTTTTCCTCAATCATGTTTCCCTCTTGTCTTTGGTGTATACCTTTCTCCCTCTGCCTGAGGAATCACAGTGTCTAGGAGGAAAAACCCACTGTACTATTCTGAGGCACTAGGTGCTTTAACGAGCACAAGCCATAGAGATGCTCTAGCTGCCATACCCCCCTGCAAGCCCCCCTCCCTGCAAACTTTGTCCTTGTGTTCCTAAGACACAGTCACCTTAGAGGAATAAAAATCTGAATCTATTTTCAGTTTCCTCTAAACAAGAACAAAAACAAAACAGTAAGAGAAAGAGAACAGCAAAAGTCACAGAAACAGCATCTGTGCTGGGATCAAAGTCCTTTTGAGAAGCGGGACCTCCCTGATGGGAATCAATTATTCTCAAGCTTGTACAGGAACAAAGCAATATAAAAAACTGCCTAACACTAACACAGTCCAGTACAAACCACTTAACATAAAACACAAATGAGCTTTAAATTTAAGGTACGATACTAAACTTTGTAATATGAACGTTTTCCCTTATAAATTTGGTCAGGTGAAATGTAAGTCCTACTGGAAGGACCCAATGTAAACAGTAGAACTTGTAGCATTAAAGACAAATCAAAGCTCCAAAAAGAGACAGTGCAAATGGAGTAGCAGCCAAGGTCCATTAATAGGTTGTATTGAATGGCCATTGCTATCCAAAGATCCCATTCAAGACATGTTCAGTGACAGTATTAGCAGATATTCAACGCTACAATGAGAAAAGCAGTAACTATTCTTTGGGGGAAAGTGGTCCATGGAGATAAGATCACTATCAAAAACCTCATCAAAGTAGAGGTGTAGGAAAGAATAGTACTTTCCGTTATTATTTTAAAATTACCTGGTAGCCTGGCATTGAATCTGTAAGCAGCACACTGTGGAATTTTCCCCTGGAAAAACTAAAGAGACCTAATGGAAAAAAAGTATTGATAACTAAAAGCGGAGGAGATTCCAAGAAATGACTCGCCCAGTCACCTCACAGTAAAGCCCGTATACACAGATCTTTTCATCAATTTTTTATTACCTCATACATAAATGAATGGACAAAGATTATCAGACATTTAGAGAGAGCATGCATTGTAAAAGACAAAGTAGAAGAAAAACACAGAAAACAGAAATAAAACACCCTAATATCCAACAAGAGAAAAGAGTTAAATAAATTATAGTACATCTACATAGTTCTTTTGCCGTCATTTTGACTTGTTTTTGAAGCATTATGTAATATTAATTGGAAGAAAAAATTTAAAGCCACATATTCAGCATGATCCCAAGTTTCTTTAATATAAATACTGATATATAGCAAACCTCCAGATAACCCCGATTGCCTACTAAAGGACTACAGAAGGAATGTTCACATATCCAGACCACGTGACATCCATTATCTAGACCAAATGGTCATCTAGAGGATTACCCTTTCTCAAGAATGTACCTATTACTATGAGAACTCTTAGCATTCTTCTTCAAAACACTCTGGATATTGCCTACTTGTATTTCCAGCTTGCAAACCCTGACCTTTGAATAAATTTTTAGTCTTTATTTCTAGCAAAGCCTCCAGACTCTTTCTGAGTTCATTCCACAATATTCTTGTGGGGGTGGGGAAATAAACCTTGATCCTCATCCTTATAAACAAAAAATAATCCACAATATCATGGATTTATATATGAACGCTAAAACAATCAAGCTTTTGGAAGTACATAATGTACTCATGAATTTGGCAGTATTTACCTTATGACCCAGCAACCCTACTCTTAGATCTATACTGAGATAAAATGAGTGCCTAAGTCCACTGAAGACATATGTAACAATGTTCAAAGCAGCTTTACTTATAATAGCTCCAAACTAAAACTATCCAAATGTTCACCAAGAGCAGAACCGATAGATTATGGCTTAGTTAAATAACAGAAAATTGCTCAGCAATAATGAACCCCCCCCCCCCCACAATATTACATACAATAATGTGTGTGTGTGGTGGGGGAGGAGCTAAGAGTTCTTATAATAACAAGTACAGACAAAGATGAGCAAAAGAAGCCGGACTCAACAGACGTCACACTGTATGATCCCATTTATGTGAGGGTCAAGAACTGCCAAAATGAGTCTAAGAATATTGACTGAAAGAGGCACAAGGACAGCCTTCTGGGATAATGGAAATGTCTACATCTTGAGCCGAGTCATGTTCACATGAATGCTATGAACTCACTGAGCTGTACGTTAAGATTTTCACACTTTAAGTCATACAGTAACAGCAGACAGATAAAATCTGGCTAGAAGGAAATATCTGGTTGGAATGATACGCAATTGTTATTTATTTATATCCATTTTTGTATTTCTAAAAGTTTGACTAAGGAAACCTTTATGGTTTTTAAAAAAATGTATATATTTTTATTTATTTCAGAGAAGAGAGAGGGAGAGATAGAAACATCAATGATGAAAGAGAATCAGTGATAGGCTGCCTCTTGCACTCTCCCTACTGGGGATCGAGCCTGCAATCCAGGCATGTGCCTTGACCAGGAATGTGCCTTGACCTCCTGGTACATAGGTAGATGCTCAACCACTGAGCCACACCGGCTAAGCAAGTTTTCTTAGTGCTTTTCATGCTACCACTTTTTTTTTTTCTAATGCTACATGCCTTTGTAGACCGCCTATCCACTTCCACTACCCTGATTTTTCTTCCAATTAGTAATCTTTTCCTTGTTGGTAGCCTGTTTTATATCTACTTTTCACAGTGATTTTTGTAATTGTGTGTTGTTGTTTTTTTTCCACAAGACACTTCAGATCTCTAAGTTCTTTAAATGTTTTCTTTCTGCTTCAAACTGAGAAGTCAGATGTGGGATAAAAAAAGCAAAATTCCCTTGATTACATGCAGACTTTCCCATCTTGTACATGAGCTATGGTCAAAGCCAGAAGCCTTGCTCATCCTTCCATCCTTACCCTATCCTTCTTGAGAATTTACAAATTGTCTTTAAAGTTTAAAAACACGAGATCAGATCTTATTCTAAAGACCTCCTCTGTGTCTTATTTTAACTCCCTGATTAGCTGGCCTTTTAATAGGATCTTTGTAAATAGGTTATTTTATATTCTAGGTCCCTCAATTTTTCTTGATTCTCATACCCACAATTTTGGGTAAGGTTAAGCTAAAAAAAGCTTTTAGAATTACTGGTTCTGTGCTGCTCTAATCATCTCCTGTTTGCAGTTTTTATAGACCTGTGGACCCAACATTAGTGGTTCCAGGAACTACTGAGATAATGGTAAGAAAGAGACAATTTCTTCTCGGCCTAGTGAGAGAGACAGACATTAACATCAGCAATTATGAAACCATGCTGAGAGAGAGGAAACACTTGGTATTGTGAGCTCAAAGCAGAGGCCACAGGTCAGGGAAGTCAAGAATGCTTCTGAAGGGAAGTGATAACAACTGAGAGTTGAGCATATAACACACAGGCCAGAGATAACAATCTGTGAGAAAGAGCTGAATGCGTTTGAGGGATTAAACCAGTTCATACCCTGGCCAGTGTGGCTCAGTTGGCTGGAGTGTTGTCCCATGCACGGAAAGGATGATAGAACCCGAAGGTTTCGGGTTTGATGCTTGGTCAGGGCACATACCCAGGTTTTGGGTTCAATCCCCAGTCAGTTGGGGTACATACAGGAGGCAACCAATGATGTTTCTCTCTCACATCATTATTTCTCTCGCCCCCCCCCCAAATCAATTTAAAAACAATAACAATATATCCTTAGGTGAGGATTAAAAACAACACAACAAACCAGGTTCATTATGGCTGAACCTGTACTAAATGAGGCCAAAGGTCAGCTCACAAACAGCCTTGCTAAGAGTAGGATCATTTCAGGATTATTGCCGATTCCTTTTCTATACTTATTCAATCTCTTTTTAAAAGATTCACGTAACTTATGTTTACTTTTTTGATACTATTGGCAAACCTAATACTGTTTATCCATCAATATAAGTACCTACTATATGACAGGCCAAGTACTGGGGATATGAAAGAAAGAACTATCTAGCTGGCTTGCTCTTCCCCTTCAGTACTGCTAATAAAAATTACCTTTCCTATTTGTCGGTTACTGCATCAAGTGGAAAATGCTAGAATTTCTCTAAATTTCAGGGATGAAGATAGCTTGCCTATAAAGACTAAACAAAGTTCACTTTGGGTGGTCCAGAGGGTGGTCACCTCAAAGAGTTTTGCAAATTTACTGAAATTGAGGTACAAGTAGAGCCCAAATGACACCACCAATAGGGAAAGTCATGCCACACGTACATGTGAATATCTGAGCCCAAAGCCAAAGAGCAGGCATCCAGGACAACAGAACTACACCAGGAGACCTCACAGTTATCATAACATGGACAAGATCTTTGTTTTTATGACTTGTTCATTATTTATAACACATTTTGCTTTGTTCCCATTTCCTAAGTTTTTCTTTTACAGGAGACTGGAAGCAGATGTCCTGTAGTGTTATTTCATTGTTGTCCAAATACTGATTTTGGAGTTGGCCTCCTATATATTATTAGCCATCCCCTACCTTAAGCACCATCTTTTGTTTGCCAGAGAATTCTACCAGGCCCCAAGCTGTCCTCATATAATCAACAAATGACTAAATATTACAGCATGTCTTTTGCATCAACATTTTGACTTGTGGCCTTAGAATAGCCTCTCCATGGAGTACACAATGACACATAGCTTAGAAATGGGATCCTTCCTGAACAAGGACATCAAAATGCACATGGAGCCCTAGCTGGTTTGACTCAGTGGATAGAGCAGCGGTTCTCAACCTGTGGGTCGCGACTCCTTTGGCGGTTGAACAACCCTTTCACAGGGATCGCCTAAGACCATCCTGCATATCAGATATTTACATTACAATTCATAACAGTAGCAACATTACAGTTATGAAGTAGCAACGAAAATAATTTTATGGTTGGGTCACAACATGAGGAACTGTATTTAAAGGGCCAGAAGGTTGAGAACCACTGGGATAGAGCATCAGCCTGCAGACTGAACGGTCCTGGGTTCGATTCCAGTCAAGGGCACATGCCCGGGTTGCAGGCTCGATCCCCAGTAGGGGGAGTGCAGGAGGCAGCTGATCAATGATTCTCTCTCATCACTGATGTTTCTATCTCTTTCTTCTCCCTTCCTCTCTGAAATCAATATATATTTAAAAAATGCACATGGAGGCAAAAAATACAATAGTGGATCATCTATCTCTGAAGTCCCATCCTGGAGTAAGGAAAGGTTCAGAGACTGTCTTATTTTATTTTCCTTTCTCACAAACAATATTTGATATAAAAACTACATACTGCTTTTATTACTCAGTTTACATGAAACTAAAAAGTCCACAAACTATTTAGTAACATGGTTTGCTAAAGCCATTCAGCCATTATCACCAACATTAAAATAATACAAAAATGTAAGCATTCTCCACTTGTCCTGACACATCAGATTAGAAGCCTGAAAAGTCATACCCATATTAGTTATCCACAGTTTAGCATTATTGGAAAATACAGGGTGGGGCAAAAGTAGGTCTACAGTTCTGAGAATGAGAAGGTTTATTCTTGGATTATTGTTTTTTAATTCTTATATTATTTTCCAGTAGAACAACTGTAAGCCTACTTTTGCCCCATCCTGTATGGCTGTAGCCAATCTCACTTCCCTCCAATATTAAACTTGGTAAAGTACATCTTAGCATTCTTCCAGCCTTAGACACTGAGGGAATCCAGAGAAGTTTCCTTCACCAGAGGATAATACATCATCTGCTAAAATCTTTTTTCATAAAACTTTCTATCCAGAACTTCTGGCTGGATTCAGGACCTGCTGCTCTATAAGATATAAGATCTAAATATTAAACAGCCCTTAAAAAAAAATCAGTTACCTGAAATATCAACTAATAAAATAGCCTACCCCTCAGCTGCCCAGGCACTGGTATTCCATTCCTCCCTAATGTTTGGAGGAAACATCCTTCTTTTTATAGAGGGTCCATTTTTTTTTCTTACAAATTCTTCAACAAAGACACATTCTTAAGTGAAATCTCAAATAAATAAATGAAAACACTCTATTCTTTGAACCAACAATTTTGTCTTTAGGAATTTAACCTACAGATATATACTACTGCTAGAATGCAAAAAAAAAAAATCAAACCCCACCAATTTTATAGACAGAATTTTATACCATACACACATTAGTTGTGGCATTTGTTTATCAGAGCTATATAGTATGCATATTACATGTGTAAAATATACACATCCATATTTATATGATATATAACATCCCAAAGGGCCATCAATATGGGAATGATTAAATAAATCACAGAATTTCCAAACCATGGAACTGCTATTATTTAATCCTTAAGAAGAATGAGATAGAATTACATTTGCTGATACGGACAAGTGCCAACATTGCAACACAGAACATTCTACTATCCCATTTGGGTTTAAAAAGTATAATTCTATTTCTAGACCTGAATAAATTACAGTTATATTAATAAATATAATTATTCATTAAACTGTACTTTTGTTATATATATATACTAGAAGCCCGGTGCACAAAAATTTGTGCACTGGCTGGCGGGGGCGGGGGGGGGGGGCGGTGGTCCCTCAGCCAAAACTGTGCCCTCTCACATTCTGGGACCCCTCGGGAGATAACCACCTGCTGGCTTAGGCCCACTCCCCTGGTGGCAGATGGCATGCCCAATCCCACGGTGCCTGCCCCATCTCCCCTGGTTGCAGATGGCAGGCCCGGATCCCACGCTGGGGCGGGCAGTGGCTAGGGATCGCGCTGCCCCCCACCCTCCCGCCCCGGGCCACACACGGCAGGCCCGGATCCCGTGCTGGGGTTGGCCTGCCGCAGTGGGGCGGTGCAGTGGGATCTGCCTGAAGTATGCAAATTTAACAGCCATCTTTGTTGGGTTAATTTGCATACTCTTCTGATTGGCTGATTAGTGTAGCAAAGGTATGGTCAATTAGCATATTTGCCTTTTATTAGTGTAGATTTCTATACATATTTAATAATGAAGTTCTATACATATTTAATAATAAAACCCCTATAATAATTTTTTAGTAAAGTCTGCCACATGGCTTTTAAGAGAAAAAAATTCATTTCTTAACTCACTGAGCAGGAAAGCCATGCTTCTAGATTAGCCGTGGGCAAACTACTGCCCGAGGGCCAGATCCGGCCTGTTTGAAATGAATAAAACTAAAAAAAAAAAAAAAAAGACCATACCCTTTTATGTAATCATGTTTACTTTGAATTTATATTAGTTCACACAAACACTCCATCCATGCTTTTGTTCCGGCCCTCCGGTCTAGTTTAAGAACCCATTGTGGCCCTCGAGTCAAAAAGTTTGCCCACCCCTGTTCTAGATGCTTCCAATAACCATCCAACTACCACTGAGAACAGTTTGTCCCAGTCGCCCCCTGGAAAAACCCAGCTGCAGGGCAAGATCCACAACTGCAAATCGTCCCATTGGTTCCAGGCCAGCGTAACCAGAGGCCCCCTTTCCAGTCTTTGTTATCACGTATGGTCCTGTGCAGAAGCCACGGGACCGCCTGAACACAGGATTCCCAATTCTGCTTCGCCTTCAGTTTCTGGAAGGACTCCCGAGGGTAGACCTCAGTCCCTTGCTTGACAGCTGACCATGCCAGCAAATCCTGACCACAGCCCCCTTGCCACACTGCTGGGGCCCCCAGTGGAGAGGCACCTCCAGCTTCCTCCAATGCCTCAGGTCAGGGACTCTGGACAGTACCCCACCAAGGCTGTCTAAAAGCAGCAGGGAAGTGAGGTTGGCTCGTCAGAAAAAAAAGGCTGCGGACCTCTAAATTACACTTAGTCACTGGGACATACAGGGCAGCATTGTAACCCTGGAACTTCAAATAGCCAGGCCTCAAAGTGACAATGGGGAGAAAATGAGGGCCAGCAAGAGGGAGGATTGAAGGAGAAAGCAGCAGTGAACAAGGGAAATGAAAAGGGAAGAAAGCTGCTAACACAGAAAGTGAGTTGGGGAAATGAAAGGCTAGGTTAGAGCAGGGAGAGAGAGAAAAAGGATGAACTCTGCCCCCTGCCAAGTTTAGAGGACACATTAGAAAGAGGACTGGCCCATCCGTCCCAACAAGCCTGACATGGCCACGTCCCAGGCCAGGTCCCCCACCAGCACAGCCCCTGAAAGACTGTCTCTGCCCCACTGTCCCCCATACCCCAGCCCGGACTAGGCTTTGTGGGAGAACTGAAATCTTGATGGCTTAGAAAGAGACCCCTACAGCTTAATGTGCTGGTAATTTAAGCACTCGTGGTTCCTGACGGACACCAAACCAGCCCCGGCTTTGCGCCACCATTAAAGCATGCCCTCCTGGCCCATGGAGGAAGCAGCAGCTCAGCCAGCCCTGCAGGATGGCTGTTAATGGACAAGAGTGAATTTCACTTTACACCAGCAAGTACCACTGGTGCCTAGCATGTGCAGCACCCTAAGAGATCATGTACAAATGCAGGGCAGCTCACTCTCCCCTCCTTTCTTCTCTCAATTTTCACAGAATTTTTAAAGGAGCAGACACTATGGACAACAAAAATTAGAAAACACAAATGCTAGATGATATCTTCAGATTTCTGTCATTAGTACTACCCACAAAGAGCTACAGTATATGTGGAAAACAAGGGGCTCAAAGTATGGGGTATTGATGAACTGAAATAAATTACTGCATCCACCCTGAACTAAAACCTGAGTTTTCCAAGAGCATACTCACACAGAAAGAACAATATACCACAGCACCAGAGAAGTCACTCCCCTGATGAAAGGACTAGAATTTAATATAGCATACAGTCTGACCACCACTTAGGCCTCCAGGCAAATTTCATATAAAAACACCAGTGGTTTCACACTGACTGCACGTATTTCTTTTTAACACTTAGATTTTTCACTCTGCTGTCTTCCCAGTATCAGAGCCACATGGAGTTTCAGGAGAGGGGATTTAAGGGGCCAAACCAGCCCTACCACCTGCCTACTAACCTCTGGGGGGGAAAATTCACTTAGTGAATCATATCTTTGTCTGAAGGCAGTATTTATTCTCCCCAAATGATCCTGCCCACGGTCCTGACACTGGAAACTGCCTGATAAAGTACTGTGGACCGCACTGGAAATTTAATGTGGCAGAAGTCTAGTACCACTTCCCAGGAATTCTTCTCCCCCCAAACCTTTGCGGTGCCATTGTTCCCCATCCCTGTCTCTTTGAACACTGGCCACGTGGTCAGATAATTTGCAGTAATGATGTGTTTTCTGGGTCAGTTCTCTTGGGACTAACTAACAATTCTTTAGCATAAATCATCGGAGAACTAATGATAGGCACCTGTGAATAAGGCATTACTCCCCAATGAGTAAATGCAGGTAAATCAAACTCTCCTCTCACCATAACTACCAACACTCCCTTAAACCACTAATTGAAAGGGTTCAGAAAAATATATATCATCCCTTGTTTTCTGCAGAGTCATACCATAGGCTTGTTGGCCACAGAGACTGTATTCAAACCATTTGCCTCCTTTGCTTGAGGCCTAAATCAGTACAAATATTCCATGTCTCCTAAAAACTACAAAAAAGAAGTCATTCCAAGCTCACTTCCTTCTGAAGAGCCCTTTGTATATAGTGCCCAAAGCATTGTAAACCTTTTTTGGCTAGAGGCTGGAGAATCAACTCATGCTCAATCCCCTTGCTTCCATACTGCTGTTTTTTAATTGCTGACTCCCATTCTATAGCCAAGCCAATTAGTAGCGTTGGCCCCGCGTGGGGAGCATGAAGGCCTGTGCTCAGTCTGAGAAAAACAAGCAGCCTCTCCCTCTCCTGTCAGAATTTCACTCAAGTGAGAACTATACTTGCCAACAAATGCCAAAAGTCTAAGAGATGAATATAACATTCTGTACAGTTTCTGGGAACACCAGCAAGCACTTGAATCTCTATTTGAGCAGTAGGATTGGTGGACTGAAATAGGATAGGGGATTTTAAAGAAATGGCTATTTTACTCACTTCATTTCGTGAGCTTCATTACCTACTTCTGTCTCTGATGAGCTTAATAACAAACTCCTTTAGGGCTGAAAGGGTGTGGGGTCCAAAGCCCCATACCTGCTAGGCTACTGATTTACTCTAGGCATTCTAAAAGAGGGGGAAAGAGTGGGGGGAAACCTGGACTGGTTCACATGTGAAATACAAACAGCACTTACCCGCAGGCCTGCAGGTCTTGATTATAGGCACGATGATAAACCAAGCCCAAATACTCCCAGAAAAACAACAACAAAAAAGCCTTAGGGTCTGAAGGAGGCTTTTACAAAAATTTATAATATCCACCTCTTTCTTTATTTCACTACATCTCAAAATTTACCATTCATCCAAGAATTAAAATATTTGCTTTGGATGAGCTCAAACTTCATACAAGCCTCTCATTAATTCTCTGTAGTACCTCTGTGAAGGGAGGACTGACCCTGTTTCAAGGTCGAGGAAGAATGTTTCAGTGCCAAGAGAGGAGGGCCCTGCCCAAGGCCTTGGGTGACAAAGGTGCAGGCCCAGATTGCTCCTCGGAAGGTCTCTGGCCTATCCTAGTCCTGCCTCTCACCTGGGCCTAGTTCCCCTTAAGGGAGGGCATTTCACTTTCTCAACAGAACACCCAGTCCCAGGGAGCCCTGTTTAGGGGAAACACACTAATTCTTTTTTTTTCCTGACATGAAGTCTTAACTTCTCTACCACTGGGCAAACTTGTGGAGGTGGCAGGGGTGAAAGAAGCGGAAAATTCCCCCAAACTTTTGACCTACTTAGCGACCTTGGCAGCACACAGTTACAGTGTTTGGGGGAGTGTGGGGAGTGGGGGGGTGGACTGTTTCTTTCCAAAGGAAGCAGGATTAGTTGGCCGGTTCAAATATTTCCAAAGAGATTTAGAAAATGGTTAACAATTTTTTAAAAAATCTAATATCCAGTATTCTTAATACTGAAGCCCCTGCAAAGCCCCTTTAAAACCATTATTATAACAAGGGGAGGACGCAGACTCATCGGGTAGGTAGTAATAGATGGTAAACACATTGTTCAGGTGACCTGTCTTAAGATTTCTTTTGCGAAGTTCACTCTTCCCAGGTGCCACCGCTCCGGATTTGCCCTCCCTCGAGTGCTGGGCAGGTTTCTAAGTTTATACACAAACCAGCTGCGGCCACCTTGGCCAAGTTCTCAACAAAATTCCCTAAAGTTTAGGGCCTACACTACCGTTTACTGCATGAGATCCCTGGAGGTCCAATTCTGTTTTCTGGAGTTAAACAAATACAAAACAAATTGGTGGGAAGATTCAGCCTTTTCACCTCCCAGAAAACAGAAGTTCCTAAGGTTCAACATAAAATGGACATCAGTGCATTTTTTGAGTCACAGAATCAGTGAATTCCAGAGCTGGGAACAACCTTAAATCACCAAATCATTCCCCTTCAGTAATCAAAATATTTTCCCCTGTTTCTCAGGAAGTTAAGACAAAATGGCCAATTAACACTTAAGCAGTCTGACGCTGGGAAGCCCGCAAGCTGAGGGGTACAGGTAGAAAAGAGGAACTCTGTTCTACAATTAACAAAGAGCAGGGGACTCCTTTCAGCTTCCCCGATGCCCATATTCATGTTTGGGGCACTGATTATCCCTTAATAACTTCCCCCATTCAATCTCCTCCCAGTCACCTGGGGTTCCGAATTCCCCCTGAGGGGGTTTTTGTAGGAGTGTGGAACCTCTGAAGAACAAGCGCGGCCGACAATCCAGCCACCCACCGCACCTATACAGGGTGGGGCAAAAGTAGGTTTACAGTTGTTCGTATGGAAAACACAACAATAAAAAAAAAATACAAGAATAAACTGTGTTTCGCGTGCTGACAACTGTAAACCTACCTTTGCCCCACCCTGGACAGGGGCGCAAAGTTCTCAGGCAGCCATTAAACCTGGCCAAATGAGATCAAATGAGCTGCAGTGGGCGCTTCCTCTCCTAAGAAGGAATTTTGGGTTTAATCTGCGAACCATGGCTGGGGTGTATGCACCTGTCTGTTATAAATATTTCATAAACAGGGTTCACAGAATCCCATCACACCCGAGTTCCAAGTGTTGCCACCTCTTTGCCAGGTTGTCACAACAGCCTCCCCAGCGCCTGTCTCCCCAGCGCCTGTCTCCCCAGCATCTGTCTCCCCAGCGCCTGTCTCCCCAGCGCCTGTCTCCCCAGCGCCTGTCTCCCCAGTCCTGCGATCCTCCTACCTCCATGCAGTCGAGGCTTCAGTGACTCCCCTGGCACGCAATAGCCAGCTGGGCACTAAGGCTTCCTAACCGGCACTAACCTAATTCTCCAAACTTTCCCCCCACACACGGCCCTGGTGCTCAGTGCAGTCAGGCACAGGACCTTCTTTCCTTTCCTCCAGCGTCTCCGGAGGCCTCCTTCCTCCCGCCCTCCACTCTCCAATTCCCCACGCCGGCTGGGAGCACAGTCGCCGCTGCGCCGGACTCCGCTCAGGTTTCACCCCCAACAGGTCTACGAGAACCCCATCCACCGCTCTCAGCGGTCAGGGTTCCTCCCGCCGCAGCTCGCGGTCTGCACGCCCTCCGCGCTGCTCCACCCGCGGGGCTCCGGAGCGGCCCGCGGCCCCCCGCAGCCCCGGCTCAGAGCACCGAGTAGGCCCCCCCGCAGCGCCCCAGAAACCGCAGCCCCAGGCAAAGAGATGCAGAAGCCGCCCGCAGACGTCCACCAGGACGGGGTGTGGCGAGTCTGGCTGCGAGCCCGCCGATTCCCGGAGCTGCGAGGCCACTGAAACGCAGAGCCCCTTAGTCCACCGCCCAGAGGCCCCCCCGGGGCGGCGGATTTCCGCTCCCCCGGCCCCCAGCCTCCGCGAGCTGCGCGGCGACCGGGAACCCGAGGAACAGCCGAGGGGTGAGGGGGGCTGTGTGTGGCGGGGAGACACGGGTGGGCATCGGGTAGGCTCGCCGGGACCCCCACCCCTCTCCGGGGGCTTCGCGCGTCCCCGCCGTAGCCGGCCCATCCCGCTCCGGTGCCCGCCGCTCTCGGGGAGCCCCGGGGAGCTTGGGGACGCGCACAACCCAGGAAGGGTCCTGCCCGCGCCTCACCCCCTCTCTGGTCCCAGCTTGGCCGGCCCGGGCCGCCGAGCCTCACCTCTTCTCGAGTGGACCGGGCACCGGTTGGGACGGAGCGGACGGGACCAGGCGAGACCGCACAAATAGCGCCGCACCAGCCGCGGAGTGAGTGGCAGCGGCGCGCCTGACGTCACCGCGGTCCCA
The DNA here is from genome assembly GCF_963259705.1 of Myotis daubentonii. Lineage (NCBI taxonomy): Eukaryota > Metazoa > Chordata > Mammalia > Chiroptera > Vespertilionidae > Myotis > Myotis daubentonii. Next base: position 82,593,256 of record NC_081844.1, on the reverse strand, counting down.
ACAGCCGCGAGCGGCGAGTCACCTGATCACCCTGGCAACGCGCGGGGGGCGGCGTCACAGCGCGGGCCCCGCCCCGCCCCGCCCCGCCCCGCCGGGGGCCCTCCGGCCGAGGGGATGCGGCGCGGTCGCCGGCGCCTGGGGGACTGGGTTCCGGCTCTGGCCTCGCAGCTGGGCCGGATGCCCGGGCGCCAACAGGCTCTCCCCTCAGGTTGGGTCGGTTCTCTGAGGCTCCAAACGACCTCCCTCTCCGCTCGAGCGCGTGCCTGGAAGGCAGGGCCTATGTCCTGAGTCCCTGGCCCAGTGCGTGCCACACAAGGTTAGCTGGGGGCTGCTCCCCTTCGAATATTCTTCGGTTGAGAGTTAGACCCAACTGGGCTCCGGAGCTTACTCCCCGAGCTGCACCTGGGAGGACGGGGCTGCGGCTGACACCTGGATGGATAGTGCTGTCTGGCAACATTTCCCCCTCGCAGCAAACAGCGCAGCCTTTGCGGGAGAATGTAATCAGACTTCATTCATTCAGGAGAGGGGAGGAGAGGGGCTGGAGCCCAGGCCTCCTGTCCTGAAGGCCGCCTCCTCCTCCTATACTCAACAGAAAAGAAATCCTGCCGAAACCGGTTTGGCTCAGTGGATAGAGCCTCGGCCTGCGGACTGAAGGGTCTCAGGTTCGATTCCGGTCAGGGGCATGTACCTGGCTTGCGATAAAAATATATTTAAAAAAAAAAAGAAATCCTGAAACACGCCCAGAGCAAAGCCTAAGACGAGCCTGCAAGTCCTTGTGGAGATGTTTTGCCTTCAAATTCCTCCCCTTGCTTGCTATTATCCCATGCCTACCCCTCTACACGAATTTGAAAAGATATCGGCACCACTGTATTCTTTGCAGCATTCTTTACTATAGCCAGGATATGGAAAAAACCTAAGTGTCCATGGGGAGGCGATTGGATGAAGAAGTGGTACATATATGCAATGGAATATTACTCTCTGACTTTCCAGTCTCTGGACATAAACCATCAGCCTCAAAATAAAATTCTGACACCCCATAGAGAGGTCCCAGCTAGAGAGCCACTGCGTATCTCATCTCTTTTTCCTGAGTTTCTTTTATATTTTACTCTTCTACACCCTGCACCACTATGGAGGTTTCATGTATGTTGTCCTTCCCTCCCAGACTATGGGATTTTAGACCAAAAAGTTATTTATAATGAACTTCTAGTGAGAAACTTCTGGTGTCTGGCAATGGGCGATGCCAGGATGATTGAAGCATGGTCATTGAAGACCACGAGTTTATGGAAAGTGTGTCTCATATCCAAGTACCACCTGTCCTGTTTATTATTTACTTAATAGTTTTATTTAAGTGACACTTTTTTTACTGTTATACATTTATTTTAAAATGAAACTAGTGGCCCTAGCTGGTTTGGCTCAGTGCATAGAACGTCAGCCTGCAGACTGAAAGGTCCCAGGTTCGATTCCGGTCAAGGGCACATGCCCAGGCTGTGGGCTTGATCCCCATTAGGGGGCGTGCAGGAGGCAGCCAATCAATGATTGTCTCTCATCATTGATGTTTCTCTCTCTCTCTCTCTCTCTCTCTCTCTCTCTCTCTCTCTCTCCCTCCCCCCTTTACCTTCTTCTCTGAAATCAATTATATATATATATATGTATATATATATATAGAAACTAGTGTATAGGGAGTGGGGGAAGACAGTTGTAAAAGGCAGAGAAGAATCATGGCTCCAGCCAGAAAGAGTTGTACTAATAGGGGAGAAGAGATTGAAACTATGAGTCCAGGGCCCCAGGGGCAGAGATTGGTGGTCAGGAAGAAGGTGGGAGCAGGGCAGAGGCAGCCAGACCTGGGATGTCTGGCAGATGTGAGGAGGGGACCTCCAGCTGGATTTCTGCTTTATAGTATCATTCGGAGGATTAACAGAGATAATGACTATGCAAACTAAGCATGTTGCCTGGCACCTAGTAAGTGCTCCAAACTGTTGGCTTTTATTCATGGTAGTAGTTTTATTAAGGGCTGGGAAGAAGAGGATAGATTCAATATGAAAACTATAGGGACCACTAAAGCTCCCCGAAGTGGGAAACGGGATGCAATATTTTGTGAAAAAGTCTTTGGTAGCAGAATTCAGGCTGGTCAGATGGGAAAGGAGGGCCACAGCAAAGGTGTGGTCCCAACGGGTGAAGAAGGGCTGACAACGGAGTAGAAACAACCCCTCCTGAAAAGGAGAAGCCTGCTGCACTCACTCATACATGTGCAGAGTCAGAGCCTGGCTTGCGGCGGTGCTCAATAACCCTATTCAATGAACACCTCTAAATGCTGCATAAGCTGAACATCTTTTTGGAGCCCACAGGCTCAATGAGCACTTGTAGGATTCCTCTGTGTCAAATACTCGAGAAGTCCAGTAAGACGTGGCTTGTTTTGATGTCTTCCCCTGCACCCCCCACTCTAACAGCAACAACAACAAACACGTGTCAAAGGAAAGCCAGTGACTGGTCAGTACATGCACAAAAACCAGAAAAGAATGACTGGACTCCTTTTCCATGTCAGGTATCAAAGAAAGGATTACACTTCTAGTGTTTCCTAGCTCACTACTCTGCTGGATTCTAATGGAATTTGAGGTTCATGTAAAGGAGAAAGAGGCAAAGTGATCAGTTTGCTTCTGGCCATGGCTCAAGGCTTGATTTTCACCTGAACAATGGCTCTCACAGTTTTGTGCCTCTTTTTCTGGTCTATACTTTCAAATTCCAAATTGCTAGTGGGGATGTCTCCATTGCTAGTGACTAAAATGCTATTCAAATTGGTTTAAGAAAGAGGGAGAATTTATTGGCTCATGACACCAAAAACCCAGAGGCGAATCTGGACTTCAGGCTAAGTGGGATCCAGGCACTCAAACACTGGCACCAGGAAATCCCAGTCTTGCTCTATCTCGCAGCTCTCTCTTCCCTGCATTCTCAAGCAGTCCCTCTGAGAGTATCAGAATTACATTCTCACAGTGAAAGATCCCAGCAGACAAAAGCTTTCTTTTTCCCAACAGTCCAAGAAAAGCTCCAGATTGGAGCTTAGTGTTTGCACTGGATTTGGGCAACTTGCTTTTCTCTGAATGTGTGGCTGCAGCCAAGGGATATGACACCTTGGCTAGGGGTGACTCCCCTGAAGCCAGAGGTGAGGTTAGCGCCCCCCCCCATTCCTCTCCCCCATATCTCACATTTGAAAGTGTGGAAGAATAAGAAAAAAAAATCAACACATAAATCAAAAACAACCTGTAAGTCCATTTGTATTTATAAAATGAACCAACAATAATTTAGCACATAACATATGAAGAATAAGAATTCAGGAAAACATTAAGTTCACGTATTCATTCAACACAGTTACCAAGTGCCTACCATGTGCCAGGGACTGTACCAGGCTCTGAGGGTGTAAGAATAAGCAAAACAGATTTTTAAAAATCCTTGCTTACACGAAGCTTGCATCCCAGTAGGTGTGTCTATCTGTATACCATCTTCAAGTCTCCTCTGCCGTTGACAGAAAATAATATGTCAATAAACATGCAGGGCAAATTCTCAGTGAGTGCTTCCTCTAGGCGCGCTTTCCCGGGCGCTCCGCCTCATTATCCTCTTCCTCCTGGGGATTAGAAACAGGTTTCAGAGAGATGCAGACACCTGTTCAAGAGCCACAGGAAATAAGTGGTGGAATCACGACTGAAACTCATGCCTCCATACCTGCCTTCTAACTTGTACCCTCTCTTAGGGTGTGGATGGGGGAGGGGGTTCTGCGGAGGGGTGGGGACTATGGCAAACTGGAGAACAAACTGTGCAAAGGGAGCCACAGTTATTCAGCTCCAGCCACTTGTCAAAGGGGAATGTGGCCCAGTGTGGCCAAGTTTTTTGATTTTTCAAGAGAAGCCAGCAAACAGGATTTTGATGTGAAAACCAAAAACACTGTGAAAGCCAAAAATAATCCAACTGGGCATAATTCAGGCCACAGGTCTGTCCCTCTCTTGGAGGCCACACTTGCCCAGGAGGGGCCCTGGGCAGGTAGGATTCCAAATAGCAACCCGGAAACTAAATATGGGCCAAAAAAACCCTGCAAATAGAGCTGTGGCCTTTGCATAAAGTATTTATTTCTTAGGTTGGTTTTATAAGGCTAAGGCAGAAAAGTGGTGCCCTTGTTTACCAAAAAAGCCAAGTCCTTAATGAAAGGTAACCGCCAGCGAGGGAGCAGCTGGAGCATTCCAACCCCCTTCTGTGGGAGAGGTCGGCAGAGGACCACCCTTTGCTGGGTTGACAGGCCATGCTTATCTGAAAGGGAAAATTTAACTTCAGGGCGGCCTCTGTGTTACATCTGAGGTCCTAATAATGATCATTATACCGTCAGCGCACAAGACATGCTTCAAAATAATTCTCCTCCTAAAAGTCACATTCTCCTAGCTTCCTGGCCCTTCCTGGCCTCTGCCACCCATGGCCTCCCAGCTCAGTAAGCCTCTCCTCTTCCCCGCCCCCTTTGCCAAGGGCTGGCAGCCGCAGGACACAAGGAGGTCTCATCACAGGGGTGGCCTGTGACTGGAATGGAGTTGGTCTCCTGGTGGTGGCAGTGCCTCTTCTGTCTTGGCCTATGGAGGGAGGAAGGGAGCTCGGGAGAGCTTTCATGTTTGAAAAAACATTTGCACCATTGATAGACTGAAACTGTAAGTCAATAGTTTTACTTTAAAAGTGTAGAGGACTTTCCATCCATGGGATCTTAACAAGATCAAACAACCTCTGTTTACTACAAGCTCATTGCAGAAAGGAAGTAAAATCTGGCACATGAAGAATCCCTCTCTGTTCTCAAGATAGTAACTTTGCAGCCATATGCCATGTGTATTTCATCACAGCAAAACAGTGCTGGCGTGCGCTGGGGACAGATTTGCTGCTGCCGCAGCCACCGCTGCCGCCATCTCCACCGCCTCCTTCTGTTGCTTGGATAAAGCTGAGGCATGTGGCATCGCTGTGAGATTCTTAGAGTGCTCTTGTCTGGGACCCTACAACATGAGGCTCTAAATCCCAGGTCCTCTGGCCTGGGGAGAGTTTTCTTTTGAAAACACACGCTGTAAGGACTTAGATACCTTCTGAAAGGGATGGGACTAAGAAAACTTGTACTGCCCCTTCCTTGCTTGGAAGATCATTTACGATTAGGAGGTGAAGTGACTTTTCCCATAGCAGAGCAATGCTAGGATTAGGAGTGTCCAGAGACCTGGGTTCTAGTCCTCGTTCCCCTACCCCCTGGCCACAGGACCCCGAGCAATTTGCTAATTCTCTCTGGACTTCAGTTTTCTCATCTGGGACATGGAAATAAGAATGGGTCTGACTAGCCCTGGCTGGTGCTCAGTTGGTTGGAGAACAATCCTGTACACCAAAAGGTTGCAGGCTCAATTCCCGGGGCCTATATGGAAGGCAACTGATCAATGCTTCTCACATGAATCTCTCTTTCTTTCTCTCTCTCTCTCTCTCTCTCTCTCTCTCTCAATCAATAAAATATATCCTTGGGTGAGGATTTAAAAAAAAAAATAGATCTGACCACATGGAGCATTGGTGAGACGCCATGCATGCAGCGGAAGCTGCTCTCTTTACACAGAACTTGTTCTCCTGTTCACCGCAGCCTCCATGAATCCCCATCCTGCCCCAACCCACACCCTAGGAGAGGGTACAAGTTAAAAGTCAGACGCACGCTCCAGTCTTGGCTCCACCCTTATTTCTGTGGCTTCTTGGACAGTTGACCAGGAGTTACACCTGGTGACCAGAGCCATTCTATTGCAATTCTTCCGCGGCACCAGTGGAAACACAAGTTACCTTGGTTCCCACCACATTCAGAGTCTTATCCTAGATGTCAGCTTTACCTGAATTTTGTCCAGATGAGAGAGTGGCTGTCCTGCCTCCTGCTCCAGCCCCTGGAGAGTAGGTATGGAGTCCACCTGCTTCAGAGTGGGAGGGCCGCTTTGTACATATGCAGATTCCTGGGCTCCATCCTAGACCCACTGTTTCTGAATCAGTGGGGCCAGAGCCTAGGAATCTTCAGGTGTAACAGGCCCTCTGAGGAAGCAGATGCAGGTAACAGTTAGCATTTAGGCCCTCCGGTGCCTCAAACTCAAACAGGTCTTCACCTCAACCAGTTTTTCCTCATGTGTCCTGCTTATTAGACCAACGTAACAAAAGCAAAAATAAGTAAGTGGACCCTAGCCGGTTTGGCTCAGTGGCTAGAGCGTCGGACTGCAGACCAAAGGGTCTGGGTTCGATTCCAGTCAAGGGCAGGTACCTCGGTTGCAGGCTCCTCCCCAGCCCGGGCCTGCAGGAGGCAACCAATCGATGTGTTTCTCTCACATAGATATTTTTCTCTGTCTTTCCCTCCCTCTTCCACTCTCTCTACGTCAATGGAAAAATATCCTTGGGTGAGGATTAAAAAAAATAATAATAAAATAAAATAAACAAGTGGAACTACATCAAAATAAAAAGTTCTGCACAGCAAACTAAACCATCAACAGAATGAAAAAGAAACTGAATAGGAGAAATTATTTGCAAGTCATATAGCTGATATGGGGCTGATATCCAAAACATATAAAGAACTCACACAATTCAATAGCAAGAAAACAAACAACCTGATTAAAAAAATAGGCAGAAGAGCCCAGCCAGCGTGGCTTAGTGGTTGAGTGTCGACCTATGAACCATAAATTCACAGTCCGATTCCCAACAGGGCACATGCCCAGGTTGCAGGCTCAATCCCCAGTAGGGGGTGTGCAAGAAGCAGCCAAGCAATGATTCTCTCTCATCATTGATGCTTCTATCTCTCTCTCCCTCTCCCTTCCTCTCTGAAATCAATAAAAATATATTTTAAAAAATAGGCAGAAGATCTGAGTAGACATTTTTCCAAAGAAGATACAAATGGCCAAGAGGTACATGAAAAAGTGCTCAACATCACTAATCATCAGGGAAATGCAAATCAAAACCATGATGAGATATTACCTCACACCTATCAGAATGGTATTATGAAAAAGACAAGTGTTGGCAAAGATGTGAAGAAAAGGGAACCCTAGTGCACTGTTGGTGGGAATGTAAATTGGTACAGTGACTATAAAAAACAGTATGGAGGCTCCTCAAAAATTTAAAAATAGAACTACCATATGATCCAGCAGTTCCACTTCTGAGTATTTATCCAAACAAAACAAAAACTCTAATTTGAAAAGATATCTGCACCCCCATGTTCATTGCAACATTATTTACAATAGCCAAGATATGAAAACAATTTTAGTGTTCACAGATAGACAATTGTATAAAGAAGAAATTCATATATATATACATATATATGAATATTACTCAGCCATAAAAAATAATGAAGTTTTGTTCATTTGCAACAACATGGAACTTGAAGATATATGCTAAGTGAAATAAGTCAGAGAAATACAAATACCATATAATCTCACATATATGTGGAATTTATAAAAAAAACCAAGCAAATCCAAACTCATAGATACAAAAAACATATTAGTGGTTACCAAGGTGGGAGGGGGGTTGGTAGTGAAATGGGTGAAGGGGAGTAAAAAGATACAAAATTCCAGTTATCGGTGATTTGTGGGATGTAGCCGAAACCGGTTTGGCTCAGTGGATAGAGTGTGATGTAATACACAGCATGTTGTTTATAGCTAATAATACTATATTGCATATTTGATAGTTGCTAAGAGAGTAGATCTTAAAAGTCCTGATTACCAGAAAAAAACTTTTTTTGTAATTGTATAATGACGAATGTTAACTAGACTTTCTATTGTGGTGATCATTTCATAATACATACAAAGATTAAATCAGTATGTTGTACATCTGAAACGAATATAATGTTATATGTCAATTAAACCTCAATAAAAATGATCATTTATAGCCATCTGGTGCCACAAACTCTGCAGACCTTTTCCTCAATCGTTTTCTCTCATGTGTCCTGTTTAATTGGACCATCAGCTCTCAGGGGTGCCAGGCCTTCAAGCCAGAAGACACCTGAAGTCCCTGGATTCAGGATAGTCCCAATCACCTCTTCGCAACCTGGCCCTTCTCCTTGCTCACCTACCCCTGTCAGGCCTTCCCCATGATCTCACATCAGAACCAGTGGTCTTGCTCTCCACTTGCCAGGTCTTGATCTGAACTGTAAAGCTGGCCCTAATACCTCCTTACTTAAAATTCTTTAGGGGTGTCCCATACCCTGCAGGATCAAGTCTGAGGAGGCATTCAAAAGCCTCTCTCTCTAGTCTCTGATATTCTGTTACTTCCCCTCCTACAGGGAAAACTCCAACAAGACTTATACAGGGTGGGGCAAAAGTAGGTTTAGAGTTGTTTGTATGGAAAATAACACAATCCTATATAATAAAAGGGTAACATGCAAATTGACCCTACCAGCAGAACAACCAGAATGACCACTGGACCAGTCACTGTGAGGCACACTGACCACCTTTTGGTCCTTTTCCCCAGCTGGCAGGCTCAGATTGCCTGATGGCCACCCACGGCAGGGGCGGGGCCAACAAGCGGGCGGGAACAGCTGACCTCTCGGTCCCTTCCCCCGGCCATCAGGCATCAATCACCCAATGGCGAATAGGGAACTAGGGGAAGGGGGGTGGCGGCAGGGGTAAAGGCCAGCTGTGGACAGCTGGGGAAGATGGCCCTGATCACAAACCAGGCCTAGGGACCGTATCTGCACACAAATTTCATGTGCTGGGCTTCTAGTAAGTAATAATACAAGAATAAACTCTGTGTATCACATATTCCCAACTGTAAACCTACTTTTGCCATACCCTGTGTTATGCTCAGGTCTTTGAATGTCCATGGGGCTACATGCCTCTGTGCTTCCCTAGACACAGATCCTTCCATTGAAATATCCTTTCTCTTCTGCTACTCTCCCTTCAAATCTCAGCTGAAATGTCACCTCCTCTGGGAAGCCTTCCCAGATGTTTCCAGGGAGTGCTGCCTACTCCGTCCTATATTCTTGTACACTTCCCAAATATGTCACCCATGGCCCAGTATTGGCTTTATTTCCTTATGTGTTTCTGCCCCACTAGTCCAGGAGGGATTTGCATTTTATTCATTTCAAATTCCAAACAGTTATCAGGGTTGATAAGGTCTTGCATGATCTGGTTCCTGCCGACCTCTCCACCCTATCTCCTACCACTCTCGACCCCACCCACTTCGCCCAGTCACACTGCCCTTTGGACTGTTCCCAAGATCATGAGACTCCTTCCTGATTTTAGGTCTTTGTTCCTGCAGTTACTCTTTCCTGGAATGCCCACCCTCCCCTAGATCTTTCCATGCTGGCTCCCTCTGGGTATTCACATCTCTGCTCCAATGTCAACGTAGTCTTTATTCCCAATTATTCTTTCTTTAATACCATATTTTCTTCCCTTTGTAGCACTTATTGCAAGCTATAGGTAATTCACTTTTAAGATCAGCCTTATTGAGACATAATTGCCTACCATAAAAGGCATCCAGGTATATAGTACGATGAGTTTTGACAAATACCCATGTATCCACCACTCTACTCCAGATGCAGAATATTTTCATAACTTGTACGATTTTCCTCATACCTTTTTCCAGTCGATATCCCCCCACTCCATGGCCAGCCCCAGTCAATCACTGCTCTACCTTCTGTTCTAGAACTCTGCTTGCTCTAGGACTTCATTTAAATGTGGGTATACAGTATATGCTCTTTGGCCTGGCTTCTTTCATTCAGTGTGCTTTGAAGATTCATTCCTGTTGTAGCATTTTTCAGTATCTATTTCTTTTTATTGCTGAGTAGGAAGCTACTGTACGAATACGCCACAATTTATCTATTCCCCTGCGGATGGGCACCTGGGCCATTTCCAGTTTTTGACTATTATGAATAAAGCTCCATTGGCAATTCATGTACAAGTCTTTGTGTGGACATACGTTTTCCTTTCTTTCAAATAAGTACCTATAATGGAGCTTGCTGGGCACATGGTATATTTAACTTTATAAGATACTGCAAAACCGTTTTCCAAAGTGATTTTCCATCTCACACTCCTGCCAACAATGTATGAGAGTTCCAGTTGTTCCACATCCTTGCCAACACTGATTACCAGTTTTTTCAGCTTTGGTCATTCTAATGGGCGTACGGTATTATCTAATTGTGGTTTTAATTTACGTTTCCCTGACGGCAAATGATGTTGAACTATATTTCATGTGTGCATAGATATTTGTATATCTTCTTTTTAGAAAATATATTTTTATTGGTTTCAGAGAGGAAGGGAAAAGGAGAGAGAAAGAGAAACATCGACGATGAGAGAGAATCACTAATTGGCTGCCTCCTGCATGTCCCACACTGGGGATCAAGCCCACAACCCAGGCATGTGCCCTGACTGGGAATCAAACCATGACCTCCTGGTTCATAGGTCGACGCTCAACCACTGAGCCACACCAGCCAGCTGTACATCTTCCTTCTAATGTATTTGTTAAAATCTTTTGCCCATATTCTAATTTGGTTGTTTGTCTTCTTATTACTCAGTTAAAATATTTCTATACATGTTGTAGACACAACTTATTTGTTAAAAATTCTTCTATCCGACTGACCTTTTCATCTTCTTAACGCTGTCATCCCCCCTTTTATAATGACTCCTTTATGTGATCCAAAAATTCTCTGCCTATCCCAAGGTCATGTAGACTTTAATCTATGCTTTCTTTGAGAAGTTTTATAGTTTTCTTTTTTTTAAAATGTAGTTATTTGATCCATGTCAAGTATATTGTGAAGAAGGGGCTGAAATTTATTGTTTTCCATGTGGCTATTTTGTTATTTCAGCACCATTTGTTGAAAACTCTGTCCTTCAGTTATTTAAATTTTGGCTCCTTTTCTTAATTATTTGTCTCTCCTACTAGACTACAAGCTCCATATATTTGTTTTAATTAATTAATTAATTTATTTATTAAAATATATATTTTATTGATTTTTTACAGAGAGGAAGAGAGAGGGATAGAGAGTTAGAAACATCAATGAGAGAAAAACATCAATCAGCTGCCTCCTGCACACCCCCTACTGGGGATGTGCCCGCAACCAAGTTACACGCCCTTGACCGGAATTGAACCTGGGACCCTTCAGTCCTCAGGCCGACGCTCTATCCACTGAGCCAAACCAGTTAGGGCTATTTGTTTTAATTTAAACTGGGCTCTTTTCCATCCTAGCTACCTCCTTGCAGGTACAGAAAGCAGAGAAGGGGCTTGCTTGCAAGTTAATTCCAGACATGATCCCAGGGAACAGAAGTAGGGGCTGGGGAGAGTGAAATAGGAAGCAAGGGACACCAGGACAATGGTGTGCCATGGAGGTCGCCACTGTGGGTAACTAGGGCTTGTCCAGCTGGACCTGCTGAGGAGCAGCGTTGAGTGAACCTCAGAACTGACCACTGGGTACCAGGGAGGGGCGTACATCTATCATCCCCAGCCCATTGGGCAGGGCTTGCCCTAGCAGGGCTAACTGCCCACACTTCCAGGCCACAGAGCTTGACTCCAGACAGAAACTCTGGGCCCAGGCAAGAGCTATGGGTAGCAGGTAACCCAAGGGGCTTCCACCTGCTCCAAGCTGGTTGGCATGGTGATGGCTGAGTGAAAGGTGGGCCAGAGGGAGGAAAAGAGAGTCACAAGAAGTTTCTGATACACATTCGGTCAGCAAATATTTACTGAGTTCTCCTGTATGCCAAGTCCTGGAGATGATCATAACAAAGCCAATCTGTCCCCTGCCCCCAAGCCAATCCCTGTCCTTATGGGGGAGACAGACTGTAAATAATTCAGTAATTGATACACATTTTATTAAGCAGAGATAAGTGCTATGAAGAAAAATAAAACAGCGTAAGAGAATTGTAATGATGGTGGAAGGATGGGGCTCATTTTGACCATCAGGAAGGTCTCTGAGAAGCTGACATTAGACCTAGAACAAATGGAGTGAGAAACTGAGCCATGTGAATACCCAGGACAATAACATCCAGGTGGAAGGAACCACAAGTGAAAAGCCTGGAGGGAGGAACAGGATGTTAGAAACACAACAAGGCCACCGTGGCTGGAGTGGAGTGAGGGGCAGAGTTGAAAGTGGTCAGGAGAGCGGTCTGGCAAACTTCAAAAATGAATTTAAATTTCATTCTGAGTGTGATGGGAAGTCACTGGAGAGTTTTCAGAAGAGTTATAACTTCTCATCTAAAAAGTTAGGTGGGGTACCATAGCATATATGTATTAGGATGGTTAAAAAAACTGTTTTAAAGCTATAATACCTAGTGCTGGCAGGGATACAGAGCAACTGTAACTTTCATACACAGCTTGTGGGATGCAAAATGGCACAGCCAGCTTGCAAAAGAGTTTGGCCATTTCACATAAAGGTAAACTGACAACATGCAACCCAGCAATCCTGGTCCCAGGTATTTACCCAAGTGAAATGAAGTTTATGTTCACACACAAACCTGTACACAAATGTTTAAAGTAACTTTTTTTTACAATAATCTGAAACTAGAAGCAATCCAAATATCCTTTAACCAGCCCGGCCAGTGTGGCTTAGTGGTTGAGTATCGACCTATGAACCAGGAGGTCATAATTCGATTCCTGGTCAGGGCACATGCCCGGGTTGTGGGCTCAGTCCCCAGTAGGGGGCATGTAGGAGGCAGCTGGTCAGTGATTCTCTCTCATCATTGATGTTTCTATCTCTCGCTCTCTCTCCCTTCCTCTCTGAAATCAATACAAATATATTTTAAAAATATCCTTTACCTGGTACATAGCTAAACTGTAGTACATCCATATAAGAATACTGCCAGGCAGTAAAAAGGAATGAACCATAGATAATACACACAACAACCTGGCGGGACCACAAGGGTACTGTGCTTAATAAAAAAAATTCAATCTCAAAAGGTTACATACTGCATGATTTAATTTTTTAAATACATTTTCATTGATTTCAGAGAGGAAGGAAGAGGGAGAGAGAGATGGAAACATCAATGATGAGAGAGAATCATCGATAGCTGCCTCCTGCATGCCCTCCACTGGGGATCGAACCCTCAAACATGGCATGTGCCCTTGACCAGAATCAAACCCAGGACCCTTCAGTCCACGGGCTGACGCTCTATCCACTGAGCCAAGCCAGCTAGGGCTGTATGATTTAATTTATATAACATTCTCAAAATGACAAAACTATAGAGATGGAGAGCAGATTAGTGGTTGCCAGGGGACAGGGAGATGTGAAGTGAGAGTGGGTGTGACTACAAAGAGGTAGCACTGGAGTTCTTTGGTGGCAATGTGACAGTTTTCTACCTCAACTGTGGTGGTAGATATATGAATCTATGCACAGGATTGAAGTGCGTAGAACTATCCACACACCCTCATACACAAATGGATGCAGGTTTAAAAAATGGTGAATACTAAATAAGGTATGTAGTTTAGTTAACAGCAACGTACCAGTATCAATGTCCTGTTTTTGATATTTCACTATAGCTCTACATAAGCTTTATCTAAAGCTCTGTATATAAGTTCTATATAAAATGTCACCATTGTGGAAAATTAGTTGAAGGGTACATGACACCCTATTATTTTTGCAATTTCTTGTAAGTCTATAATGATTTCAAAACTAAAAGTTTAGAAATACAAACCCTAGCAGGTAGGTAAAAAGCTATAAAAGACTTTTTAAAAAATTGGGGACATTTGCAAAGGGATGTATAAAAGATGACATTTGGGAGTTATTGTCAACTTTCTTAGGTGTGATAACATATGCTTATCACATGTCCTCATTTTTAGTGTATATGCTGAAGTTTTGAGGTAAAGTACCAGCGTCTACAACATAGTTTCAGATTTCCAACCAATTTGTGCCTAGGGACATATATCATTTTAAAATATGAAAAATGCGAGCAATTATTGAATCTGGGTGGTAGGTTTATAGGTGTTCGCTGTCTTATTCTTTTAACTTTACATTTGAAAATTTTTGTAATAAGAAGTCGAAAGAAAGAAGAAAAGGAACCGTTGTGTGTACAACGATATGATGAATCTCAAAAGCATGATGGTAAGTGAAAAGAGCCAGACTCAAAAGGACACACACCGTAAGATCCCATTTTGGAAAAGGCAAGCTGTAAGGACAGAATCAGATCAGTGGCAATCGCCTGTGGCTGGGGTGGAGGGGTACTGGTCACTATGGAACAAGAGGGAAATGTTGGGGATGCGGTGCACATATTCTATATTTTGATTATAATAGTGGTTACATACTTGTGTTTGTTGTAGAACTGTACATTTAAAACGATGAATTTTAATGCAAATTATACCTTTAAAAAAAGCAGAGGAAAGTATGTGCAGAAGAACCATTAATAAAACAAGCTACACGAGGACAAAGATGTTATCTGTCTTGGACTTGCTCATTGTGCTTATAACACACTTGGCATCTACTAAGCACTGAATAAATATTAGCTAGGGTGTGCAGCAAGTTTCCCCCCAATAAAACCCCTGTGTTCCAGGGGCTGTGGGCTGTGCAGTACCAGGCCACGCAGGCTGGGCAAAGCAGCTGCTCTGCTCGATGGCTCTTTGCAGAATGAGTGATTTGGCCTTGTCTTACTCCCACGGCTTTGATGTGTTTTTCTGCTGCATCATCTGGAACAGTGAGATCCGTTGGTGTCCTTTATCCTGGTGCTTTAGGCTGGAGGGAGCCCGGTGGGCCATCTTGGGGACCAGCAGTAGCTCCAGGAAGTGGCACGCGGCTACTCCGACAGAGGCCCAGGTAAAGGCATTTACCTTTCTCCTGAGACTTGTAAGTCAAGACCACACGTCCGTCACCATGCTGCAAAGACTAGTTCAGTTTGAAGAGAGAAGTTAGAAATGTCCTTTCCAAACATAAAAATGCTAAATAGATTCAATACTTTGTTTTCTGGCTTAAGAATAACGACTATTCGACTTTCTCAGTGCCGGTCCCTTTACAGGCGCCCTGTTAGCCTTACAGCACTCGAATATGGTGCTCTGGTTCGTCGTTCCATTGTACAGGTGAGATAGCTGAGGCTCCGAGAGGCGAAGTGGCCTGCCTTTGGCCATATCTTGGTGTGCTCTCACAGCTGACCTTGCACTTACCGGCTCTTCCATATGGCTTTCACAGAGCCACCCCAACCCTTTCCGCCACTAGCCCTCGCCCTACCTGGGTGCAGCCTTTATGTAGAGTTACTGTGGGTCCAGCAGCACCAGGTGGGCCATGGAAGTCTCTTCCTCTGGCACAGAATGGATGTTCTCTCTGTAGTAGGGTGAGTGGTCCTATTTAGGTCAAATATAGAAAGGAAGGGGAGGGGAGCAAGGGGAGGTGAGAACACGCAGAAAACACCAGATGCTCTTTCTAGCTTAAAAAAACTCCACAGACATTAGGGAACAGATTTTTATCACAGTCTGTTAGGAGGGAAAGGGGAGGGCGAAGAGCAGGCTGGGGAAGGAGGAAAGGGCGTCTATCCAAGACCTCAGAATTGGGTCCGGGGCCCACTGATAAAGACAAAGAGATGGCAATAGTCTCAGACACTGGGCAGCAGGTGCTGAGCTAAGCGCTCCACCCGAGTCATCTCAGGTAACGTTCCCAGCAAGTCTCAGACTTCACGACTTCTATTTTCTTTCTCATTGTAGATTAGGAAACTGGGGCCCAGAGAGGACATGCACCAAATCACAGTTTCATATGTGAAAATATCAATACACTAACATATCAATACACTGAGGTCGGGAAGGACACACTTGAAAGTAACAGCAGTATTTACCTGGGGAAGGGGCGTGATAAAGGTGGGGAGCTTTCGCTTTGTATTGTAGTGTAATATATATATAATTTGACATTGGGAATGTGTAATCATGTGTGTGTACTTTTAAAAAAAGTGGGTGGTGGTAAAGACTGTGTCCAAGGATTGATCCCATAACTAGTTTGGAGCCGGATCTCAGACTGCAGATTCCAGTCTGTAACCTCTGCGCTGCGCTGCCTTTCGAAGAAAGGGACCAACCTCTGAGAGGCGTGGGCCCCTGGCCCCGGCTGCCTTCCCTGGGTTCCCGCGGGGACTGGGCCAGTCCCTCCTTCCCGGAGCCCGTGGCTGGGTGTCCAGCCCCAGGCCCGCCCACTGTCGCGGAGCCGACTCCGGCCAATCGGACCTGGGAGATGAGAGTGGCAGGAAATCAAGGTCAAGGCCCCGGACACAATGGGGCCATTGTCGGCCTCAAGTCAGTTGACTTACAAGCAGCAGCTCCCCATCCACCCGCGCTCCTTCTCCCCAGCCCCGCTCCCCACCAGGGCGTCGCTAAAACCCACGGCCTCCTTCGGGGTCCCACCCAGGACGGGGAAGGCCGGGCCGCCCGGTGCATGGCCTGGTATGTCCACCAGGTGGCAACCGAGCACCGCACTTCTGAGGTCGGCGTGGGCGGCCAGGGGCTCAGCCACTGACAGGGGCTGAGGGGGCCCTGCCCTTTCTGCTTTGTCCAAGAAGCCAGGTCAGATCACACGTTTCCTCACCCTTTACTCCGAGCTCACCGAGATCTGGAATCTCAAGGGCGCTTCCCTCAGCAAACGGCAAAATGGCCGTGGACTACAGCACTTTTCCTTGATGGAGAGGAAAAGCCAGGGGAAGCTCTTTACGCTGCAAGTCACATCAGGTGGACCCTGGCCGTCTCTCTGGTCTGGATTAATGAACTGGCTGATTGATTGGTTACGTTAGTGTATAAATGTCAGCTCTGAAAGCCCCCACCCCACCCCCGCCCACCCCGTCTAAATTATGTCCCCCTTGTTCTCGCTCAGAGCCAGCTGTAGTTTTCCTTCCTGGCGTGTATTGCCATTTGTAATTGGACACATATTTGATTCTTTTCCACTAGAAAATATGCTCCGCGAGAGCAGGGACTGGTCAGGTTTTGCTCACCAATTTGTCCTTAGTACGGGATCTGACACACAGTAGGTGTTCGATAAATATTTGCCAACATAATACATGGGCCAGTGCTATACTGAATAGGAACTGGGCTTCCGTTTCCGACAGTTCAGTGTGTGCGAACACAGGTAGAGACCAGGCCCTCTGAACAGGCGGCACCTGCCCAGACTATCAAATCGGAGAGGCATGCCCTGGAGGCAGAGGGCTGTCGGGTTAAGACTTCTGGTCCTGGGCTCTGGCCACCTGGCTGCACAATCTTCCCTTCACCCCACACCTGCTGGGCCACTTGGCGCACACGGCTTGCGCTTCCTGTTTCAGTGACCTCGTCTGTGAAATGGGGACACCTACCTCCCCGGGCCGTTTTGAGGGTTCTGAGAAGTAACGGGGAAGGTGCTTGGCGCAGAGCTTGGAGTACAGTAAGCACTCGGTGAATATTAGCCAGCATTATTATTGCTGTTGCTCTTGCTGGGGAAGAAATATTCACAGAGGTCAAAGCTTGAGTGTCCAAGGCATGTGCCGGTGAGGTGAGGGTCCGGGGCTGAGAGGGCAGTCCCGCTGGGACCCGTCCCTTGTCACTTCTCCTGGCTCGGTTTCTTCTGACGGCTGGTTCAGGAAGTTGAGGCTGGTGGGGACGCATCCCTTCCTCTGGGTGGCAGGTGTTACTCTCTGGTCAGGGTCAGACCTGCCTCTGCTGCAGTCGCCTCGGGGACATTCTCCTGCTGCCTCAGCCTCCCTGGGACACCACGGCCCACGCAAGCCCTTGGTAAATGCACGTCAGTGGGGGGGGTGGGGGGTGGGGGGTGGGGGTGGGGGGTGGGGAGTGGTGCCAGGTCCTTGGGACAGCGGTGCACAAAGTCATCTTGTCTCTGCCCTCAAGAAACACCCCATCCTGGAGGGGAGGGGAGATGGTGATTAAAGCAACATGTCACTGTGATAAAGGGACAGGCCAGGCCTGAGCCATTCCCTCAGGAAGTGACTTGTGGGCTGAGAGCTGAAGATTGGGGATGAGGAGCTGGCCAAGAAAACTGCAGAGTGTAAAAGATGCTGCCCTGTAGGGCTTGGGTTTGGGGGTGAGCTGGCCTGGCGGGGGAGGGCAATGCCAGCCTAGCTTCCTCCGCCTTCTGTAGGTTCTGGAGTCAGACAGGCCAAGGTTGGGTCCTGACACTCTTATAACTGTGACTTTGGGAAGTCACTTCTCTGAGCCTTAGTTGGCCCATCTGTAAAATGGGGTTAAACTCTCATGAGATTTGTGGGGTTTTAAAGAGATAATGAATGAAAAATGCACAAGCACAGTGGAGACACCCAGCAAGCCCTCAACACATGATCTCCTCCGCTGCTGTGGCTGCTGTGGCGCTGCTACAAAGATGAGGCCACGCACAGAATTGCACGGCGTTTGGCCAGTTCCAGAGGGAGGTCAGCCTGGTGACCCGGGGAAGGCTTCCTCCCTGCCTGGTCCCACTGATAATGACACCAGGTCCCCGGGCCTGATACAGGAAGCTCAGAGGTTCTGGAAGGGAGAGTCACCCTCCCCCACCCCTCCCCCAGCACCCCACCCCCACTTACCAGGATGCGGGTGTCCCTGTGAGATGGGATGGGGACCCCTTCGCCTGAGGCAGCCTATTTCTCTTCCTCTCCTCTCACTGCTTCTCTGTCTTTAACTTTGCCAAAGCCAGAGACTTGCTTCCCCGAGACAGGGAGAGAGAGGAGGAGGAGGGAGCCAGGGACGAGGTGAGGAGGCAGAGGAGGTTCTTCAGTGTTTAAAGAGGAAAGTGGTCATCTCGATCTTTTCATCTCAGGCTGAAATTGGTGAATTAGGTAGTGTGTTTAAGATAGCTGTACCCGCCCCTCGCCACCCCCTTGGGAAACGAGCTCCCTGGCTCACCGACACGGGGCCGCAGGTGCTGAGTGTCGAGGCACTGCAGGCTTTGACAAAGAAATAAAAATTATTAAAGAACATCAGGCCCTGCCAGCGTGGCTCAGTGGTTGAGCATCGACCTATGAATCAGGAGGTCACAGTTCGATTCCCAGTCAGGGCACAGGCCCAGGTTGCGGGCTAACCCGTGTGGGGGTGCAGGAGGCAGCTGATCAATGATTCTCTCTCATAAAAAAAAATATATATATATATATATATTTTAAAGAACATCAGAGTCTGCAGTCCAGTTGGCCATCCGACACCCATTTCCAGGGTTGGGGCTGCTGCTTCCATACCTGGTGGGTGCCCTTCCTCTGCTGAGAGCAGGCTGGGGGGGTGTCTGGTGGAGGGTAGCAGTATCGGCTTGGGCTCAGGTTGGAGCTGAAATCCTGCACTTCAGCCCTTTCCAGAAATAATCAGTCTGAGCAAGGGTCCTAAGAGCCGGGATTACTCCCAAGTCAGGTTCTTCAGGCAGGATCTTCTGGCTCCTCCCACAGATGGGCCTCTGGCTCCACTGCCACCCTCCTCCCCTCCTCTATACCCAGTTCCCTGGGCCTCCAGTCTTCTGAGGACCCGGCAGCCCCCCCTCCCTCTGGGGAGGCCAGCCCGTGTGTGACGCCCTGGCGCTCTCTCCGGATCTGAGCTTTGATTAGGCTGGAATGCTCCTGGTCTGGTTCTGAGTGAGGTCGGCAGGGAGATGGTGTGAGGGTGTCCCAGGTCCCTCAGGCTTAGAAACCCACAGGCCTGCTTTCAGGGCCTAGGATTTCCGGCCCACAAAGCCCTCTACTCTTGCCTCTGCCGATCTCACCTTCCTCGTCCGCTCCCCCCTTCCCCGAGCCCTGCTCATAGGGCCTGCTCTGCCCCTACCACCTGTCATCCCTCTCGTCTCTCCGATTAATTTCTATTCTTTCTTTAGGACTCCCTTCTAGGAAGCCAAGCCGACCCCTTCCTGTCTCAGGCTAGGCTTGCTCTTCCGTCATGTCTCCATCTCTAGAGAACCAAGCTTCTGTCCCCTCTCATCACTGCAACCTGCCTGAGGACAGGGACAGTGCCACTGCTGGGCCCTGGCACACACACAGGGCCTGCATGTGGAAGGTGCTCAGTAGATCAGTGAGTGGTGCTTAACCTCGTGACTTTAAGAGGCCATAGTTTACAGTAAATGTGCAAGTGGGAGGGGTGACTCCTGCCCTCAAATGCCTCCCCATACCTGAGGCTGCCTCGCCCCCCTCTCCCCCCATGTTAGGCCCCCTTTCGCTTCCACGCCACCCCCACCCCCCTGTCACAGCCTGATGAGGGCTGTGGAGGTGGTGCTGCAGGGGAGCTAACATGGGGCCACCTGCCAGCTGAAGGACCTTGA
Organism: Myotis daubentonii; assembly: GCF_963259705.1. Classification (NCBI taxonomy): domain Eukaryota; kingdom Metazoa; phylum Chordata; class Mammalia; order Chiroptera; family Vespertilionidae; genus Myotis; species Myotis daubentonii. The sequence continues at coordinate 82,573,098 of NC_081844.1, read as the reverse complement.
TCCGTTTCCTCTTCTGTAAAATGAATAATTACAGCACCTTCTTACGGTGGTTTTGAGGAGTAGGTGTAACAATTCCCGAAAAGCGCCCCTTCCCGTCCCCTGGACAAAGGGTGACTCTCTTTCCTGAGGGTCTGCGATCTCCGGAGAGGGGAAGGCAGCTCTGGTTCTGGCTTGGAACCCTATTTGCAGTTCTGCAACCCTCCTCCCCACCCATTCCCTCCCTAGGTCCATACCTTCCCACAATGCAGAAGCCAGGGGGATAGCTCTAGGGCAGGGGTCCTCAAACTACGACCTGTGGGCCACATGCAAATACAAATATTGTATTTGTTCCCGTTTTGTTTTTTTACTTCAACATAAGGTATGTGCAGTGTGCATAGGAATTTGTTCATAGTTTTTTTTTAAACTATAGTCCGGCCCTCCAACAGTCTGAGGGACAGTGAACTGGCCCCCTGTTTAAAAAGTTTGAGGACCCCTGATCTAGGGTGAGTGGTGTCCAGGGGAGGCTCCTGGGCACACAGGACAAATGAGTGGCTTCAGTGGCAGGTTCTCTGCCCCCAGGTTTGTTTGGCTCTGGGTTCAGGGGGCACTTTAGGGGCATGCCAGGCACCTGGGGCACTTACCCATCAGAAATACGGAATCTTTGAGCAGGCTAGCTGCTGTGTCCCTGCCCTGACATCTGAAGGCCTCACTCCCCACCCTCAGGTTAGTAACCCAAAACCAGAAAGACAATCTATGTGAAGAGAGGATGAGCTTGACCAATGGCCAAGGTCAGCATGGCATTCACCCCTTCTCTGCAGTGCCCCTCCATTCCCCAGCTCAGACACCTGGGGATGGTGTATAGCAGTGGTTCTCAACCTTCTGGCCCTTTAAACACAGTTCCTCATGTTGTGACCCAACCATAAAATTATTTTCGTTGCTACTTCATAACTGTAATGTTGCTACTGTTATGAATTGTAATGTAAATATCTGATATGCAGGATGGTCTTAGGCAGCCCCTGTGAAAGGGTCGTTCGACCGCCAAAGGGGTCGCGACCCACAGGTTGAGAACTGCTGGTGTATAGGAAGGATGGAAGGCATGAACCCCAGAGGCACACACGTCTCTTTTAATCCTAACCAGCTGTGTGTGAACTTGGGCAAGTAACTTCATTTCTCCAAACCTCAGTTTCCTAAGCTACAAAATGGGGATAGGTCTCCCAGTAGGTATCCCTTAGAAAGCTACAAAGACCTACAATAATAAAAGCGGAATATGCTAATTAGACTGGATGTCCTTCCTGAGGAAGCCGGGACTGGGAGGAAAGCCCAGGTCCCAGGTGCCTGCCAGCCGCCCCCAGAGGGAAGCTGGTGCCGGTAGCCAGGGGAAGGAAGGCCTACTCTTGCACTGATTTCGTGCATTGGGCCTCTAGTTAAATAATAAAATGCATATAATGCACTGAGCTCAGAGTACACATATTAAGTGAATAATAGCTGGTAGTATTGCTATAATTATTTTCAGTCCCTTACTGTGTTCCCAGCATCTACCCAGGATACTTTAATGCTGTCCAACCTGACAGAGTCTGGATCTGTTGAACATTTATAATATTTTAAAGAGGAGTAGGTACCTGAAATGAGAGGAGAGAGGGGCCCACCAGGTTCTAAGGAAAGGGTTGCTATCCTTTTCTGCCCCCACCCCACACCAGGGCCCCACGTGGTTCTGCTGCTGTCCTTACCTCTTTACGTCCAAAAGTTCAGGGAGGTCTTGCTCCATCTTCCCCATGCCGGCAGCCCTGCCACCTGAGGACCAAGTGCCCTGGCCTGGAGGCTCTGAGCCTCTCCATCTGCTCGAGAGGGGGGTGAGTGCATGCCTGGCCAAAAAAGCGATGACAACGGACCACACCTTTGCTCAGTGCCATCCTTCTGGCTTTCCAAATGAGGATTCTCAGACTTTTCTCTCCATAGAGATGACATGACTCATGGGCAATAATACCAGCAGCAGAAGTGGTCCCTTTCTCTATGCTGTGTGTGTGTGTGTGTGGGGGGGGGGGGAGAGGCGGGGGGTGTCTCAGGGGCAACCAAATCCAGCTACAAAGCTTTGAAGCCACGATGAACATGGACTGGCAGGAGGGAGAAGGGAAGAGGCTGAGAGACCCACATCCCCAAAGGCCTGGGCCACTGGGTTCCAGGCGCTGGTCTCACTATGTGGAGTCATGCAAGGAGTTAACTGCGCCCCCCTCTACCCCCGCCCCCACCCCCCGCCCTCAACACATATAATCATCTCAGCCACATCTGTAAAGACAAAAGGCAACAAAATAGAGACCACTGCTGCCAGAGGGTCAGGCTCCTTCATCTACTACAGGCTGCTGCTGGTTAACCTGTGGCAGCGATACCGGCACTTGTGTGTCAGCTGAGGGACCCTGGTATTCCCAGGCAGGCCACCCTGGATTCTTTCCAGATGAGACCAAGAACAAGGACGGAGGCCAGTGGGTGGCCCTGGCCACACTGTTGCTCCTTAAAGCTGAGGCCTGACTCAACCTCTCCACAGTGTACAGCATGCTCTCCTGTAAGGAACTGGCCCTGCTGCAGGGCCCTGCACCCCCATTCAGAGGGAGGTTCCTCCCTGAGCCATGGGGGGTGCAGGGTGGGCCATGGAGGGGCTGCCTCCTGCCTTGGTACTGGTGTTCCCAGGTGAGGCCCCCGGCCATCTATCCAGCACAGCTCTTACCTGGAGCAGGGTGGCCGTCCCACCCAGACCAAGGCCAGAATGCGGTGTGTGGGAGAAGCAAAAGTGAAGCGAACAGGCATCTGGGGTGGCTGTTTTGTTGAATGAGCCCCAGGCGGGGGCTTTGCTGCCCTCTCCTGAGGGAGGGGATCGGGGACTCATCCTAGCCAGGCCTGGATAATGAGAAGCCAGAGAATGAGTGGAGTGTCGGGGGTAGAGGTAAGGGCTGCGAATGTCAATGTGCCAAACCTCTTCACATCTCTCCTAGGGGCTCGTTTATGAAATGCCCCAATCTCGGACCCTCCCTCCGAGCTCTGAGGTTGGGCCCCGAGCCTCAAATCCCATCCTTGGCTGGCCTGGAAACTTCCGGCAGTGACCACATGGGGCACTTCTACCTCCTGCCACCAATCAACAGGCAGCAAGGCAAGGTGCCTGGCACACTTAGAGGGCATGGGAGGGGCTAGCAGATTTCTTGGGTGGGGGGCGAGGGAGGGTATAGGGAGGGGCCTTCTCAAGGTCCGAGGTCAGGTTTCAGGAGGAAGATAAGCACTGTACCAGGTTCTGCCAGGTATGTGACCCAGTTCGGCCCCTCCTTCTGCCCCTCCCACTCAGACTGGCTCTTACTCGCCCCACCCTCCCTTACATGTGCTCAAAGAATCCTGTGATTATCTTTATTATGGCTTATAATTCTTTATTTGCCAGATAACATATCTTCCCTATGGACTGTGAGTCTGCAGGGTGGTACTAGTAGGAGGGCTGGGGCTATGCTTGTCTTTGTCCCTGTCTCCCTAGCACTTGGCACAGGGCCTAGCACATAGTAGGTGCTTAATACATATTTGGTGACTAAATGAGTTAAAGAATAAGTTCCTTCATCAGACACCATGAGCTCTCCAAGGGCAGGGACTACTTCTTGTTTATTTTTGTATCCCCAACCCCTGGCTTGGTGCCTGACACAAAATAGGTACCCACTAAATTGTGTGGGATGGAAGACTCACTGGGTGTAACAGTGTTCATGAGAACCATATCTCTACCCCCTCCCACTCCTGACACAGCGAGGACATGGCCTTCTCCTCTAGGTGGCTCTCCTAGGGACGAAAGGGTCCTCAGCAGGGCTGAGAACAGGGGGAAGGGTAGTGCTGCCTCTGGAAGAGTAGGAGGTGAGGCCTCTGGCGGGCTGAACTGGGGGAGCTCTGCCAGGCCAGTTGCTGTAGTCAGGTGAACTGGGGAGCTCCGTGGGAGCCATGCCTGGTAAGACTCACCTCTGGGAAAGCTCAAAGATGCAGGGTTGGCAGCAGAGCTCCCACAAGTGCCACTCTTAAGACACGAGGGGCTTGTGGTCACGTGGGGCTCTGGACTTCAGCCCACTCCTTGCCTTTACAGAGCCAGGACGTCTCAGAGGCACAGGGAGCTGAAGGGCAGAGGGCACCGGTGTGGGATCTTGTGCTGGCCTCGGGATGGACCCCCGCCCTGTCAGCAGGCAGAGCTTCAGCTCCCTCCGGGCGGCAGTCACTCAGGCTCTCTGATCATAGGGTCAATTTCTGGGCCCATCTTCGGAGTCCAGAGGAACTGAGAAGGAGATAGAATCTCCTGGAACTCAGGTCTGGAAGTTTGAGGTCTGGAGTTTGCAGCCCAACCCCATCTCTCAAAGCTTGAGAGAGACTTAGGCCATATAGGGATGGCCCCTCTCGGCTGAAAAATGGGTTTTGTCTTGTTGACGACTCCTGGTGGTCAGAGGAGCGCACTCATTAATGACTTCCTTCCCCAGAGGCTTGTTTGAGCACCTATCCCACCAGCATGAATCAGAATAAAGACTGACACAGGTATCAGCCCCTAGTACTCCTGTTCTGAAAACCTGGGCTAAATGTTAGGGTTTGAAACCAGAGCTTGAGACATAACTTAACCCTTAGCTCTTGCTTTGAGGGCTGCAAAAACCCCCAAAACCTAACAACTCAACCAAACCAAAACAAAATGTAGGTGACTGACTAGCAGGCAAGTAGAGACATACTATTTCTTTTTTTTTTTTTGAGACATACTATTTCAAAGACTCCCCTTGAAATGAAATTTTAACTTGACTTTTTTTGTTGTTAATCCACCTGAGGAAATTTTTCCATTGATTTTTAGAGAGTAGAAGCATCAATGTGAGAGAGACGTCGATTGGTTGCTTCCTGCACACAGGATCGAACCTGCAAGCCCAGTACATGCCCTTGAGCTGGAACTGGGAATCAAATCCCAGACCCTTCTTAGCATGGGCCGGGGCTCTAACCAAGGAGCCACACCGGCCAGGGTAAATATTGATGCCACTGAATAAGAGATCAAGTTGAACAAGAAGTTAAGTTGAGCCCAGCTGGCATGGCTCAGTAGTTGAGTGTGGACCTAAGAACCAGGAGGTCACGGTTCGATTCTCGGTCAGGGCACATGCCTGGATTGCAGGCTCCATCCCCAGTGTGGGGCATGCAAGAGGCAGCTGATCAATGATTCCCTCTCCTCCTTGATGTTTCTATCTCTCTCTCCCTTCCTCTCTGAAATCAATAAAAATATATTTGAAAAGAAAAAAGAAGTTGAATAAGAAGAAGTCAAGTTGAATATGTCAAGTTTTGCCTTGGCCGGTGGTGCAAAGTGGTTAGAGTGCTGGCCCACACTAGGATTGGTCCTGGGTTTCATTCCTGATTCCAGGTCAAGGGCACATACCTGGGTTGCAGGCTCATCGAGAGTACAGGAGGCAACCAATCGCTGTCTCTCTCACATTGATGTTTCCATGTTTCTCTCTCTCCCCCTCCCTCCCTCCTTTCTACTCTCTAAAAATCAATAGAAAAATATCCTTGGGTGAGGATTAACCAAGAGAGAGAAGAGAAGAGAAGAGAAGAGAAGAGAAGAGAAGAGAAGAGAAGAGAAGAGAAGAGAAGAGAAGAGATGAGATTTACCTAGAATGCGTGTGCACAGAGGATTTTTTTTTTTAAAAACCTCCACAAATAGGTTTGTCACCAACCCTGAGAGCCCCACGTTTTGAAAAAGACTGACTTGAGCTCTAGCCGGTTTGGCTCAATGGATAGAGCATCGGCCTGCGGACTCACGGTCCCGTTTCAATTCCGGTCAAGGGCAAAGGCCCGGGTTGCGGGTTCATCCCCAGTAGGGGGCGTGCAGGAGGCAGCCAATCATAATTCTCTCAGCATTGATGTTTCTAACTCTCTCTTCCACTCCCTTCCTCTCTGAAAGAAACAAAAATATATTTTAAAAAAAGAAAAAGGCTGACTTGGGTTCCAAAGGACGTACTATTTTTCTACGGAAACAGCATCTCAAGTCTAAAGATCCGCTGCAGTGCCCGGGGCGGGGGGCGGGGAGTGGGGTCCGAAGGGGAAGAGGTCTGCGTAGGGAGCCATCTGGGTCTCGGGCTGCAGCCCCGAAGACTCTCGGATATAGGGTCCTCACCGCGAGCTGACCAAAAGAGGAGCTGAGGGGCACAACTGTAAATCCACTTTTATTCGTTTTGTTTTCCTGACGCCAAACGTGGTCCCTTCAGTGGGGGACTGCACCCCCGGCGGTGTGGATCGGGAGGCCGCTCGGTCGGAGCAGGAAGGGGCGCTCGGATGGGTGCGTCCCGCGGGCCTCCTACAGGTCTCTCCGCGGCACCAGCATCGCCGACGGAGCCCCAGATCCCGAGACCGGCCTGCGCACGGCCCGCTGCCCGCCGCTTCGCGAGGTGGGGAGAAGGCGGGGAGCTGAGTTGCATCCTCTTTCGCCCTCTCCTTAAATTCCGGGGTCCTCCATTTGCGGCGCCCCAGGGTGTGGCCTACTCAATCTCTGGTTCTAAAATCGGGGCGGCCGTGAGAGCAGAGCTGGGGCTGCCAAGAGGGCTGCGGAGCGGTAGCGAGCCCGCGGGCAGTGCCCTGTACGCGCCGAGCCGGGGCACTGGTGGCCTAGCCACCTGGGCGGGTGAGTCCGGAGGCTGTCTCTCACCCCAGCCTGGGACACCCAGAGCCACCAGCCCCGTCTTCTGAGGGGCCTGAGGACGGGGCTGGAATTAGGTTCTGGCGTGAGTGGGGGCGCCTTCCTTGGCTGCGCCTCTCCGGAGCGCGCCGGGTGTTCCAAGAGCCTGTGGGCACCCCATTCGCCCCCTGGCGGCGCCAGGCGTACGCCAGGCACTGCCGCCGCCGCAGCGGAATGAGCTGTCCACAGCAGCACTGGGCGCCGCTCGAGGTCACCCAAGAATTTATCCCCGAGCTGCGAACCCACCCGGAGACAGGCCGCCCTGGGAAAGAATGGAATGACGATGGAGCGAGGCAACGGGGAGATTTGGGAGTTCCCCTGGGTCCACGTCTTCCATATTCCGCGTGGGCTTCTCCACCAGTGTGATGACTGACACCCACTGACACCCAGGGACCTTATCCCCGACTGGTCCTCTCCCCTCTCTCCCAATCTCCCTGGAAATAAAAGGCTCCTTCTCATTTTCACCCATTCTGGGAAATGTCCCATATCTTCCTTCCTGCAGTGACCTAACAATGGTACTCTTGGCTGGCCCGGCCACACCCGGATCTGCCCCTCCCCAGACCTGGGGCCAGGCAGAGAGCCCTGAGGCAGTGCTGGGAAGTCATTAGGAGGGGGTCCCATTCGGTAAGTCAGGAGTGCCCACGGGAAGCCTATCATTCGTGGGAGGTAAAAGTCCTTGACCTCTGGGTGCTTCCAATCTCAGAAGATAAATGGTTCTGACAGCAGGAGCCTGGGGGAGGGGAGGGGATGGGGGGGAGGGGCTGGAGTGTGAACACTGGAGCCATTAGAACTTGCCAAGTGGACAGGATTAGAAAGTGGGGGTGAGGGGTGTGAAGGAGGGAGAGAACAAATATTCGTGGAGGGCTGGGGAGGGGGGAGGGTGTCAACCTCAGAGGCCAGTGAAAGTTGGCTCTGCAATGGGAGAGACAGAAGGAAAAGCTGGAGGCTGGAAACCCCTCTGAGAAGCAGCAACAGAGTCTGCCCTGAGATGCTGGCTGAGACAGGCTGCCACGTGCACAGTTCTGAAGGGCTTAAGTGCAGGTGGGAAACCCGGGTTTCTTTAAGAGGTTGGGTCATACACTACCAAAAATAAAAATAGGAAAAGCTTGTTTATATTCAAGAGGTTTTTGTCAGGAAGGAGGGAGCCCAGGTCATGGGAGGGAGAGGGAGCAGCTGCGGGCAACTGATTAAAGAGTGGATGTGTGGTGGTGGAGTGGTGGAGTAGCTTCTGGGACAGAAGGACGGACAGGCTGCCTCCAGAGCAGGAGGTGGCCAAAGGGTGGGAACCTGTCTTAGAGGCCAGCAGGGGGTACAGGGGCCTTAGATCCTCAGGATCAACAGAGCTAGCTACAGTTAAGTTTGGCTGTGTCAGTTTCTGCCCCATTTCCCATTCCTTTTTCCTCACCCATGTCATCTCAGGCAATTGGGAGACCCCTTTCTACCCAGCCTCTGGCTTTGTACAGACGTGGCAAACCCAGAATGAAAGTTCTGGGCTTCAGTGTACCCTTCTGCCCAAATCCATCCAGATCTTAAGGCTTGCCTCTGTCTTTTCAAAAAGCCATCTTTCTGGCAGCTGAAGATAAGACAGACCATATCTTCCTCCTTGGCCTTGACTGCCAGAATGGCCTGTCCATGTCTGGGGCTGGGCTGCTTCACGGTAACTCCCAACCTGACTCTGGACAGCCTCTGATGGGGCCAGGGGGTCAAGCCTGGTAGGTACTGCAGACACCCAGGCATTGGCTATGCTGGCACTTCCACGGGGAGTACTGAGGCTGCCTAGATGAGCCCAGAGTGCCAGGGACTGGCTGTCCAGAGCTACAACCGCCAGGAGGTCTTTGGGCAGTGGGACTCTCCTGCAGCCCAGCAGTCAGACAGGACAGGCTATGAGATGCTAGTCAGGCATGGCAGCCCCCGAGAAGGCAGAGGGAGAAGGAAAGCCCTGCCACCAAATCACAGTAATGGCTTCGTCAGGGCACTCCACAGCAAAGGACCCAAGGCAGCACCATTTGGAAGGACCCAAGTCAAAAGTTTTCTGGGGTGGGGTGGGGTTGTGGTGTGTATGAGGACAAGGGGTGAGAGGAGTGGGGGAGGGGTCCTGGCCTAGCAGAGACCAAAAAGGCCAGTGCTCCTTTGCCCAGGCCAGGTTTCCTTCCCTTTGCAATAAAATCACAGCTGAAGGAGAGCCTCCATTTACTCATGGTCTGCTCGAATTCCTCCAGTCAGCTAGCCCCACTCTCTTCCTCGTCTATAAGGGACCTGGTGAAGACAGGGAGAAGCATGCCTCATTTCTCCTGTGAGTGTGCCCGAGGGTCTGTGTCCCCCGCAGCCTCTGCTAACCGTTACCCTTCTCTCCCTTGGAACATGCCCCAGAGGGGAACAGTGCCTCCCAGCCACCTTTTCCTGCCACTCTTTTTTATTTTTTTGTCAATACTCACGCGAGGATATTTTTTTCCACTGATTTTTAGAGAGAGTGGAAGGAAAAAAGGCAATTAGTTGCCTCCCACACACGCTACCATCAGGTTGGGGATTGAACCTGCAACCCAGGTACATGCCCTTGAATGAGAATCCAACCCATGACCCTTCGGAGTGAGGGTCGATGCTCTACCCAATACACTGGCCAGGCCTCTGCCACTCCTTTTACAATTTACAAACACAGCTATCAATTTTTTGTTTTAATCCTCACCAGAGGATGCTTTTCCCATTGAGTCTTAGAGGGAGTGAAAGCGGGGGGCGGGGGGGGGCAGGGAGGGAGATAGAAAGAGAAACATCAATGCAAGAGAGACACATCAACCAGCTGCCCCCTGCACGTGCCCTGACTAGGGCCAGGAACCAAACCTGCAGCCCAGACACATGTCTCTGACCGGAATCGAACCCATGGCCCCTCAGTGCATGGGCTGACGCTCCAACCACTGACCCACACTGGCCAGGGCGCATTTATCAATTTTTAAGTCCATAATATGTGCCTGGAACTGTGATAAGCATGTTAGGTGCATGACCTCATTTGCTCCTCATAGTAGCTCAGAGACCCATCATCCCTACTTTTTGACTGATTCCAGTTTCCATTTCCAGCCAGGCACAAGGGGTTGAAGTCTGTTCCCTAAACTGATATAGAGGACACAGTCCACTCTTGGCGTCACTCACTGTGTAGTGGCTCAGTAAATATTAATTAACTCTGAGGACAAGCTGCACTTTGACTCACCTCTGGCTAATTAAATAAACCTGCCATGTAAATCAGCAGAGGGGACAGAGAGACAGTAGGCTGTGCTGAAAAGAAATTGGGCTGAGGGACAGGAGGACCACTGACCTTCAAGTAGAAATCTACCTGACCTGCTCTTAATTCTGTTTGTGTTCTTTGAAGCTAGGGCCAGAGTGGTGGGGATGAGGAATAACCCACCCCTCAGATAAAGCCTCACCCCTGAAGTCCTGGGGAATTGTGAGGAGGGGAGCAAGGTTCACATGCCAACTGGGTCCTGCATGTTCACAGGGCATGAGAACTCTTTAAGGAACCAGAGAGAACTCTCCCTCCCTTCCCACTCCATCCCCATCATTGAGGACTCATGTTCCAGTGGTCCTGGGTCAGCGGTGGGAGACCCAGGGGCCCAGGAAAGACATGGTGTGAAAACCCCTTCCAGTGGTGCCTAAAACGTTTGGACTGTTGGGCTAGCAGGCACCTCACTGGGTTCTGCTTCCTTCTACTCCTTCCCGAAGAAAATGAGCCATGGCAATGTCCCAAGCCCCCTGGGGGCCTGGCTCCCCTTCTGACCAACTGGGAGGCCTGGGGCAGGCCACTTGACCTCACTAGGCCTGGCCCCTACTCTGTCAAATAGGGAACTAGCAATGTCAGCCTCAAAAGGAGGCTGTGCACAAAGCAAGGGCTCAGTTAAGTGCAACTATTCTATGATGGTATGATGACAATAAGTAGTTCATTAACAGCCAACTGTATTCCCTAATACAGTGGTCATGAGACATAGTTTGAGTAGCTACTGTGTTTGAGCTCCAAGCTGTCACTCTGAAGGTAGCTATTCTCTATATGGAAAAAAAGAATATCATCTCAAATGTCATTAAGATGTGAGAATAAAGTAAGACAAGATAAGGGTGAGGACAAGGGCGGAGTGAGTTGCTGAGAAAGAATGTAGCAGTGTGGTAGGATGCCTGTGCCGCTTCCTCTCCCATCCAAGTCCCGCCCTGCAGCCATCAGGGAGCCTTCGCCCCTCAGAGCCCTCAGCCCTTCTTCTCTCCTGGACTAGTGTTCTGAGCATGGCTAAGGCCAACTCTGGGGGCCTATGGCTTATAGCAGGTAGCTCTCCACTCTCTCCTTTCCGAGGGGAAGGCACACATGTCACCATAGTGGGCTACAGGAACCCTGGAGTCCCCTAGAGCTGCCACACAGGCACAAGTCAAGCTTTTCATTCAACACATTGGAACGGATCAAATGTGGGTCTCAGAAAGCTTAGACTTGCAAGCTTTGGAGAAGGCCCAGGTTTGGCTCCTTTTATCTCCCAAATTCTTGCAGGATGTTGCAATTACTTGTGACAATCCCTCTCCCTGTCTGGGACTTTGATTTCAGATTTAGACATGCAACACTGGGTGGCTGGCTGAGCCTTGAGCAGCTGGGGGCGGGGGTGGCCGGGGAAAATTCTTTGCAGCATATTGTATTTGGAAGCGAGATCTCCAGGAATCAGACTCTAGCTCTGTTTGTGTTACCAGAACTTCGCAGCCACTGTGGCAGATTTCCTGTCCCTCAAATTGGTTCACTATAGGCTCATTCTGTCCTTTGAAACAAAAGTCTAGGAATCATTTTCTGTAATAGTCTTATGCTAGAGTAACTTTCCAATCACTGTAACAAATTCCACAGTCCTCACCCTAAAATCTTAAGATCGAAACACCAGGTGAAGTTTTGTCAAGACTACAGGGGATGTTTCAGTGGTAACTCAGGTTACCTGGCCCCAGAGGAGCCTGGAAGCAGGAAGTAATGTAGAGAGAGCCAAGTGGATACAGAAACAGAAGAGGAACATAGTCGGGCAAAGCATGCTTGGGTGGTGGGATTCTGTGGCCTTTCTGGGTACCTAGGTGTGTATTTAAATGCTCTGGGCAAACTGCCTATGTCTTTGCATTGTTATTGTTCTTGGCCTTAAAGCACATTCAGCTGTTCTTTGGGTGAGGGGGGGACCTGGACCCTGGGTCATGCTCCTGTTTTTCTGCTTTCTGGCTACCACACTGGTCTGAAAGCTCACACAACTTTAGTACTGGCTCTTTTGACTTTCACATGGCAACAAAACAGGTGGATACTGCTGTTTCTGAGACTTGAACAGAAGGGCTAGGGACTTCTTGCTTCACCTCTAGGTCTTTGTCAGTCAGCATGACCTAGCAGCCTGCCTCTTGAGGCTGATGTACATGGCAGAAATCAGGGATCAAAAGTGGCTAGGAATTCCTAGATTCTCTGTAGAGATCAGGCTGGTGAGCAGAGTCATAGGATGGTACCTGTTGGCAAATCTGGGGTAATAAGCTCATGCCTTTAGGATGGGCAACTGGCATAGAATTACTAACACTGCTAGTCCCTCAAATGCTCTGTAAGCTCTCCACTCCTTCCAAGATATCATCTTGTCTGGGCAAGCTTAGAAATTACATGGAACAAAGTGAAAAAAAGAGAAGGTCCGAATGAGGGGCTGTGATTTAAGCCAACCAGATTCTCAGGGAGTCCAGACTAAAGAAAACATTAAGCTACCTTAATCTAGATTAGAAATATTGAAATTCCTGAGGGAGCAAGATGAGAAGGGAGATCCTAGGAATGGGATGTAAAGGCAGGAGAAAATAGATGGGACAATCCCTCTGGAGTTCTTCTGGGTCTTAGAAATATAAAGTTCACAATTCTTGAGAAAATGCAAATATTTTATCCATCTCTGAGAAGGAAAAGGGAATGAGTAAGCTAGGATCACAGGACACAGAAATATAAGGATTTGGTGGCTCAGGGCACCAGACAAAAGATGCTGAAGGACTGCAAGGGTTCAGAAGAGAAGTCTTTCCCAAGGCCTTTAAGAACATAGTTGAGACATTCTGTTTCTGGATAAGATTCAATGTTGCAAAGATATAAACTCTCTTCCAACTTAATTTATATGATTAATAAGATCCCAACCAAAGTCCTAATAGAACTTGTTAAATAAAACTTGACTAGCTGATTGGAAAGTAAATCTAAAGAGAAATATATGTAAAAATAACACAATAATTTGGGGGAAACAAAGCAAAGGAAAAAACACACTGCATCAATACATACTCAAAAGCTACAATTAAAATGGCATGATACTGATACAAGGAATATATATAATTTCAATGCAACAGAATAGAGAATACAGAAACAAGTATTTATGGACTTATGGGAGTATGACTATGAGCAGAATAGTATTTCAAGTCGCTGGGGAGAGAATGGCCTATAGAATAAATAATTCTGGGCAGCATGTAACCCTCTGCAAAAAAAAAAAAAAAGTTAGCTCAGCCAGTGTGGCTCAGTGGTTGAGCATCAACCTATAAACCAGAAGGACACAGGTTTAATTCACCACCAGGGCACATGCCCTGGTAGGGGACTTGCTCAACCCCCAGTAGGGGACTTGCAGGAGGCAGCGGATCAATGATTCTCTCTCATCATTGATGTTCTTTCTCTCTCTCCCTTTCTGAAATCAATAAAAATATATTTAAAAGAAAAACATACACACACAAAAAGTACAAGAAAATATGGGAGAATATGTTTATTCTGGGGATAGGGGAATCTTTGAAAACCATAAAATGCACTGGGCCAGCATGGCTCAGTGGTTGAGTATCGTGCAGGAGGCAGCCAATCAATGATTCTCTCTCATCATTGATGTTTCTCTCTCTCTCTTCCTCTCTGAAACCAATTAAATACATACATACATACATACATACATACATACATAAAAACTACAAAATGCAAAGCCATAAAGGAGAGGGCCTATACATTTGATAAAAAATAAAAAGCCTCTGTATAGCCCAAGGAACCACTGATAAGGTTACAAGGACCAGTTGGCCTGGACTGGGAAGGGGGGCGGGGGCTTGTTTTACCTGAGAGCAGCGTGGGATACCATATGGCCTTGAAGGCCTGTCTTTTCCTTCACAATTTCTTCTCAGAAGCCCAGGTTCAGGAGGAAGCAAAACAAGCACCAGAGGGTGATGACTCCCCATTGTTCATCATCCCCAGAGTCCTACAATCAAGAGATAACTCAAGTCATAGTTATTAAGACACAGCTCAAAACGGTTGGATTAAGTGGAACAGGGTTCATGAGAGGAGACTTGAAGCAAGATGGAAGGAGTAAAATTAGTTTTGCTGGCCCTGAGGAGTGGGAGGAAGAGCTGCCTCTCAGACATCATGGTCTCTTTCACAGAGTGGATGTAGCTCAGGCAGGTCCTCCTAAGACCGCATTTCCCCTGTATAAAGAGCTTTTAGGAAGAGCAGGCAGAGAAAATGTCGCCTTGTGTGGGCCTTAATCACCTCCAAGACCCCTGAGCTCTGTGTGGATCAGGGAAGTCCTGGGATGATGGCAGACCCACACAATGGCAGTGTCAGTGGATGTGCCTATGTTTTTGGTGGGCTGGGTGGCCTTGCATGGTCTGATGGCTCCAAGTCAGAGGCTTATGTCTTGGAGATTTGACTGTTTCATGTCTGAAACATCCCGACTTAAGGCCCCCCCCAAGCAAAGTGAAACTCTTGTCTCATGGAGCCTTCAACCAATTCATCCTATGGGGATCAGGCTCTGCTCTTGGGGGAGCCCAGGGAACCACTGTGCTCAGCTATTCCCAGCCCATACTTCCCACTTGTAAGCTGACTCTGAGCCAGAGCACATTAACCTGGTTCAGGCAGGACAGCCACATCTTAGGACAACTCTGCAGCATCTAATGCGGCATTCCCGTAAGGTGGGTTGAGCACATGCACTTGGAGTTTGAGAGGAGAGGCAAATTCTCAGCAGGCAGGTCAATGCCATTTTCTAGTTTGGATATGAAGTTACAAAAAGGAGTGATGGGTATTAAGAAAAGCAGGAGACAGTGCCATACTGCCCAGAACTGGGATATAGCTTCAACAATAAAATCATATTCCAAGAAGTATCAATCTCACAGGCCCCACCCAAGTTGGCTTTCAGAGATATTTTTCAGGGTTTGTAGGGTTAAGGGTAAGGAGTAAATAAGCACAGTTGGGGATAAGACTAAGGCCCCTGACCCCTCATGAAAGGATGCCCTTGGGGTAAGGAGAAGCCACTGGCCTCTGGGAAATTAAAATGGACTATGGCGCTTAGATTCATGTCTCCAAAAGAAAAGGAAACAACTCCATATCAATGCATAAACTGTGGCTAAATACCAACTATATACCAAGCATTCAAATGAGGGCAACATAAAGAGACCCCTGCACCCTCCACCATTACTACCACCAACACACACCTAGTGAAGTCACCCAATGCTGCTTCCTACATTTGAGATGACACCAAACCAGTTCTTCATTTGGACCAAAATGTGGCAGTTTAGAGCAGTGGTCGCCAACCAGTGATCTGTGGACCATTGGTGGTCCGTGAGGTCCGAAAGGTTGGCAACCATTGGTTTAAAGAAACCTTTGGAGCAGTGGTCGCCAACCAGTGGTGAGGTCCGAAAGGTTGGCGACTGCTGGTTTAGAGTACCTTATAATATTGCAACCAAATTTCAGGGAAAATAAAAGATATTTAGCTAGCTCAAGAGCCCCAATTTCCCAAATGGGTGTGGCAGACTCCAACCCTCTAATACAGGTCCAACAAGGAGAGTAGCTCTCTTTCCTCGAAGCCTAAACAACTAATAGTCCTGCTGACCAGCCAGGCTGAAGGATGCAGCTTCTTAGAGACCACCTAGAAGAGGGTTCTATTTCTACTCTCAGATGAGGAACAGTAATTCTGAACCTATTTGGGCTGTGACTTCCCTTGAGAGTTTTGAAGAAAACTATGGATCCTCGTCTCGGAAAAATGCACCTTGCACATACAGGTAATCTTATGTAAAACTTTAAGACCTTTATAGACCCCAAAAAGCCCAGGCTTAAGAATTTCTGCTATAGGCGAATCACTCCTTTTCTTACGCAAGAGCTGTTTCCTGTGGCTGATTAACTGCTATCTTAGATGTCCAACAGGTGAATTAATATTCAGCATTGACCTCTAGTCATCCCACACCCTTGGCAGATGGCACAGTCTATGTTGTTGCCTGTTGCCAGAAGGAAACAGAGTTCCTAGATGGAGACCACATATTGTTTTCCAAAAGAGCACTCTCTTCCATCACCAGAAAACCTCAGACACACCAGACCTGGAACAAAGACACTAAGTGACAGACCAAAAATAAACCTGGTCCAGTATACAACTAGGCCTATGAAGAGAGAGCCACAGACTGAATCCTCCTTGGACTGGCCGGAAAAAAGTATGAGGGTAGGCCAAAAGCTGAATGGAAAGGGTCCCTTTAGCTAAATGCAGACTAATTAATTGTTCTACAGAGGCATGTGCTGTTTTCATGGTCCCTCCACTGGGAATGCGGAGGCTGCTGGAGGCAGTGTTCCTACCGACCGCTCAGGTCCCACATTTGTCTCCCCCTTTTCCAACAAGAAGGATGATGATGACGATAGCAGTTATGGAACATTGTTCTGTGCTAAGAACCATGTAATAAGCTCTTAACAAAAATTATTTCATTTGACATTCTCAGCAATCAAATGAGGCAGGCACTTCCATCCCATTTTCAGCTGAGGAAACTGAGAGTAGGAGACGCTTAAGGCCACAGAGCTAGTGACAGAGCCTGGATTTGCATCTAGGTCTGATGTCAAACCTAATACTTTTACTTTATCTCCACCTCCATGCTTCTTCCAAAAAAATCCCAACAAACAAAAAACAAACAAAACAAAACAGGACTCAAAGGCCTTGGAAATCCTCCAGAGTGGTGGTCTGATTTCCCAGTTCGCCTTCTGCCCACCATGCAACAGCCTGGTTCTCATCAGGGACTCATTTTATGGAGAGTTGGTTGAAAACTGTCAAACTCTATCTCCAGCCACACAGGGATCTCGAGGGAAGTATGTTCTAGGAAAAGCCAAAGGCCCTTAGGTGGCAAAGGGCTCTGTTCATACACATATAGAAAGACGCCCAATATGGCTTAAGAGAAATGAATACGGAGATGAAAGGACAGAACACTGTAGAATTAGGCAGGGGCCAGATCATAAGAGCCTTGTAACTACATTTATAAGCTAGTGGCTGTGTGGAGAATGGATTGCCGGGCACAAGCATGGCAGTAAGGAGATTGTTAGGTGAGAAAATGGGTGACCATATAATTTGTCATCCAAACCAGGATACTTGTGCAAGTGAACCGGGATGCTACAAACAATTAATCAGAGACAACAGGCAAAACCAGGACTTGCCATTGACTGAGCTCTAGCTCCTGTCCACATTCCCAGCCAGGACTATCATAGGAAGTTCAGCAGTTTTTAGCAGCTCCAGGCTGGGAGGGGAAAATGAAAATAAGGAATCACTTTTCTATTTGGTCCAGGCCCCTGGCCAGGTGCCCCATGCCTGAGCGTTTGGTTTTTGTCTCAATGCATGGGCTAGTTACAGCACATGCAGGGAGCGGCTAGCCTTTTTCTCTGTGCTATCTGGTGCAGGGGCTGCCCACTCTCAGTGACAACCAATAGTATACAGTTGGAAAAGCAAGGAGGGAGTATGTTGCCACCTCTTTGTGAGGTTGTGTTGAGGGGGTGCAAGCCACCGAAACATGAACAGTTCTGAGTTCCAGAGCAGGAAATCTTAATTTGGACCTGGGGGGAGGGGGTGTCTGTGAGCAGGTGAGGGGGCCCCCAAGCTTTCATCATTTTCAAACCTAAGACTTCAAAAGAATCAACCTTTGCTTTAGAAAGCAGTGGTTCTCTCATACATCAATGTGCATCAGAATCACCTGGAGGGCCTGTTACACTGAGCATTGCTGGGCTCTAGGCAGGTTCTGATTCTGTTCAGTTTGGAGGGAGGCCCAAGAATTTCTAATAATTTCCAAAGGGATGCTAATGCTCTTAGTTCTGGGGTCACACTTTGAAAAATCACTGTTAGAGGATACAAAAAACATGAGGGGTTCCAGTTTAAATTATGATATTCCTTTTTCGGGCAAGAGTTCTAACAAATGCCACAGCCCTATAAACCACCCCTAAGTCCCAAGGAATTTCATATTTTATTTTTGGAAGAAGCCCCTGGAGAATGACAGACTCTGGACCTCCCCTTGGAGGTCAGGAAGCATCTGGGAAATAGCATTTTAGAGGACACAGGAAAATGCCTTCAGAAACGTAAAAGCCTAAGCAAAACTCTGAGCTGGAAACTACAGAGTTGGTCCTGGCAGATCCGGGCAGACACAGACCTCCTAGAGCAGTGATGGCGAACCTTTTGAGCTCGGCTTGTCAGCATTTTGAAAAACCCTAACTTAACTCTGGTGCCATGTCACGTCACATATAGAAATTTTTTGATATTTGCAACCATAGTAAAACAAAGACTTATATTTTTGCTATTTATTTTATATACTTAAATGCCATTTAACTAAGAAAAATCAACCAAAAAAATGAGTTCGCGTGTCAGAGGTTCGCCATCACTGTCCTAGAGACTGCCTCCTGATCCTTTTTGAGCCTCTAACTACATAAATGGGTTAAGATAGGAGGTCTGTTGTAAGAAAGATAGGGTGTCTGCTGGGGGCGGAAGGGGAGGTGGTATAATCTGAGAACAATAAAGAATCAACAACTCCACTAGACAGAATTCAAGAGCTTCATTCACACAGCCCTTTGATCAGGTCATTGTGGTGAGGGCGGGAAGAGGCAGGAATAGTACTCAGGGCGGTGCTTACTTTAAGCAAAAGCAGTGGAGAGAGGCCTGGAAGGGCCATTTGCCAGCTTTCTTCAGACCTGCTCTAAGTCATTCCCTCATGAAAGGGTAGGGGAAAAATGAAAATGTAGATTCATTCATGAATCAACTTTCAAAACAGGAATTGTGGCTTTTGAGCTACACAGAGAAATCCTCGTTTGCTACAGAGAACACTGGCTTTGCCATCCAGCTAACTACAGCCTGACGTGAGGCAACATCAAAGTCAGGGAGACCCAAGTTAGGGAAAGAGGAGACAGAACCTCACAGGGAAGGCAATGCACTAGAGCTGTGGTCGGCAAACCGCGGCTCGCGAGCCACATGCGGCTCTTTGGCCCTTTGAGTGTGGCTCTTCCACAAAATACCACGTGTGGGGCGCGCACGTACAGTGAGATTGAAACTTCGTGGCCCATGCGCAGAAGTCGGTATTTTGTTGAAGAGCCACACTCAAGGGGCCAAAGAGCCGCATGTGGCTCGTGAGCCGCGGTTTGCCGAGCCACAGTTTGCCGACCACTGCATGGGATATGCTTTGGCATCAGCCTGCTGGAACTGGTCACTTGAATTTTAACTACATGACCCTGGGCATGTTAATTTCTCTGCACCTTAGTTTCCTCTTCTGTATGATGGGGATATTAATAGTGCCTATCTCACAGGGTTATACTAAGAATTAAAAGAAATAACCCAGACAAAACACTTAGCTTGGTGCCTTGCATATTTTAAGCACTCAACACTAGTTTTAAAAAACGTGGTGGGTTTGGAAAAATTTAGGATAGTAACAGTACAGACTCACTCTGGTGTCACAGCCAGAGATAGAGAAAGAAAGCAGAGCTAGGTTGGAGCTACTGCCAATCTCCCCAGGAGGCTGACAAACTCCTGCTCCCTGGGGAAGGTCTGAGGTATGAGTTGGGCATGTAGGGTTAGTCAGAATTCTTAGGGGTTAACGGGACAACTCTGCAGGGTGTACTGTGAGGATATCCTGCTCTTTAAACATTACAACATTCAGTGAGTGTTTTGTGACTTTTCCCACTGCCAACCTAAGTGCCAAATGGCCTGATTTAAAAAAATCAAGATGAATGAAAATCAATGTTGGTAGGGATGACGTTATTGGAAATGCTGTGGAGATTTGCAATATTAAGGTAGAATCCCTGTTTTCAAGGGGAAAAGCTGGCTCCTCCCCCTCAAGTTCTAGAAGTATGGGGGATAATGCTGAGGTGAAAGCAGTGGTGACGTATGCTGGCCTTGGGGTTATGAAGCAAAGCTGAAAAAGAGGTCTCTTTACTCTGATCTTGAATGAACAGAACTGCGCCCAAAACCCAGTTCTCCAAATCAAAAAGTCCTGTCTTCTTAGAAAAAAGTTGTCACTGGAAGTAGAAACAAAGAGATTTCCAAAACCACGCAAAAGAGCCAAAGTAAATGACATACCACAAGCTTAAATAAAAGTTAACAACAATGGGAGGTGGGGGTGGGCAGAGATTGTCAGTTACATCACTAGAAAAGAAACAGTTCTGTTGAACATGGTGGGCTCCTTATTTGGGGTTCCTGTGGCCCTACAAGCCTGGCTCTGTAGTTAAAACCTATTTCAAATCTGGGACATTACCCTGCAGCCCTGTATTTGGTGTCTTTAAAGATTAAGGCCACAGGACAGTTAGGAAGGGGCCTGGCCTCTGGCTTTTTACTTCCCATACTTACTGCAAATCATGGCTAGAGTTTCTACCACAAGCTCCTGTGCTTGAAAAGCCCTCCTCTCGGACAGAGAACCAGGAGCTGGTCTGACCTCCCTTGAGGAGAAAGAGGAATCTAGTCTCCTTAAGAAGTACCCACTGTCCTCTGTGTGCCCCCCCAAATCAGAGGCATGATGTTTCTCTCTCTCCCTCTCCCTTCCTCTCTGAAATCAATAAAAACACATTTTTTTTTTTAAAAGAAACACAATGATGAGAATCATTGATAGGCTGCACGCCCTCTACTAAGGGTCAAGCCCACAACTCACTGTGACCTCCTGGTTCATAGGTCAACACTCAACCACTGAGCCATAACGGCCATTCGAAAACCTCACCTACCTCCCCAAAACAGTATTACATGTTAAGTTTTTATATGGTAAAGTCTCTGCATTCTTTTCTATTGGATTTAGTGGTTATCGGAAGTAGAAGCTAGTTCAATAGCTAGTCTGCTGTTCTTTGCAAAGAAGGGACATTTTCAGTCTGCAGGCCGACGCTCTATCCACTGAGCCAAACCAGTCAGGGCAGAAGGGACATTTTAACAGAAAAAAACAAAACAATAACAACAACGGTTTCTTAGGATTTGCCCAGGGAAGCCTGGAACTGCGATACTATGAACTTGAAATACTTCGATGGTCATGCATTTTTAGAATATAATCACTGTCATACACATTTAAATAAGATTGTATTTTTCCATAGTGTAATTTCTACAAGAACCCTGTTCCTGCAATCACTTGTTTCAAACCTTCCTACACCCAGCCTGAAGGTAACTGAAAACACCAGGAGAGATAAAATGAGGAGAATGCCACAAATGAAACTTCTAACTCCATTTCTAAAGGTCAAGGAAATGTCATCTTCCTGGGCTTCCACTGATTTTTGAGTTAGGGGCAAAAATTGGGATGGTTCTTCTTGGTCAGATAATCTAATCTTCAATGAGAAGGTCCCATTAAAATTATTTTGAAGGATAACTCCTGTGCCGTATTTTTATTGGTAAGTTTATTCATTGTCCACCACTCCACTTACTAGAAAAGCAGTTTTAAAAGATCTGATTTTTAAGCATTTCTATTATTTCAGAATATTCTCTTCAACTTTTGTCATATACTCTTTTGTAACCCTTCTACGACCCCAAACCAACTCCAAATGTAAAACAACAGAAAACAAAAACCTTCCATGGGAGAGGCATGATATAGGGGAAAGTTTTTCTTTCTCTTCAGAAAATTTTCAAAATGGACTCAAGAAGCAAGATAGGGATGCCATTCGTGCTGTCATCAATAAAAAAACAACCAAAAAAACCACAGACCCAATTTGTTTTAAAAAATCCTTTTCCAGTGTGAGAGTACATTTAATGCTGCAGCCAATTAATGACCAGGCAAGTATACCTGTCACTGGGTGCTAAAAATGGTTTCCATCTATCAAATATTGAAAAAAAAGAGAATACCCAGGAGCAACCAGACCCTCCCCAAAGGCACTGAAACAAAAGACTGATCTGTTTATATAGTCACATGAAAAATAAACATCTTTATTTTTTGCCTACTTTATTTCATTTTTTTCAAATAAAATTTAAATCTGTACAAAGTATACTGTTACAGTATATATTTTGTAAGAATCAATGCCTAAAAGAATCACAATACTTCAATAAGCAGTACAGCAGACCTCGCTAGTTTCAGCTTTGATATTGAACAAACTCAAGCCGGCTGATGCACAACACATTTGCTTGGTTTCCACATGGTGAGTTCCCAGCACTGAGATGGGAGAACATGACAGCAAGTATGGTTTATATTACAGCCTGACACACAGTGCTTCTTCATATGATAATAACTACACATATTTAATACAGAATGCTCAAATTTACTTTTTAAATTGCATTTGCTTACTTCTTAGTTGGCAAATTTCAGCATTCTTAATGGGGTCCCCAAACAGTACAAATTAATGATATTCTACTATGTAATTGGCACATCTCCAATAAGGATTAACTTGTAAACTCAAAGAATATCACAACTTTGTCCTAAAATTTAACTGATACACATCTGGTCCATTTAACCAAAGTCATTTTGGAAAGATATTAAAGAACAATTCTATTTCTGAAAGGATATCACTTTGACCATTCTTTAGAGAAGATAAATTTTTAAATTGTCATTAAAATGCTTTACTATAAAAATTTTACAAACTTGATTAGAAATTTCAAGATGATTCACAGCAGACAAAAACAAACTGTTTATATTCCAACAATACCTACTTTTAGACTTTCAAACAGAGCACAACCATGTCAGCTGTGTTAACTAAAATTCTGAACAATGTACTAAATTTATAAGTGGTGCTGGGTCTAGCAAGTGTAAATACATAGTATATTTTACTGAAAAGAATTGTCTTCTTTATACTTTATTTGTTTTCCCATAAGGAAACATTAATGTTTACATTCTTTAATAAAGTTAATCTTACATCAGAATATAACTTAATACTGTCAGCAACAAGAACCACACACAGTAAAATAAGAAGCACATTTAAAATAAGTCTGAATTCACATAGATTAACATTTGTTGGTTAATAAAATATCGACAGTATTACAATCTTACAATATTTACAGTAAGAAAAATCTAGAGTAATATATACCTTTCACAGCAGGATTCCTTTTTTTTTTTTTAAATTTCTTCCAGTTTGGGATTGTGTATACACAAAAAGCTCAAATAAAGAAACTCTGTAATATAATCTTAAAATAATGGCTACTGGGGGAAATTCTATCACAACCATTGAAAATAATGGTGACTTTTCACGGAGTCTGTGGCATCTGAGAATGTAGTTAATTAACCAAAGTCTTGCTCAAACCAGCCTCAGTTACCTAGATTAAAGCTGCAGAACTCCGGCCTTCCCTGACTACTGAAAACCCAACAGATTTTCTCAAAATGCTATAAGAAAAGAGGGAAAATAGGTTTTAGGTCACACCTCATGGATAGAAGCCTCTGGCCAGTGCACACTCCCCAACTTATATTAAAAGAGGGCCAATTTTATCGCCGAAGTATTACAAGAGTTTACCCTCCAGTTACAGGGCACTCTGACACTGCGCTCAATCAATCCTTAACTCTTGTACAATTGGGATAAGATAAGAACTTGGCCCATATATTACACACCAGCATCTTAAGCGACTTGGGACTGGGGCAAAGAAACAGACTAGGTTGGTTTGCATTGAGACCAACAGGGAAAATGGAAAGCAATGCATATTTCCAATTAGAATGGCAAGAAGACCCACATCCCTAAACTGGAATTTTGCCAGGGCATCAGAGTTAGCACCCCCTCTCTGAGTACCACAAGCTATTAGAATGTGTGCTCTGGGCCTCCTCGAAGAGAGAGCAACTATAGTAAGTAACACCATGTGGGACATTATTTCAGTGATGACTCCCAAGAAAGCAGTTACCATTCTTGAAGCTGGGGCTGTCCACAGCACCTGAGAGCACTCATCTGAGCTGTGACTTGTCCCAACCCTGCTTACTTTAAGACATCTGATGGGCACAGAGCACTCAGGGATACAGCTGCTGGCTACTTTGGACTCTAGATCTTACAGGTAATCAACAGGTATCTGAGATTGAATTAGCAAACTGTACCATAGCTCCTTAAACAGACATGGTCAGGTTTGAAATCAGGTGAAGTATGAATCTTCACTGTCAGGTCAGAAATCAAAGTGGGAATCTCCCCACATCAGCCAAGGTTATTTTGTCAAAACCTTAGGAGTTGGACAGTTTTTCATGTTGCAAGTGATTAGTTTACTTATTTCAGTCAAGCTGGATTGGCAAACCAGACTGATCTATTTAGTTAGCTTTGATTTATTGATTCTTAATGTATGTGTAAACCCAAAACTGTTGTATTTGGGTTAAATACACTGACAGAGAAAATTCAAACAACAAAAGTTTTCAGCAAACTTCTGTGGCATTTTCTTTTTGTAAGTCAATGCAAGATCTAAAGGTATTTCTACCCAACAAAATCTGTTTAAGTGTTTAATGTTATTTCCTTTTTGGTCCTATACAGAATGCTATGACTTCTATATAGGTCTGAATGCTGCTCCATGTAGATTCCTTCTGTATATCTAAAAATATATACTTCTCAGTAGTTCAATACATGGTTAATCTTCCCACAGAGGAAGATTTTTGTAATCACATGTTGCAAAGTAGAAAAACATCTCCTTTCTAAGAAAGGAAATATACTTTCCTATTGTACACTTTTGAATAAGCCCAAAGGCATGCACCAAAAATCATTATTAAAACTAATACATGCACTAAAATGGTGTAGAGTCAGACTTAAAGTGCTGCTTCTCAATTTTTAAATTTGGAGAAGACATCTTGTCAGTTGTTGACTCAAAGATCTCCACCCCGCCACCCACCCCATTTCATGGCATCAAGAGAGAAATGTAAAAAGTATGCATAAATCTTTAAACTATTCTTTACATGGGGGAAAGGACAGATATATCAACTATCCTATTTATAAACTGGATTCCAAGTTTTAAATAAAACCAATATTTACTGGTAAAAATTGTCAAAGTGAATACATCCAAAGAAATGTTACTAATAAATAATGTTCTACACAGAGAATAATTTACTTTGGTTTTATGCACCTTCTCAAAAATAATACTGGTGTCCCACATATCACCAAACTGATGTGTTCCAGCAAAGTTGTAAGGCAAATCTTTTTTTCCTAGTGACATCTTGTTTCCCAATGGACAAAACTAAAATCTTTTGGTGAGGAAGGGGTTAAGATAATGGCTAACCCCTTGGCATCCTGAGCATTGTGGTTTATCAAACTCTACCCTGCTAGAAGCTATCAGGCACTCTGACCCCTGCCTTGAACCAGAAATGGCTCCCATGTCTAGAGATGCCCTGACTCCTTATAAATAGCTCTCAGAACTTTGCTTTCTTCCTTCTGTCTGGATGTTGTAATATCTAACAAAGCTGGTTACAATGTCATATTTCACTAATCGGGGCCACCATCTAACAGCAATTCCAGAAATGTTTTAAGCCAATAGCTAGTTATTAATTTTATCAACTGAATTAAAATATTCTTTATAGAGTTATCTAGAGCCGAGATCTTTTAACTTGGGTTTCAGAAGATATGTGATGCACCTGAGGTTATCTGCAAAATTACCTATGTGCATTTTTTTCTGGGGAGAGGGTCCATCACTTTCATCAGATTATCAAAGGAATCTGTAACCCCAAAAAGGGGTTATAGGTACTTAGAGGGATACCCGTAATTCATCTTATATCAGGATTGGGAAATGGGGGCAGAAAACTAAAAAGAGCCTAAGGGGGGGGGGGCAAATTGCTGATCTTTTCCTTTTATTCACATTTGCAAAATAGTGCTTCAAACTAGGAAAAATAATTAATTAAGCTGATTAAACTCCATAAAAATAATCAAAGCCACTTTCTAAAATATTTTTCATTTTCCATATAGGGTAAATTTAGTCTCTAAGAAAAAGTTTGGAGACTGAATTTTTCTCTTTTCCCAAAGGAAATTCATAGACATAATGCTGATCATCATCCACAGTTAAAGATTTGACAACATAAAACTTAAGAGAACTCTAATGATGCAAGCCTTATAGTTTTGAGTAAAGGATTATTTGGAGTCAGATACACATTTGTCAACCTTAGTGTCCCCAAATTGGTCCATATTTAGACAACTACCAGGCACAATCCCACTACATAAGCCTAAAATCTGAACAATGGAAATTTAACTTTCTACTCAAATTAAAAACAAAGCTACAAGGCTCCAGCCACAAACGTTCACACTATGTCATAGAGGACTTTCTCTTTTCAAACATACCACTGAATTCTCAACACAATTTGCAAACAGTAAGATCCAGAATGACTAGCAAGACATGCCGAGAAGAGGATGTCAAGAATTAAAACATTACTCCCAGCTCCCCCCAATCTAGAAACACACTCTGGCATTCCAAAAATAAATCAGATCTGAAGAGAGGCCTCTTACTTGTTGTTTTTAAGTATGAATTGCTTAAAAGGCTATGGGAAAGGGAATATAAAATGAAATAATTAAACAACTTACAAAAATAATTTTAGCCAAAACACATTTTCACACTATTGACAAAACTATCAACCTTTTTCCCCCCCTTCAATTCTGAACCTACCTGTGTTGCACAATTTCACTAAGACAAAATATATGTTCACAGGTATATTTTTTGTTCTCCTATTCTTTCTAGAGCACATCTTTACGTTATAAGAATGCCTCTAGTTAAAATAAAGTCTCTTATCCCTTGCCACGCCCCCCTCAAAAAGTGAGTCAACTTTGAATTCCAAAAAGGAATATTCATTTAATATAATTATTCAATACCACTTATATCACATTGACCATGAGAAAACTCTATGAGCATTATGGAAAACTACATGAAAGAGGGAGCTGCCACTTGCCACCCACTTCACTTCCAGATTTTTAAGCCAATACCCAGCTAGACTCAAATCTCATTGATTTCAGTGAATACAAATCACTCCAAAACCAACCCATCTCAGGCTGGAAGTTGGATCTCAAAAACATCATTATATATATATATTTCTATCCTAAGCTTTCACTTTGTCTATTCAAATAGTTTAATAAAGCTCACACTTACAAAGGATTTTATTGGCAAATAAAGGTCCATATTAAAAATTTCATCAAAACAATTTTTTTTTCACATAGCTAACACTAAGAAATGTTTTTTTCAGATTTACAAAGCATATTTAATTGCATATCAGCGTGCTTTGGGTGGGATATTAA
Source organism: Myotis daubentonii (assembly GCF_963259705.1). NCBI lineage: Eukaryota > Metazoa > Chordata > Mammalia > Chiroptera > Vespertilionidae > Myotis > Myotis daubentonii. The sequence goes on along the minus strand of NC_081844.1, from coordinate 82,546,075 downwards.
AAACATAACTCTGTAAGAAATTAGAAAAGACTAGAAACAAAAGTGAAAGTGACTAGTCTTAACTTCCAAAAAATCAAGTGCAAAGGTAAATAGTGCAAATAATGAAAACTAGAAAATTTATAGGCAATTTTACATAGTTTTACCCGCTTTTGCACTTTTACATATTGACAACTTTATAAACCCTAACAACAATGCAGCATGGAAATGGGCTATCATTTATCTCCATTGACTAGACTCAAGGAAGCCTTCCAAAGACATTTAAATCACTGGTTCTTGACACAGGTTTGGGAATTCACTTCTTTTTCAACATTCCTAAGGGTAGGAGCTATTAAAGAAGGCTCTGGACTGACTTGTAACTGTATTATAATTTCAAATCTGACACACAATGAAATGTGAAAATCAAACTGTCAATTCTACAAAATAAGTAATAAAAACAATTCTGCTATTGTTAATGAATTTAACAAAAAATTACCTTCCAAATACAAAATCAACACCTTTCTTTTAGCTATCTTTAAACAGATTTTATCACACATACAGATTTGGGTAAAATGAAACTTGAAAATAATCTGTCAAAATCACTGAGAGTAAGTACATACTGAACTAAAAAACAAGAGTTAATCCAAATATACTTGAATTAGGTAACTTTAAAAGTAAGTATTATAGCAATTCTTTATCTTATATAATTTAAAACACTTCTGGGATATTGGGAACAGAAATCTAAACATGCTCAATTCACTCTACAAAGGGCATAAGAACTTCCAAGATGTACTAAATTATATTATTAACATCTTCCACCACTGAACTCTTGGGAGTTCTGCAATTTTAAAGTAACAGAAAAAGTGGGAAAACAAACAAACTTGAGTTTGGGGGGTGGTGGTATGTTGTCTGATTTCATAAATGTAGTATTCTGAGGGTCTCATAAGGTTCACAATGTTAAAATGGTTGTTAGGATTGCAAATGTAGAAGAAATAGAAGAGATGCCTAATATTGCAATTTAGTGTTTTTATCTGGCTTATGGTTGTCTTCTAAGAAATGTATGTGGACCAAAGGCTATAAAAACAAGGTATAATATAGATCTTTGTAGACTGCAAAAAAGTCAAATGATTTTGACCTAAGGACCATTTTGAAAAGTAAAGGTAAGTTATCTTATAATATGAGCCCAGGAGAATAGAGAGTACATATGATATATATTCCTGATAGTTTATAAATTACTAGAGGCCTGGTGCATGAATTCGTGTACAGGTGGGGTTTGGCCGGCCTGCCCAATCAGGGCTGATTGGGCCAGGCGGGGGAGGAGATTCGGGAGATTGGCTGGCCAGCCCCGTTCCTGATCCATCAGGGTGGAGGGGGGGGTATTGGGGGTGGGGCTGGCAGGGGGAGGGGCTGCAGGCGGTTGGCCGGCCAGCCAGCCGGCCCCACCCCCTGGTCAAACTCCTGGTTGAGGGAAAATTTGCATATTAGCCTTTTATTACATAGGATAACTGAAAAAGTTCTTAAAATAATAAGTCTGCGGGACCAACTTGCCTTGACCAGAAAAGTTGCCATTCCACAATTGTTCTACGTAATTTGTCCAGAAAAGCAAAAATCCTACATCTAAAAACATATCTGTATAATGCATCATCATTATAATATCTAGCTACAGACCAACAACTTCCCCATAACCAACAAGGGACCCATTTTCTCTGGCAATTGAAATTTCCTTAGCAAAGATCAACTTCATTGTCCTTAGTAAAAAACTCTCATTTAAGACTCCACCTTAGTATCTTTTCCTACCTCTAATAAAAATCCTCCCACTTTACCTCCAAACCATTCCGATATACCTATCACACTCACAAAAGCACATCAAACAACTCTCTCCTTCCTGCTCTCAGATTTCCAAAGCAGTAAGTCTCAGCCCCAGTAACTTACCTAAAATACACATACTTCTTACTCTCTTCAATTCACAAATTTCTTAATTCACAAAATTCTTGACAATTTTGATGTCCTTCAAACTACCAACTAAGACTATGGGGAAAACAGCAGTCAGAAAAACTGCCTGATTACCTCATAATACAAAAATTTTCCTGGGGTCAATTAGCTATGTTCTAAGACAGGAGTCAGCAATTTATTTACTTCCTTCTCAATGGGGTAAGCTTGAATGCCACTGGCAAGCCTATGGCAAAAAGAATAATGAAGGAGAGACAAACAAGGAAAAAGGAAGATGGGTGAAAGAAAATGCCAGATGTGTAAGGCAGGGAGGTAGGTGACATGCCACCAACAAACTACCTGAACTGGAAACCGTCAAATCCACTCCAGCTGAATGCGAGTTTGACCCACTCCCAACACGTGTCTAATAATTCATTAGCTGATTGCCATCATTGTTTGACTAAGTCAAGGTGAATACATAAGTCACCTATCTCATTACGTTGACTGTCAGTTTACAATAAGGACATCTTTTCTTAAGTCCTCTTAGGATCCTTCTACATTAATCCAGGTTAGACCAAAACACATGCTAACAAGAATATTTCCATGTTTCTTAAGATTTTAGAACATAAAGGTTTGGTCCTTGAACTTGGAGGCCTTTTGAATTATTAAAGTGCATCCTAAATCAAGAAAATTAAATCATTTAGCTTAAAATTTTCCCATGAAATGCTACAAAAATTTAATAAGCAAATTACTAATAATCATTTTAACAAAGTATGCATTCATAAAAACACTAAAATCTTGTGATTCCAAAATTGAGTAAAATATTTCTGGTCTGTAAGAGTAATTTTATTTTACATAGAGTATCACCACCATGTTTCCACCTTTCAAACAAGACAATTTTCCACAAAAGCAAAGCACATCAGGAAAAAAAAAAATGAATACCAAACGTAACATGGAGACAAAATAAATGAGTAGCTATGAAATTCTCTTTAAGAATAACACATAACTTTTGCCACACTCAAACTTTCCTAAAGGCATACATTGCCCAGACCATCCAATATCAAAACTTGGTCATCAGTTTAGCAGCTGAAAGATGACAAACTGTTGGCTTGAAACCAATCATCCTTCACTTTTCATCTGGTTGTTCTTGCATCTAGAAATTCTACCTGACTCATGCCACTGCTAGTTTAGATGATCTTCACTTAGCCCATGATAATTAATGTTCCAAAAGAGCCTGTCAAATGGCCTAGGCCTTGAATTTAGGTTAAGTTTTAGGATTAATAACTTCAAATATTAAAATCAGCTGTTTTAAAAAACACATTGTAAATTCCCTATAGTAACTAATGCTGCTGGATGAAAACAGTAATTTTAATAGCAGTGGTCACTTTAGTTTTATAGTGTACTTCATTATGAATGGCCTATATTCAGTTAAGTTGTAACGGAAAATACCCCCAGAAATATTACAATGTCTGATTTAAAAATGGATAAACTTTAACAGACAACTTTGTACAAACAATTTTAGTTAATTTATTCACTTAAGCAATTCCAATAAATTCTCCTTCCTATTCATTCCACTCTCATGGGGAAGTATATATATCTCCAAATTATTAAGATATTCAAATTTAGGGAAAATCAACTATAAATGTTATACTCAGGATTATCACCAATTGTTCCAAACCTAAGTTGCTAAAGATCCCCTGGATTTAGCATCCTTCTATTTAGAAAGCAGGATCACATTATGATATTGAAAAGACTCTGAAAAGGGGAAAAAGTCATTAGATTTGATATCTCGTGTTTTATGGGGGGCAATCTTAAAAATATGTTCACATGTATAATAAAATGAATTGTGGAACTATGAAAGCCACCAGAGCAACAATTTCAGAAATCCCCATTCTAAAATCATCTGGAATGTGTGTAAGTAATATTAAAAAATGAGTGGGAATATGAAGAAGAGAGGGTGAACATTCGAAGGAGATAAAAATAATCATGCCCATGATCCAGTCACCAATGGTCGGTAGATATCTCAAAATGTCATGAAAGAAGAATGTTTAGAAAGTTTCAACAGTGCTAAATGCAAAATGTTAAAGCACAGAAACAGTAAATGAGATAACCCCCACAAACATCAATTTCCATTAAAAAAAAACAAAACAGGAACAAAAAATTGACATAGGCATCTTTTTAATATACCAAATTTTAACTGACTTAAAAGATTATGTAAAATGCTTGGGCCAGTAGTACCCACCCAGATTCTCATTATCATTGACCTTATCTTTTCCCCTCCCTTCCACCCAAATTTAGTTCAGTTTTCCTGCAGGGAAGTACAGCATTCCTATATTAAGAAGAAATGAAAACAGTGAGTACAACTGATATAGATCCATTGACTTTTATTACAAATGTACTTGATCACTTGGCTTCAAAAAGTTTAAAATCAATACCCTATTTTCTGTATGCCAGTACAAAGCAAACTGTTTTACAAATTAAATACCTAAAATTTTGACAAAAATATTAAAATTTGATGAAAAATAATTATAAAAATCCTTAATCTCTCTCTCTCTCTCTCTTCAAAAAAGGAGGCAGTCTTCCCAGTCCTATTATACAATATTAATAATATTCACCATTTTTAGAATAGGTAGCTAAATTATATTTTTCTGTTAGCATACAAAACTCTTAGACTAATAGATTTTATTTGTATATTCTCCAGTTAAGTTTGTGAATGCCATCTGATTGCAATATAATCAACTATCTTTAATTGAGTCCTAATTTACACTTGTTTAATAATTTGCATAGTTTCAAAGGGATAAAGGTAATTCTACAACTAATTATCATAGGCTATTACAGTGCTATTTTCAAGGCAATAAGTATTTGCTCCCAAATAAAATTATCTGTCTTCTTTAGGCAGGGGTTAAAATTACTAGCAGCTTTCTCAATTACCTGAAAAATAATTTGGAATAGTTATCCATCTCCAGATGTGAAGACCTAAAAAACACACTGATATATATTTTCCACTTTGAGTCAAATTTCAACCCCTGCATGGGACAACTAGAAAGTGAGACTTTCAAGGTTTTTTATTTTCCCTATTGGTTTTGGTTTCTACTCTCCATGGCTTTTGAGAAGCTGGAAAAGTCTGTCTTTCCTAACTTGCATTGTTGTTTTTTCCATTTGGCAAATATTCATCTATCTCCAATCTGTATCTAGTGGAGGAAAAGCCAACATGGCTTTTCTTATAAACTTCCTTTGTTGTCAAAGGCATGTATAATGATTTCTACAGTTCTGGTTAGTTAACTTTAGCTCCCTCTGTGGCTGGATGACTGCCGCTTCTAACATCAGCATGACAAATAGGAGGCACAAATAAAAAGTAGCTTTAAAAAAGATTTGGTGATTTAAAAGAAAAAACAAACAAACAACAACACCAAACACACACACACACACATATATGGGCATTTCAAATCTGGTGGCTGATCTCTAGATTAAATTACTTGACAGTGTCTCTCATTTTAAAGAACATCAATATTGCAATGCATTTCAAGTTTTCTTGTATACTTAGGCAAATAATAGTTTAACCAAACTCTTGGACCTTAATTATAAGACAAAGCAGATCATAAAAAATAAGGCATACTTGTCAGGAATTAAGTTTTGTTTGCTTATTTTTGGCACATTTGATCATACTGTCTTCTATGAATAACACATATGGTCAAATATACCAACCATTTCCTTTTTTATTTCAGCACAAACAGGGTTTACCAACTAGTAAAATAAAAACAAGGAAAAACTCCAACATAAAACACTGAGATATAGACCTTGGTAAAGTACCGAGCACCTGGGGAGCAGGAGGCGAAAAGGGAGGGGGGAGAGGGATGAAACAGGAGAGAGAAGGGAAGGTTTGGGAGGGTGCTTGGGGAGGTAAAGTGAGATGCAAAATAAGAGCATCTTTACAGTCACTTAGTCTTTTCTATGATCATCTCTTAAGTCTTACAAGATCTGCATGTGGATTTCTTTTAAAACCCACTGACTATAAATCAGACAATGGTTTCAAAATCTTGGTAAGATTGTGTTTAACTGTTATAGTGTAAAGACAACTGCACAACTGTGCTTCTTGATCCAGTAGGATTCCAAGCAGAATCGGAAGTCTATAGGTAAGAAAGGCTTCATTTTAGGTAACTTAGACCCTAAAGAAAACCTCATGAGAGAACTCGCATCTCAAAGAAAGGACACTTAGCCTAAGTTTGCTGTGTTTTTGTTGACCTGCACTACTTATTGCTGGCTACTATAAAACACTGATCTAGGAGTACTCCAACAACCTGTAGTACAAGGATTAACTTTAAGAAGCTATAGTAAACAAGAGACAAAATCAAAGCAATTCTCTTTCCTAACTAGTAACAGCACAGATAATGCAGTCTTTTCCATATCACAGTTAAAGTACAGTGAACAAAACAGCTCAACAAACCTTAAGACAAAAAAGTGCAGGTTATTAATGTTTACATGCAGTTGAATAAGCATTCCAAATGTCACATTATGCACTGTAAAAGCTCAACTTTACTATGTGGAAATAAGAAAATGCACCTTGGGGAAAGGGGAAAAGCAATTTAACTATTTCCAGTGATTTTGTAAGTAAAGAAATTCCTAACTATTGTACGGTCACTTCATATTTAACATTGTATGAATAGTAAAAGCAAACTATGGGAACTATAATGGGAAAATGCACAGTACAATGGAAATAGCTTGTTATTCAACACATACAGTAGATCTCAAAAACAAAGACAACACACTCAACCAGGGAGCTTAAAAATATCAAATCAAAACCAAAGAACCAGCAGAAAAAAAAAATCCTTCAAAAAGACAACTGTTTCACCTTCCTAGGCCAATGCTTTACAATATGAGAAGCACTGACACCTTCCAGCTCCTACAGGTGATGTCTCCTACATACAGCAGTTAGATCTATATGTCTGAATTTGCCAAGAAACAATTCTATCCGCACAACTCTCTCTGTCAGACAAGGTCCTTTTTAAAAACAAACAAACACAAAATGCTTTCTACAGAATTCCAAACCAAAATGTACTGTTTAAGGCATCTTTTTTATAACATTTTCTCTTCACTCAAAGATGATAGTCATGCAGCAGTTTAATGATAAAAATATATTAATATTTTACTATACAGCAGCAAGGAGTTAGTCGTCAATTAAAAGCACACAAACATTTTTAAATGAAAACCTGTAAAAGACTATCATTACTAACAATTTCAGTTTGGAGGACACCAGCTTGGTAAAGTGCTCTCCTAAGCTTTTCATTTTCATACGCTACACCTTGAATATATGAATGATAGAACATACTTTTGATAGGCTTGTACACTTGGGGAACACAAATACACTTAGCATATAATGTAGCCAGTAATAACTAGCACCACAGCTACATGGAAATCCTTTACGTACACCAACTTAACTTAGCTTTCTCTTTTAAAAGGAAACTCAGAATCCATGGCTCAGTAGGATAACTGTAATTGTGTTGCTCTGCTTTTTAACAGGTCTACATAAGTTAATAGCACTGGCAAAAACCAAAGGATAGCTTCAGACCTCTTACAAGTTTAGGAGACAGTGCTAGTGACCACAAATAGACTCACTACCTGATGTCCAAGTACAGGTTCACTGGAAATTGCTGCACATTAGTTTTTAAAATCTTTCTACACATAATGAAAAAAATATATTATGAACAATACAAGTACATCTCATATACACAGTGACAAAATGACTACTCAAAGCAAACAGATGCAGAAAAATATTATGGGAGATTTCCTTTTTCTCTCTTTCTCTATTTCCTTTTGCTATTTGAATAACTTTGGTTCCAACCATAAAAATCACAACTTAGCAAATTTCATTTAAATGCCTTTTTTAATAATTTCTTCATGTTCACAGAAGTTTCACTGACCATTTTTATGTTTAAGGTCCAGATGCAATGCATATTGTATAAAAGAGAGCACTTATTGTTTATCTTGCATGAATTAAACCTACGTACCTTTAACTCTACAAACTTCTGCATAACATTTAGACAAAGCTCAGACACACAGCATGCCTAGCCCTCATATATATATACACATCTCTAATCACAGGTATATAGGGTGTCAAATATACTATAATAACCTCCATGTAAGGTTTGAAATTTGGTAACAAAATGAGAAAAACTAAAAATATTATTTTACGTGTTCTAAAATATCTCTTTTTTGTGCTAAAGTCAAATGTTAGCTCAACATGAAAAGGACTTTTATATAATTCAGCAATATTATAATCTTGACCATTTTGCAAACACTTTTAATAATAATAGCTTAAACGTGTACAAAAGTTCTTGGTTAATTAGGGAAATAAACACTCAGTTCTTTATATTTTTTAATCAAGTAGGAAACACAGTTCATATAATGTTATTACTTTTTGTATTTTTTTTTTGTTTTAGCAGCTGCTTACTGTTTTATATGGTGGATAAAGTGGACAACATCCAGCGATGGGTGGCAAGTCAAGAAGAGAAACTGTCAGTTGGTGGAGGTTCTGTGGGTGGTGCTCCCTTGGAGTTAAGTTTTGTTTTTTTTTTTTTTTTTACTTTTTATTTTCTCTCTTTCTTTACAGTATATTTTCTGTGTGTGTAGTTGTGTGTGAGTATGTATGTGTGTGTATGCATGTGTGTGGGGTTTTTTTCCATTCAGTTTGATCAATCTTCTTCCCCTTCTTCCTCACCCTGCAGTAGCAGGGTGGCAGCGGTGGTTTCCTCCTGCTGCTGCTGTTGCTGCTGGTGGAGTTGCTCACAGGCAGCTCGCTTCTCCCTCTGCTTCTCTTGAATCTTCTTCATCTCCTCCGAGTATTTGCAGAAGGTGTGTCCGAACTTGGCCCACACCTTGTAGGGCACGGTGATGGAGTTGCGGTAGGTGGGTTTCACCTCGCTCACTCGCATAAACACACCGTACTTGTTGGAGCCCACATCGAAGAAGAAGCGCTTGTTGTCCACAGTCAAGGAGGTGCCCTCGGGCAGCTCTGCCGGCTCCTCCTCCACTCCGTAGTCGTCGATGAGCTTGGCCAGGGCGTCGCGGAACTCGATGAGCCCTTGTGCGGGCAGCGCAATGGTCTGGCCCTGCGTGGAACCCAGGCCGGGCCCCCGATTGACCGTCTGGCGGATGCGCAGGAAGCGGCCGCGCTGGTTCTCCTTGAGATCCATGTAGTACTTGCGGTTCTCGCGCACCAGGAACTCACTCTTGAGCGCCCGGCGCGGCTCGTCCTGCGCCTGGGCCAGGTCGGGCGGCTGGCTGGGGCCCAGCTGCGCGTAGTGCTCGATGAAGTCGCCCAGGTAGTCACGGAACTCCACGGCCACTGACATGGAGAGAGTGAGGCGACTCTTGTTGCCGCCCGCGCCCACCTCGGCGATCTTCAGGAAGCGGCCCTTGGCGTTCTGCTTCACGTCCAGGTAGAAGCGCTTGTTTTGGATGTCCACCCGCTTGGAGGCCAGCTCCTGCGTCTCATGCTGCAGCCCCCCCGGGGCCCCGCCGCCGCCGCTGCCGCCGCCGCCCCCGCCGCCACCACCGCCCCCGCCGGAGCCCGAGCCTGAGCCCGCGTGCCCCAGGGAGCCGCCCGAGCCCAGCGCCGCACCACCCTGCTCGCTGCCGCTGTCTCGGTCCGCCATGATGCTGCGCTCCGCCGCCTCGCCGCCGCCGGCTGCCGCTCCGCCCGCCGCCGCCTCAGTCGCCTCAGCCGCCGCTGCTTTCCCTCCCCGGCTCCGCCTGCTGCCGCCGCAACCCCCACAGCCAGTCAGCCACTCTCGCGAGATCTGCGGGAGAGACGAGACAGACGAGACCCGGTAACAGGGCACTGACTCCCCAGTACAGTAGCAGGGCGCCCTACTGTACGCACCCACCCGCCCGCCGGGCACGTGACCTGCGCCCCCTCCCCACTGCCAGCCCCCGCCCGCCGCCCGCCCGCCAGGCGGCGCCCACCCCAGGCTCTCACCCTACACCCCTGGCTGGGAGGTGGAGGGGGGGGGGGGGCAGGACGCGCTGCGTCGCAGCTGCTGCTGCCGCCACCACTGTGGCTGTCGCTGTTGGCCAGACCCTGGGCGGCCTTGGCCCGGAGAGTTGGGGGACTATGGGTGAGAAGAGAGCTGCCATACTAAGCATAGGGAGCGGGCCTGAGCTCTGCTTTCCAGTGACCCCAAAGGGATGTGGGGGTAGGGGCCTGCGCAGCGCAGCAGAGCCCTCTGCAGAGAGGGACACCAAGTCACGGCCACCCCTCCCCTGCAGGCCCCAACAAGACCCAGACCCAAACCCAGAACGGCCCACATGCCGCCAGGCTGGGCTGTCTCCTACCGCAGAGCCCTGGCCGCAGAGGAGGGTGAGGAAGAGGAGAGGTGGTGCAGCAGTAACCCTTAGCTGCAGAAGGGGCTGCCGGGGATGAGGTCGGGGCGCCGGCAGCAGTGGCGCGGAGCAGCAGACACCTAGCCGGTCCCTCCCCTCGCTCCCGCCGCTCCCCCTCCCAGCGCAGCGGCTCTGGCCTCAGATGATCCCGCTCCCCCCTCCCCCCAACCGCAGCCCCGCACAGTCGGGCGGGCGCACTCACCGGCGGGGGGAGCTGAGCAGAGGACGGCGGCCGCACCAGGGCCGGGGTGCCCGCAATGCCTGTTCCAGTTGGCTATGCCCTTCCCCCCAAACATCAATCAAAAAGAAACCCCCCACTCACCCAAAAACCTTCCACCAGCCCCCTTTGGGACCCAGACTGCCTGCCTACCTCCCCCTCCTCCTTCCGAGATTTGGGGAAGGGGGGCAACTCTGCTTAGGGCTGAGCCCAGTCTAGGTTGCTGGCCAGCTCTGCAGATGCACCAGGCCCTGCCGAGCCTTCAGCCCACTAGCCCACTCTTCTTCCTCTCTGGAAGGACCCAGAATGGAGGAGAAAATCAAGCAGGCTTTAGGATATTCACGAGCTAAAAATGCCAGGAATTTCCTGGGAAACGCAGTTCCTTACGGGATTCATTAACACAGGTTCACTCATCATTTTGCCCCTCCCAGAAACTCCCCAGTGTCAAGGAGAGCCCCCACCTCTCAAAAAGTAAAACATTAAATGATTTTTTGGGCAGACAGCTAGGTTACCGACCATTCGTTAACCAATGAGTCTTTGGACAGTGACAGCTAAAGGGGTTGTCTCTAGTCTCAGAAATCACTGATTTTTCTCTTCCTACATTTGAGGCATAATCTAAGGCCTATTTTCCTTCTCCAAAATATATAGCGAATGCTCATAACTACCTCACTGCAGCCTGCAGTCCTAACAGCTGTAGGAAAGCTAAGGCCTATCTCCAGAGGACCCCCTGCCAATGTCCCTACCCCCTACCCATCACCTTCTACAGGGGGCTCAGAAGGTACAGACCTAACAGCCCTAATCCTGACTTTCTCAAGCATGGATTGCTGCCTCCATCCTGAGAAGAGTATGCCTATCCCATCAATGGGTTCCATTCCCACTGAACATACTGCACCCCCTCAAGTAAGGAGACTTGTCTCCCTCACTCTTAGCCCTGGAAACAGCTGAGAACATGGTTGCCCAAGCTTCCTGGAAGAGAGATGAAAATAGTACTAATGATCAAGAAACCCAGACCAGTCCAAGGTATAAGCCTTGTCAATACGTGAGCCTTCAAAGCCCTAAGATTTCCCTTCGCAACATCCTGGGCAAACCTGCCTGCTAGGTATCCACAGCTTTCTTTTTCTCTTAGCAAGGGCCCCATTCTACCCAGCATTAGTTACTTCAGCTCTAGGCTGACGTTTGCTACTCCTATTCAAGAGATAAGAGGGCAAAAAGCACCCTGGCTACCAAAGAGCAAACTGAGGTGATCTTGTGAGCCAGCTCTAGAATCACTCATCTGGCCAGTGGTCCTGGAAATGACTTCCTAATGGGGAAGCCCAGTAGGAGGTAGAAATCCAGGCTTTGGGCGCCATAAAGAACTTCCCCTTAGTTTGGGGGGCATCCTCCAGTATCACATAGTTCCCTTTCAATGCTGATTTTCCTGCACTCCCTCTCCTGTCGGGAAAGGGACGTAGGAACTATAAGCGCACTTAGAGCCACACAGAAAAACGTGTAAAGCGGAGGCTTCTCGAGGTTCCCATAGTAGCGATCAGGACCCTGGATAGACCCCAGCCCCAAACGGACGCAAACAAACGCTGAGGGGCAGGGTCTCCTTACAGAACCCAGCGGAGCAGGGGCATTTTGGCACCACTTGTAAGCTGAGGGTAAGATCTGGTGAAGTCCGAGCTAGAAGAGTCGCTGCTCTTCCTCAAGTGTTTATCCTGCGCTATACCAAGCTCTTGCCCCCTCAGAAGAGCGCAAGGCAGCAACAAAGCCAATAGGATTGCGATGAGGGGGCACGCGCCAACCCGCCAGCCTTCTTCCGTGCTAATGGTCACTTCCCCAGGGCAGAAAACTAGGGCTTTACGCCGTCAGCCGTCTTGGACCACCTTTGGAGTCTAAATTTCTTGCCCTGTCCCAAATGATTATGTTCAGTGGTTCTGAAGCAATTTTAGTTTGGGAATGTTCTGATTTTCTGAAAAACTGTATCCAGGAACCGAGTTCTTAGTTCCCCAGTACAGAAGTAACTGATGACGTTTCTAGACAAAACATAAGTTAAATATCATTTGAACGATTAAAATGGGAATATTAAGCTCAAATAATCAAACAACTGAAACCTGGATCTCTCTGCATAAATATGTACTTACTTATTTTATGCTATTTATTCTACATATATATATAAAATTTTTGCTATTATAAACCAGCTTCCCACCTACTTTTTAAATGTATCTAAAAAAGCAAATGAGAGTAATGCCTTTTCCAAAACAATTCAATGAAAAATTTGATATTTAGTACATTTTTTCACTGCTCAAACAAGAGTTAATTGTAGGATAAGCCTGTAAATCTGGACTTTTGGCCAGATTGGGAGGGTGGTGAAAGGTAGTTTTTCTTAGGTTATAGAATACAGTAGCCTTAAAAAGATAATCTAAGAAGAATGAATAATGACCCAGGGAAAGTCTTAAAACAAAAAGTTTGAACCTTAAGTAGAATTTCAAAGTCAGATTTGCATCCTAACATTGAAAATCCATTAGAAAATTTGTGGATTTAAAATGACTTCTAACCATTGGTTAACTACCTAAACAATATACTAACTTGGTAAATGAAAAGCCAGTTTTAGTGTCTAGCTGTTTAAATATGTAATTTTAAAATAAGTAGTTGTAAGATTAAATTTAAAATTTCAATGCAATGTAGGAAATAGAAAGAAAAACGAAATATATTATATTAATATGCAACAAAATGTGTTAATGAAAAAATCATAAAAGATTCCCTTTTTCAAAGTATGCTTACATTAAAAAATGATAAATGTCTCTAGATTTCTTGTGCTTTTAGTAACACTAACACACATTTTGAAGAGAATAGATTGCTTTATTTTTAATCCCATCATCTGTCTTTAACAAACTCTTACCAACAAAAAATTGTTTGCAAGTGAAACAGATATTAGGCAAAACCAAAAAGAAAAAAGCCTCAATTTCCCTCAGCCTGAACTATGGGTGATTCTGAAATAACCTAATTCAGCTTTGCCTTTTAAAAGTAAAAATTAGCACACGCATTTATAAAATAAACTTGGAGACAGGGGATCTTCTTCTGGGTAATAAGCCCTTTTGAAACAATATACGATTAAATTTCACAAAATCACAATTTCTAAAATAAAAGAGAACAAGAACACTAAAACATGTTTTCAAGTGCTGCTTAGGTTTAATGCCTGTCTTAAACTAGACAATTATCTTCAATATCCAAATCATTAAAACTGGAATGTTGTACTGCAAGTGTTCAAAGTGGAGAAATTACCACTTCTCATGGCTATCTAGCAGAAAAATTATGGGAGACTCTCAAGTAGATCTTAACATTTAATGACAACAACAAAGGCTAATAGTAATATTATTTCACCAATCATTTTTAAAAATGCGCATCCCCTTTCTATAGCTCGCCTGAACTTTAATATTATGCCTCTTCAATGCTATTTTAATGCGTAGGGTTAAAGATATAAATTTAAAATTTAAAATCTAAGAGAACAATCCATGTAATAAAATCTTCGCCTTTCACAAAACGTTTTCATTTTAAGCATGCTCAGAAGAGTTAAATAAACGTACCACACATTCTAAATTAGACAAAAATTTTCAGAAAACTGACATTTTATGTACCCAACAGGTCCAAACAGAACCAATGCAAAGGTCAATAGCTCTCTCTCTTCCGGAAGATACTTAAATGGTTTTACTAGTACCCAAAGGAATGAGATCAGCAACTCCCTCCACACGCTAATCAACACTCCAATTTTCAAAGCCGAAATTTGAAAACGTCCGTTTGGGAGGGAAACAGTGGGGGGTCTTGAAGTAATAAAAAAAAAAAAATCCCTTTTCTTCTCTGACAGTCTACCCAAAGCTGTCAAACCCAATTTAGCCTATTGTAAAGCACTAGAACCTCCCTTCCAAGGACGCGAGACACAAACACAGATACCGCTGCAAAAAGCTGCCCCAAAGCGCCTGGTCGGACAGAAACGTAAGGGGCCCAAATAAGAACGAATTAGAACCCTCAAGAGGGTCTGCAGAGACAGCGAGATTAAGGTGGCATTTATTCAGCGGTAGACAACGAACCAAAGAAAGTTGCCCCAGTCGGACTCTTGGGCCTTTCTCTATCCAAGTTCAGGTTCAAGGCAGATAGATCTGCGGGGGTGGGCGGTCCCTGGGTCCTTTCCCCTACACACATCTCACCCGCCTCTGGAGCCCACTGTTGCTCAAAGGGAAGCCCCTCCGGCTTCACAGCCTTTCCTTTGGCCCCCATCAAAGGCAGAGGAGGCTGTGGAGCTGACCTAGCTCTGTGGGGCAGCAAAAATGCCTTGCGCGGGCCACCCATCCTTGGGCCTGGCTTCATCTGCGATGTCAGCATGAATGTTATTATTTTTCATTTTTACAACGAATCCTGGGCGGGTGTATGTATTACGGGGGGAGGGGGGAGGGAAGGGAGAGGTTGAACACAGGAGAGGAGGGGTTGGTAGTGGAGCCTAGAACCCTCCTTCCCCTCCCCTTCTGCCAGGGTTGCTGTGCAGGGAGTGCCGGCCACGTTTGGCGCACTGTCCCAGGCCCCGGGCGAAGGTGGCCAGGGAAAATAGGGCTTAGGGATTGCTAAGCAAACGGGCACCACTGGTGGTCTCCAGTGCCTGCGGAGGTAGGATTGTTTTCTTTCTTTAAGGGGCGTGTTATTTTGTTCTTTTTTGGAGGTGTTCATTCTTGCGCGACGGGGGAGGAGGGGGGGGGGCGTTGCTGCACTGCCGGGGTCTCCCGAGGGAGGGTGCGGGGATGTCTACTACACAGACATAATTACTAGTACAGTAATTACTCCTGGGGGGTAAGAAGGCGATTAGAGGGATGGGGTGGGCTCGAGCTGTGGCAGTGGCCGCAGGAAAGGTCGCGAGGGGCTTACCCGGGCGGGCGGGCGGGCGGGCGCTGTCCTGCCGCAGGTGAGGGAGGGCGCGCGCTCGGCAGGCGCGAGGAAGGGGGAGGAGGGCGCGCGCGCACACCTGTCCTGGACAGCGGCGCGAGCCGAGCTGCGCTTCGCTGGAGCTCCGCTGCCCGAGGAGGGAGGAGGGCGGGCTGGCAGGCGGGGGCGGGACGCCGAGGGGAGGAGGAGGAGGCGACTCGGAAGGCTGGCTCGGCTCTCGCTCGTTCTCCCTCCCGCGGGCTGGCCCCGCTCACACGCGGCTTCTCCCGCTCACTCACAGCCCCCTTGGCTCTCCCCCCTCCTCCTCCTTCCCCGACGGGATCCGCTCGCCGCGGCCGCCGCTGCAGACGGCAAGTCGTGGCAGCCAGACGTCGGCGCGTAACCCGGCGCTCCGTGCGTGACTCCGGGCGACGTCAGCGCGCGCCCCGCGCTACCCACCATTTTCCCCCCTCCGTGGCTCTCGCCCTCCGCCCTCACGTCCCTCGGATTCAGTGGCGGCGGCGGCGGCGGCGGCCGCGGAGCGCGCTCCCTCCGCCCCCATCTTGCGCGTGCGCGCGCCCCCCGCGGTCGGCGCGTCAACAGTCAGCGGCCCAGGCCTGGAAGCACGTCTGAGGAGGGGGCTGCCTGCGGGCTCTGCCCGCACTTCCTCCGTCCGCCGCCGGCAGCGGCCTCTGGAGGACTTACCCTTCTTGGGATTTGAAGGCCGAAGCCGGGCTCCAGCGGGAACGGGGCCCTGCGGGGCCTGCGTCAGCTCCAGTTTAGGGCCCTCAGAGTCATAGTTGGTGCAGCTACCAGCGCGTCACCCTCCCTCCGCCCCCTCCGGCCCTCGTCCCGCCCTCATTTCTCTGGAGGCAAAGGGCCTCTTATCTCCCGGGAGGGTCTCACCTTGGCCTTCAAACGCCGTTCGGGCGGGGCTGGAAGGGCAGCATTAGCGTAGAGGAAGGTGGGTCGACTGCGTTCGGGCTGCAGCCCCGGGAATCCTTGACAGGAAGTGTGGGGTTTGCTGCCCGGCCTCCCACGCAGTGTAGGTGAAACTGGGCCCCTTGGAGGGACTGTGACTAAGGACAAAACTCTGGTAAATATTATGTATGCGTCCTTGGGCCGAGAGGGAGAAAGCAAAAGGGGCGAGTTGATTTTCACAAATTGCTATGCAGAGATTGAAATGCACAACTATAAAATGTCCTCTTAAGAGTTGCCTGGAAATCTTACCAAGTTTAACAAGATTTTTGGTGCACGGCAACTTTTTTCCTGGCTTCGTGCGCTGTCACAGCTTCATTCTGCAACACTGCGTGCATAGAACGTGGATCTGTTAAAAATTATTAGCTACAAAACAAAGCTGCGTTCACCATCTTTATCATTTTAATTTCAGAGAAGTCAGTAAGCTTACTTTTCCAATAAGCTTATCTAACTAACCTGCGAGGTAAGTAGGAGCAAAGTGAAATGAACCCCATTTGATAGACGAGAAAATTGAGTTACAAAAAATAAGTCTTAGTTCACGTTGCAAGAAGTCTGTCAGTGATAGAGGGAAATATAGATATATTATCCCTCACTTGATCCACTAAATCGGAAATCCCTCAAATGTTTACTTCCAGGTATCTTTTCATCCCCCCCCCACACACACACACGCCATGTATGGTAGACAGTGTCTAATGTCTGAAAGAAATAATTTCGGGAGATATTCTTGGAGACCCCAAACCGTAGAAGACTCTAAAAGATTTGAATTTTGAGCTTGAAATTTTCTGCCATAGAAAATTGCAGCTCAGCAGTAAGTTATTGTGAAACAGTTCAGCTCCCATACTAACAGCATAATGTTTATCAATGCCAAGTTAGAGGTGAGAAAATGTTTGAGACAGGTTTAAGAATGATGGGTCATTTCCTATGAATTGCTTCTTTATTCACCTCATCTTTAGGTGGCAGCACTACTATATAAATATCTTTGAAACTGCAGTCTTCTGCAACTTGATATCCTAAAGAGTGTTTTGTCCAGGAGGTTCTAGAAGAGGAAAAAATAGAAAGTCAGAGAAATTATTGAAATACATGGAGGTACTGAGGGAAAAGGTTAGAAGGTTTCACCTCAATAAGCTCCCCACCACCACCTTTTTTAGTTATATGAGGAGCAAGCATCTTTACTGTAAACTTGATCTCTTATGGAAACAGCACAAGCTAACCTTCCCAAGCAAGCTATAGTTTCTCAATACTGCATATTTATCAAGCGTTTACAACTTTTTTAAAAATAATATTTTTATTGATTTCAGAGAGGAAGGGAGAGGGAGAGATTGAGACATCAATGATGAGAGACAATCATTGACCAGCTGCCTCCTGCACGCCCCCGACTGGGGATCAACCCTACAAACCCGCGTGTGCCCTTGACCAGAATCAACTCTGGCCCTTCAGTCCCCAGGCCAACACTCTATTCACTGAGCGAAACCGACCAGGGCAGGCATTTACAACTTTAAAATTACTAGTTGTATAGTTGCCGGTATTCTAACTACAATTTTAAATTTAGGTGCAGTTTTCCTCATTAAATTTCATCAAGCTTATGAAGATCCCAAATAGGACCTGTTGAATCTTTTTTAAAAAATTGTTTTTCTGCCCTGACCAGTTTAGCTCAGTGGATAGAGCATCGGCTTGTGGACTGAAGGGTCCCGGGTTCAATTCCAGTCAAGGGCATGTACCTTGGTTGTGGGCACATCCCCAGTAGGAGGTGTGCAGGAGGCAGCTGACCAATGTTTCTCTCTCATTGATGTTTCTAACTCTCTATCCCGCTCCCTTCCTCTCTGTAAAAAATCAATAAAATATATTTTTAAAAAATTGTTTTTCCTTTATTGATTTTTAGAGAGAGAGGAAGGGAGAGGGTAAAGAGATAGAAACACCCATGAAAGATTGGCTGCTCCTACACACCCCTTACTGGAGATCGAGTCTGAAACCCAGGCATGTGTCCTGACCAGGAATCAAACCAGTGACCCCTTGGTTCCTGGGTCAACATTCTACCATTGATCCACACTGGCCAGGCTCATTTGTTGAATGTTTTGAAAAAGAAGAACTCTTGGTTTCTTTCCTCACTTTCTCAATAATTCATCCCAAATAATAAAGAGGTAATATTGACTGTCACACCCTCACACAAGATGGCCACCACAAGATGGCTGGCAGGGGAGGACAGTTGGGGGTGACCGGGTCAACAGGGGAGGGCAGGGGAGCAGTTAGGCATCGATCAGGCTGGCAGGGGAGTGGTTAAGGGGCAATCAGGCTGGCAGGCAGAAGCGGTTAGGGGCAATCAGGCAGGCAGGTAGGCGAGCGGTTGGGAGCCAGCAGTCCCGGATTGTGAGAGGGATGTCCGACTGCCAGTTTAGGCCCGATCCCACAGTGACTGGGCCTAAACCGGCAGTTGGACATCCCCCAAGGGGTCCCAGATTGGAGAGGATGCAGACTGGGCTGAGGGACATCCCCCCCCCTCAGTGCATGAATATCATGCACCGGGCCTCTAGTATACAATAAATGATTACTCAAATTCAGAAAAATGAGAGAACAAGCTAAATCAAATGCAAAATAATAGCAATTTACAGATATTCTATATTTTAATTTCTCACACTTTTGAGGGTAATAAATTGTGATATATGGGGGTTATTTGGTACAAATGTTTTCTAAGTAAGACTTTGTCATAACTAATTTAGTTCTCCCTGTACTAAACAAAATTGAATTTACATGCATCATAAAATAGACTGCATTAGATTTATAGCATAAACATAACCATCAAGGAATATAGAGGTATGACCATCAGGAGTGGGAAATCAAATTATTTTTAGATAGGGGATAAGTCTTAATAAAGTCTTTCTTGATGGCAGCTTTCATCTTTCTCAAGTCAAATTTGGGGAAGGCATCTCAAGCAAATTGGTAGAACTCAAACTGAGCAGTATTATGTTAAGATTTTTAAGCTTTCTGGTGCCAGCAGATCATGCAGCCTGGGGGCCTTGGCTCCAAATTTCTGCCAACTCCATTTTGGCAGTAAAGTGTTCTGTTGAACAAAGTTTGCACGTGTTTGGGGTGTGAAGTGGTTCCTCAGGCATTTATCTGGTTTCATTCCAGTCTTGGGACTTAAGGAACTGATGGTCAAAAGCATGAGACTTGTGTAGTTCATATGTGCCCTGACACAGACTATGCTAGTGATCTTGAATTTTCACTTAAATAAGGGCAGCTTTTTCTTTGTTGGTGTAAGAGTTATTGAAGTGGACCCTTTGGTTTACTCCTTGAATGCTAATATGCTATTGAACCAGTTCTCAGAAGCAGGTAAGCAGAACCTTCTCTGTTGAGGGTGTAGAGCTGTGGAAATTCACTCCTCACCCTATCCACAGTACCATCTAAATGTGTTTATCTAGATGAAACTCACTAAATAATATAGGACTTGAGAGCAAAGGGGCCAGTAATTATTAAAATTTGATCTCATTGTCAGATTATAACTGTGAGCTTCTGATCTTTTTTTGGTATGAGTTGTCTAGCTTCACCTCTTTTAACCACCTCCTCCCATCCTGAAGTCATGGTTAAGAAACAACACCTGGCCCAGTGCTAACTTGTCTTATTTCAGGAAGAGAAACATATACAGTCTCAATTCCATTATTTTTTTCAAGTAATTCTAATTGAAAATCCTTGCATAATCTGGGATAGCACAGTTTGAAAGCTACTGTTAGAGCATTCTTTTATTTTTGTGTTTTGTGTTGTTTCTATTTCCTGTTTTAAGAGTAATGGAAAGAAAAAATTGCAAAAGTAAAAGTAACAGATGTTGAAATTATTATCTTACTTTTAAACATAATAAATGGAATGTCAATTTATAGGATACAAGTATGGTAATTTGAAAATGGCAGTTATTTTTTGTACTTTTTCCAAGAGTGTGGCCTAAATTCTTAATATCACCTTTCCCTTTTCTTCTCTTTAAAAGTAATTCCAAAGGCACAAATAATATATGGATGAGGGGTAGAGATGGAGAGAAAAGCTGGGCCTTTCCAAGAGTCATCTATCTAGACTGGAAAGTACATTGTTGCGCATTTTATGGTGATTCCCAAACTTCTTCTCTTGCTTACTTTAGAATATCAGTGTGTTACCATTTTACTACCTGGAGCAAGACTATATATATATACACACACACACACAACCAGATGCCACTGTTCTCCGAAGCTAATTTAGGCCATTTTTACAGTACAAGTGAATGTAGTAGCACTTTGCAATTAGATGATCATTTGTGTTTCTTTTTGTGGTGAATAAAATGTGTGTGTATGAGGGGGAATACAAAGTAAATTTTTTAATGTTTTGTGCTATAGTATTTTTTTCTTTGAAGTATACTTTTCCTTCTTGTTTACTTAAATACTAAAAATTAATTATTAAATACAAATGCAGTGTAAATGTAAATGTAATGATTACTTTTTATTTTCTAGATCAGGGGTCCTCAAACTATGGCCCGTGGGCCACATGCAAATACAAATATTGTATTTGTTCCCATTTTGTTTTTTTACTTCAAAATAAGATGTGTTCAGTTTGCATAGGAATTTGTTCATAGTTTTTTTTTAAACTATAGTCCGGCCCTCCAACCGTCTGAGGGACAGTGAACTGGCCTCCTGTTTAAAAAGTTTGAGGACCCCTGTTCTAGATAGTGAATCAATATTTACTTGATAAGTATGTGTATAAAGATGAAATGTTTTTAATTACTATTTTGAAGTCCCATTAATATACATATTACATAAACATATGTTTAAATAACTTTTTTTTTTGCCTTGAATTTCCTTTTTAAAGTAGGTATTGCCTGCTATATCAGGACTAGTTTTGGGACCCACCACTGTTTACTGGTATGTCAGCCTTATTTTCTTCAGTCATTTATTGAATAGTATCTATCAACTGCCTATTTGCCAGACATTGTTCTAAGTGCTCAATTAAAACAAATTCCTGCTTTCATAGTTTGCCAGTCTAGTAAGACAAATAAACAAATATATATTGCTGGATAGTGGATAAGTTCTAAAAAGAAAAACAAAGAAAGGGGGAAAAGTTTTCTGTGAGATTGTGTGTGTGCATGCCTCCCACCTGACATTTTTTTTTTTTTCAGGCAGGATTTTTTTTTTTTAATATATATATATTTTATTGATTTTTCACAGAGAGGAAGGGAGAGAGATAGAAAGTTAGAAACATCGATGAGAGAGAAACATCGATCAGCTGCCTCCTGCACATCTCCCACTGGGGATATGCCCGCAACCCAGGTACATGCCCTTGACCGGAATCGAACCTGGGACCTTTCAGTCCGCAGGCCGACGCTCTATCCACTGAGCCAAACCGGTTTCGGCCCACCTGACATTTTAAATAGTATGATCAAGAAAACCTTTCTGAAGAGGGAGTAACATTTGGTCAGAGACCTGAAATAGTCATCCATGGGGATATCTGGGGAGATATTCAGGCATTGTGAACAATTTATGACACATAAAATCCTCAAGTATAATCCAGGTAACATCCCATGTGATAATTACCTATACATTCTTTTGTTTTTTTAAGAGAAAATTATTTCATTAGGTTTTCTGAAAAAAAAAAATTTCATTTAATATCATTGTTACTCTATATTACCCATGATTATTTCATTATTTAATACAATAAAAGTTATGACTACAAACAGGCAGAGATTCACAATAATACATCTGCAATTACATTTCTTTCATTTGTAACATGCCTTCCTGTCTGCATTTTGGCTGCTTCCCTGTGTTTGTTTCTATGTATTGGGTAGAGCTGCTAGGTCTCCTTGAGTTGGTAGAGTGGCCTTGTGTAGTAGGTGTTTTCTAGAGCCCAGTGGCTCAGCCTCCCCAGTCACCTGAGCTGAGAGCTCTAGGTACACCCCTTTGTGGGCTGTGAGCATAGTCTTGTTGTAGTTGAAACTTGATTGCTGTTGGTGTCATTGGGAGGAATCGACCTTCAGGCCAATTGGCTGTGAGGTCCAGCTGTGACTACAGCAAGAGAGCTGCTGTGTAGGAGACACCCCTGTGGATCAGGACTTGCTTCAGTGGGGCTTTTGTGCTTACTGTGTCTGCCCCTTGAGTGTGTCACTTATGGATGTGTAGAGTTGTTAACTGGTATGGTCTGACACTGACCACTGGGTACACTGGCTCTTGGGTCTCCAGAGAGGTGCAGAGTCAGCCACTGCCTGGGGCCACCCAGCAGGAGCTACAGAGAGATCTTCAGATTCCTCCTCTTTGTATTGGGTTTGGAAGTGCCTAGATGAGACCCAGCTATGAAGCAAGGCAGATTGGTGCTGGTGCTGGGTCTTGGGCCTTTTATTGATAGGTTTGGCACTCCCTGGCCCAGCTGCAGCTTATTTGAAAGATTTTATCCTGAGCAAGGAAAGGCCATTTATATGCAAAAGCTGCTGCATACAGCTTGGGTGAGGTAAATTGGATGAGGTGGGGTCTTAGGGAATCACCAGGGCAGAGCAAACAGAAATGGCTGCCAGTCAGCCCTGTGACCTGGGAGCTCCCAGCATAGGAACAATGATCCCTGCCAGCACCTCCATCTGGGAGAAAGCCTCCCTGAGTTCCTGCCCAGATGCCAGACAATCCAGTTCCTCCTCATATGTGTCTATGTTCCCCAGAGCCTCTTCCTGGAGGTGGAGCTCAGAGGAAGCAGGACCTTGTAAGTTCAACTCTTGTTGCCAGCCTTTTAAGAAGAACAGCTGGGTCTCCAGCAGCCTCTGTGTCACTGAGCCCCAATCTACGCTGGTTTTTATAGCTCACAGTTCTTACTGCTCATAGGGACTTCTTTTCCCAGCTCTGGAACCCTGGGCTGGGGGTCTGGTATGGGGCTGGGATCCCTAGCTTCTCCTGGCGGCCTCCACAGAGACGATCTCCCTCCTGATTAAAAAAGCGGCACACGTGGGTGCTGGCCCAGCCTGGTCCGCATCTCGGCGCCTCCTACCAGTCTCAGTGTGCTTTCTTTAATACTTCTCTAGGTATAGGACTTCCATTCAGCCAGCTTTCCAGCGGTCCTGGATGATGGTTGTTTTGTCTTTTAGTTGTAATTTTGATGTGGTTGTGGGAGGCAGTGAGTACAGGCATTTACTACGCCGCCATCTTCTGAGAAAAATCCCAAATTATTTTCTTAATTTGTTTGGTGGCAAAAACTGGAATTGACATGACTCTAAAGTCTTCATTTATTCCATTTGGTGTTACTATTGATGCATTTCATTGTGGAAATATGTGTTTGATTAATGGCTGCTGCCCAGGACAATACATGTTTTGTTTTGTTTTGAAAAAAATATTTTTATTGATTTTAGAGAGGAAAGGAGAGGGAGAGATAGAAACATCAATGATCAGAGGGAATCATTGATCAGCTGGCTCATACATGCCCCCTACTGGGGATCGTGCCTGCAATCCTGGGCATGTGCCCTAACCAGGAATTTAATTGTGACTGCCTAGTTCATAGGTCAATGCTCAACCACTAAACCACATTAGCCAGGCTATACATCTTAAGTAAAATGTAGACAGCATAATATATTAAACTCCTAAATTATTTTTAAAATATTTGATTTAGAAACTCATCTGGCCCCAGGGATTTGGGATAAAAGATTGCACACTTGTATCAGATTTCTTCTTGATTCTCTGATTAAATATCTCCATTGATATTAATCTTTAGATATCTTTTAATAAAAAATGGAATGTTTATATAGTGCTCTTATTATAAACCTGGCACTGTGTAAACACTGTATATATTAGCTCATGAAGTCCTCACAGCAACCTTAAAAGTAAGTTCTGTTATCCTCATTTTACAGATGAGAAACCTGAGGCACAGAGAGATTAAGAAAACCTGTCAAAATCACACAGCTACCAAGTTTCAGAGCTAGGAATTGAACCTAGATAATTTTCTTTCATAGTTTGCACTCTTTGCCATTGAATTAACTCCCTGTCTTCTTCCCTCCTTCCCATACCTCTACTTTGGAGAAGTTTAGAATATTAACCCTGTCTAAGAGTGTGGTTTCTATGTCTACTCTGAAATATCAGACATCAAAACTTTACATTTCTTGCCAGCTAGTGTGGCTCAGTGGTTGAGTGTCCCAGTGGTTTGATTCCCAATTAGGGCACATGGGAGCCTATAGGAGGGAGCCAATCAATGTTTTTCTCTCATCGTTGATGTTTTTCTCTTCCTTTCCCTCTCCTTACCTCTCTGAAATCAATAAAAATATACATACATGCACTGAGATTGTCTATAAAGATAATTTGAGCCATTTCTATTTCCAGTTGAAATTGGAGATTTACTTATACTCATTCTTAATCTGATAAATTTTCGTATTAACTTTGCCTTTCACCATCCTTTTCCTTTCCTCTGGATATTCTTGGATAATAATGGGGCACCTCCCCTATTATTGTGGCCTTGTCAGATGTCAGGGCATGTTAAAAATTTGGCTTTAGTTTAGTGAGCAGCAGAATCCTGCCGGGGTCCAGCCCCAGCGAGTCCAGGGGTTCCCAAAGGCGTAGACAGAGTCGGCGAAGAAGGAAGGACACGGAGACAGTGTTCAGTTGATCAGCAGCCTAGCCAGGATCTCCAGCCAAGTTCTGGTCTGGATCTCCAGAGAGGTTCTGCTTAGGATATCCAGCGAAGTTCTGGTTCGGATCTCCAGCCAGGTTCTGTGTCCATGTTCTCTTGCTAGGTTCTCCAGGTTCTCCAGCCAGGTTCTGTAGCCATGTTCCCTCGCTAGGTTCTCCAGCCAGGTTCTGTCCAGGTTCTCCAGCCAGGTTCAGTCACCAAGTTTTAGTCAGGTTCTCTTGCCAATTTCTGTAGTCAGGTTCAGTCCAGGATTTTTTGCCATGTTCTCTCCAGCGAAGTTCTTCTGTCTCTAGAGAACGTTCTGTGTAGGTTCTGTGCCTAGGTTCTGTCTTCTTGGCTCCTTCTAAGTTCTGTCTCTTTCTGTCTTGTTACAACTGTATTTATACCAGTTGATTCAATCCTATCAATCTCTATTACAAAGGTTAGGGCGTTTCTTATCTCCATTCCAGGGAGTAAAGATTATGTAGCTTAAGCATGATTGTTCGTAGTTAAAGTGATTAATTACCCGCCTGGCACTTAGTTAAGAGGTTTTATTCCCTCCCTAACTTCAGGGGAAAATCCCTACCTGGGGAAACAACCTTTCTCAGAGAGGAGACCTTGGTTAAAACAAATAGTGCCAAGAAGGTGAGCAAACATGTTAAGAACAGTATGCCATATATGCCAGGTCCCTTGAAACAGCAAGCATGGACCGGCTCCCAGCAGAATCCTAGCTAATAAAGAGGGAATATGCAAATTGACCATCACTCTGTAATGGTCAAGATGGTGGTGCCCACGGCAGAGGCAGGGATTCTGTAACACAAGATGGCTACGCCCACAGCAGACGCTGAGTTCCCATAACGAGACTTAATGAGGAATCAGCAGGGACCTGAGGCTGCACCCCCCGTCTGGTGGGGCTTGACAGGGGACCTCAGGCCGTGCCCCCAGTCCTGGCCCCATGCTGCACCTGCCCGGCAGGGCTTGACAGGGGAACCTAAGGTCATGCCCTTCTGCTCAGCAGGGCTTGGTGGGGAACCTCAGAGCGCATCCCCTGCCTGGCGGGGCTTGACGAGGACCTTAAGGCATTCCCCCTGCTCTGGCCCAGGCCAGGGGACCTTAGGCCATGCCCCCCACCCCGGTGCTGGGCCAGGCAACCTGAGGCTGCACCCAGCGGGCCAGCCAGGTCTGGATCTAGCCCAATGGGGGCAGGGCCGGCTGGGTCTGGGTCTCATTCGATTTTGAGGCGCACGTGGGTGAGTGGGGACTTGACTCTGGTTCCCATGGAGTGCCCCAGACTCTGACAGGAGGAAGATTTTCATGTACATTTTACTAATTTTCTTTCATCTCTGACACTTCTATTATAAAGGGCAAATAGCAATATTAAAATATTTCCTCTAATTCCCTTTTAATGTGCACGAATTTCATGCACTGGGTCACTAGTCTGCTAAATAAAGCTCAGTCACTGCTTTGTGGGTTTCTTTCACTCAATGAATTATATAATTTGCATCAGATCACTTTACTGTAAGCATATAAATTAGCATTTTTTATTTGGGATTTTGTTTTTATTAGTTTGTCCTCATGTAATAGTTCCTCCATAAGCAATTAGAAACTGAAATCATTTCTGTTTTTATTTATTTGTTTCTTTTTTGGCTATATAAAAACGAGAGTGATTGAATATATATTGTGAGGTTAGGCAAAGACTCTATCATGTATAACTGTATAACATAGGTAAGGTCAATCTGAGCAAGTATATTGAACTTTCCAAGTATCTTTTTGATTGTCCCAGAGATTCATTGTGAGACATTAAAAATATCACTTTTATCATCCTCTGTGAAAATTAATGTGTTCTTGAATACAAAGATGAAAGTTCTGACACTCAGTAAAGCATTATCTTTTGTAATGTTGATAGGCTTGTTCTGAGCCAAACACAGTTTCTCTAGGGTCATTCAACAGCTCATGTTTGCTAAGTTTAGGGGTGCAATTTATGGTCACCTGAGCTAAAAAGGAATTAAACCCATCAATTTTATTGCATTAGCATACTGCTGAACCAAACGGTCCTAACAAGTCAGTTATTAGTTTGCTGAGAAAGAAATAAAAAAGAGACTGAATAAATACATACATGCACTGAGATTGGCTATAAAGTACATCAGTCTATTCTGTGGAAGTTGAGGGCTTTGCCAGGCTTACCTTGAGTAATTTTCTATCTCTGTATCCTGAGGGATAACAAAGATGAGATTTTCTCCTAAGATCATGATCCTGGACACACAGCTTTTCTCCACTAGGTTCTCTGTAATATTCTACATTCTTATTGTCCAGTACAAAATTTTGAGGCACACCAATATTTATCAAGTTGTGACCTGGCTCAGTTGGCTGAAGCATCATTCCATGTACCAAGAGGTTGCCATTTTGATTCCTGCTCAGGGCACATGTTCAGGGTTTTGGGCTTCATCCCCAGTAGGGAGTGTGCAGCAGGCAAAGGATGCTTCTTTCTCATTGATGTTTCTCTCTGTCTACCTGTCCCTTCCTCTCACTCTCTCTAAAATAAATAAAAACATATTTAAACAAATATTTATCAAGGTGTAACATGTCTGGGGATAAAAATTCAATATTTACAATTCACCTCACCTGTATATAAATAAACTTTAATGAGATTATGTGAATAACTTTTTCTAGCTCTTCTGTTTTTTCCCAACCTTTATTTAAGAAATCCTCCTTGTCTGGCCAGTGTGGTCCAGTGGTTGAGCTTCAACCCTTGAACCAAGAGATCACTGGTTGGATTCCCAGTCAGGGCACAAGCCCCGGATTTCCAGCTGGATCCCCAGGGGTGGGGTGGGGGGGCGGTGCATGCAGGAGGCAGCTGATTGATCAATGATGTTTCTCTCTCATAAAATTTTCTCTACCTCTCTATCCCTCTCCCTTCCTCTCTTTCTAAAAATCAACAAAAAAATTTTTTTTTTTTAAAAAAAGGGTTTAATGCACACCTTAAAGTATTTTTCCCCCATCAAAAAAGAAAAAAAGAAATTGTAGGGAGTGGCTCTAGGGTCAAGCATCCGGCTGACCTGTGGCAGGGCCACAAACAAGTCCCAGCCTGGAGGGCAGAGCTCTGTTAGCATAATTAAGTCTGACCTTGTAGCCCTCCCTATTTCCTTCCTAAGTAGCTAATGGGCTGTGGGAGGTGCAGCAAGTGTTGCCAAAATAAGAACATTTGTATACATGTTAATCTACCCTTGTTTTAATCAGACTGTAAAATAAAGCATTGGCTTGCAGGCTGGGTCTTTTGTGTCCTCATCCAGGCACAGGAGATCCACCGAGCCCCAGCTGTATTCTCTTGTCTGTCTTTTCTTCAGTATTTCACTGCCCCTCCTCAGGTTCACACCCTTGGCCATGCTGGAGCGGCACAAGAAATCCCTCCTGTGGTAGTCAAGAACTGGGCTGGGTAATCCAATCTCCAATGTTCAAAACTCTGCTCTTAAATTTCTAACTATGTGACCTTGGGCAAATTAACCTCTACAGGCCCCAGTTTCCTCATTTATCCGATGAGGATAATAATACCAACTTTTACATAGATATATTATGAGGATTAAATTAGTTAATTCATAAAAAGCATTTAGAAGAGGATCTGGCACATAGCACTCCATAAATAATGTGAATTCCCACCTGCTGGGACACTAACCTTTCCTCTCTCTCTCTCTCTCTCTCCCCCCCCCCCCCCTCTCTCTCCAGATTTCAGGCTCAACAGTTTTGGCCTAAGATTAAAACTGTCCTCTTACTCATTAGATTAATCAACGAAATTGCTTTGAAAACCTCCAAGTTTTCTTTTCTTTTCTCATTGTTGTACCATTTTACTCTTTCTCTGTCTGAACACTTTTTTTATTGGTTCTGTATAGTAAGTTTTCCATTTACACATTGAAAGCTTTTGTTGTGTGATTACTAGGGTATGAGTTCCTTGAGGACAGGGACTGTCTCAATTTTCTCTATTACTCCAGTCCCTTTCTTCCTCCCTGCTGCAAATCTATGCTAAAGAAAGGGTTTTGTGGTGTTTTTTTTAAACAAATGAATTCATTTCTTTAGCTTTTGTATTTTTTGCTCATTTTATGCTGGGTATTCTAATCTGAGCTTCCAGTTTTCCTGAAAATTCTCTTTCCCCAATTATCTCTGGACATTTTAACTTCAGCTGGTGATGCTGAGATCCCATCCTGGATCATCATACTTTTTTGGGAGGTAGGAAGTTCAGTTTACCACATACTCCGTTCATATGTTAGGAAAAAAATCCCATTTAATTCACCTGAATTTAATTTTGCTTATATTCTCTTGATTTCAGATAAACTGATTATTCTCTTTAAAATCTATCAGCTTTGAGAGGGGTTCTATCTTGAAGAACTGTTTCATTCTTTATTTGGAGATAGAGCCATACTACCCTCACTTTCTTTACATGCAGAATAAAAATCAGCTCTTCTCACTTGGAAGAAAGGAGAATGAATTATGCCAATATTTCTAAATTTTATTTATTTATTTTTTAAAAAATATATTTTATTGATTTTTTACAGAGAGGAAGGGAGAGAAATAGAGAGTTAGAAACATCGATGAGAGAGAAACATTGATCAGCTGCCTCCTGCACATCTCTCACTGGAGATGTGCACGCAACCCAGGTACATGCCCTTGACCGGAATCGAACCCGGGACCTTTCAGTCCGCAGGCCGATGCTCTATCCACTGAGCCAAACCGGTTTCGGCTAAAAATTTTTTTTTTTAAAATATATTTTATTGATTTTTTACAGAGAGGAAGGGAGAGAAATAGAGAGTTAGAAACATCGATGAGAGAGAAACATTGATCAGCTGCCTCCTGCACATCCCCCACTGGGGAAGTGCCCGCAACCCAGGTACATGCCCTTGACCGGAATCGAACCCGGGACCCTTCAGTCCGCAGGCTGATGCTCTATCCACTGAGCCAAACCGGTTTCGGCTAAATTTTATTTTTAATATATATAAAAGATATATGTAACACATAAGATTAATAATATAATGAAATACCCAACTTGAGTGCTAGAACATTTCTCAGTAACTTGTATCTACTTTTGTGTTCCTCCTCTATCTCTTCCCCTGTCCTCAGAGGTTACCAGTATTCTACATTTTGTCCTTCTCATTCCATTGATGTTTCCTTTTTTAAAGTTTAGGTTTATGACAAATGTATATATGCTAATATGTTGTTTAATTTGTGTATTTTTGAGCTTTATAAAAATGATATCATCCAATATATAGTTTTTTGGGATTTACCCTATTAGCACTATGTTTCTAAATTCATTCATGTTGTTGTATAGAATGGTTGTCCATATTGTTTTTTTTAACATATATTTTTATCAATTTCAGAGAGGAAGGGAAAGGGAGAGAGAGATAGAAACATCAATGATGAGAGAGAATCATTGATCAGCTGCCTCCTGCCTCCCCCGGGAGTGGCGCCCACAATCCAGGCATGTGCCCTGACCTGGAATCATAGGTTGATGCAGAACCACTTAGCCACACCAGCCAAGCTGATTGTTCATTTTCAATACTATAACATTCCACTGTGTTAAGATACTACAATTTATTCTCCTGCTGGTACAAGTTGGGTTGTTTCTAGCCTTACAAAAATTTATAAACATTGATGCATTAAAAATTCTTATGCATGCCTCCTGGTCACATATGCAAGTGTTTCTTTTGTTATATACCTAGAAGTAGGGGTGCTGGTTTATGGAGTTTATAAATATTTAACTGTGAGATAACGAATGTGAAATTGTTTATCACTCTCCCACAGTTTATAAGAATTCTACTTATTCCTCAGTATTTGGTATTTTTACACTTAATTTTTCCTAGTTTACTGGGGGTAAAATGGTGTATACTTATTTCTTTTTTATAGAATGAAAACCATTCTTACCTAAAGCTTTTTAAAACTTCCTCTTCCTTTTGATATTAAGAGTTTGCAGCCTGCCCTGGCCAGTTTTCTCAGTGGTTAGAATGTTGGCCTGCAGACCAAAGGGTCTTGGGTTGGATTCTTGGTCAAGGGCACAAACCTGGGTTGCAGGTTTCCCAGTCTGGTTGGGCGCACACAGGAGGCAATCAATCGCTGAGTTTCTCTCTTTCTGTATCTCTGTCTCCCCCCACCCCCACCCCTCCCCCTTCCCTCCTACTCTCTCTAAAAGTCAATGGAAAAATATCTTCAGGTGAGGATAAAAAATAAGCCCTGGCCAGTTTGACTCAGTGGATAGAGCAGTGATGGTGAACCTTTTGAGCTCGGCGTGTCAGCATTTTGAAAAACCCTAACTTAACTCTGGTGCTGTGTCACATATAGAAATTTTTTGATATTTGCAACCATAGTAAAACAAAGATTTATATTTTTGATATTTATTTTATATATTTAAATGCCATTTAACAAAGAAAAATCAACCAAAAAAGTGAGTTCGCGTGTCACCTCTGACACACGTGTCATAGGTTCGCCATCACTGGGATAGAGTGTTGGCCCATAGACTGAGGATCATAGATTTGATTCCAGTCAAGGGCATGTACCTCAGTTGTAGGCTCAATCCCTGGGCCTGGTCGGGGCATGTGCGGAAGGCAGTCAGTTGATGTGTCTCTCTCACACTGATGTTTCTCTCCCACTCCCTTCCATGCTCTCTCTAAAAATCAATGGGGAAAAATAACCTTAACTGAGGATTAACAAAAAATAAAAACTAAATAAATATGCCCAATCTTAAAAAAAAAAAAAGAGTTTGCAGCCTGATCTGACATTACTATGCTTGGGATTCTGTTGCGAGAAAGCCATTTATTTGTGTGATAGTTTCTGCTAAAGGTATAAAAGCTGAGAGAGGGTGGAGGCTGCTAACTAGGTTGTTTGAATGTTGCTTTTAAGTTGATCTTACATAAATACCAAATTATACACAGTCTAAAATTTCTTGTTACTACTTTACAGAAATGGAAATGTGTTAAATTATATTCTTTGTTATTGACCCATCATAAATTAATCTGTCTTGAGTTTATACCTATCTGTAAAACTATCTATAATAATAAAAGCAATAATATGCTAATTAAACTGGATGTCCTTCTGGATATCCTTCTGGACAACCTTTCGGATGAAGCCAGGGCTGCGAGGGAGGCCCGGGTCCTGGGTGCCTGCTGGCAGCTGGAGGGAAGCCCAGGCCCCGGGTGCCAGAAGAAGCTGGTGCTGGCAGCTGGGCGAAGGAAGGCTTATTCTTGCATGAATTTTGTGCATCGTGCCTCTAGTCTATATATAAAAGCCTAAGCGACCGTCTGACCATTCAACAGGTAGCTAAGATGCGCAATGACCACCAGAGGGCAGACACTCAATGCACAGGCATGGAAACATGAAACAGACTGATGAATCTCAGAGGGAAGGGGATGGGGGTAGGGCGGGAAGAGATTAACCAAAGATTTTATATGCATACTAGAGGCTTGGTGTATGGATTTATGCACTGGTGGGGTCCCTTGGCCTGGCCTGCAGGGATCAGGCCAAAACCAGCTTGGTGCACTCATTTGTGCACCCGTGGGGTCCCTCAGCCTGGGCTGTGGGGATCGGGCTAAAACCGGCAGGCCAAGGGACCCCACCAGTGCATGAATCGGTGCACCGGTCCTCTAGTTTTAAATAAAAAGCTCCTTCAATCTGTTGATCTGGAATATTTCTATTGAACCAAGCTTAGTAAAAAGCTATCTTTATATAATTCCTTGTGTTTTAATTGTACCAAAGAGATTCAACTTACCGTCTTTTAACATGGTTATACCATCTAACACAAATTAGTCTCTCAAAGAAATTTCAGAACTCCAAATGTTCATCTTACTAGTTATCCACTGAATTGACACACACATTAACCAAGAAAATAAGCCCAAACAGATGGTATAGCTACACTGTGCCCTAAAACATGTGGGTTTTTTTTTTTTATTGAAAAAGCCATCTTGTATATAACAGTTTTCATCAATAACTAAAAACACATGGAGATAGAAAAAGAGAATCCAAGATAAATGGCAATATATGTATATTTTGAAGAAAAACTTTTAAGGACCTTGTGTTTGTTGTCTTTAAAAACAAATATGTGTGTCATTTATCTAGTTTTTCTTGATTTTGAATGAAAGGTTTTTGAAGGAAGGGGCTGTGTGTTTGCTTTACGTTTCCTTATTATATTGTTAAGTATAGTTTCATATCCCAAAGGGGAACTCAGAAAATATGAATTGAGTGTAAAAGTCCCTTATTTATCATCAACATATGTTGAATGACAAAATGATTGAGTGAATATTTATGACCAAACCATAAGAAACCTGCAGTTTACTTGCTTCTCTATGGTCTATAGCTATTGTTGGATTTCAGGGTGAATACATTTATTCCAGGTAAGTGTTTTTCAACTTTACTTATATAGCTAAAACTGTGTTTAGTAAAGTTGTTATCAGTGTTTGGTTTCTTTCTCTGTTCTCTTTTCAAGCCAGGTGTTAATCCTCATTTCCTCATTCCAGATATTCACCACTATATTGATCAAGGAGCTGCTGAAGGGACACTGACTCCTGGATAGCTTCCTCCAAGTGGGGGCTTTTTCTTTCTATCATGCAGAGTAAGTGAGCTTTTTTGTTGTTTGTAAGTGGTAATCTATAAGATGGGGCAAACTTAGAGGTTAAGCCTTTACTTCTCACATGGATTGCAACATGACAACATTCTCACTGTAGTAGGCAGCCACCATGAAGGCCCTCAGTGATTCCTGACTTCTGGTATTTACACACTATTATAGTCCTCTCCCACATTGTATGAAGATTGGTCTCTTTGACCAATAGAATATGGCAGATGTAATGGTATGTCACTTGCAAGATTAGATTATGAAAGACTACAAGGACACAGGGTCCACAGGCAAAATTGGAACCTCAACTAGTTCTAAAGGGAATTGTTTCTGAGGTTGGAAAATGCTAACCCAAATTCCATGCCAAGAAGATCCAGGTCTTTCTTGGATCTAGAAACAGTGAGAGAAAAACCTAGATCTATAAGTAGAAATAAGAGGGAATTTCACTAAAAGCTATTGGACAAAAAGAGACCACTTAATGAAAAGAAATGAAATACTGATACATGCTCTAACATGGTTGATCTTAAAAACATGCTAAGTGAAAGAAGCCAGTCACAAAGACCAGTTATTATATAGTTTTATATGTAAGGAAGGGGTGGTGGTGAGGTGGGGGTTTGGGATGTCATGGCTTAGTTCAGGATTACTTTGGAAATAATAAAAATGTTCTACGATTCACCACTGATTGTGGTGATGGTTGCAAAACTCTGTAAATAAAGCCATTGAATTGTACACTTTGAATGAGGAAACTGTATAGTTTATAAATTATATATCAATAAGGCTGTTTAAAAAAAGACTGTGGCTTCCTTCTTGGACTTTCTCTCTCTTCCATCACTTGTTCTGAAGGAAGTCAGCTGCCATGTCTTGAGGACACTCAGACAACCTAACTATGGAAAGACTTATGTTGTGAGGAACTGAGGTTTCCAGCTAACAGTCAAAGAAGAACTGAAGCCTGCCAAATAACCTTTTCAATGATCTTTGCTAGTCCTATAGGTGGAAAATGGTGTCTTATTGAAGGTTTAATTTGCACTTTCCTATTATTAGTCATATTAGGCATAATTAATATGTTTAAAGGCATTTGTAAGAGAGCAAGAAATAAAAACACGAACACCATATTCAATGGTGTGAGGAAACATCTTTAATCCCAAGGCATCAAATATGAAAGTTAAAAGTGGATGGAGATGCCCTAGCTGGTTTTGCTCAGTGGATAGAGCGTCGGCCTGTGGGTCGAAGGGTCCTGGGTTCGATTCTGGTCAAGGGCATATACCTCAGTTGCAGGCTCCTCCCTAGCCTGGGCCCCAGTCAGGGTGCATGTGAGAGAAATCACTGGTTTCTCTCACATCAATATTTCTCTCTTGTCTTTTCCTCTTTCTTCCACTCTCTCTAAAAATCAATGGAAAAATAGCCTCAGGTGAGAGGCTAAAAAAAAGTGATGGAGAAATGACAAATGACTTAGGTTAGAGAAAGGCAAAACCTAGATACTGCAGCAATGGACCCTCAGAGAGCCAAAGAATTGGAGGGGTAAAGAATATATGCAGGGAAGGAATGGGTTGAAGGGTGTGGATTATTTAAAAGTTCTTACAAGGATCATGTAGAACCCAGATGCTCACCCTCTACAGCCACCATAAGTAGTCAGATGCTTTCTTCTGCTTCAACATACAGGAGATGGAAGGTAGCTTCTTTGGAGAAATTGAACTAGAGAACCTTTGGACTTGGTTACATCAAGCTCTGGGGAATGAGTATGAAAACAAATGTATGGGCCCTGGCCAGTGTGGCTCACTTGGTTGGAGCATCCTCCAATACACCAAAAGGTCACAGGTTCAATTCCCAGTCAGGGCACATACCCAGGTTGCAGGTTTGATCTGCATTTGGGGTGCATGTAGGAGACAACTGATTGATGTTTCACGTTCACATTGATGTTTCTCTCTCTATCCTTCTCCTTCCTTTCTCTGTCTCTCTCAAATCAATAAGAGTATGTCCTTGGGTGAGGATTAAAAAAATAACAACAACAACAAAAATCCTTGCCCTGACCGGTTTGGCTCAGTGGATAGAGCGTCAGCCTGCGGACTGAAGGGTCCCAGGTTCGATTCCAGTCAAGGGCATGTACCTTGGTTGCGGGCACATCCCCAGTAGGGGGTGTGCAGAAGGCAGCTGATCGATGTTTCTCTCTCATTGATGTTTCTAACTCTCTATCCCTCTCCCCTCCTCTCTGTAAAAAAATCAATAAAATATATATTAAAAAAAAATAAGACATGCACTGTCAAACCCAAATATTAAAAAAAATTTAAAAAATGAAAATCCTTGTATAACTTTAAAAAAAGAAAGAAAACAAATGCATGGGATAAAAACATGAAAGTCTGTATTCTAAACAGGACATTCTACTCTTTTCCCTACCCAGCTTTAGAAAGCTAGCAACCAGGTTGTTTTATCTCCAGGCAAGAAATAAGAGGATCTTTCTTTGAAAACCTGAACTAATATAGAGAAAATATAATTTTCTCTACTTTAATTTTTAAAAAAGCCATGGTATAATAGATTCATAACACATCCAGAATATAACCACCTTTCCCCACCTTCACTTACTACCATCCTGGTGCTAGCCACCATCTTTCCATACTTAAACTATTATAGCATTTTCCTGTCTCTAAAGCTGTCAACTTAGTAGTCAGAAGAATCCTATCTAATAAAGAGGGAATATGCTAATTGACTCTCACACCATCGCAAAGATGGTGGTGCCCACAGCCAATAAGGAGGGAATATGCTAATTGACTGCCCCATCCTCAAAGATAGCAACACCCACAGCCAATAAGGAGGGAATATGCTAATTGACTACCACACCCTCAAAGATGGTGGTGCCCACAGCCACAAGATGGCAGTGCCCAGTCCCCTCAGCCCCGCCGGAGCAGCAGGTGTGTGGCCAGGCCGGGCCCATTCCTGCCTGCTTCCGGAGACCCTCAATCCCCTCAGTCCCCCAGCTGCCCAGGGCCGGCCGAGGCTCAGGTAACCAGGGCTGTCCGAGGCTCAGGTAACCAGGGCCGGCCAAGGCTTGCACTGCCAGCAGTGGCAGCAGCAGAGATGTGATGGGGCGTCGCCTTCCCCTGATTGCCAGGCCGCCTCCCACCCCTGAGAGCTCCCAGACTGTGAGAGGGGGTAGGCCAGGCTGAGGGACTCCCCTTCCAGTGCATGAATTTTCATGCACTGGGCCTGTAGTCTTTTTATAATAGAGATTAGATTATATTACTTTTCTATCCTTATAATTCTTATCTCCCTTTATTTTTTCACAGCATATTATATTTTTCAGATATTATATATTTATTTGCTTAATTATTTATTACATATCAACCTTGACTAAAATGTAAGCTCTCTAGGGGAGAGATTTTTTCAATTTTTGTTGCCTGCCATATCCCCAGAATCTAGCATAGCATACATTTGTTGGCTGAAGGAGTCTGTCAATAAAGGGGTGATCATATATGCTTTTCTCTTTTGAATTTTTAAATGGTTAGTTATTGCAATAAATTTTCTGATGTTGAACTATCCTTGCATTCCTAATGTGATTCCACTTAGTCTGGTGTTTAATTCTTTTAAGATGCTGCTGAATTTTATTTGCTAGTATTTTAGTTACTATTTCCTCAGTAGATTTTCTTTAATTGTGGTACCTTTACTGGATTTTGTTCTTTTATCTGCTTTGGATTGAAACAAAGGAGCATCTTTTCCCCCCTCAAGGCAACCTAAATTTATCTTGCTTAGCAGAAGAGAGATGAATTTGCTCTAATTTAAAGAACCAGGATTATTTCAGTTCATATTTTTCTCCAATAGTTGAGGCTAAGGTTCCTCTCAAGTCAAGTTCCACTTACTGATCATGTCCATTAAAGTGTTGGTGAGGATGTGGAGATATTGGAACTGTCATATATTACTGATAGGAATGTAACTAGGTGAGCCCCTTGTGGAAAACTGTTTGGCAGTTCCTCAAGAAGTTAAATCTAGCCCTTGCAATTTTTTTCAGTGGTTAGAGCATCAGGCCTCAGACCAAAGGGTCTCAGGTTCAATTCCCCATCAAGGGCACATACCTGGGTTGCAGGTTTTGATCCATGTCCCTGGTTGGGGCATGTGTGGGAGGCAACCAATTCATGGGTTGCTCTCACATTGATGTCTCTCTCTTTCTCTTTCCCCTCTCTCCCTCCCTTCCACTCTCTCTAAAACCAGCGGAAAAAATATCCACAGGTGAGGGTTAAAAAAAGAATAAGTTAAGTATAGAATTACATATGATCTGGTAATTCTACTCCTGGATGTATTTCCAAAATAATTGAAAACAGATATTTAAACAACAACTTGTACACAAATGTAAATAGAAGACAACTCAAATATCCACCAAAAGATGAATGGATAAACAAAATGTGATATGATAATCCATATGATGAATATTATTCAGTCATGAAATGAAGTCCTAGTACATGCTACAACATGGATGAAACTTGAGAACATTATGCTAAGTGAAAGAAACCAGGCATAAAAGCCCAAATATTATATGATTCTATTTATATGAAATATCTAGAAAAGGCAAATCTGGATACTGAGGTAAGTCAGTCTCTGTAGCCTAATAAACAGAAAGCAGACTAATGGTTGCCAGGGGAGAGGGAAAGGAGGGAATAGAAAATGACTGCTTAATGGGTACAAGGATTTTTTGGGGGGTGATGAAACAGTTCTGAAACTAGATGGTGGTGATGGTTGCACAACATTGTAAAATGTACTTAATACCATTGAATTGTACACCTTAAAAGGATAAAATGCTAAATTGTATGTTATACAGAGTGGAGGAAAGGTAGGTTTACAGTTGTTCATATGAAAAATAATACAAGAATTAATTTCACTTGTATTATAATACAAAAGTAATCCCTGTCTCACACACCCTCTGGTTTTAGTGCTGGAGTTATGTTGACATATTCTTACTTACCTGTTCTACTCTTTAAAGCAATTCTATAATGAACTTGCCCTTGCTATTCACAGTATCAGTTTCCATCATTTTGGATTGCATCTCGTTTGGGGCCAGCCTACTGTCTGCTATTTGTTTCTTTAGATGAAATTCTGTGCAGTGTTCATAGCAGACTACTCCTTTCCTTTCTTAGTTCTTTCAGCTCCCAAAGGGGCTGAGGGAGGATGAGGAGAAACACTCCTTCCTTTTCTCCCTTTTTATAGGTTCTTCCACTTATTCATTTCACTTCAAATGGAGAAATCAGTTAACTGGAACCATCAGACTTCCACCCTTTAAGTGGTGGCTTGAAGAAGGAAAAGAGGGCCATTTCAGCTTTCAGGAGCTCTTTGCTCAAATTTCTACAGGAATAGTAGAGGAAGGGGCTGGCTCTTTCAGTCATGAGTGATTATGTTCTGCAACGCTAAACCTCTAAATATTAAATGCCAATTTTTGTGGTGGTAAATGCCACCAAATTGGCTTGTCTTTAAAACTACACATAACCCTGGCAAATATAATTTCAGCTCGTTTCTCACACTGCAGTATCCTTTTACTTACACCATACTTTGACAGAAAAAGAATGGAACAAGCTTCATTTTGATTCATGAATGTTGTTTTTATTCTAAATACCCCATGTGAGGGGAATGCAAATGGACACAAGATATATGCAAATTCACTTGCATACCCAGAGAAGGCAAATGAGGCTTATAGTTCTTAGGTTCCTTGATCAGGCTCCCTGGGTGAAAAGGCTGAAGAGGTGTCTGTAACTGAATTACAGAGAACGTCATGTTTGAGAAGGGAGAGGAGAGATGTTGGCTGCCATACAGCTCCCAGCATTCCAGAACCTGCATATAAAAGTGAGTGCAGCTGCCAAGGCAAGGGAAGGCGCTCAATGAAAGAACGGCCTTCACTGGCATGAGGGCGCCCAGGGCACAGAATGCATAGAGCAGGATAAAATGGAATTGCCAACTTTTCTGCTTTAGGTTTTGACCCCAAATCCCTGCATATAAGTCTTTAAACCACTGACTATCTCTTCTTGCCTTCTCTCTTCTCTTTCAGCCCAGGCCAGGACTAGGGTACAGTGAGTGAGACACAAAACTTAAGGGGAGCCAAAACACTCAGTAATCAAGATAATGTTTTAATGTAATATTTTTTAAATTAAAAATGAGTGCAAAATATTCTATGATGAAAATTTCAAAATTTTAAATACAGAATTCTGTCCTGCACTTGTACAACCCTGCCTTAGTCACTTCACCCGAAACCTGACCCTGATTCCATTGAAAAACTTTATTTGCAAAGCAGGTGGATGGTTATAGTTTTTTTTTTTTTAACCACTGTATTAAAATATTATTTTTCTTGATTACTGAGAGATTGTTTTGTTTGTTTGGGGCACCTATTAAATTTGGTGCCCAATGGGGAGTATGTTACTCATCTTACCCTAGTTCTGGCTCTGTTTGAATCTCTCCTTTTTTCCTTTTTTATAACCTTATGATGATTCTGTTTGTGAACAAGCTCTTTCTTGAATTTGACTTATTATAACGAGAACTGGGAACATGCAGGCTTTTGCAGAGAGCTTTCCTCATTCCACCTTCATTCTTTGACTTCTTTCTCTGAAATCAGTTCCCTGGCAGAGCACTCTGAATTTTCCTTTCCTGTCCTTTTGTTGCTGTGTCTCACATCTCCTACATTTCTAGATCCCAGCTAGCCAAGATCTGTCATCTGTGATCTCCAAGAGCCCCTCAATTCTTGTACTGACTTTAGACAACTAGGAAAAAAGAGAAATTTGCTCCTCTTGTGATGGAGGTTCTTATGTTTGAATCATGTCCACCACTCACAGGACAGGGTGAGATGGCTCGCTTAGAAAAATGTGTACATACCATGACAGAGACATGCCAAAATTATCTCTGAGCTACTTATGCCTGTGCTGTATTTGTAAAAGAGGATTTATGAATGTTCTTTACTTTGGGTTGCCTTAATGTTTCTGTTCTATCCTAGGTTTGCATTACAGTAACATCAGAAGTATTTTTAAGTAATATATATTCAACTATACACAATGAGAGGGAGGGTGGAAAGGAGAGAAAGAAAGGAAAAAATTTAAAATTTTAAGGTAAATCTGAGCCATTCCCCAAAATGAGGATGTATTCCAGAGCATCAGAAGGGAGATGTGAATGTGGTGTTTCCTTACAAAGCTATGTCTATAGAACTGTACTTTATGAAAAGTTTTAAGGATATTTAGAGTAATTTGTCTGTGATTAGCTTTTTCCTTATGTGTTGATTTCAGGCCCCCTCCCCCCCTCCCCCTATCAGTGCTATTCCACTGGATAGTAACAAATGATTGTTGCTCTTGTGTTTTGTAATAGTGTTTTTCACTTGTTTTCTCATCCCTAATATTGGGATAATACTAATACTGACCTCATAGGGTAACTAGGAGGATTAAATGAAATAATGCATATAATATGCCTGGTGTTTAGTAGGTATTCAGTAAATATTAGCTATGACTATAATAGGTCTGAGGTTGCACATGTGAATGAAAAAGGAGCCACATACTAAACCTGACAAGCTCACAGGGGGCCTGCATGATGGGCCTTACAAACTCAGAGACGGAAACTAACTTCATAGGGTGGTCTGAACATAAAAATTATTGGTAGGCATGTCCTAGGCATGCAACTTCCTTAACAAAGGTCAGTCTTTACTTAAGTGAGCCTGTTTATTGCCTTTTGCATCTAAGATAACATATTTTTGAAATGTCAGAGAAATCTTCTTTTCCAAACCCCTCAGGGCACAGCCATTGCACCAGAGTACAAACCACAGAACCCCTCACTGTTATCTTGTTTTCCACATACCATCTCTATATGCTGTAAATGTTAATTGTTAACTATCCTGTACCCATCAATGTGAAAGAAGTATGTGTCTCTCTGTTTTGCTTTTTATCCAATCCCAGAGATTCCCTCCTCTTTTACTTTCTCCCGCCTCCTTAATCTATCACCAATGGATTTCATGTAACACTCTTACTCAGTGGTCTCAAACTTCCTAATGCCGCGGCCCTTTAATACAGTTCCTCATGTTGTGGTAACCCCCAACCATAACATTATTTTCTTTTTTTTTTAAAATATATTTTATTGATTTTTTACAGAGAGGAAGGGAGAGAGATAGAGAGTTAGAAATATCGATGAGAGAGAAACATCGATCAGCTGCCTCCTGCACATCCCTCACTGGGGAAGTGCCCGCAACCCAGGTACATGCCCTTGACCGGAATCGAACCCGGGACCTTTCAGTCTGCAGGCCAACACTCTATCCACTGAGCCAAACCAGTTTCGGCCATAAAATTATTTTCGTTGCTACTTCATAACTGTAATTTTGCTACTGTTATGAATCGTAATGTAAATATCTGATATTCAGGATGTATTTTCATTG
This sequence comes from Myotis daubentonii, assembly GCF_963259705.1. Lineage (NCBI taxonomy): Eukaryota > Metazoa > Chordata > Mammalia > Chiroptera > Vespertilionidae > Myotis > Myotis daubentonii. The sequence goes on along the minus strand of NC_081844.1, from coordinate 82,504,168 downwards.
TTACAAATTGAACATAATTAAAGCATAGTGATTAATCACAAAAACAATATGTAATTATATATGTGTTTTCCGATGGTCTTAGGCGACCCCTGTGAAAGGCTTGTTCGACCCCCAAAGGGGTCACGACCCACAGATTGAGAACCGCTGCTCTTACTTCTTATCCTTTTATTTTACTGTATAAAATAAGCTGCAAAACTGCATTTTTTGGAGCATTTTCTCACTCTTTTAAGATTTTGCTTCCTGAAAATTGTAATCAAATTGGCTCAAATAAACTCATAAAAGTTATCTATAGATTTAGGCATTTCTTACATCAGTACATGGCTGCATGGTAAGTCTATAGTTTGAGGAGTTGCTAATAAAAATATTGACTTCTGACTAGAATGGTAAGATCTAGTCAGGCTTTCTTCTAACAGCATGTTATGAGTTTGGTTGTTTTTTTTTTCCATAACAATATGTTTAGTAAATTCATAGATGAGAACAATTACTAACTTCTAAGGACCACAAAGAAAACGTGATACACTTAGAGCAAAATGTTATGAAATAGACTTACAGCTTGGGTCCCTTTATAATTTCTACTAATAGTGATCAACTACATTTTAATTCCTTGTTCTATTCCCAGGTGTTAATGGGAGATTATTTTCCTTCCATTCTTAAGCTTGCTTTGCATGTTTAAAAATATCAGTTTTGGCACTAATGCTAAAAGTTTTAGCAGTTTGGTAAAAAAACCCCTAAGCCCTAGCCGGTTTGGTTCAGTGGATAGAGTGTAGGCCTGTGGACTGAAGGGCCCAGGTTCATTTCCAGTCAAGGGCACATGCCTGGGTTGTAGGCTCAGTCCCCAGTCGGGGTGAGTGCAGGGAGGCAGCTGGTCGGTGATTCTCATCATTGATGTTCTATCTCTCCCTCTCTCCTCGCTGAAATCAATAAAAAAATCTATTTTAAAAAAAGACCCTAAGAGCAGTTTCCTCCTATTTTCAGTTTTCTCATTCTTTTATCTGGTTGGGGCTCAGTCCTCATTCTATTAGATTTATTAGGGGAAGAAGTCCCGTCAGTCTTCCAAATATTTAATTTCTCTCCTCTTCTTAGCAAAAACTTACAGGGAAAGACAAAAAGGGTATTTTACACATACCTTTTTCTAATTAGGGATTTCCTTAATAGTTGGCTTTACATAATTAAGCTAAGAAATCCCCCAGCATCTATCACTCCTTTCTAATCATTGCTTAATACCATTAAAATCAGTTTCTCTAGAGCAGAGGTTGGCAAACTATGGCTTACAGTCCTGCTGCATGTTTTGTAAAGAAGTTTTATTGACCTGTTGTGCATGGCTGCTTTCCTGCTACAACAGCAGAGTTGGGTTGAGACCATATGGTCCAAAAGCCTAAAATATTGACTGTCTGGTCCTTTAAGAAAATGTTTTATGGACCTACTGCTCTAGAGCAGCTGTAGCTTTTGGCTTTGTGGTCAGTTGTCTGTTGCTGAGTAATGAATTACCCTACAATTTAGCAGGTGAAAACAACAGATATTTATTGTTCACAGTTTCTGTGGGTCAAGAATTAAGGAGTGGTTTAACTGGGTAGTTCAGTCTTAGGTTTTCCCATGAGATTGCAGTCAAGATGTTGGCTTAACTAGAGCTGAAGCATCCTTCCAAGATGGTTCGTTCACATGACTCTTCGTAGAAAGCCTTTTAGTTCCTTGCTAGCTCTTGGCAGGAGGTCTCAGTTCCTTGCCACATGGACCTTGCCATAGGACTACCTGAGTGTCCTCACAACATAGCAATTGCCTTCTCCCAGCAAGAGATCTGAGAGAGACCAAGGAGAAGGCTAGGATCTTTTAGGATCTGGTCTCAGAAGTCATACATCTTTATTTACACCATACTCTATTTGTTAGAAGTTACTTAATTCAGTACACACTCAAAGAGAGGAGAATTAAGCTTCATATTTAAAGGGAAGGTGTATCAAAGAATTTATGGACATATTTAAAAACCACCACGCTTGATTGCAAACCTTTTTTAAAGTGTTTTTTAAAGGCCTAAAATGAGTTGACAAACTTTTTCAGAAAAGAGCCAGTTAGTGAATATTTTTGCCTTTGTGGGCCAAATGGTCTCTGTTACAACTATTCAACTATGTATCAGGAAAGTAGCCATTGACAATAGGTAAATATATGGGCATGGCTGTGATGGGTAAAATTTTATTTATAAAAATAGGCAGGGAGTTGTATTTGGCTCATGGGCTGTAGTTTGCTGACTCCTAGACTAGAAGATTATTTTTCAAGAACACAAATAAAAAACTCAACTCTCATAGAAGACAATTTAAAGCCAGAGATATCTGTGCACCTTTGGTCCTTTCCAACCAGGTCATAAGCTCCTCCAGGTTAAGAACCATGGCTTATACTTTTTATTCTTCTTCAGCACTTAATAAGATTTTGGGCATATGGTTGCTATTTAATTAATAAGAGCTTATTATTTAATGCGTTCATAGTATCCCATTGTATGACTACTTTTTTTTAAAATATATTTTTTATTGATTTTTTACAGAGAGGAAGGGAGAGGGATAGAGAGTTAGAAACATCGATGAGAGAGAAACATCGATTAGCTGCCTCCTGCACACCCCCTACTGGGGATGTGCCTGCAACCTAGGTACATGCCCTTGACCGGAATCGAACCCAGGACCCTTCAGTCCGCAGGCCAAAGCTCTATCCACTGAGCCAAACCGGTCAGGAAAACTACTTTATAATACTTAACCAGTTGTTTCTGGTCTTTGTTAGTACAAATAAGCTGCAAAAATTATGTTTCTTATACATATTTGTATACACATGTGAGTATATTTTAGGAAAGACTCCTAGGAATATAATTGCTCAGTCAAAGATCTTGTATTTCATATGTACAATATTTCAAGACAAAGAAAATGCTATATGGAATGACTTTATCTATAGACTTGTGATCTTCATAGAACCCTGTATGCTTTTTCTATGTAAAATAGTATAATTGAATGCTAATGACTAATATGTGTATTGTCAATGTGGGGACTGTAGGCTACAGAGCAGGCAGGAATGAAACATGTCTCCCATTATCATGCTTTCAGAAACTTCTTAAGATGCCTCAGAGAATGTTTAGATTTCCCAGAACATAATACAGAAATCAACACTAGCACTGCCCTTGCCACATCATAAATTTATATCTTGGAAGTCCTTGTTAAGACACAAATATATTCAGGAAGCAGTATATTCCCTTATCCCACTATCGTGTCAGTGCGTCCTTTGGAAAGTCCCAAGGGATTGGCCTTACATGGGTGCATCAAGAAAGAGGTGACAGCCAAAACCGGTTTGGCTCAGTGGATAGAGCGTCGGCCTGCGGACTGAAAGGTCCCAGGTTCGATTCCGGTCAAGGGCATGTACCTGGGTTGCGGGCACATCCCCAGTAGGAGATGTGCAGGAGGCAGCTGATCGATGTTTCTCTCTCATCGATGTTTCTAACTCTCTATCTCTCTCCCTTCCTCTCTGTAAAAAATCAATAAAATATATTTAAAAAAAAAAAAAAAGAAAGAGGTGACATTTTAAAGAGTTATTTTCTACTAAAAGAATCATTATTGTGGAAAAGGGGAGGAATGGACCAAAATGTGTTAAGTACTTACTAAGTAGCAGATTCTTTACTCATGTTTCCTGTTAAAGTAGATATTATTATCTCTGTTTCACAGATGAGGAAACATGTTCAGAGTATTTGTTGACTTTCTGGTCAAAAAGCTAGTAAGTAGTGGTCAGAATTGATTTGCATTGAGGTCTTTCTAACTCCAAAGCTGGTTCTACTATATTGCGCTGCCTCCCAGTGTGCTCAGAATGCATTGATATCATCATGATAGAGACACAGAAGACTTCAGGGCACTGATTCCCCTAGTCTGGCCTTATGACATTTCAGGAAAATTGCAGCCATGGCTCTGTTTTGCTCTGTCCAAGAAGAAGCAGGAGCCCTCTACCTAAAAGCAGACTTTCTAGAAGGTAAAGGGAAGCCAGCAGAAGAGATAGATGGGATAATAAGAAGGAATGACCTTGACCTAGAGTTGAGAGAAATTATTTAATTCAGTCATGTTCTCTGGTCATTATGCTATTTAGAGGAAATAAAAAGGGGAAAAGAAAGAGAAGGCAAATAGAGAGGAAAAGGGTGGTGGTTAGGGGGAATATCTGAGAAGAATGAAACTATTTGCTATTAATGGTTCCAATGAGGCAAGATCAAAACTGAAACTCCTTTGCTGTTCCTCTTTATGGTTTTACTTTAGGGTGAAGATCGATTTCAGTGTATTTCAGCTTCTCTACCTAAAAAATATTAGAAACAACCTTTGATTCTAGTAATTATTTTTCTCCCTGGCCTAGGAGATTGTCCATGGATTGTATTTTTTTCTCAATATAGTATATGATATGTATAGACATATAATATAATGAAAAAGCTAGTGGAAATTTCATTCATTTGGACTCTATTAACTCAGAATTTATAATAAAAATTAGCTATTGGTCATGCTGAAATTTATGTCCCTGGGAATACACTCATGTGTTGCTGAACAACAGAGATACATTCTGAGAACTGTGCAAACATCATCGAAATGTACTTACACAAACCTAGATGCCATAGCCTACTACATACCTAGACTACCAGTATGTGGTATAGCCTATTGCTCCTAGGCTACAAGCCTGTGCAGTATGTTACTGAACTGAACACTGCAGGCAGCTGTAAAGGGTACAGTAAAAATATGGTATAAAAAATAAAAAATGATACACCTGTATAGGACACTTACCATAAATGAAGCTTGTAGAACTGGCCTAGGACATTACTGTATATCGAGCATGTCAAACTCACGGCCCATGGGCCGCATGCGGCCCACAGACAATATTTTTGCTGCCCAGCCAATATCATGGTATGTCAGAAACATTTTAATAAACATTTTGTAACTTAATTTTTACAATATCCTGTTATACATAATTATTAATAATGAACTACAACATTCGCTAATGACTGATTACTATAACCGTGTTGCATTCATTTCCCTTATGCACCTTACGTGCAGGCGCACTATTTCTCTCCACTAATACTAGCAGCGAATATTTTAGCAGCCGATTGCGATGTCATTAGTCTAGGACTGACTTGTTTGGTGTGTGCATAAGGAAATATTTCACTTTCAGAGGACAAGAAAAATAGGTTTAGCCCTGACCAGTTTGGCTCAGTGGATAGAGCGTTGGCCTGCGGACTGAAGGGTCCCAGGTTCGATTCCAGTCAAGGGCATGTACCTTGGTTGCAGGCACATCCCCAGTAGGGGGTGTGCAGGAGGCGGCTGTTTGATGTTTCTCTCTCATCGATGTTTCTAACTCTCTATCCCTCTCCCTTTCTGTAAAAAATCAATAAAATATATTTTTGAAAAAAGAAAAATAGGTTTATTTGCATTACGCTTATTAATTTGTGCAGTTATTCAGTATCTGATAAGTTAATGTTCAAGAAAAAATATTAATTTTTATTAAAATGTTTTATTATTTTATGTTAATGATTACTAATTTATTTCAGCCCTTTGTATCCAGCATGTCTCTATCGAAATAAACCTACATTTCTAAGAAAATTGAAGCTTTTGTTTTCTTGTGGCCCACATAAACTTAAACCTTGTTTATTTGGCCAGTGTTAGCCTTTGAGTTTGACATGCTTGCTGTACATGATTATAGACTTTATAAATACTGCACTCTTAAGCTATAGTACATTTATAAAAAATGTTTTCTTTCTTCAGTAATAAGTAATATTAACTCATTTGTAATACCTTAACTAATAATAACAATAAAAAGACAAAAAAATAAGTAATATTAACTGAAGGGATTAAGCAAAACAAACAACCAAACAAAAAACCTGATAGAAACATTATAGCGATTACCAGAGGAAAGGGGGTAGGGAGGAAGTAGAAGAGGACATAGGGGAGATAAATGGTGATGGAAAGAGACTTGACTTGGGGTGGTGAGCATACAGTACAATATACAGATGTATTATAGAATGGTACACCTGAAACCTATATAATTTTATTAACCAATGTCACCCCGATAAATTCAATAAAGTTATTATTAAGCTAAAAAGCATAAATAATCTTAGCTTACTGTGACTTTTTACTTAATAAACTTTTAACTTTTTAAAAATTTATTTTAGAGAGAGGAAGAGAGAGAGAGAGGAAACATTGATGTGAGAGAGAAACATTGATCAGTTGGTTGCCTTCTGTACATGCCTTGATCAGGGATTGAAACCCAAACCCAAAACCTGGGTTTGTGCCCTGACCAGGAATTGAACCTTGAACCTGCCACTTTTTGGCCTATGAAAGGACACTCCAACCAACTGAGCCACAGCAGGGCAACTTTTAACTTTTAAAAAAACTTTCTAGCCCTGGGCAGTGTTATTAAGTGGTTAGAGTGTCAGTCCTGCCCACTGAAGGGTCTCAGGTTTGATTCCCAGTCAAGGGTATGTTATGTGGGTTACAGGTTTGATTCCAGCCTGGGCCACGTGCTGGAGGCAACCTGGAAAAAGTATTCTGGAGTGAGGATTAACAAAACAAGCAAACAAAAATAATAATAGTAAAAAAACCTTCCTACTCTTTTGTATTAATACTTAGCATAAAACAAAACACACCCTAGCTGGTTTTGCTCAGTGGATAGAGCATCGGCCAGTGGACTGAAGGGTCTCGGGTTCAATTCTGGTCAAGGGCATGTACCTCCAGTGCAGGCTTGATCCCTGTCATGTGGTTGTTTCTTTCTCTCTCCCCCTCCCTCCCTTCCACTCTCTCTAAAAATTAACGGAAAAATATCCTCAGGTGAGGATTAACACAGCAAAAAACAAAACAAAAAACAAACACCTTGTACACCTTATCAAGTATTATGCATTGTAGATTGTGCTAAGATCTTATGTGGCTTCATCACTAGGCAATAGAAAATTTTCAGCCTCCTTATAATCTTATGATACCACTGTCTTTTTTTTTTTTTTTACTGTTAGAATATGGGGTTCTGTCCTAAGTGTCCAAGTATACCAGATATTATACTAAAAAAAGTAGTCGAGTTCAGAGTGGAAAAGAAATAATATGGTTTAGCAAGAATTTCTAAAAAAGTTAACTTTGATTAGCAGTAATTGAATTCATAAAATTGTAGCATCCTTTTGAAGTTACTAAATTCTTGACAAAATGTCCTATTAAAATTTAATGAAAATATATTCATATATGTCATCTAATATTCTTACTATATATATATATTTTTTTTAATTAAATCTTTATTGTTCAGATTATTACATTTGTTCCTCTTTTTTCCCCCCATAACTCCCCTCCTCCCAGTTCCCGCCCCACCCTCCGCCCTCACTCCCCACCCACTGTCCTCATCCATAGGTGCACGATTTTTGTCCAGTCTCTTCCCGCATCTCCCACACCCCTTTGCCCCCAAGAATAGTCAGTCCATTCCCTTTCTATGTCCCTGATTCTATTATGATCACCAGATTATTTATTCACTTGATTCTTAGATTCACTTGTTGATAGATGCATGTTTGTTGTTCATAATTTGTATCTTTACCTTTTTCTTCTTCTTCCTCTTCTTAAAGGATACCTTTCAGCATTTCATATAATACTGGTTTGGTGGTGATGAACTCCTTTAGCTTTTCCTTATCTGTGAAGCTCTTTATCTGACCTTCAGTTCTGAATGATAGCTTTGCTGGATAAAGTAATCTTGGTTGTAGGTTCTTGGTATTCATCACTTTGAATATTTCTTGCCATTCCCTTCTGGCCTGCAAAGTTTCTGTTGAGAAATCAGCTGACAGTCGTATGGGTATTCCCTTGTAGGTAACTGAGTTTCTTTCTCTTGCTGCTTTTAAGATTCTCTCTTTGTCTTTTGCTCTTGGCATTTTAATGATGATGTGTCTTGGTGTGGTCCTCTTTGGATTCCTTTTGTTTGGGGTTCTCTGCGCTTCCTGGACCTGTAAGCCTATTTCTTTCACCAGGTGGGGGAAGTTTTCTGTCAATATTTCTTCAAATAGGTTTTCAATATCTTGCTCTCTCTCATCTTCTGGCACCCCTATAATTCTGATGTTGGTACGCTTGAAGCTGTCCCAGAGGCTCCTTACACTATCTTTGTATTTTCGGATTCTTTTTTCATTTTGCTTTTCTGGTTGGGTGTTTTTTGCTTCTTTGCATTTCAAATCTTTGCCTTGATTCTTGCGCTCCTCTGGTCTGCTGTTGGGAGTCTGTATAGTATTCGTTATTTCAGTCCGTGTATGCTTAATTTCTAGTTGGTTCTTTATCATAACATCGAGGGTCTCATTAGTTTTCTTGAGGATCTCACTACATTTATCGGCGGCTTCTAGACAGTTCTTTTTTCTTTTTTTTTTTAAAAATATATTTTATTGATATTTTACAGAGAGGAAGGGAGAGAGATAGAGAGTCAGAAACATCAATGGGAGAGAAACATCGATCAGCTGCCTCCTGCACATCTCCTAATGGAGGTGTGCCCGCAACCCAGGTACATGCCCTTGACCGGAATCGAACCTGGGACCTTTCAGTCCGCAAGCCGACGCTCTATCCACCGAGCCAAACCGGTTTCGGCTAGACAGTTCTTTTTTTTTTTTTTTTTATTGCTTAAAGTATTACAAAGGGTATTACATATGTATCCATTTTATCCCCCCGCCCTAGACAGTCCCCTAGCCTCCCCTATCACCCAGTGTCTTATGTCCATTGGTTATGCTTATATGCATGCATACAAGTCCTTTAGTTGATCTCTTACCCCCCTACCTCCTGCCCCCCAACCCTCCCCGGCCTTCCCGCTGCAGTTTGACAATCTGTTTGAGGCAGCTCTGCCTCTGTATCTATTATTGTTCAAAAGTTTATAATGGTCTCTATTGTCGGCTAGACAGTTCTTAAGAGACCTTAAAAGTGTGGTTCTGAACTCAATATCCTCCATTGACAGTTTTGTCCTGTTTCTTTGTCTCCGCATTTTTTATGCTTTCTTGGTACACCCCCTAGTGGTCTTTGTGCGCAGTCTTGTTGTAGTTAAGCCTTGATTGATGTGGGCAATAGCGGGGGTGATTTGACCTCCAGGCTAACTGGCTATGAGAGTCGATACCACTGTCTTATATGCTGCCCATCATTGACTAAAACGTCATTAGGCAGTGTGTGTGTGTGTGTGTGTGTGTGTATATATTTTTTAAAGACAATGAAGTCATTGAAAACACAAATGGTGATATTCAACTCAATTAAGAGAATTAGTTACCTTTAAGTAATTTAAAACCATTTGATCTTTACTGCTTTAGTCTGAATTCAGAACAAAAAAATAGTTCACATTATTCAGCAGTGAAATTCTTGTTTATATGACATTAAATAGCAATTGAATTAATCCCTAAGGGAATACTATACAGCCTTAGATCAACTTTTAGGGATAGTTGAAAGTAAGAGGTTAAAAAATAATTTTTGAAAGGAAGGGTTATGTGCCGGGGTCCAACCCCAGCAGGTCCAGGGGTCCCCAAAGGTGTGGACGGAGTCGGCGAAGAAGGAATGACACGGAGACAGCGTTCAGTTGATCAGCAGCCTAGCCAGGATCTCCAGCCAAGTTCTGGTCTTGATCTCCAGAGAGGCTCTGCTTCGGATCTCCAGTGAGGTTCTGTAGCCATGTTCCCTCGCTAGGTTCTCCAGCCAGGTTCTGTCCAGGCTCTCCAGTCAGGTTCAGTGTCCAGGTTCCAGTCAGGTTCTCCTGCCAATCTCTGTAGTCAGGTTCAGTCCAGGATCCCTTGCCATGTTCTCCCGCTAGGCTCTGTCTCTAGGCTCTGAGGCCAGTCCCTCTCCAGGATCCTCCGGCATGCTCTCTCCAGCGAAGTTCTTCTGTCTCTAGTTCTGTGTTCTAAATTCTGTCTGTTGTTGTCTTGTTGTATCTGTATTTATACTAGTTGATTCTAATCCTGTCAATTTCTATTACAAAGGTTAGGGCGTTTCTTATCTCCATTCCAGGGAGAAAAGATTATGTAGTTTAAGCATGATTGTTCGTAGTTAAGGGGATTAATTACCCGCCTGGCACTTAGTTGAGGGGTTTTATTCCCTCCCTAACTTCAGGGGAAAATCCCTACCTGGGGATTCAACCTTTCTCGGAGAGGTGACCTTGGTTAAAACACAGCGCCAAGAAGGTGAGCAAGCATATTAAGAACCGTATGCCATATATGCCAGGTCCCTTGAAACAGCAAGGATGGACCGGCTCCCGGCAGTTATGCCAAAAGGAAGTAGAGAATTAGCAAGTATTATTGGAATTCACACGAAAGAGGTTTTTTGGTGACATCCAGAGGTCAGTTTTGGTAGTGTGGTGTGGATGGAAGCAAAATTTCAGGTTTTAAGGAATGACTCAGTAGTAAAGAAATGGTGGCTTCTAGAGAACATTCATTCTAAATGTGTGGCAGGGAAAAGAAGGGTAGTAACAATGGAGGAAGGAGCAGTATGTGCAAGTGGGGATCTTTGCAAAAAGTGGGAAACTTTTGCATAATTGAAAGCAGAGAAAGAAGACTATGCTAGAAAAGATGCCCAGCTGGCGAGGCTCAATGGTTGAGCATCGACCTATGAACCAGGAGGTCACGGTTTGATTCCCGGTTAGGGCACATGCTTGGGTTGTGGGCTTGATCCCCAGTAGGGTGCATTGCAGGAGGCAGCTGATCAATGATTCTCTCTCATTATTGATGTTTCTATCTCTCCTTCTCCCTTCCTCTCTGAAACCAATAAAAAAAATATTTTTTTTAAAGAAAAGAATGAGAAGGAATAGGATTAAGAGGCTAGGCAGAAAAGGAAAAAAATTAATAAATTAGACTTTGCAAAATAAAAATATTCTGTTCTTTGACAGACACTTCAAGAAAATGAGAAAACAAGCCACACACTGGGAAAAAAACATTTGCAAGACACATATCTGATAAAGTATTGGTAACCCAAATATGTAAAAGACTCTAAGAAAACAAGCAATCCAAGAAAGAGAAAAATGGACAAAAGATGTGAACATTTTATAAAAGAAGATATACAGATGGCAAGTAAGTACTTGAAAAGATGTTACATGATTGGTCATTAGGAAAATGCAAATTAAAATAACAATGAGATATCACTGCACACCTAGTAGAATGGCTCAAATGAAAAACAATAACAGCAATGATCCTGTCAAATGCTGGTCATGATGGAGAACAACTGGAAATTGCATTCATTGCTGGTGGGAATGCAAAATGGTCCAGCCACTTTGGGGAACACTTGGCAGTTCCTATGAAATTAAACATGCATTTACTATGACCCAACAATCCCATTCTTATTTAAGAGAAATGAAGACTTACCCAGACAAAAAACCTCTATGGGAATTTTGTAGCAGCTATTTTTTTAAAAGTTAGAAATGTGCCAAGAGTCTATCAACTGGTGAAACAAATTATGGCATACCTATATAATGGAATACTGTTCCTCATACAAAGGAACAACTACTGATACATGCAACACCACAAATGACTCAAGAGCATTATGCTCTGTGAAGGAAGCCAGGTTCAAAAGACAACATACTATATGATTCATTTATATGACATTTGGAAAAGGGAGAACTGTAGGGACAGAAATCCAATCAGCACTTGCTGGATGGCTGAGGGAAGGGGAGGTACAAAGAGGTAGGAAGGCTTTTTTAAATTTTTATTTTTCATAATAGAAATACTATGTATCTTAGTTTTTGCAATGGTTAAAATTTTTGCAATGACAAACTGTATAAGTTTGTCAAAATTCATAGAACTTTACACCTTAAAAGAGTGAATTTTACTGTATGTAAATTATACCTCAATCAACTTCTTAAAAATTCTTCAAGTGTTGGGTAGAGAATATTTCCTTAGCAAAAGTAGGAATATTTGATCACCCATGTTCTTTGTTGCTTTAAAGAATTTGCATACATGTTTCCTCTACTTAAGGAGCCTCTTTCCTCCCCCGCCCCCCCCCCAACCCCCCACTAGCTCCTTATTCTCCTTTGGGTTTAGTAAAGCATTACTTTCCCCAGAAAACTTTACGGGACCCCATAAACTTGGAACGTGCTCTTGCTATGTGCTCTTAATGACACTCTTATTTAGTCCATATGGAGGGTTATATCATACTCGATTGCAACTGCTTATTTAATTGTCTTTTTCTCTCTTTATTCTGTAAGCTCCACAAGGGCAGGAATAGCAGGAATAGCAGGAATAGCATCCATCTTAGCTAACTATTGCAAAGATATTTGCATTTAGCACAGAGCCAGGAATGATATTTGTTGAATAAATGGGGAGAAAGCAGAAGGTTCGGAATGGCTCAATGAAAAATTGAATATTAAATTGATAAGGAATGAAAAATATGTAAGTTATTTCCACAACTACATCTCTAATCCTGACTCTAACCCATGTTTCACCACCAATTCTGATTTTCTCTCATATCTTCACATGGATGTACCACTGTTACTTTAGCCTTAATATTACTAAGCAGAAGTAAATTTTCCTCCTCAATTTTATTCAAATTGAATTCTTTTCCCAATTATTCTATTTCTGTCAAGTGTTATCTCTATACTTACAGTTTTCCAAAGGAGAGACCTTAGAATTACATTTAACTTTTCCTTCTATTAGCTCTCTCATCTAGTTTGATATAAAAATTTGTAAATCATTCTTTTAAAATGTTTTTTTTTGCTTTTCCATTCCTACTGATGTTCTTATAGAGCCAAATCTGGCCAGAGAGGCAGGCACTAAATAAGGAAACACATTCTAATATGTAATTAATTATGACTTGTGATAAGTACATGAAGGAAATAAACAGAGTGCTGGTACTGAAAATTATGGGATGGAGAGGACCTAATCTACATAGGGTGGCAAGAGAAAACTTCTTTGAGAATATTCTATTTAAGCTGAGAAGAGTGAGAGAGAGCTAGCAGCAACAGGAAGAATAGAAGACCATATTAATAGGAGGAAAAGTATGGGCTAGGATTTGAGGTGGGAAAGAAATTGGTGTCCAATCATAGCTTGTTCCAGGAACTGAAAGATGATTGTAGCTGGAGGGCAGAGAGCAATGGGGAAGAGTGACAAAGAGGAGATTGGAGAAGCCGGTAGGGACCAGGTCATGGTAAGTGTTATATACTATGGTAAAGGGTTTAGATATTATTTTGCCTAAGGTGAAGCTACTGAAGGATTTTAATCTAGGGAATAACATTACGTGAGAAGTTTAAACTAAAATTCTAGATTACAACAATGAGCAAGATAGGAGGGAGGGTGATTGGAAGTAAAGCCTTCTAAGGCCCTTGATTATTCAGGATGAAAATAAGATAACTTACTTTATACTTTCTCATGAACATGTTAAAAAGGTATAGATAATTATCAAGACCATAGAATCATAGCCAATAAAATTAAAGAGGAATAAATAAAGCCAGATCAATCCAATAAAAGGCATGCAAGGGAGAGAGTGTGTGTGTGTGTGTGTGCGCGGCGGGGGGGGGGGGGGAGGGGGGGGAGAATCAGAGAAAACGCATTATAAATAAAAAACAAAACATATAGAGCCCTAGCCAGTTTGACTCAGTGTAGACCCTCGGCCTGCAGACCGAAGCACACCGGGTTCGATTCCGGTCAAGGGCATGTACCTCGGTTGCAGGCTCCTGCTCAGCCCGAGCCCTGGTCAGGGCGTGTGCAGGAGGCAACCAATTGATGTGTTTCTTTCACATTGATGTTTCTCTCTCTTTCCCTCTCTCTCCCACTTTCTCTAAAAATCAATGGAAAAATATCCTCACACACACACACATTAAAAACACACACACAAAAAACCCCACACAGAATTGTAGGAATAGGTCCAAATATGTTAGTAATTTTAACATAAAATTGATTTAACTTGTCAGTTAAAATCAGATTAGATAATAAAATATCTAGCTATATACTGTCTAACATAAACATAGTTAGAACAGAAAGGCATACAAAGGTTGAAAGGAAATGAATGGAAAATAAATGATGGCCAGAAATAGCCCCCAAAATGCAAGTGTAGTAATATTAATGCCAGACAAAATAGACCTTAATGTTAAAAGTATTGTTAGGAATAAAGTTTTTTTTAAAAAATATTTTAATTGATTTTGAGAGAGAGAGAGAGACATTGATGTGAGAGCAAAACATCAATCAGCTGCTTCCTGCATGTTCTCCACTGGGGATGGATCCTGCAACCCAGACATGGACATGTACCCTGACCGGAAATCAAACTGGCAACCTTTTGGTGCACAGGACAGCACCCGACCAGCTGAGCCACACCGGCCACAGCAGGGATAAAAATTTTAACAAATAATAAATAACTTACCAAGGAGATATAGCAATTCTGAGTCTGTATGTCACTTATATTACATCTTCAATAGATGTAAACAAAATGCCATTGACAGAATTGCAATAAGTTAACAAATCTTTTATTACAGAGGGAGATTTTTTAAGCCACATTTCCTACAGAAACAGAAAAGGCTGACAAATATTAATAAGGATATGGAAAATATGAACAGCACAGTTAACAAGCGTGATTCCATGGATGTCGCCGGAACTCTTCACCTAAATGAGAGCACATATTCGCAAGTACACATGGAAAACTTACAAATTTCACTGAAAAGCCAGTCTCAATAAATCACAAAAGCCCTGACTGATTTGGCTCAGTGGATAGAGTGTCGGCCTGTGGACTGAAAGGTCCTGGGTTCGATTCCGGTCAAGGGATGTACCTTGGTTGTGGGCACATCCCCAGTGGGGGGTGTGCAGGAGGCAGCCAATCGATGTTTCTCTCTCATCGATGTTTCCAGCTCTCTATTCTTCTCCCTTCCTCTCTATAAAAAATCAATAAAATATATTTAAAAAAATAAATAAATCACAAAAGAATTGATGTCACACAGACCACATTTAAAAAAAAAATAAAAATAAAAAACAAGAAAGAAACAAAAGGCCCCACACCCTATAATAGAGTGGCTTTTAGTTTATGCCTTAAGCAATTAGGTGGATGGTAGTAGTGCCATTTCCTGAGATGGGAACGGCTAAAGGAGAAAATGGATTTGGATTTTAATCTGGGTGGATATGGGGTCAGAGGAAAGGGGAACCAATTTAGAGATGTTTGGCCACCCAACACATAGTAAGACAGACGTATCTCAACTGATTCAGCAACCATAGATTTAATGGGCTTGCTGTGACCACACTTCTTTTCTTTTATTGCACTTTTTATTTTTATTTAATTTGGGATTACATAGGTTAATAAAATTATATAGGTTTAAGGTGTACAATTCTATAATACATCATCTGTATGTTGTATTGTGTGTTTACTACCCTAAGTCATGTCTCTTTCCATCACCATCTATCACCCCTTTACTCTTTACTGCCTCCCCCACCTCCATTTCCCTCTCAACAAAGAACCCTCTTTCTGCCCTAACTGGTTTGCTCAGTGGTTAGGGCGTCAGCTAGTGTAGTAATATTACACTACTGAAGGGCTGCGGGTTCAATCCCAGTCAAGATTTGATTCTGTCTCATTTCTCTCCTATCAATGTTTCTCTCTCTGTCTCTCCCTCCCCCTTCCACTCTCTCTAAAAAGATCAATGGAGAAAATATCTTTGTGTGAGGATTAACAACAAAAAAAGAACCCTCTTTTCTATTTTGGGATTTTTGTAAATTTATTTGAAAATCACCTGTTTAAATTAATATTGCCTATTAATTGGTTATGCTGCCACCTGGTGGTATACTTTAGGATAATAGGATATGTATTTTGTTTATTACAGGAATTCCTGTACACTTTTTTTAAATTAAATAAGCAAGGATTATAAAACCATTGATGTCATTGTTCAGAATATTGCCCTTCTTATCTCTACATTATGCATTCTTATTCATATCTCAAAATATCAGTATCGTCTTAATAGTGAACTGTTATTATTATACAAGATTAGATCCCCCCCAAATGGAAAAAGCTTAATGCACAAAAATTATACAAATAACTAATATTTGTTGAATGCTTACTTTGTGCTAGGCACCAGTGTAAGTTCTTTCAAAAACATCTAATTTAATATTCACAACAATCCTATGAATACTATTATGCCTGACCTGAGAAAATTGAGGCATAGAAAGATAAGTAATTTACTCAAAGCTTCACAGCTAGTAAACAACAGAACTGAGATTTGCTTATAGGAAATACTAGAGGCCCGATGTGTGAATTTGTGCACGAGTGGGGTTCCTCGGACTGGCTGGCAATCGGGGCCAATTGGGGCTGTCTTGCTCAGTCCCCATTGGGCCGGCGGCCAACTTCCCATGGCCCCTCCCCCCACCAGCCAATGGGGGTGGGCAGTGGGGAGGGACTGCAGAAGGTTGGCTGGCCATGGGAGGTTTGCTGTGGGAGTGCACTGACCACCAGGGGGCAGCTCCTGCATTGAGCATCTGCCCCCTGGTGGTCAGTGCACATCATAGCAACTGGTCAACTGGTCGTTCCAGTCATTCAGTCCCTTAGGCTTTTATATATATAGACTAGAGGCCTGGTGCACAAAAATTTGTGCACTCGGGGGGAGGAAGGGGGTCCCTCAGCCCGGCCTGTGCCCTCTCGCAGTCTGGGACCCCTCGGGAGATAATGACCTGCTGGCTTAGGCCTGCTCCCGGGTGGCAGAGGGCAGGCCCAATCCCTAGGTGCAGCCCCTGGTCGGGCTCAGAGCAGGGCCGACTGGGGAGTTGGGGCGCCTTCCCCTGTCATGCACAGAGCAGGGCGGATTGGGAGGTTGCGATGCCACCCTCAGTCACGCTCAGGGTACGGCCGATTGGGGGGTTGGGGCACCGCCCCCTGTCACACTCAAGGCAGGGTCGATAGGGAAGTTGCGGTGCCACCCCCTGTCACGCACAGAGCAGGGCGGATCAGGGGGTTGGGGCGCTGCCCCCTGTCATGCACAGAGCAGGGCCCATCAGGGGGGTTGGGGCTCTGTACCCTATCACACACAGAGCAGGGTCGATCAGGGGGTTGAGGAGCTCCCCCCTGTCACACAAGAGTAGGGCCAATAGGGGAGTTGGGGCACCGCCCCCCGTCACACACAGAGCAGGGCGGATCAGGGGCTTGGGGCGCCGCCCTCTATCACCCACAGAGCAGGGCCGATCAGGGGGTTGGGGCGCCGCCACTGTCACACTCAGGGCAGGGCCGATGGGGAGGTTATGGCTCTACCCCGTCACACACAGAGCAGGGCCCGTGGGGGGACGGGGGGATTGGGGCGCCGCCCTCTATCACCCACAGAGCAGGACCGATCAGAGGGTTGGGGCGCTGCCCCCTGTCACACACAGAGCTGCAGGGCGATCAGGGGGTTTGGGTGCTGCCCCCTGTCACGCTGATCCCGGTGCCGGGAGGCATATTACCCTTTTACTATATAGAATTGAGGCCTGGTGCATGGGTGGGGGCTGGCTGGTTTGCCCTGAAGGGTGTCCTGGATCAGGGTGGGGGTCCCCACTGGGGTGCCTGGCCAGTCTGGCTGAGGGGCTGAGGGCCGTTTTCAGGCTGACGGGTGACTGAAGCTTCCAACCGCTCCTTTTTTTCTTTTTTTTTAAATTCTGGGCCAGCTTTAGCTCTGAGGCCTCGGCACGAGTGGGGTTCCTCTTCTTAATGCTGAAAACAGGTTTCTGGCCTTTGTTTACCATCTGTATTTGATACAATGTTGCAGTCCGGCTGGCTGAAGCCCCCCTGAGTAAAGCAGGTTTCTGGGGTTTTGTTTAGCTTCTACATTTGCAACATAGTTGCTTAAAGTTGCAGCTGAGAGGCCGGCAAGTCAGACGGGGAAGTCCTCCGTCACTGAAGCAAGCAAGCCTCATGTTAGTTTCAAGCTGCCTGGCTGCCGGCTGCCATCATGGCTGGCAGTTAATTT
This sequence comes from Myotis daubentonii, assembly GCF_963259705.1. Lineage (NCBI taxonomy): Eukaryota > Metazoa > Chordata > Mammalia > Chiroptera > Vespertilionidae > Myotis > Myotis daubentonii. Next base: position 82,486,312 of record NC_081844.1, on the reverse strand, counting down.
GCATATCTTGCTGATTAGCCAATGGGAAGGGTAGCAGTCATACGCCAATTACCATGTTTCTCTTTTATTAGATAAGATGATTCTATAGCTCTCAAGCTTAACCATTGTAACATTATTTAAATTAGAAAAAAAATTGAAAATAATATAAAGATTTAACAGTAAGAAATGGCCCAGTAAACTCTAGTGCAGCCGTGGGCAAACTATGGCCCGCAGGCCGGATCCGGCCCGTTTGAAATGAATAAAACTAAAAAAAAAAAAGACCGTACCCTTTATGTAATGATGTTTACTTTGAATTTATATTAGTTCACACAAACACTCCATCCATGCTTTTGTTCCGGCCCTCTGGTCCAGTTTAAGAACCCATTGTGGCCCTCGAGTCAAAAAGTTTCCCACCCCTGTTCTAGTGTCAATTTAATAGAAAGTTATGCAGACATTTAAAATGATAGATTCAAAGTTTAGGTGATAACATGGGAAACCATTTATAATGTGAAAAATCCAGCCAATGTTATATATACAGTATGAGTTATACATCTACATGTGACAGTCTAACATGTTTTTTTTTTTTTAAGTGTTTAAAAACTTACTTGGAAATAATTTCAAATATATAAAAGGTTGCGAAAAAAAACCTGCAAGAGCATGGACAGTGTTGCTCAGTGGTTATAACGTCAGCCCATGAAATGAAGGGTCTCGGGTTTGATTCTCAGTCAAGGGCACGTACGTGGGTTTCAGGTTCAATCCCAGGCCCCGGTCAGGGGGACATGTGCAGGAAGTAGCCAATCAATATTCTCTCTCTTTTTCCTCCCCCCTCCCCCAGGTCCCTTTCACACTCTCTAAAAATCAAAGGAAAAAATATCCTCTGGTGAGGATTAACAACAACAAAGAAAGTACAAGGAACACTCATATATCCTTTAGAATATATTGCTATCATTTTACCCAATTTGCTTTATCATTTATTCTCTTTCTCTTTCTTTACACACACACACATTTTTCTGAACTATCACAGTTCTTAATCCCTAAATACTTCAGCATATATTTCTAAAAATTGGGCTTTGCTCCATAGTTCTTAACTTCATACGTTCACATTGGTTAAAACTTTCATCTGATTTACTGTTCATATTCCAAATATTTTAGTTAAGGAAATAATGGCTGTTATAGGGTTTTCCCCTTCCAGTACAGGTTCAATTTTAGGGTCAGGTATTGCATTTAGTTGTCATGTCTCTTGAGCCACTTTAAATTTGGAATATTTCCTAGTCTTTCTTTACCCCAATTGATTTTATTTTATTTTTTAAAATTTATTTCAGAGAGGAAGGGAGATAGAGAGAAACATCAATGATGAGAGAGAATCATTGATTGGCTACCTCCTGCACACCCCCCTACTGGGGGCGGGGGAATCGAGCCCGCAACCTGGGCATGTGCCCTTGGCTGGAATCGAACCTGGGACCCTTTAGTCCGCAGGCCAGTGCTCTATCCAATGAGCCAAACTGGCTAGGGCTTACCCCAATTTTTAATGTTGACAGTATTGCAGACTTTCCCCATCTCCCCTCATTTGCCCACCTCCACCTACTTATCTTTGCATCCCCTTCTTTTGGCTGTCGCGTCACTATTGTCAGTGTCCATGGGCTATGCATATATGTTCTTTAGTTCATTCTTTCAATTTTTTTTATCCAATCACCTTTGCTTCCTTCCCCATACTTCTGGTTCCATTTGTTCAGCAGTTTATTTTGTTCATTAGATTCCACATATTAGTGAGTTCATACAGTATTCGTCTTTCTCGGACTGGGTTACTTCACTTAGCATAATACTTTCCAGGTCCATCCATGCTGTCACAAAGGCTGAGAATTCTTTCTTTTTCACAGCAACATAGTATTCCATTGTATAAATATACCACAGGTTTTATTTTTATCCACTCATCTACTAATGGATACTTGGGCTGTTTCCAGATATTGGCTATTGTAAATAATGCTGCTATGAACATAGGGGTGCATATATTCTTTCGGATTGGTGTTTTATGATTCTTAGGATATTGGATCAAAAGGCAGTTCCATTTTTAATTTTTTGAGGAAATTCCATACTGTTTTCCACAGTGGCTGCACCAGTTTGCATTCCCACCAACAATGTACTTGGGTTCCTTTTTCTCCACATTCTCACCAGCATTTGTTATTTTGATCTATTTATTTATTTTTTTGTGTGTTTTCTTTTTTTTAAATTAAATCTTTATTGTTCAGATTATTACATTTGTTCCTCTCTTTCCCCCCCATAACTCCCCTCCTCCCAGTTCCCGCCCCACCCTCCGCCCTCACTCCCCACCCACTGTCCTCATCCATAGGTGCACGATTTTTGTCCAGTCTCTTCCCACATCTCCCACACCCCTTTCCCCCCCAAGAATAGTCAGTCCATTCCCTTTCTATGTCCCTGATTCTATTATGATCACCAGATTATTTATTCACTTGATTCTTAGATTCACTTGTTGATAGATGCATGTTTGTTGTTCATAATTTGTATCTTTACCTTTTTCTTCTTCTTCCTCTTCTTAAAGGATACCTTTCAGCATTTCATATAATACTGGTTTGGTGGTGATGAACTCCTTTAGCTTTTCCTTATCTGTGAAGCTCTTTATCTGACCTTCAGTTCTGAATGATAGCTTTGCTGGATAAAGTAATCTTGGTTGTAGGTTCTTGGTATTCATCACTTTGAATATTTCTTGCCATTCCCTTCTGGCCTGCAAAGTTTCTGTTGAGAAATCAGCTGACAGTCGTATGGGTATTCCCTTGTAGGTAACTGAGTTTCTTTCTCTTGCTGCTTTTAAGATTCTCTCTTTGTCTTTTGCTCTTGGCATTTTAATGATGATGTGTCTTGGTGTGGTCCTCTTTGGATTCCTTTTGTTTGGGGTTCTCTGCGCTTCCTGGACCTGTAAGTCTATTTCTTTCACCAGGTGGGGGAAGTTTTCTGTCAATATTTCTTCAAATAGGTTTTCAATATCTTGCTCTCTCTCATCTTCTGGCACCCCTATAATTCTGATGTTGGTACGCTTGAAGCTGTCCCAGAGGCTCCTTACACTATCTTTGTATTTTCGGATTCTTTTTTCATTTTGCTTTTCTGGTTGGGTGTTTTTTGCTTCTTTGCATTTCAAATCTTTGCCTTGATTCTTGCGCTCCTCTGGTCTGCTGTTGGGAGTCTGTATAGTATTCGTTATTTCAGTCCGTGTATGCTTAATTTCTAGTTGGTTCTTTATCATAACATCGAGGGTCTCATTAGTTTTCTTGAGGATCTCACTACATTTATCGGCGGCTTCTAGACAGTTCTTAAGAGACCTTAAAAGTGTGGTTCTGAACTCAGTATCCTCCATTGACAGTTTTGTCCTGTTTCTTTGTCTCCGCATTTTTTATGCTTTTTTGGTACACCCCCTAGTGGTCTTTATGCGCAGTCTTGTTGTAGTTAAGCCTTGATTGTTGTCGGCAATAGTGGGGGTGATTTGACCTCCAGGCTAACTGGCTATGAGAGTCAGCTGTGTCTGCAGTGGGAGAGCTTCTGTGCTGGATCTCTAGGGCGGTGCTAATCTAGCGTTTGCCTGAGGCTATCCGGCAAATGGTTCTGCACAGGGCTTGGGCGGGGCGGGTCCCCAGCGAGCAGTTATGGCTGCTCTCAGTTCTGTCCCTAGGGGCTCTGCCTCACAGAGTCCCAGCAATCACTGCAAACCTCGGAGAGAAAGCTGCCTTCGAGTTCCGACCGAAGCCAGACAGTCCCGCTTCTCCTGTTTGAGTCTGGGTCCCTAGAGACTCGCCCGGATCTGGAGCTCAGAGTCTGAAACTCCCTCCTGATTGAAAACAACAACCGCGCCCTCCGCCGCCAGCCCGCTCGCGCGCACTCCGCACCTGAGTATTTCACTTCAGCACTGCGCCTCCTCTGAGTCTGGGTATGATATTCTCTTTCCTCCTAGTTGTAGAATTTCCACTCAGCCAGCCTTCCTGTGGTTCTGGATGATGTCCGTTCCGTCTTTAGTTGTTTTTTGAAGTGGTTGTTCGAGGCAGCAATCTCCGGCGTTAACCTATGCCGCCATCTTGGTTTCTCCTATTTTGATTTATTAATGACTAGGGGCCCGGTGCACGAAATTCGTGCACTGGGTGTGTGTGGGGAGGGGAGTGTCCCTCAGCCCAGCCTGCCCCCTCTCACATACTGGGAGCCCTCAGGCGTTGACCCCCATCACCCTCCAATCGCAGGATCGGCCCCTTGCCCAGGCCTGATGCCTCGGCCAGAGGCGTAGACCCCCATCACCCTCCGATCGCCTGATTGGCCCCTTGCCCAGGCCTGACGCCAATGCCAGAGGCATAGAGGCCCATCACCCTCCGATCGCCTGATCGGCCCCTTGCCCAGGCCTGATGCCTCCACCAGAGGTGTCAGGCTTGGACAGGGGACCCCCATCTCCCCCTGATCACTGGCTCTGGCCCCCGCCCAGGCCTGAGGCCTCTGGCCCAGGAATCATGCCTGGGCAGGGGACCCCCATCTCCCTCTGATCGCTGGCTCCACCCCCTGCCCAAGCCTGACGCCGCTGACCCAGGCTTCAGGCCTGGGCAAGGGGACCATCATATCCCCCCAATCCCCGGCTCCGCCCCCCACCCAGGCCTGATGCCTCGGCCAGAGGAGTTGACCCTCATCACCCTCCGATCACCAATCACCGGATCGGCCCCTTGACCAGGCCTGAGGCCTCTGGCAGAGGTGTCAGGCCTGGGCAGGGGACCCTCAGCTCCCTGCGGTCGCAGGCTCCGCCCCTGCCCAGGCCTAACGCCTCTGGCCTAGGCGTCCGGCCCGGGCAGCGGGGAGCCGCAGCTGCAGCGGCCCCGCGATCGTGGGCTCCGCTTTAGGCCCAGGCAAGGGGCCCCTAGCTCCCGGGACTGCCAGCTTCGACCGTGCCCAGCTCCCATCACTGGCTCCACCCCTACTTCCTGCTATCACTGGCCAGGGCGGCAAAGGCGCCTGATTCTCCGATCATGCCTGGGGGCCCCCCCAGCTCTTAGCTCCCCCCTGGGTTTCCGATCACTGTCAGTGGCAGGGGGCTTCTTCCTGCTTTCCCTTTAGCCTCCCTGCATTGTGCCTACATATGCAAATTAACTGCCATCTTGTTGGCAGTTAACTGCCAATCATAGTTGGCAGTTAATTTGCATATAGCCCTGATTAGCCAATGAAAAGGGTATCGTCGTACGCCAATTACCATTTTTCTCTTTTATTAGATATGATAGCCATTTTGGCAGGTGTGAGGTGGTACCTCATTGTTGTTTTAATTTGTATCTCTCTGATGATTAGGGACATTGAACATTTGTTCATATGTCTCTTGGCCATTTGTATGTCCTTTTTGGAGAAGTGTCTATTCAGGTCTTCTGCCCATTTAAAAAAAATATATTTTTCATTGATTTCAGAGAGGAAGGGAGAGGGGAAGAGAGATAGAAACATCAATGATCAGAGAGAATCATTGATTAGCTGCCTCTTGCACTCAACCCCCCCCATCCCCCCATTGGGGATCAAGCCCACAACCCAGGCATATGACCTGACCTGGAATTGAACCGTGACTCCTGGTTCCTATGTCGATGCTCAACCACTGAGCCATGCCGGCTGGGCCTGCCCATTTTTAATTGAATTGCTTGTCTTCCTTTTGTTGAGTTGTATGAGTACTTTATATATTTTGGAAATAAACCCCTTATCAGATGTATCATTGGCAAATATGTTCTCCCATGCAGTGGGTTCCTTTTTCATTTTAATGCTGGTTTCCTTTGCTGTGCAGAAGCTTTTTAGTTTGCTGTAGTCCCATTTGTTTATTTTTTCCTTTGTCCTAGGCCTGTGGTCGGCAAACCGCGGCTCGTGAGCCACATGTGGCTCTTTGGCCCCTTGAGTGTGGCTCTTCCACAAAATACCACATGCGGGCGCACACATACAGTGTGATTGAAACTTTGTTGCCCATGCGCAGAAGTCGGTATTTCGTGGAAGAGCCGGTATTTTGTGGAAGAGCCACACTCAAGGGACCAAAGAGCTGCATGTGGCTCGTGAGCCGTGGTTTGCTGAGTCGCAGTTTGCCGACCACTGTGACCTAGGCAATGTGTCAGTGAAAATTCTGCTAAGTGAGATGTCTGATATTTTGCTGCCTGCATTTTCTTCTAGTATTTTTATGGTTTCACCACTTACATTTAAGTCTTTTATTCACTTTGAGTTTATTCTTATGTATGGTGTAAGTTGATTGTCTAGTTTCATTTTTTTTTGCATGTACCTGTCCAATTTCCCCAACATCATTTATTGAAGAGACTGTTTTTACTCCATTGTATACTCTTATCAAATATTAGTTGACCATAAAGGCATGGGCTGATTTCTGGGCTCTCTGTTCTGTTCCACTGGACCAGTGGTTGGCAAACTGCGGCTCAGCAAACCACGGCTCGCAAGCCACATGCGGCTCTTTGGCCCTTTGAGTGTGGCTCTTCCACAAAATACCGGCTCTTCCACAAAATACCGACTTCTGCGCATGGGCCACGAAGTTTCAATCGCACTGTACATGTGCACCCGCACGTGGTATTTTGTGGAAGAGCCACACTCAAGGGGCCAAAGAGCCACATGTGGCTCACGAGCCGCAGTTTGCCAACCACAGCACTGGACTATATACCTGTTTTTATGTCAGTACCAGCCTGTTTTGATTACAGTGGCCTTGCAGTATAGTTTGATATCTGATATTGTGATCCCTCCAACTTTGTTCGTTCTCCAAGTTGCTGTGGCTATTCAGGGTCTTTTTGTGGTTCTATATTAATTTTTGCAATATTTTTTCTAGTACTGTGAAATACTTTGTCTTTTTTGACATAGACATTTTTTAAGAACAACTCCACAACCCCACCATTTGTTAAAAAAATAGAGCATTTTTTTGTTTTCTGTTTGTTTTCTCATGATTATATTGAGTTTATATACCGTTATTTCCCCCCCCACCATTGATTTTTAGAGAGAGTGGAGGGAAAGGGGAGAGACAGAGAGAGAGAGAAACATCAATGTGAGAGAAACACATCTATTGGTTGCCTCCTACACTCACCCCAACCAACAGGGCCAGGGATGGAGCCTGCAACTGAAGTATGTGCCCTTGACCAGAATTGAACCTGGGACCCTTCAGTCCAAGGGGTGATGCTCTAACCACTGAGAAGCAGGTTAGGGCGAGTTTATACACCTTTAGCAGGAATACTACATAGACAATGTTGTGACCTTCTCAGACTGTTACATCTGCAGGCACATGATGGCCATATGTTCCTCAGGTGATATCAGCTTTGATCACCTGGTCAAGGTGGTGCTTTATTTCTCCACTATATAATTATATCTTTTCTTTCTTGCAATTAATTCAAAGTGTATGGGGAGATACTTTAAGATCATGAAAATATCCCATTCTTCACCAAAAATTTCCCTTAGAAGGAATTTAGTATCTATTGATGATTTCTTGCTTGATACAATCTTTACCATGAAGCTTTCAAAATGATGGTTTTCCAAATAGTGCTCTGTCCACATATACAGTCATCCCTCACAGGTCCACATTATGACTTTCATGAGCCCTATGCTTTTTCACCTTTGTGGTCCCCTTTCTCCATAAAATTTTATGATGGTTGGTAGAAAGATGAATATGATATAAGCTAGATTTATTATTATATTATGTTTCTTCTTATTTCTTTTAAAAAATAAATAAAAATGAAAACACTTTCATGGGCCTTTAAAAGTATCATGGGCTTTGGATGATGTGTTTAATGGCTAAGTTGGCTCTGGGCCCTCAGCATTCTGCTCTAAGCAAGGGACCTCCTTTCTCCCCATTTCTCTCTCTCTCTCTCTCTCTCTCTCTCTCTCTCTCTCTCTCTCATCTATCTATTAGTTACATGGACTCATCGATTGCTATTTTTCCCAATATAATTCACTGATTTCATCTAGTTTGATGCTCTAATTGTCCCAGATTTGGCTAATGGGAAGCCTCTTCAAGCTAGCCCCCATGTCCTTGCCAAATGATCCCATCATCTTTTAGCATGTATTCTCTGGCATAACAAGATGTTCCAGGTCCAATTGTACCTACCTGCCCCAGTTCTGGAATCAGCCATTTCTCAAAGGAGCCCAGGTTCTTTTCATATTAGAAACGAAAAATCTGGACATTAGGCATGCTCATTGCTATTAGGTTGTATTTGCTTCTTGGACATCTAAGCAGCCAGGACTAAGAAATACAGGCATGTATTTATACATATGTGTGTGTATACATTCATACACATACATACTAGTATATACATGGGCACATACATAAACATGTATATAAACATACATATTCATATTTTAGAAATCATGAATTCACGATAGTTGCTCTAATTCCAGTCCATCTTTACAAAATACTTTCTGGCTTTCCTCATTCCATACTTACATGTCCCTTCTTCCACAATGAGAACCATGGCTCCCAATAATAGCAATACATTTACTCATTTTATAAGTCTTCGATTACTTCTATTGCTGTATTTCTTTCTACTACATTGCATATATATGCTTACAGGTATGTTTCCTCTACCAGCCTGTTGCTTCTCGAGGGTAAAACCATGTGCTCAGTAAATATTTACTTAACTGACCTAGTAGTGAAAGAGAAATAACACAGGTGGCTGTCCAGGGATATCAGCCTGGTGGGGAATGTTAAAAGAATTGGTGGTACCTAAATGATTGTGATTCTCTGGGGAAAGAATTCCTCAAGTCTCTTCCAACCTGTGAAAGTTCTAATGGGAGAAAGTCTGGGTACTTGCCGAACCTAGAATTCTTTTTATGAAATGTGTTTATCATATAAACAGCATTATAACAACAATGAAAGGAATTTAAGCAAGAAAACATTGCCCACAATGCCACTATCAAAAGTCATCAACTGTTTTCAATTTTCTCTGTTTCTGGCATTAATATCCTTAAACTGTTGGCTTGCTTATATAAATAAAATGCTTTACTGTTTCCTGTGTTTTTATTTTACACACCTGCCCTTTTGGTTTTGGACTTTAAATCCCTTGTGGAAATAAATCACTCATACATTTTTTATATCATCTTTACTACTTAAATTAAGCTCAAAGCAAGTATTCAGATACTTGATTGGTATTATTCAAGCCACCAAAGTATTTTTAAGGCTCATTATATCTCAGACACTCTATTAGGCTCCCAGTATACAAAATTGAGTAAAATGTGGTCTCTGCCTTTATGAAAAGTTGTAATCTAGCAGAGGCATAGTAAAGTACCATGTATTTGGTATGTGAGCTATTCATAAAGAATGATGTGAGGCCCGGCCGGCATGGCTCAGTGATTGAGCATCAACCTATAAACCAGGAGGTCATGGTTTGATTCCTAGTCTGGGGTACATGCCTGGGTTGTTGGCTCAATCCCCAGTGGGAGGCAGCCAATCAATGATTCTCTCTCATCATTGATGTTTCTATCTCTCTTTCCTCTCTGAAATCAAAAAATATATTTAATAAAATAAAATAATAAGCTCTTGGGTAGAAAATGTAGGTGTTAAGAGAAGGTTATGGTAGTGCATGTCAGAGATGATGGTGACTTATCTAAATGATAAAGCAGATGGTATCAGTGAAGATAGGAAGAAGGAAGAATTTGCAATATATTTTGCAGGTAGAGTTGACAAGACGTGGATGAGATGTGGGTGGTAAGGGAAATAGTAGATTCAATGTCTTGTAGGATTTTGGTTTAAACAACTAGTTAGAGGGCAGTGCAATTTACCAAAATGGTGAAGAACAGTTTGGAGATGGCATTGGAAAGTAAGGTTATATTTTGAGAATGTTAAATTTGAGATAACAGACTTCCAAGTGGAGATGTCAGCTAGGCAATAGGATATGTGATTCTGGAGTTCAGAGAGGACATAGATGTAGTAGATATGAGGGATTCATCCACTCTTAGATATATTTAAATCCATGAGATTTCCTAGGGAGTGAGGATAGATGGAGGGAAGAAGGGGTCTCTGTACTGAACCTGGGGAATACCAACAATTTGAGATTGATCACAGGAGGGTGAGCCAGAAGAGGAGACTTTAAAAGAATGACCAGTGAGATAGGATAAAGATCAATTGTGTGATGTATAGCAGAAACCAAAAGAAGAAAATATTTCAAGAAAAGGAGTGATAAACTATTTTGAATACTGCTGAGAGATGTAGGAAGATGAGGACAGGGATGAATATTGAATTTGGTAACAGAAGTCATGGTGACCTTGACTAGAGTAGTTTAAATGAAATGGTGTGGATAGAAACCCAGTGGGAGTGGGTTGAGAGAATAGCAGATAAGAAAGTGGAGATAGGTACCATATAGACAACCGATTCAGGAAGTTTTGCTAAGAATGTAGGACAATAGGTGATATGGGGTCAAAGAAGTTTTTTTTAATGGATGATATTAAAGCACATTTATCTACTGATAGGTATGAGTCAATAGACAGGGAAAAATTAAAGGATGTAGCAGAAGGAAAAGATAATTGAGTGAGTCCTTCAAAAGGGAAGAAAGAATGGGATCTGGAACCCAATTGAAAGTGTTGGCTTTTGATAGAAGCAGAAACAGTATTTCCAGTGTAACAGAGGGAAGGCAGAGTGTGAGTACAGGCATGGGATGGTGGGTATATTTGGTAGTGGGAAGAAGGAGGAATACTTGTTAGAGTTTTTTCTTTCTTCTTCCATAGCATAGTTTATTCATTAAAGCAAAATATATCCCTAACATTACGTATAAGGTGCATGAGGGAAGTAAGTTATATAGTCTCTAGATAGTCTTTCCTAAGATACCCTTTCAGTTCTACTGTGGCTTAACAAACTACACCCAAACTAAGTGGCTTAAAACAACAATTTATTATTTTTCACCATTCTATGGATTGCCTAGTTCTGCTGCCTCATGTGGTATTGGCTGAGGTGCTCAGAAGGGTGGACTGTCCAAAATGGCCTCGCTCTAACAGATGGTGCTGCCTACTAGCTGGAAGCTCAGCTGGGCTGTCAGCCAGGGGCCTTGCCTTTCCTCTGTTTGGGCCTTTCCACACAGATGCTCAGGCTTCCTCACAACATGGTGGTCTCAAGGGAGAAGGACTTCTTACTTATTGGACAGCTGAGATGTTTGGAGGGGATTGAGTAATAGGATAGTTTCAGCTTTTGGGATCACATTTTACAATGCACCCATATAGTCTCTAGCTGGGAAACCATACCCATATTTTGTCTTTTTTTTTTTTTAATTAAATCTTTATTGTTCAGATTATTACATTTGTTCCTTTTTTTCCCCCCCAAAACTCCCCTCCTCCCAGTTTCCGCCCCACCCTCCGCCCTCACTCCCCACCCACTGTCCTCATCCATAGGTGCACGATTTTTGTCCAGTCTCTTCCCACATCTCCCACACCCCTTTCCCCCCCAAGAATAGTCAGTCCATTCCCTTTCTATGTCCCTGATTCTATTATGATCAACAGTTCATTCTGTTCATCAGATTATTTATTCACTTGATTCTTAGATTCACTTGTTGATAGATGCATATTTGTTGTTCATAATTTGTATCTTTACCTTTTTCTTCCTCTTCCTCTTCTTAAAGGATACCTTTCAGCATTTCATATAATCCTGGTTTGGTGGTGATGAACTCCTTTAGCTTTTCCTTATCTGTGAAGCTTTTTATCTGACCTTCAATTCTGAATGATAGCTTTGCTGGATAAAGTAATCTTGGTTGTAGGTTCTTGGTATTCATCACTTTGAATATTTCTTGCCACTCCCTTCTGGCCTGCAAAGTTTCTGTTGAGAAATCAGCTGACAGTCGTATGGGTATTCCCTTGTAGGTAACTGAGTTTCTTTCTCTTGCTGCTTTTAAGATTCTCTCTTTATCTTTTGCTCTTGGCATTTTAATGATGATGTGTCTTGGTGTGGTCCTCTTTGGATTCCTTTTGTTTGGGGTTCTCCGCGCTTCTTGGACCTGTAAGTCCATTTCTTTCACCAGGTGGGGGAAGTTTTCTGTCATTATTTCTTCAAATAGGTTTTCAATATCTTGCTCTCTCTCATCTTCTGGCACCCCTATAATTCTGATGTTGGTACGCTTGAAGCTGTCCCAGAGGCTCCTTACACTATCCTCGCATTTTTGGATTCTTTTTTCATTTTGCTTTTCCGGTTGGATGTTTTTTGCTTCCTCGCATTTCAAATCATTGACTTGATTCTTGCGCTCCTCTGGTCTGCTGTCGGGCGTCTGTATAATATTCGTTATTTCAGTCTGTGTGTGCTTAATTTCTAGTTGGTTCCCCAATATAAGATCGAGGGTCTTATTAGTTTTCGTGTAGATCTCATTAAGTTTATCGGCAGCTTCTAAACAGTTCTTGAGAGACCTTAAAAGTGTGGTTCTGAACTCTATTTCTTCCATTGACAATTTTGTCCTGTTTCTTTGTCTCCGCATTTTGTTATGCTTCCTTGGTGCACCCCCTAGTGGTCTTTGTTCGGAGTCTTATAGATAAATCTTGATTGTTGTAGCTAATTCCAGGGAGGGTTTGACCTCCAGGCCAAGTGGCTATGAGAATCAGCTGTGTCAGCAGTGAGAGAACTTCTGTCCTCTAGGGAGGTGCTAATCTAGCCTTTGCCTGAGGCTATCCGGCAAATGCCTCTGTGCAGGGCTTGGGCGGGGCGGGTCGCACAGGATCAACAGGGTGGGCTAGAGAGAGCAGTTATGGCGGCTCTCAGTCCTGTCCCCAGGGGCTCTGCCTCTCTGAGTCCCAGCACCCGCTGCAAAGCTCGGAGAGAAAGCTGCACTCGCTCTGACCGAAGCCAGACAGTCCCGCTTCTCCCGTTTGAGTCTGGGTCCCTAAAGACTCGCCCGGATCTGGTGCTCAGAGTCTGCGAATCCCTCCCGATTGAAAACAACAACCGCGCCCTCCACCGCCAGCCCGCTCCGCGCACTCCGCACCTCAGAATTTGACTTCAGCACTGCGCCTCCTCTGAGTGTCCGTATGCGTTTCTCTTTCCTCCTAGTTGTAGGACTTCCACTCAGCCAGCGTTCCTGTGGTTCTGGGTGATGTCCCTTTCGTTTTTTGGTTTCACTTTTGAAGTAGTTGTTCAAAGCAGCAAACTCCGGCGTTAACCTATGCCGCCATCTTGGTTCTCTCCATATTTTGTCTTGCTAATTAAAACTGTATGATGCCCTGGCTGGTGTGGCTCAGTTGGTTGTCAGTCGTGCCACACAGCAAAAGGTTGTCAGTTTGATTCCCAGTCAGGTTACATCCCCAGGTTGTGGGTTCAGTCCTGGACCGTATGGGAGGCAACCAATCAATGTTTCTCTCTCATATCAAGGTTTCTCTCTTTCTCTAAAATCAATAAAAACATATTTTTTTAAAAAATAAAATGTTCTGCTTCTTATAGATTTTGGTTAAAAAACTGTATGATAAGAATTTTTAAAAAATATATTTTATTGATTTCAGAGAGGAAGGGAGAGAGAGAGAAAGAGAGAGAGAGAGAGAAAGAGAGAGAGAGAGAGAGAGAGAGAGAGATTGAAACATCAATGATGAAAGAGAATCATCAATTGGCTGCCTCCAGCACCCCCCAACTGGGGATGGAGCCCACAACTCTGGTATGTGCCCTGACCGTGAATCGAACCTCAACCTCCTGGTTCATAGGTTGACACTCAACCACTGAGCAACACCAGCCAGGCAAGAATTTTGAACAATAACAACAATAACAGCTGTCATTTTTTTTCTTACACCTAGAAAATGAGCAAAACTTCATTTCACCTTTTGTGACTGGAATTTCTTTTTTCAGGTAGAAAACTATCACCTCTCACCAAGAATCCTCTTAATTTTCTGAGCACATGGCATATTTATCCTGAGTGCAAAATTTTTAAGTACTATTTCCCGCCCAATGCTAGTTATAGCACTTTTCTAACTCACTGTCAAATACAAAAAAGGGAGCATTGAAAGAATGATTGTACACAGGGGAAATGAAGAACTCTTGCTTCTGACTCTATGGATACAAGCACAGTCAATGTGAAATTATACTCACAGTTTTGTGTTCCCGAGAGAATGGGGAAAAGGAAACCTGAAAAATTGGTATGTTCATGAGTAAGAAACTGGAGTCAGTAAAATATGAAAGATATATAAATAAATAAACTATTGATAGATTTTTTTTAAAATGTAGCTTCTAGGGGAAAAGCCATGTGGCCCTTACTACTATACCTATAGTCGTCCATTTTTTAAAAGTTGCATTGTAAGCATTATAATTCATTTTAAGAGACTTCTGTATTCCCCAGGATTTATATCACAAAATTGAAAGCTAAAAAATATCTGAAACTAAATATAAAGTTCCATTGGGAAATGTCTTTTTGGTGAGGACATGGTTGATAGGGGAACCAATCCATGTGATTTTTCAACATTGTATTATACTTGTACCCTTGTGTCTACTAGAAATTATATCTCCTTTTTGGAAAACTTTATATTTGCCATGGCTTCTATATTGTATACCATTTTGCCTACTTTTAATCTCAACCTCCCCTTTCCAGACCATGGGAATTTCCTTCATATTTGAAGCTCCCAATGACTCCCTACAATGATGGAAATCATCCATATTTTCACTGCTTAAAACAGCAGCCTCTAGTCACATATGGTGATTGAGCACTTGAAATGTGGCTAGTGCAAACGAGGAACAGAATTTTAAATTTTATTTTGTTTTAATTGCTTACAATTAAAATTTAAATAGCTACATATGAGTAATAGCGCAGCAGCCTAATGTCTCACTTGTAGCTCACTAGAATTCTGCTCATCTCCTTTTCTCTAGAATTTGAAAAACTGAACTTCAATATCCTAATTCACTAATGGGTATTGCCCTACCATACAGTTTTTATGTGTAGCAATTTGATTAATGTCTGCCTCCCTCCTTGGAACACAAGTTCCTTAGGGGCAAGGTGTGGTTGTTTGTTTTCTCACTTTTTTATTACGTCCAGCACCTAGTCCAGCATCTGAAACATAATAGCTACTCAATTAATATATGAGTACATGAATGAATTTAGAAGTATTCATATGTTTTCGGTATAAATGAGAATATCACTATTCTCTCTCTCTCCCTCTCTCTCTGCCTGTATATGTGACTGTGTGTGTGTGTGTGTGTGAGAGAGAGAAAGAGAGAGAGAGAGAGAGAGAGAGAGAGAGAGAGAGAAGAATCTAAAGATGTGGAGAGAAGACCAAGACCAGGTTATTAAAGCGAAATCAAGTTGACTGTAGAATACTTTGGAATCAAAACATTGGCTTTATTAATAATAAGATTTCTTAAGCATTTACCATATGCCAGACAGTATCTTAAGTACTTTATGTAAAGTATGTTATATACTCCTCACAAGATGACCCTATGGAATAAGTATTATTATTGTCACCATGTTTCATATGGCATGGAGGACAAGAGGAGTAACCTACCCAAGGCCGTACAGCTAGTACCTAGTAGAGCAAGCATTTAAATCCACACAACCTGACTTCAGAGCCTACCTTCTTAACCGAAATGCTGCTTTTTTTTATTGTGTCCATTTAGTGACAGAGGCCTTGTGACCTCAAGTGTCTGCATTAGGCTTTTGTCTAAATGTAAGCTTCAGTAAACCAGTGTATGCTGGAGGCTTAGGCCTCTTTCAACAGTGCACGTAGACAAGGTGGGAATAGTGGGTCCAAGGATAATATGTTATAAAAATCAGCACAGGATTCCTTTCCTCAAAAAGCCAAACAAAAATTTTACCTCTAGGATTTATTTTTTGCCTAGTACATAATAAAGGTAAAATAAAACCTTTTCTTTAATAAACAAAACACAAAATAATCAACCCCCCTCCTCTAAATCTCTGGTATAGTCAGAAAGATTAATGAGCCCTAGCTGGGTTGGCTCAGTGGATAGAGCCTTGGCCTGCGTACTGAAGGGTCACGGGTTTGATTCTGGTCAAGGGCATATGCCTGGGTTGTGGGCTTGATCCCCAGTAGGGGTTGTGCAGGAGGCAGCTGATCAATGATTCTCTCTCATCATTGATGTTTCTATCTCTCTCTCCCTCTGTCTTCCTCTCTGAAATCAATAAAAATATATTTTAAAAAAGAAAGATTAATGAAAGCTAAGTGTTACAGTCTTACTGTGAATTAGCTAGTTTTGTTCAACTTTCCCTGCTTTCCCTCTCCCCTCGCCTCATCTCTATCACGTTTATAGCTCCACAGAGAGCCCATAGTTGATATCCCTATTTAATTGTTTCATGTACGGATATCTTATCTTCCTGTGTTAATTATACTCCCCTTGCCTGCCCTCATCTATCCCCACCCCCCAGACTCACTCTCCACCCTTTCTGCTCTGAATCCTTGAGCACTCACCTCCGTGGGTTACATCACTGTGCTCCCTCACCCTCTAACTTCCAATAGGTTCAGCAGAACCTTGACAGGTGGAGAAGGAAGAGCAGGAAGAAAGAGAGATTGATGTTTTTCTTCTTTGTCCTTCCCCCCGATTTTGGTGCCATGCTCTTGCAATAGCTGCCTGACAGCCCCATGATGCCGTGGCTCCAGCACTCACTGGGATCTGTAACGCTTTCTTCGCCTTGCCCTTCTTTGTCTAGGGACCAAAGTTTTGACAAACTCTTGTTAGTCCCCGGGTGTCTCTACATACTTGTTTCCTTGAACTCTGCTCACATCCTTGTAAATAGTCCCTTTAGTAAATTATTTTCAGGAAATTGTTTCCATTAGGCTCCTGCCTTGATATATTTTCCTTCTAGCAGTCTTTTACATTTCTTAAAGGCATGGAAGTGGCCGATACTTCCAAATAGATATAAAATTAAATAGGCCTCAGGTAGATTGTCCCACAGATTGGATGGGGAGATTTTATTGCTCTGTTTCCAACACTGTTCAGGGGAAAGAGACTCTGAATGTGGCAGACACTTGTCCCTATTATGTATATCAGAGATAGTTCATTGGGCTTTTTTTGCCTCTTGAATGAAATGACCTCAAGGTTATTCATTCCCTTTGCCCTAGGACTCTGATCACAAGCAATCCTGTGATTACTAAATTGGTTTTCTAGTTAACTTGATCCAAAGAAAGGGATACCTTGGAGGTGGACACCAACATTCCTGAAAAAGTATAGACTTATATTCATCAAATTGGCATTTTTAAAGAAAGAAAAGAAAAAGAATAGTTTCTCATATCATACTATCCCCCCCCCCCTTTTTTTTTCTTTCTGGATTGCATTTCTACTATGTACCTTTTTTGGCACTGTTTGCAAATATTTCAGTTTTATTAACATTCACATAGTTACTGGACAATTATTTACATAAAGTAGTATATATATAGCTATCTATATATCTATTTCTTATATGGCTTCAGTCTTGTGTTAAGATGAAAGTTCCTGCCCTAACTGGTTTGGCTCAGTGGATAGAGTGTCGGCCTGCGGACTGAAGGGTCCCAGGTTCGATTCTGGTCAAGGGCATGTACCTTGGTTGTAGGCACATCCCCAGTGGGGGGTGTGCAGGAGGCAGCTGACTGATGTTTCTCTCTCATCGATGTTTCTGACTTTCTATCCCTCTCCCCTCCTCTCTGTAAAAAATCAGTAAAATATACTTTAAAAAAAGATGAAAGTTCCTGTTATGCTATAAATTAATCTGTATCTCTATTCTGATATTGTATTCATTCTCTGTCTTTCTTCCTGTTATAATAGAAGAATCATTTTTCAATTCCCCTCTCTAAACTCCTTTTGCCCATTCTCCATTTTTTTTAAAAAAATATGTTTTTATTGATTTTAGAGAGAGAGGGAAAGAGAGAAACATTTATGTGAGAGAGAAGCATTGATCAGTTGCCTCCCTTACACACCCAACTGGGGATTGAATCCAAAACCTTCAAACCGGTGACCTTTTGGTGACCAAATGAGTCACACCAGCCAGGGCCTCTCTTGTCTTTTGAAGGGCTTCCCTCTTCATTTATCTCTTTTCTCCCACAATACTTCCTTCCTTCTCATTGAACATTCCCATTAGCATACAAGCAAGCTCTAGCATCTCCGGTTTGGGTAAAAACCCTCCCTTGACCACGTCCACCTCCAACTAGTAGTTCTTTTGTCTTTTCTTCAGCATAGCAAAACTTTTTTTTTTAATTCAACAAATATTTATTGCGTGTCTATGCTAGATATTGTTCCAGATACTTGGAACACAGCAGAGAACAAAACGAAGGTCCCTGCCCTCATGGAGCTTACAGTCTAGTGTTTATGACCACTTTGCCTGAATGCTCTCCGTGACCCTGGGCAAATCTCTTCTCAGCTATGCAATGCAGGAAGAAGCAGGCCTGGCCCAGACATGGATAACAGGTCTGATGCACTGTAGATGCCAAATAGATACCACCTCCAACCCACTACCCAGAGAGTAGATCAGGCTGGAAGTTGACTTTTAATAATAAAATACAGGGGAGGGAGGACAGAGGGAGTGCAGCAGGTGGTGTGGTGTGCTGCCACACAGGGTCTGCGCTGGCTGCACACACTGTTGCTGCTGCTGCTGCTTCCTGGTGGCTGCCTTGCTGGCTAGGTCCTTGGCCTTCTCTGCAGCTGCCAGTGCTGTCTCCTTTGCCTCCTCCTTGGCTTCCTTGGCTGTCTCAACAAGGGTTTTGGAAGGGGCCTCACCTTGCAGCTTGGCCAAGATGTATTCAAAACCCTTCATTGACTTGGCTACATTGCTTTTGAACTGGGTGAGACCAAATTCCTGGACAGCTCTGGAGACGCCTAATAAGCTCGAGGAGACCCAAGCTCCCCCGTGGATTTCGGTCCAGCCACTGTTATCAGAGTTCACACAGTGAACACATTGTTCCTCCACCACCATCAGCCGGGCGCGGTTGATGTTCCAAGTGAAGGTGGTCATGGTCTGGTTCTGTGGGTCCACAATAGAATCCTCTAGAATGTACACTGAGTGAGCAGCATTGGCAGGAAAGAGTCACTGGGCCCAGCAGGGCATCCTGTTGGTCTTGGTCAGGAGTCTCGGGGACAGGAGCTTCTGGTCAGGGTTTACCTCCCGGTGCACTATGTCTTCCGTCACGACATGTGTGCTGTAGGGATTCGGGTACTGCTGCCAGAAGGCAGCGAACACTTGGTCCCAGGAACTCCGGAGCAGGCTGTGGCCCAGGAAATACTTCACCATTGTCCTGGCCGGGCGGGGTCAGCACCCGAGCAGCATCAGGGGTGCAGAGCCTGGAGGCCAGGCCAGCGGCCAGGCACCAGCTCAGTCACTGCCCCACTGCACCCCAACAGCAGCCACCGCCATGGAGTTGGGCCACCCACCACTTCCGGCACAGCACAGCAAAACCTTTTTGAGAAGTTGTTTGTACTGGCTGTTGCCACTTCCTTACCTTACAATGGCTCCATTCTGGCCTCCTTCCAGGAAGCTGCTATTCTACTGAAACAACTTTAGTCAAGATCATCAGTGACCTACATGTTGCTGAATTTTATTGCTTTCTCATCTTACTCAGCCTCTTTTAAACATTGAACACAGTTGACCAGCTTCTCTCTCTCTCTCTCTCTCTCTCTCCCTCCCTCCCTCCCTCCCTCCCCCCCCCTCTCTCTCTCTCCCTCTTTTTGCTGGCAGCTGGTCCTCACCCTGGAGGGGCACAACTCCTATTAAGGATTTTGTTATTGTCAAGATTACAAAGACAGAGGACAACCAGGCACATTGAAGTTATGAGTAGTTAGTGGTATCACATCTCATCTGCAATAGCAAGGGCTGTCTTCTCAGGAAAGGAATTTTAAAGACATTGTCCAGCCAAGGCCCACACCTGGCCCTCCTCTTAATCTCAGCCAGATTGCAAGGCAGGTATGAAACAGGTATGCTTATAGTTCAAAAACCAAGATACAGAATTTTGGTAGTGCTGATTCTTGAAGTAGTTTTTCTTTTTTTCTCTAGGAGCCAACTGATGGATGTTTCTCTCTCTCCCATCAATGTTTCTCTCTCTCTTTCTCCCTTCCTCTTCACCAGTCTCTTTTTAAAATGCTTTCTTTTCTTGGCTTCCACAATACCATTTTCTCAGTCTCCTTTCCTGACTCCTCCTCCTTTATTCAATCTGTAAATGTTGGGTTGATCCAAGGTTAAGTTCTAGACTTGCACCGTACATGAGTTGCTGTTGAGTACTTGAAATGTGCTTAGTCTGAAATGAGATATGCCGTAAGCATAAAATAAACTCTGAGTTTCAAAGACTTAGTTTCAAAAAAAGGATATAAGCCCTGGTTAGTGTAGTTCAATTGGTTGGGCATTGTCCTATGCACCAAAAGGTTGTTGGTTCAATTCCTGGACAGGTCACATGTCCAGGTTGCAGGCTCAATTCCTGGTAGAAGGCGTGTAGGAGGCAGCCAATCGATGTTTCATTGTCACATCGATGTTTCTCTCTCTTTCTCCCTCTCCCTTTCTCTCTCTTTCAAAATCAATAAAATATATTTTAAAAAGAATAGAAAAATATCTCATTAAAATTTTCATATGATTATATTTTGAAATAATATTTGGATATATTGTATTATTAAAATTCATTCCATCTGTTTCTTTTACCCTTTTAAAAATATATTTTTATTGATTTCAGAGAGGAAAGGAAAGGGAGAGAGAGATAAAAACATCAATGATGAGAGAGAATCATTGATCAGCTGCCTCCTGCATGCCCCACACTGGGGATTGAACCTATAACCTGGGCATGTACCCTGGCCAGGAATCGAATTGTGACCTCTTGGTTCATAGGTCAATGCTCAACCACTGAGCCATGCCAGCTAGGCCTCTTTTTACCTTTTTGATGTGGCTAATAGAAAATTCAAAATTACATATATGGCTCACATATATTTCTATTGGACAGTGCTGTTCTAGATCCTCTTTCTTATCAACTTTCTCTTTTCATCATCTTATCTAGTTTCATAGTTTTAAATATCATCTATATGTTGACTCCCAAATTTAGACCTCTAACTCTGACCTCTCCTTTGAAGTCTAGATTTACATCTCCAGCTGGTACTTAAATTTCCATTTACAGGTATCTTAGTATTAGCATGTCAAAAATGGAATTTCCTATACCCCTAGCCTCATTATGTTACTAAGTTTTCCATTTCAGTGAATAGTTTCATCATCTGTCCAGTTGCTCAAATGAAAAATTGAGTCATCGTTGATCACTCTACTTCCTTTACCCACTTGATCCAATCTTGGTTGGTTAGTTCCATCTTCAAATTATACCTTGAATTCTACCTATTCTTCTTCCTCTCCAGTGCCACTACCTCAGTCTAAGTCACTGTCACCTCCGGCCCAGACTACTATAACAGCTTCCTAACTGCTCTCTTTGCTTCCACTTTTGTACTAGGAGAGGGTGGGGGTGGGGGGAGGAGATGGGAGAGAAACACATCAATAGATTGGTTGCCTCCTGAACCCACCACTTTAGGGGCCAGGGATGGAACCTTCAACTAAGGTATGTGCCCTTGACAAGGAATTGAACCTTCAGTGCCAGGGTGGACACTCGATAACCACTGAGAACACCGGCCAAGGCTGATCTCTTTAAAATATAAACCAGACCTTAATCATTCTTCTACTTAAATCCTCCAGTGACTTCCCATTGTATTTGGAATACAATCCAAACTTGCCATAGCTTGCAAGGCTCAGCATAAATCTGATCTTTACTTATCTCCCTAATCCCATTC
Source organism: Myotis daubentonii (assembly GCF_963259705.1). Lineage (NCBI taxonomy): Eukaryota > Metazoa > Chordata > Mammalia > Chiroptera > Vespertilionidae > Myotis > Myotis daubentonii. The sequence goes on along the minus strand of NC_081844.1, from coordinate 82,464,684 downwards.
CATGCCAATCTTTCCCCTGGTTATAACAATCTCCAACCTCACTGTCCTTTTTTCCATACTTTGATGTCTAGTTTGATATTGCCTCAGGCCCTCTCTTGGAATTCTTTTCTCTGCCTCAAATGTTCTGCTCCCAGATTTGTGTGGCTAACTCCTCTTCATCCTTCAGACCTCAGCTCAAATATTGCCTCCTTAGAGAGACCATCATTGTCAGTGTCATTCTGTCCTAGTCACTTTCAATCTAATCATACACATGCTTTCTTCCTTTCTCTTACTGAAATGTTGTATGTATTCATTTCCTTTTTTTGTGTCTGTCTGCCTTTAAGAGTGTAAGCTCTTCAAGAGGGAGGCCTCATGTGTCTTATTTGCTCTTGCATTCTCAGCATCTGGTATAAAAAGCTTGGTCCAGAGTAGGCACTAAAAATAGTTTCAGAGTGATAAACCGCAAAATAAATATAAATCAAATGGATTCTTTAAAAGAAAGAATGAATAAGACTACTTTTGGAATAAATAACTTCATTTTGGAATGTCTTAGAAACTAAGGCACTGAGGACCTAGTATTTGCAGAGCTCTCATGTTTTCTGCTCTCATAATCGGGAGAGCTGAGAGGACAGTGAGACACTGAGTCTGAGAGGCAAATGGGAGAGATGATATTAATGGGGGGGGGGAAGTATTGAGGGTGAGTGAGAGGTCCAGGTCAGGCACTAGCTCAGCTAGTAATAGCTCCCAACTCTAATTTTGCCTAGATTTTAGCTCTAGCAGGAACCATGACTTTTATTTCTTTAGCATCTGTGTCAGTATGCATAGTAGGTTTTCAAGAAATTCTCGAATTTGTTGAATGAATAAATAAATTTATGAATTGTAAAAACAAATGCAGGAAAAGGAAAGTCTTAAAATTTTTTTGACCGTGACTGATAGTGTAAGTGTCTAGGAAGCAAATGAAAAAAAAACGCACATAAACTAGAAATTATGAGATAGAAACAAGATTGAATTGGATACACAAAGAGAGAGAAGGGAGAGGAGACTGTGAGAAGAGAGAGGAGAGAGAGGAGGGTTTAGGAATAAGAGAATAATTTCTTCTTCTCGTCCTGCTTCACGCCCCCAGAGTTGAATCAACCTCAAAGTTCCTGTTGACCTCAGGAGAGGATTCCAAATACACAAATCAGGAAAACAGAGGGAGGAAAGTCTTTAAATGTTAGACACCAAAAATCCAGCTTGAGGACATCTTATTTTTTTCTCAATCCAAATCAGATATGCTATGACATGTAAAAGGAAACTGATGATGGCGTGAAGCATGAGTGTGTTATCTGATTGTGATACTCAGGACAGATCTGTCTATGTAGAGATTGTACTTCTGCTGCTGTCTATTTTCGGGAGCTTCTGGATTTGTATCTAAAAGTGATATCTGGAAAAGAGATAACAATTTGTGCTCACATAGCACTTTTCATCCAAAGGTCTCAAAGCCCTTTACAAAGAAATAAATATTATTATCCCAGATGGAACAACTCAGACAGAGGGGCTGCTGCCCTTTTCAGGCAGTGGAAGTGGAAGCTCTTGGACTCCTGACATAGCTGTAGGCCATAAATTATTGCATCAGGTCCTCTCTTAATTGGGAGCTGGGACTACCAGTGGTGTGACTTTTTTTTTTTTTTTTTAAATCTAAAGTAGGACATCAGGTTCTACCCTTAAGAATTTCAGCATGTGTTCAAAACCTTTGAAAATGGGTAGTTTTAAAACTGCTGAATTTGGGGTAAAGTATGGCTACTGAAACTAAGAAAATTGGTTATTCTAGTCAGACTAATAATAGCTAAGATGTGCCAAGCATTATTCTAAGTGGGCTATATATGTTATTTTATTTAAGACTCACAACAATTTTGATAAAGTAGGAACTATGATCGCTTTACTCATTTTATTCAGTTGAGCAAACCAAGACAGAAAGTGAAGTAATTAGGCCAAATATCACTTATGCAAGTGGCAGAACTGGAATTCAGAGGTAGGCAGTTTGAGTCCACTGCCCACACTCAGCCAGTTACTCTGTGTCAGGTACTGAATCCTCACAAAACCCCTAAGAGCTAGGGCTATTACCCAGTTGTATTGGAGAAGGAAACTAAGGCTCACAAAGGTGAAGTGGCTTGCCCCGGCCCACATTCCAGTAGGGGTAGAGCCAGGATTTTAAAATGCAGACAAAAGCGCACTAGTGCTGTGTGACCCTGAGCAAATAAAATAATCTCTATGGTCTCTATGTCTTCCTCTGTGAAAGGAGGGCATTGGGCCACAGTGATGCTAAAGTCCTTCCCAGTGCTAATATTCTCAGATTCTCAATATCTGTTTTCTACCTAGTGCCTTGCTTGAAAAATCCTTGGAGGAAAAGAAATTAACCACACAGAACCTGAGAGTGACTCTGGAAGCCAAATTTAGAAAACAGACCTCAAAAGGAGAAAAAATAAGTTTGCAAAATGTCTTTCTTCAGAAAATGAGACTGTCCTGCAAAGTGTTTGGCTTGATTTGTGAGACTCTTTGACCACAGAAAGGCCTTACACATCTCCCTAATGAGTCAGTTCTCCTGGATGTAGTCAGTCATGTAACCGGGTTCACTGGCCATTTCTGGCCACCGAATTGGCTGAAGCTGGAGGAAGTCCATCTTGTGTGGGAGGGATCTGGGAGAAGAAGCCAAGCTTTTTATGTGGGTGTTCTATCTTGAATTCAGAATGTCTATACCATTCTGTCTACTTCTGTTTTTGTTCTCAGTGATTATTACATAGTGACATAGCCCACTGCTACCATGAACCACTTTTTTTCACAAACTTGTGGGGAACCATAGTGGGTAGTGAACAGGTCTGGCTTCCATTTCTCTGTGTGGTTCTTTTCAAAAGTGTGAGCTTGATCCAAAGAAAACAAAATCATTATCTTGAAGAGATTTCTATACTCCCATGTTTATCACAATGTTATTCACAATAGTCAAGGTATGGAAAGAACTTAAGTGTCCATCAATAGATGAATGGGTAATAATGGATGTGATTATATATATATATATCCAGATGGAGAAAGACAAATACTGCATGGTATCATTATATGTGGAACCTAAAAGAAAAAAGTCATAGAAACAGAGACTAGATTGATTGGTGGTTACCAGGATTTGAGTAGTGGGAGAAGGGGGAGAGGTTGGTAAAAGGATACAAATTTTCAGTTATAAAATGAATGAGTTCTTAAGATCTAAAGTATAACATAGTGACTATAGTTGATAATGATCCTATATAATAAAAGCCTAATATGCTAAGTGTCCGGTCATCCAGTTGTCCGTTCAACCAATCAAAGCATAATATGCTAATGTATGCTAAGGCTGTTCAACTGCTCGCTATGACTTATGCTGACCATCAGGGGGCAGATGCTCCAACCAGTAGGTTACCTTGCTGCTGGGATCAGGCTGATCGGGACTGAGTGAGACAGGCCAGACACGCCCTGGAGCCCTCCCGCAGTCCCTCCCCAGCTGGCCAACTTCCTGCGTCCCTCCCCAGTGCACAAAATTCATGCACTCAGTAGGAGTCCCTCGGCCTGGCCTGTGCCCTCTTGCAATCCGGGACGCCTCAGGGGATGTCAGAGAGCCGGTTTCGGCCTGATGGTGGAATGACTGGTTGCTGTGATGCGCACTGACCACCAGGGGGCAGATGCTCAATGCAGGAGCTGCCCCCTGGTGGTCAGTGCACTCCCATAGGGGGAGCACTGCTCAGCCAGAAGTCGGGCTCACAGTTGGCTAGCACAGTGGCAGTGGCAGGAGCCTCTCCCACCTCCACGGCAGCGCTAAGAATGTCCAACCTCCCCCAAGGGGTCCCAGATTGGAGAGGGTGCAGGCTGGGCTGAGGGGACCCTCCCTCCCCCATGCATGAATTTCATGCATAGGGCTTCTAGTCTAATCTAATAAAAGAGAAACATGCAAATTGACCGTACCATCCGCTACACCCGCAAACCACGCCCACCAGCCAATCAGGAGCAAATATGCAAATTAACCCAACTAAGATGGCAGTGGCTATGGAGCTGGAGCATTGCCCCCGCAATTATAGAAGTTAAATAAATCCCAGATACCTGCTTCCAGCCCTTGGCTGTGGCCAGCCTGAAAACAGCCATCTGCCCCTCACCCAGGCTGGCCAAACCCCCATGGGGTGAGGGTCCCCACTGGGGGGCTTGACCAGCATGCAAACAGCCATCAGCCCCTCACCCAGGCTGGCCAGGCACCCCAGTGGGAACCCCCACCCTGAAGGGGGTGTGGCCAGCCTGAAAACGGCCCTCAGCCCCTCACCCAGGCTTGCCACACCCCCATGGGGTGAGGCTTCCCCGCTGGGGGGCTGATAGTCCTAGAGACAACTGCTTTTCCCACAGATTTTTTTGCACCAGGCCTCTAGTCCTATCTAATAAAAGAGAAACATGGTAATTAGCATACGACCGCTACCCTTCCCATTGGCTAATCAGGGTGATATGCAAATTAACTGCCAGCCAAGATGGCGGCTGGCAGCCAGGCAGCTGACGCGAACAGGGAGGCTTGCTTGCTTCAGTGAAGGAGGAAGCCAAGCTTCCCCGCCTGCCTTGCTGGCCTCTCAGCTGCACTCTAAGCAACATTGTAACAAATATAGAAGCTAAACAAAACCCCGGGCTTCAGCCAGCAGGACCGCAACATTGTTTCAAATACAGAAGGTAAACAAAGGCCAGAAACCTGCTTTCAGCAGCGGAGGTCTCATAGCTGGAGCCGAGCCTCAGAGCTAAAGCTAGCCCAGAATAAAAAAAAAAAAGGAAAAAAGGAGCGGTTGGGAGCTTCAGTTACCCGCCAGCCTGAAAACAGCCCTCAGCCCCTCACCCAGGCTGGCCAGGCACCCCAGTGGGGACCCGGGGACCCCCACCCTGAAGGGGGTGTGACCAGATGCAAACAGCCATCATCCCCTCACCCAGGCTGGCCAGGCACCCAAGTGGGACCCCCACCCTGATCCAGGACACCCTTCAGGGCAAACCAGCCGGCCCCCACCTGTGCACCAGGCTTCTATCCTATATAGTAAAAGGGTAATATGCCTCCCAGCACCAGGATCAGCGGAGCAGCGAGGCCTCCCAGCACCAGCACCGGGATCAGCGTGACAGGGGGCAGCGCCCAAACCCCCTGATCACCCTGCGGCTCTGTGTGTGACAGGGGCAGGGCCACAACCTCCCTATCAGCCCTGCTCTGTTCGTGACAGAGGGGAGCTCCTCAACCCCCTGATCAGCCCTGCTCTGTGCGTGACAGGGGTGAGCTCCCCAACCCCCTGATCGCCCTGTGGCTCTGTGTGTGACAGGGTGCGGCGCCCCAACCCCCTGATCGGCCCTGCTCTGTGTGTGACAGGGGGGAGCTCCCCAACCCCCGATCACCCTGCGGCTCTGTGTGTGAAAGGGTGCGGCGCCCCAAAGCCCCCCATCGGCCCTGCCCTGAGTGTGACAGTGGTGGCGCCCCAACCCCCTGATCTGCCCTGCTCTGTGTGTGACAGGGGGCGGTGCCCCAACTCCCCTATGGGCCCTGCTCTGTGAGTGACAGGGGGGAGCTCCTCAACCCCCGATCGGCCCTGCTCTGTGCGTGACAGGGGGGAGCTCCCCAACCCCCTGATGGGCCCTGCTCTGTGTGTGACAGGGTACGGAGCCCCAACCCCCCTGATGGGCCCTGCTCTGTGCGTGATAGGGGGCAGCGCCCCAACCCCCTATCGGCCCTGCTCTGTGCGTGACAGGGGGTGGCGCCGCAACCTCCCTATCGACCCTGCCTTGAGTATGACAGGGGGCGGTGCCCCAACCCCCCAATCGGCCCTACCCTGAGCCCGACCAGGGGCTGCACCTAGGGATTGGGCCTGCCCTCTGCCACCCAGGAGCGGGCCTAAGCCAGCAGGTCGTTATCTCCCGAGGGGCCCCAGACTGCGAGAGGGCACAGGTCAGGCTGAGAAACCCCCTCTCCCCCCCAAGTGCACAAATTTTTGTGCACCGGGCCTCTAGTATATATATAAAAGCCTAAGTGGCCAGCCAATTGGTAGCTATGATGCACACTGACCACTAGGGGGCAGGTGCTCAATGCACAGGCATGGAAACATGGAACAGATTGATGAATCTCAGAGGGAAGTAGGGAGAGGGGAGGGCAGGAAGAGATTAACCAAAGATCTTATATGCATACTAGAGGTCTCGCAGCCTGGCCTGCACCCTGTCGCAATCTGGGACCCCTCAGGAGATGTTGGAGAGCTGGTTTTGGCCCAATCCCTGCAGGCCATGCCGAGTGACCCCACCAGTGCACGAATCCTTGTGCACTGGGACTCTAGTATTATATAATTGAAATTTGCTAAGAGAGTAGAACTTAAGTGTTCACACACACACACACACACACACACACACACAAAGGTAAATATATGAGGCGATGGGTATGTTAATTAACCCAATTGTAGGAATCCTTTCATAATGTATGTCAAATTATCACCTTGTACACCTTAAATATATTGCATGTTCACTTCTGCAGCACATATACTAAAATTGGAACAATATAGAGAAAATTAGCATGGCCCCTGCACGAGGATGACAGGCAAATTTGTGAAGTGTTCCATATTTTGTGCAATGTCCCAGAGGGCATCCTTGCACTCTTTGATTAGCTCAGAAGAAAGATGAGTCAAAGCACAACGTGTGGCACTCAGTAGCAAAATCATGACTTTTCACCATAAAAATATTTATGTAAGCTGCAATCTGTGAAATGAAAACAAAGCTGAGTTGTACCTAGGTTATTTGTGCTAATGTGTTAACTTGCATTTCTTTCATAAACCTTAGACATTCTGAAATAGACTTATTTAAAAATAAATTACAATTTTGTCAATCAAACCTCAATAAGGCTAGCCTAATGAAAATGAATAAATAATAGAGAGGTAAACCTCAAAAGTGTGAGCTTGAGTTTGTGATAAATCAGTTTAGTGTTCTTTGGAAAGGCATTTAAATTCTCTCAGTGTCTCAATTTTCTTCACCTTTTTGTAAAATGGTGCTTATATCACTTGCTCTCTAGTGCTGCAAATTTCAAATAGTCTGATGTTGGTGGAAGTAGTTTGGAGAGATTAGAGACCTCTCAGATGACAATGCAAGAGAGGCTGAGAGATGCCTCTCATTCAAAGACTTGCTGGTGCACAAAGTAAGCATTTCAACAATGGGCAAGCCTAAATGGGAACCCCCATTCTGTCATTTGGGCAAGTTATTAAACTTCCAGAAGTCTCTTCAATTTGTAAAATGCAATGTCATTGAGTAATGGAAATATAGACACAATAGGCCACTAATATATGGTAGCTATTACTATTTTTATTATCAATTATTGAATTTATGATAAAGAGTTAGCAGGTTTAGAATATCAAGCTTTATTTTCTAAGACATGCATATTAATCCACTTTATCCTCAGGAAAAAGTCAATATACAATTAGGCTGTCCTAGGAAACCAAATACCCTGCTTGTTTATACTAAATGCCTGAGGCTAATTCTGGAAGCTTGTCCTCGTACGCATCACACCTTGAGGAAAACTGGACAGGCACCTTTCTTCCCTTTAGAAGTCTCTGCCTAAGTCCCCACCTTCTGTAGGGATAGTGGTTTTGGGATTTCAAAAGTAACTTTTGCATGCTCAAGAAGGTAATAATTCCCAACCTTTTAACCATTAGAATCTTATTTTTTTTACATATATTTTTTATTGATTTCAGAGAGGAAGATAGAGGGAGAGAGAGATAGAAACATCAATGATGAGAGGGAATCATTGATCAGCTGTCTCCTGCACACCCCCTATTGGGGATCAAGCCTGCAACCTGGGCATGTGCACTAAACCAGAATCAAACCTGGGACCCTTCAGTTCACAGGCTGACACTTCATCCACTGAGCCAAACCTGCTAGGCCAGAATCTTTTTTTTTTTTTTTAAATATATTTTATTGATTTTTTACAGAGAGGAATGGAGAGGGATAGAGAGTTAGAAACATTGATGAGAGAGAAACATCAATCAGCCGCCCCCTGCACACCCCGTACTGGGGATGTGCCCGCAACCAAGGTACATGCCCTTGACCGGAATCGAACCTGGGACCCTTCAGTCCGCAGGCTGATGCTCTGTCCACTGAGCCAAACCGGTTAAGGCCAGAATCTTTTTTTAAGGTAAGAAAAATTTTAAGGAATCCCTTGAAAATAGTTTTACTTTTTAAAGTCGATTCCCCCCCCCCCCTTTCTTTTAAGTAGCTTATGATTGAGAAAATACATGATAAAAATTAAGCAACACAAAATAATTAAGCAACAGTAAAAGTTTAGAGGACCCCCTCTTCAAAATGTTTTTGAATAGGTAGTATATGAACTTGATATAAATTCACAAGTTACAAAAGGGAGTACCATGAAAAGTATCCCTCTTGTACCCCATTCCTCAGTCACACAGTACCCTTTCCAGAGCCAACTATTGTTTTAATTACTACTGTCTTTTCAAAGGTAATTTATGCTCTGCAAATATTTATATATTTATATATGTTTAAAAAAGACAAAAATGGTAGCGTATCTTGACACTCTTCCTCACCTTGATTCAGTCATCTTCATCCTAGACAGTCTTGTTATACTTTAAAATAGAAAAAAAGAGAGAGAATGATTTTTGTTTTGTTTTGTTTTGTTTGTTTTTGGTAAATCATCACCTGAAGATATTTTTCCCATTGCCTATTTTAGAGAGAGTGGGAGGGAGGGAGAGAGAGAGAGAGAGAGAGAGAGAGAGAGAGAGAGAAGAGGAGAGGAGAGAGACACATCGATTGGTATGGGACCTTGATTGGAAATCAACCCCTCAGTGGGCAGGCTGATGCTCAAAACCTACCAGGGCAAAAATATGTGTTTTTTAAAAATCCTCCCCCCAAGGATATTTTTCTATTGTTTTTAAAGAGAGTAGAAGGGAGGAGGGGGGAGAGAGAGAGAGAGAGAGAGAAACATCAATGTGAGACACATTGATCTGTTGCCTCCTGCACATGCCCAGACTGGAGCTGGGTATTGAACCTGCAACCCAGGTATGTGCCCTTGACCGGGTATCAATCCTGTGACCTTTTGGTGTGAGGGCTAATGCTCTAACCACTTAACTACTTTGGCCAAGGCAAGAATATATATGTATTTTTATTCCTCCCAGTGGTATCTACTAATGAAAAGTTGCATTGCATTTTCATTACAAATAATTTTTTAAATTGATTTTAGAGAGAGGGGTGGAGAGAGATAGAGAGAGAGGGAGAGAGAGAGAAGTTTTGTTTCCACTTATTTATGTATTCATATTCATTGGTTGATTCTTGTAGGGGCCCTAATAGGGGATTGAACCCACAACTGTGACATATTGGGCTGACGCTCTAACCAACTGAGCTACCCAGACAGGGCTGCAGTACATTTTTACACATACAGATAGTCTTAGTGTGCAATAACTACACACCATGTAGATTCTCAGCTCTTAGATTGAAAATCACTGGTATAAGTAAAATATCAATAATATTCAACCTTAATTTTGGTCCTTACTCTGCACCAGGCATTGTTCTAAACCAGGGGTGGGCAAACTTTTTGACTCGAGGGCCACAATGGGTTCTTAAACTGGACCGGAGGGCCGGAACAAAAGCATGGATGGAGTGTTTGTGTGAACTAATATAAATTCAAAGTAAACATCATTACATAAAGGGTACGGTCTTCTTTTTTTTTAGTTTTATTCATTTCAAACGGGCCGGATCCGGCCCGCGGAGGTAGTTTGCCCATGGCTGTAAGCACTCTACACTTATCTTACATAATCTACATCCTTCAAATCCTTTTCCTCTCAGTTTAAATGTTATCTCCTCATAGTAGCCTTCCCTTATCCAAGTAGACCTACCCTCTCCCCTTTCTATTATTCCCTATCATTTCATCCTGTGTATTTCCTTCAGGACACATATCACCCTAAGTAGTTTAGTTACCTATTCATCTACTTGTTTACTGCTGTCTTCCCAACTAGAGTATGAACTTTGAGAGCAGACGGTGTCAGTTTGGTTCACTGCAGTCTTACCCAGTGACCAGTACTGTGCTTAGCACAGAGGGGCCATTCTATTGGATATTCGTTGAATATGTACATAATGAGCAAAAAACCCAACTTTATGTAGTAGACCCTCTTATTACCGCCACTATATGGATGAGGAAACAGGCCTGGAGAGTGAAATAGACTCATTCCAACGTTAGTAAGTTAAAAAAATTGGACTGAAGCCTAGCTCTGCTTGACCCCAGAGCACAAGCTCTTCCCCACTATTTTGGTCTCAGAAACAGAAGATTGAGTACAGTCTTGGCTGTGTGTGATCTTGACTAAGTCCCTTTTTCTCCCTGGGACTATTTCTTCCACTAAAAACTGAGAGGGTGGAGTTAGTGGTCTTCTTTATAGCGATGTACAAGACCTGTGATCTATGAAATGAAAAGGGGGACAATGAAGGAGCCAACAAGATGGGCTGTGCCTTTAAAAGAGCTGATTTTCAGTTCACTAAAGATTTGCTCCTCATTATTCTATGCCAGGAACCGTGTTAGATGTCCCTTTGGATAGGAATCCAAAGACTAATAGGACATAGTCCCCACTGTTAAGATGACTGTTCTGATGGTCTAATGCAGCCTGGCTAACAGTGTAAGTCTGATGCTTAACGTATAGTGTGCTTGAAGTACAGTTGCTTAAAGGACAGTATGAGGCACATGGTAACATGGAAGAGGAAGAATTAGTCTCATCATGTATGTATATGGGAATAGAAGGGAGGGGTGAGATATAATGCTGAGCTGAGCCTTGGGGAAAAAATAGTTTTCTACATGGACACAGGCGATAGAGTGGTGAAAGCCTGGGGCGGGGGGTGGGGGGGCGCGTAGAAGGGGTCAATGGGGGGAAGAAGGGGACATATGTAATACTTTCAACAATAAAGATTTAATTGCCCGGCTGGTGTGGCTCACTGGTTGAGCATCAACCTATGAACCAGGAGGTCACAGGTTCATTTCCCAGTCAGGGCACATGCCTGGGTTGCAGGCTCAATCCCAGTGTGGGATGTGTAGGAGGCAGCAGATCAATGATTCTCTCTCATCATTGATGTTTCTGTCTCTCTCCCTCTCCCTTCTTCTCTGAAATTAAAAAATATATATTTTTTAAAGATTTAATTTTAAAGAGGAAAAAAAAGAGAATAGTTTTCTAGGTGAACAAGATGGTGGTGAGACTTCCTGGACATGAGACATTACGTGCAGAAGCACACCAAGAAACAGTGCAGTGTGCTGAGGGTTGTTAGGGTAAGTGTTTGGCTTTCAGAGTGTGGAGATGGTTAGGTTGAGAGAGCCCATGAAGAGTCATGCTGAAGAGCTTGGACTTAATTCCTGAGAGCAGAGGCATTAGCATATCATATTTACATTCTGGCAGTAATGTAATCATTCTGGCAGCAGATGATGGAGGAGGGTGATGAGGTGAGGTATAGAAACTGGTTAAGAGGCTTTGCAGTAGTCCAGGTGAGGGATGATGAGCACCTGGACCTACAGTATTCATGGCAGAGTTGGAGAGAAGCTATATAAATCGAAGACATTTTAAAATGCAGAGCCAAAGGATTTGGTGATTGATTAGATGAGGAAAAATAAGACAAGAATAAATGATTTATTGGAATAGATTGGGTTGCCAAGTATAAAAAGGTGCCATTAATAATTACAGGGAATTTGGAGTGGGGTGGGAGATAATGCTGCTGGCTTTGGGCATGCTAAGTTTGAGGACTTAGACAGCCAGGAGGAAGGGTCCTTCTTTTCCAGAATGATAGTCCTAGCCTAAGTCAGACATCCTTGGGCCAGTCTCCTGAAATAAAAGTCTCCAAAGCCTCACTGGAGTTCCTGAGCTGAACACCCTTCAAGCATATAAGCTGCATATTGAAAACTTCCTGGACCTTTACTCATAGGAAGAGAATAGATCATGGACTTGCTTTTTAAAATCAGATACTGACTCCAGTGGAGCAAACTCTCCTGCCTCTTATAAGCACCACACTTTTAAAATAAGCCAGCTCTGGCTCTCAGGTGGGCTCCAGGAAGCCCCCATCTCCTTAGGGAGCGGCCTTTTAAAAGATGGAGTTGCAGCCCTGGTCAGTGTGGTTAAGTGGTTATTAGAGCGTCGACGGGTGCACTGAAGTATGGTAGATTCAATTCCCAGTCAAGGGCAGGTATCTGGGTTGCAGGTTCATCCCAGACTCCGTGACTAGGGGTGAGTGTGGGAGGCAACCAATCCATGTATCTCTCACATTGATGTTTCTCTTTCTCTCTCTCGCTCTCTCTCTCTCTCTCTCTCTCTCTCTCTCTCTCTCCCTCTCCCTCTCCCTCCCTCCCTCCCTCCCTCCCTTCCTCCCTCCCAACACTTACACTCTCTCTAAAAATCAATGGAAAAAAATATCCTCGGGTGGGGATTAACAACAACAAAAAGATGAGGTTGCAGCCTGGCCCCCCTGGTAGCTGGAGAGAACCCAGATCTTGGGGGGCTGGACCCTCTCCCAACCACCAATCCTGGTATGGTGTTCTCAATGCCAAAACAAGACCCCATGTAGCCCCAACTCTTTGCAAAAGACGGGACTGAGATCCCCAGCACTCACCTGGCGGTGGCAGGGCCTAGCACATGGGCTCGAAGAGGGGCCGTCCTTTAGGGTCCTCCCAGGGAAGGGGACAACCCAGGAGGCGGGAGCCTACAGCCGGTGGCCAAAGGCAGGGGAACGCCCTGTTTCCCACTCCCCGAGTTCATAGGAGGGTGCCAGAATCCGTTATCTCTACTCCGCCCCCTCTTCACGCACTACTCCACTGTCACGCCGATAAATCCCGGGAGCAAAGGGTAGCACGATCCTTTCCGCGCCCCTGCGGGCCCAGGAGCTGGGCGCTAAAGCAGTGCAGTCCCCAGCTTCCCCTGCAGAAGCCGCGCTCCTCGCTTGGTCCGGAGGTAGAGGGGGCGCGAGAGAGCAAGTGGGCGGGTGTCCCATCCTCCGCATCCTCCTCCAGGTCCTGGCGCGCAGGGTGGGAGCGCTGCGCCGCTCCGCGCTGCGCACCGCGGCCCGCTTGCCGCCTGCCCCTTGCCCAGCTGGGCCACGTCCCCGGGCTGCGGGTGGAGGGCTACGAGGCACTAACGTTACGCTGTTTCCGGTTTTTCAGCAGGCTCTGTTTCCCCTCCCAAGGCGGCGGCTGAGCGGCGGAGCCCCCCAAATGGCCTGGCCAGATGCGGCAGGTTTGCTGCTCAGCGCTGCCGCCGCCGCCACTGGAGAAGGCTCCGTGCAGCAGCTACAGCGACAGCAGCAGCAACAGCAGCAGCAAGAGGAGCAGCAGCAGCAGCGAGAGCAGCAGCAGGAGCAGCAGCAGCAGCAGCCACAGCAGCATCTCCCGTCCCGCTGCGCCCCCAGAGCCGCGGCCGCCGCAACAGCCGCAGCCCCGCAGCCCCGCAGCCCGGAGAGCCGCCGCCCGCACGCGAGCCGCAGCCGCCGGCGGCATGAGGCGCGACCCGGCCCCCGGCTTCTCCATGCTGCTCTTCGGTGTGTCGCTTGCCTGCTACTCGCCTAGCCTCAAGTCGGTGCAGGACCAGGCGTACAAGGCACCCGTGGTGGTGGAGGGCAAGGTACAGGGGCTGGCGCCGGCCGGCGGATCCAGCTCCAACAGCACCCGTGAGCCGCCCGCCTCGGGTCGAGTGGCGCTGGTGAAGGTGCTGGACAAGTGGCCGCTCCGGAGCGGGGGGCTGCAGCGCGAGCAGGTGATCAGCGTGGGCTCCTGTGCGCCGCTCGAAAGGAACCAGCGCTATATCTTTTTCCTGGAGCCCACGGAGCAGCCCTTAGTCTTTAAGACGGCTTTTGCCCCCCTCGACACCAACGGCAAAAACCTCAAGAAAGAGGTGGGCAAGATCCTGTGCACTGACTGCGGTGAGTCGCCCCCTCTCTCTGCTGGAGAAAGGGGGGAGGGGCGAGGCGGTGGAGAATGGGGGTGGGGCGGGGAGGTGCTGCAGGTGCCCAGGCCGGGCAGAGCCTCACTGCTGGGGGTGGGGCCGCCCCTGGGCAGGGCGGCTGGCACGGGTGGATGAGGGGTTTGAGATTAGGGAGAAGGAGGATCAGGCTCAAAGTGTGCCAGGGGTGGGGACGGGCGGGGGGAGGCGCTGGCCTGTGCCAGCAGGGATCTGCGGCTGATGTATGGCATGTGGGGCTGGAAAGCTGCCATCATAGCCCAGTAGAGGCAGGAAAAATGGAGAAGTCCGGTGGTGTTGGCCCGAGGCTCAGTGGATCAGGAGTGACCCTCGGAGGCCTTGCCCGTTCTGCTCCCACGGGCCTGCCTTGGCCAGGTTGGCAGGGTCTGCAGGAACAGCTGGGCAGACTCCCAGGCTGTGAAGGCCTCCGCTTAGAAGTTCTCCTAGGCGGGCCCCCGCCCCCTCCTCCTCCTCCTGGCTTCTCAGGTCTGCTCATCCACACCTCTGGCGCAGGCAGAGTTGGACTTTTTCTGCTACTGTTTTCTGTTGCCCATGTGGCTCAGGTTTTATTTTCCATCGTGATGTTCTCAATCGTGTTGCCTGCTCAGCGGGTAGCACAGCCTTCTGTTAACCTCCAGGACTAGCTAGCAGACATTCTTCGGGCTGTTTCTGCGAGATCCTACTAGGTCTGTTAATAGTGATAAGGATGAAATAGAGTAACTTCTGCCCAATGCTGTAAGTTCAGCTCTGACATCTTACTGGCAGGATGTATTGACTGCACCTCTCATCTTCATGATGTTGGTGCTGCACAGGAATGCAGGTGATAAGAAACAAAACATAGAAATCTGTAGATCTGTGTAGCTGGGGATGGAGGTCTCCCATGACAAAAGTGAAAGAAATGTCAGTTTAAGGATTTTTTCTTCTTGTCCCTGAGTCTAGTACTTACTTCTCAGGAAGATAAATTTAAACCAAATTGTCCTTATATTGAAGTATTTGGTGTTAGCTTGTCTTATGCTTATTCATGTTGGGGTTTCACTTAGTCCTGTCTGAGGCTGAATTTGGTGCTTGTGGTGTGACTCTGAGCGTGTAATCACTGAATTGTGATAGATGTCCTGGACTGCCACAGAAGTTGGTATGCTTACCCAGTTTACTGATTCTGGGTAGTGTAACAAGGCTTTGAGTAAGTTGCAAAGAATGTGGAACAGCTCACTGGAAGTTTTGCTGCCTTCATTTTTCTAGTTCAATGCCTTTTGCTTGTGGAAGCTTTCCTACTCCTGGCTCTCCCACTATTACCACCATCCCCGTCCTTCAAAAGACACATTTTAGTTTAGTGCTTGGGAGAATATCTACTTTACTTTAATGAGAAGAATCTTGCAGTGTTCTTTCTTTCTTTCTTTCTTTCTTTCTTTCTTTCTTTCTTTCTTTCTTTCTTTCTTTTTCTTGCAGTGTCTTAGAAGGGAAAAACATTTGGTGATAATAGCAGTTTCCGTCTCTGACATTGTTTTGTGGAATATTGTTGACTGCTCTTTAATGTTGGTTTTATGTTCTGAAATGTTTTATGATGACAAGTGGAGACCAGTTAAGAATTTTTAATTTTTTATTCTGCTAAGTATTTTATCTGAGATCCCCTGGGGAGCTATGGAACTGTATTGTGCAATGGGAAATAGATAGTAAAAACATTTATTGAACCTTGTCCAAGGGCAGCTTCTGTTTTGGATTTCGGGCGAGTTGCTCCTGAATATGCACAGAGCACATTGCCAATCTCATCCACTTAGTCCTGATGGTAATTGTCAGATAACCCCATAGGGTGGCTGGCTTCTCTATTTCCAGTCCCCCCGTTCCCCCACATCATACCTTGTTTGTTCTAGTGAGTGTTTAAGAATTGAATATAGAGATCATGAAAGATTTGGGGTCAGAAATATAGTCTGCTTCTAGGTTATGGTCATCTCATGATTAAAATAGCATGTGTAGTACAGTTCTTAAAGAGATAAATTTAGGACTGCAATCACTGCTAAAAAAAAGGTCCTCACACATCACAAATTATCAAGGAGCAGGAATGGTATGGAGGTAAACATTTTAGAACTCAAAAATATTTGCTTTGAATTGATAGTACATAGATACATGTCAGTTTTGGAGGGTTATATAAAGGGAGTAGAAATTAAAGGACATGTTTGTGAGAAGAAACTTGTAAAACTGGTGATAATATGCCAGAAGAGCATAAACTGCATTTTCTTATTTTCTATTATGTGGTTAAAGAAAACATGCACTGGTAATGGTATATTAAATAAGGAAACAACATCTTCCTTGTGCTCAGCAGGAAATAACTAACAAATTCATTTTCTGTTTTCTATCTCTAAAGAAAGCCCTCTGGGCCTCAGGGTCATTGGGAACTTTTTCTCCTTGGAGCACATTTACCCATTGCAAAATAGGGAAACTGGCATTTGGAGACTGTCATCAGGGCCGTTACATTGAGCAACTGTGGTTGAATAGTTACTTTGTTTAGCCAGTTCCAGCTCTAAATGTGTCTAGGTTCTGAAAGGTGTGGCTCCTAGGGAGAGCTAGAAAGTTGTGTTTTGGTGGGCTAGGACTTTGGGATAGCATACTGTATAGAGGAAAATATTGTGCTTAACAGTTGCCACATGCCTTGGTAGCATCCACTGAGGGGTCATACTGGACCCCTTCCACAAGGTCCTCAGCAATGGCTAATTTTACTGCAACTGTGAAATGTTGATTTGAAGTCTGTACCGTCCTCCTGGTAATCGTCAGAGGGGCATTTTTACAGACCTAGCGTGTGTCATTCATCCAAAAGAACTACCTCTGGTGGCAAAGAGTTGAATAAAATCTTTGCATCTCTGAGAAGATTGCAACACTATAACTAGTTGCTCATATATATATATATATATATATATATATATATATATATATGATTTTAAACGGTTTTCTTATTGGCAGGATATAGTAGATAGCATAAAAAAAAAAGCTCATTCTTCCTTTGTGACTTTCTGATATGAAGTTTTCTTCCAAAGTATAGTGTACTTTGTTGTTGAAGATGGAAAAGGTGTATTCCTGGGGGATATCACATTCTTTAGGGTAGTTTTTAATTAATTTGACACCTAGATTCACATATTAGAGAAAGGTGGTCCACAAAATTCAAAAGCAACTGCATATTTTTAAAATGCTGTTTATTTAAAGAATCTTTGCTTCCCCAGCCAGCTGGAAACCCAGCTGTGCTACAGCTTGAAGGTGGGAAAGTGAAACTAGGTTAGAAACTGACCGGGGCGGCTCAGTGGTTGAGCCTGGACCTATAAACCAGGTGGTCACGGTTTGATTCCCAGTCAGGGCACAGGCCCAGATTGTTTGGTTGTTTCTTGTATGTGCCCTGACCAGGGATCAAACCTGCAACCGTGGGGTATCAGGGCGATGCTATCACCAACTAAGCTAACAGGCCAGGGCTATCTTTGAGTTCTTGTTTCTCCTTGCTCTCCTATCCCCAGCATTAGATGCTGCCCCTGGCTTATAGTGGGACTCTCATAAGTGTCTTTTGAATGGATGAAGTCAAGTGAGGTTAAAAAAGCAAGCCTCTATTAATACTGAAACAGTCTTAACTTGCAGATCTGTGACACTGCGTATTGTGCTGAAAAGCTGAGTTTGATGATAGCCTTTACCTGTGCTGTGGGAACCTTTCTTCCAAAGGAGTCATTGTCAGCTAGAGTACTTAACCCAAAGTGCTTAATCATTGTGCTGATTAGCATTAATGGGATTTGAGCTGTGGAGAATAAAGGTCTTGCTGGCTGGAGAAGAAAACCATCCAGTAAAATGCCTATCAGTTTGAATTAACAAATGGTAAACTACAGAGAGTGGTATATTAACTAATGGGGTGATTAACTTCCTCTTGGTCCCAATCCTCTTTACCATCTTATATTATTGAGGACATTTTAAATTTATTTCCTAACAGCAAATACATCAAGTTAGCTTTTTTCTTTATACAATTGTATTTATATTTTTGAATATATAACACACATATATGGCTCAAAATTTACATGATAAGAAGTCTTCTTCTCACTCCCTCCTCAGCTATCTGGCTCTAAGGCAGCTGTAAAATAACATTATTAAAATGTGTATTTCTCTAAAATCAGAATGTTTTCCAAGTAGTCATATATTTTTTTTAACAGATGGAGAATATTAATTTTGCCATTAGGATAATCTTATAGTAAATTCTTCACATGCAATATTTTTTTTACTCTAACCCAAGATCTTAACCAGTACCCTACCTCACAAATATAACCTAGGGTCAGGAGTGAAAATACCAACTTACTTCTTAGATACTTTTCCATTAAGAAGTTTTCCATGACAATTAATTTTGTGAGTGAGTCTTAACTGGGATGCTCAAAGGAGAGAGCCAAAGATTTGATACTGAGCTTTGGGGCTGCAGTTGTGCCCATACAGCAGTTCCTACTGTTTCACATTCTTGCTAATCTCACAATAGCATCCATGTGGGAAATCACAGGATTCCATATATGGAAAGAGAAAACTCCACAGTGCCTGATTGCTTTGATTTTCATTTAGAAGCCAAAGACCCAGTTGCTGGTGAAGAGTTTGATTTTGACTATATTCCTTTACAGCTGATTTTGACTAGATTCCAGGGTGAATTAGCCCCTCAAATACTAGTTTGAAGTACTGTGTTTAAGGTAACTGATTTGAACGTAGCATTAAAATGTCAGAGGATCAGGGAGTTGCCATTTGGATAAATGGGGAAAACACAAATACACAAATCTAAACAGTGAGAAGTCTTAATCCTCTTAATCATTTTGGTTTCATGGTCTGTGACAGTTTTGAACATTAATTTGGAAAAGGAATGATGATGTCAGTATCAATGAAGTCCCCTTCCTGCGCCCCCCCCCCCCCCCCCTCCTTGCAGTCTTCAACAACTTGTTCCTGAGTTCTCTTCAAGGTCTAAAGTGCTGTTAGTATAATTTACATATACAACGGTAAAAGAAATTTCCCCCCAAATTTTGAGTTTGGTTGGATGTCTGTGAAATGGGGATTTTTGTCTCACTTGTTTCTAGTGATTTAACCTTCCTCTCCCACTTTATTGGAATTTGTACATAGAAATATATCCAGTTCATGAATTTCAAGAGATGATATAGGAAGTCTTTAGAAAACTGGGGAAAGTTGACTGGTGGAAATACTAAATTATGACAAGTTTGAAAAAAATGACTGTCTTAATTGAAATGAAAGCCGAGTCCTTTAAAAAGAATCGCACACAAATGAGTCGTGGTGAGCTCCACAGAAAGCTGTAGGAACTGAAGCAAACCTGGAGGGCCATTAAAGGCATTAGGATGACATGAAAGAAGACCTGCTGTACCTGGGCAAAGGCTGGCCAGCTTTGCCAACCTGGGGTCAAAAAGATAGGTTCACACGGACTTGAGATCATTTGCTGCTAATCAGCAGTGATGTTTTTGGTAATTATGAAATGAGGTTAACGTAAAGGCACCTTCTTTCTCTGGCTAGTTGCTGCCAACAGAGTGTGGCATACAAGCTTTGTTCTACAATAACATTCCCTTCCCACTTTATACATGCAGTGAAATCCAAATAGCCTCTCCAGGGACCTTCCCTGGGACAGAGCCTGTAAGCTCTTCTCTGTGCCTCCGATCAGGACCTGATTGTGCTGCTTGCCTCCTGGGGTGGGGCTGGAGGTGGCTAACATTCCATTTGCCCTTGCAGACCTCTCCAGAGTGGCTGAGGCACAGGATTCCTAGCAGGTTTCAGTATTCTGCTAGCAACGTCGCCCCCCAAGACATGATGTTTGGGTTACTTTTTATTTTCTCTTTAGAAACAGAATCCTAAATGGTTCTCTTTTTCCTTCACAGATTTCCTGCCCTGTGTTGAGGACATTGGCTCCCCCTCCTCTTTCCTTCCCTGGTCTGTTTATACAGACTGAGGATTTGTCTTTGTCCTTTAGGCTGGGATGTTTTACTTGGTCTTGATCTTGATCTTGGTCCAACTAATAGAAGCCAAGCTGAACTAACATTCCTCAGAACCGAGTGAATGAGAGAAAGGTCACCGCATAGCTAAATACCTGGTCCAGCCCATGGGAAAGTCAGGACACCATTCATTCGATTGTGGCAGTGATGTAATTTGGTACCCCAAGGTTGTACTACTAAAAAAGCTTCCTTTCAATTCTATCTTTCAAATGTTTGCTTCAACAAATATTTGAATATGTGCTCTGTGTCAACAACTAGGAGCCTTAGGGAAGTTGTATCAGACACAGTCTTTGTCATCAAGGAGCTTACAGTCTAGAACCGTGGTCGTCAAACTACGGCTCTTTGGCCCCTTGAGTGTGGCTCTTCCTAAGCCTTAGGAGTACCCTAATTAAGTTAATAACATTGTACCTACCTATATAGTTTAAGTTTTAAAAATTTGGCCCTCAAAAGAAATTTCAATCGTTGTACTGTTGATATTTGGCTCTGTTGACTAATGAGTTTGCCGATCACTGGTCTAGAAGTATAAAGATAGAATATTAGTAGTCATTCAATCCAGAGTATGATGAATGCCATAAGATATACCAACATACAGCCCTGGCCGGGTAGCTCAGGTGGTTAGAGCATTGTCCCGATATGCCAAGGTTGCAGGTTTCATCTGCAGTCAGGGCACATACAAGAAGCAACCAGTGAATGCATAAGTAAATGGATCAACAAATCAATGCACTGTCTCTCTGTCTCCATTTCTCTCTCTCTCTCTCTCTCTCTCTCTCTCTCTCTCTCTCTCTCTCTCTCTTTCTCAAGTCAATAAATAACAACAACAAAGATATACTAACATATTGCTTTTGGGAGGAGGGGAAGAGTCATAAAGGGAAGATTATACCTGGTTAGAGAATTAAGGAAAGTTTCTTGGAGAAGTAGTTTGAGATAGGATTCTAATAAAGATAGATGAGGTGGAGGTGGCTTAGGGATAGAGAGGAAATTGACTGATTAAATCTACTGAATGCAGAGAGAGCAGTGTTCTCAGTAGCAGAGGGATGTGCTTGTAGTACAGAAAATAACCAGGGTGAAAGAGAAATGGACAGGTATTCCTCATTTTTTCTTATTCTTGGAGTTTTAGTATTTATGGCCTGTATCAATTATATGACACTTATCAATTTAATGCCATGCATTTTAATTATTTTTGATGGGTCAGTATCTTATATCCTTCATCTTATTGTAAGATTTTTGGGAGCAGTAACTTAAAATATGGTTAAGTAAATATTTGATTAAGAAGGGAGTGAGCCCTTTTGCTTTCTCTACTGACCACTTATGACCTAGACAAATTTCAGGGTTCCTTAAATGACATCCCAGGCTAAGTGATAGATCAATCATGAAGAGCATATTCAGAGATTTTGATAAAGAACAGAAATTTTGCTTTTCAGTTATGATTTCTTTTCCATGGTAGTCCATCGTCTTATTTCCTTGCAAGTAATTCTTCTCAAGTTTTAGAATTATCTCTAGGTGGTTTCCCTCACACACATCAATATTTTGGCTTGTATTTCCTTTCTGTCTTGGTTAGTTAGCATTCTGTAAAATTGTCCAGTTTTACATGCTATGTGAGCTTTATGGATAGTCTCCATTCTAGTCTATCATTCAAATATTCAATTAGACTGTTACTCTGGCCATTCATGCTTCAAGTTGAATAGCTTAAGAGGTAAGAGGTCTGACCAGGTGTCTCTGTAGTAAGCAGAGGTGGTTGTACCTTTTTGCCTAGTAGGCAGCTTGGGGGAGTCTGGAGGTCAGTTCTGGTTCTTAGATCTTTCTTTTTTCTAAAAGCATAGGGAGTGGGAACCCAATGCTTCTTCATGTGCTGTGCAGAAGTATCTAGTGGGGGGTCACGGAGCGGGGCTCTCTAGAGGGAGTTCTCCTCTAGCTCAGAAGTCCTGAGGACCACTAGTCATCACCTTGCAGAAGGCTCAGGGTTTGTCTTTGGCCTCAGCTTCCTCAAGTGAGGGTCCCTCAGCTTCCTCAAGTCAGGGTCCCTCCCACTGGTGCCTGTGGCCATTAGTATAATCTCAATATAGTACCCCATCATGTCGCTTAGGCCAGTAATGAATTTCACAAGCACTGCCCAATCAATGACTCTATTCTGGAGTAACTTTGTATGGCTTTAGAGTTTATTTACTAGTCAGGATGAACAAGTAGCTTCACTTGATGATCTGTCCTGTTTGAATTTCTGTCTCTGAATGAGAAAAACCAGCAGGGCTGCAGCCAGTGCAGCTTTCCCAGAATTGTCATTGGTTGATTGGATTCGAGGGAGTGGGGTGGGAGGGGGGAATAACAAAAAGAATAGCTTTTTTAAAAGGAAAAAAAGAGTCTCAGATCACGACATGACCCAATTGTCACAGAGTGAACCCAAGGCCCACAGGTGAAAAGCTTATTTTAAAGGACACTGGGGCTTCCAAAGGCAGCCTGTCAGACTGCTTACTCCTAATTGTGTTTTTGTTTTTGTTAATTAAGTATATTTTTATTGATTTCAGAGAGAAAGGGAGAGGGAGAGAAAGATAGAAACATCACTGATGAGAGAGAATCATTGACCAGCTGCCTCCTGCACGCTACCCACTGGGGATCAAGCCCACAACCTGGGCATGTGTCCCTATTGTGAATTGAACCCTGACCTCCTAGTTCATAGATGGATGCTCTACCATTGAGCCATGCTGGTTGGGCCAGTTGGTTTCCTTTTTATAGTCTGTTTTATTTCTGAGATCCTCTTACCTGGGGTTGTATTTCTCCCACTTTATCCCTCTGTGCTCCCCACCTTCCTATTTAGGGCTGCTGCCATACTTGCTTTTGTTATAAATGTAACAGCCATTTCTTAGCCCCATTCCCAAGAACCAGAGGAGTTTCCAGAAATTTCTAGTACAAAGTTTCCTTCCTTGGACTTTAAGGTCTGATAGATTTTGTGGAAAGTAGCAACAAGGCCTGGGATTGGTACCTATGAGGGTGGAACCACATTTGACAAATCTGGCTAAATTTCTTTCAGGTCCAGTTCTTTTGGACAAAACATGAGGTTTTTCCAAGAAGGCCTCTCCCATATTGCCGAGCCACATTTTTTAAATTTTTATTGATTTTTTAGAAAGAGGAAGAGAGAGAGAGGGAGAGAGAGAGAGAGAGAGAGAGAGAGAGAGAAATATCGATTGGCCACTACCTCCCACATGTGCCCCAACAGGGGATCAAACCTGAATCTTGGGTATGTGCCCTGACTGGGAATTGAACCCGCCACCTTTCAGTGTACAGGACAATGCTCCAACAATGCTCCAACCAACTGAGCCACACTGGCCAGGGCTCAACGTCTCATTTTCAAAAGGGGACACTTTCTCCAAAAAGTCTAGTAACATTCACTGGCCTCTTAGTGACATTCAATTGTCTTGGTCAAATACTGACAATAGTCCCTGTCAGATGACACATCTGAGGCTCAACCCAGATGATTCAGTTCAATAGTGAGAAGATTCTAGAACGTGGAGCCAGGTAGTCAGGATGAAACAAGATATTGGGTGAAGCAAGGTATTACCACTTCTGAGAGAGACTCCTTGCTGCTGGGAAAGAATCTAACTTGTAGGCTGAAGGGAGGCACATGGGTGGCCCCAGATAGAGAGGGAGCTTGCTGTCTTTGTTTCTCATTATGTAAATTATCTGAGTAGGTTTCCACTGTGCATGGTATGCACTCAGCTAACAGGGCAAATGGGAGCTGTAGCTGAGACTGGTTCCCTTGGGAATACAGTTTTCACTTCTGCTGGTTTTATCTCAGCTTCTACTTTTGCCCACACATAGTGTGAGCTCTGTGCTTCTATGTGGTGTTGTAGCCTCAGGGCCTCTGATGAATGGTCTGCCTTAGGCCCAGAGCTTGTTGTACAAAGTAAAAGTTAAAGGCATTGGTTCTAGGTTAGTTCTCGGAAGGGGTCACTTGAAAGTTAAGTACAGGGAACTGTGTCTATAAAAGAAAACATCAAGTTGGGTTTGATGGTCTTCATTGGGCCAAAGTCATGAACCATACCTTTTAAAAGTAAATAAAAGAGTTTGCTTTCCTCATCTCAGAAGTTAAATAACAGCCTAATCGTTCCAGGTAGGGATAAGTCTTATCATTGTAAGAGGAGAATAGAAAAGGACAGTAGTGCTGCTCTGTCTACATGACTCAGGGTAATTCAGCAGACATTACTCTTCATCCTGTGGTTCAAAGATCACTTTCCTTGGAAGAGTTTGTTACTAACACCTGTGGGTTTTGGGGAGTAGTCTCATGGCTGACTTGCACTTGACCTTTTCACTCTTTTTTTTAAAATGTATTTTTATTGATCTTAGAGAGAAAGGAAGGGAGAGGGATAGAGAGATAGAAACATTAATGAGAGAGAAACATCAACATCGACTGGCTGCCTCCTCCATGCCCCCTACCCAGGATTGAACTTTCAAACTGGGCATGTGCCCTGACTGGGAATTGAAAGAGTGACCTTTTGGTGGATGGGTTGATGCTCAACCACTGAGCCACACTAGCCAGGACCTGGTTCTTCTTTTTGACTGCCTTGTAAAGGCTATAGTTCCTAAGGGACTGTTCTGGGTTCTCCTCTCAATTTATGTAATCTGTTGATTTTTAAAAATATATATATTTTATTGATTTTTTTACAGAGAGGAAGGGAGAGGGATAGAGAGTCAGAAACATCGATGAGAGAGAAACATCAATCAACTGCCTCCTGCACACCCCCTACTGGGAATGTGCCCGCAACCAAGGTACATGCCCTTGACTGGAATGGGACCCTTCAGTCCACAGGCTGAGCCAAACCGGTCAGGGCTATGTAATCTGTTTTGAAGCTTCAACTATACAGAACATAGCGGTTAAGACTGCATGCTCTGGAGCCAACTTTAAAGGGTGAATCTTGGCTCTATGACTTAGTAGCTCTATCACCTTGGGCAAATTAATTAACTTCTTTGTGCCTCAGGCTCCCCAATTGTTAAATGGTGCTAATAATAATACCTACCTCTTAGCATTGTGATAAGGATTCACTGAGTCACTTCCTGAGAAGTACTTAAAACAGTATCTGCTTGTAGAAAACATTTAATGCAGAGCAACTGCAATTACTATTATTGTCATGTCTATTGGTAGTGGAACGAGAATGGCTTTGGATTCTTATATTAAATTCATCCTTACTAGCTATATGAACTTGGGAAAATTCTCTTAATCTTTCTGAGTCCCAGTTCCCAATTGCCTATGGCACATTGTTTCAGTTACCTATGGTTGCATAACAAACCACCCCAAAGGTAGTGGCTTCAAACAGCAACACTTATTAGTTATTGTCTCTCACAGTTCTAGGGATTTACTGAGCCCAGGTAGAAGGTTTAGTATCTTTTTTTAAAAAAAATGTTTTTATTGATTTCAGAGAGGAAGGGAGAGGGAGATAGAAACATCAATGATGAGAGAGAATTATTGATCTGCTGCTTCCTGCACACCCCACACTGGGGATTGAGCCTACAACCTGGATATGTGGCCTGTCTGGGAATTGAACCATGACCTCCTGGTTTATAGGTTGACTCTTAACAACTGAGCCACGCAGACCCGGGCAGTATCTTTGATGCAGTCTTAGTCAGATGGTGGCTGGGCAGTCAGACAAGTAGCTGAGATGGGGCTATTTCAAAGTTTCCTTTCTGACAGGTCTAGCAGTTGATTCTGGCTGGTTTTCCTCTGGGAGCTTAGCTGGGGCTGAGAACCAGGGGCCTTGCCTGAGTGTCCTCATAGATTGGTGGCAAGATTCAAGTGTGAGCATCTCAGGAGAGGGCCAGGCCAAAGCAGTATTGCCTTTTATGATCCAGCCTCTGAAGTTACTAGCATCACTTCCACCACATTCTTTTTGTTAGAAGAGAATTAGTAAGATCTGACCAGGTTCAAGGGGAGTTAAACTTAACTTCTTGGTATAAAGATTGTCAAAGAATTGTGGATATGTTTGATCCTCTGGTCACAAATTATTTATATTCCTCACACATGAAAAATATACTCATCCTCACCCAAGATCCTCCTTCCTGAAAAAAGTCTCATCTATTAGGGCTGGCTTAGGCTCGGGA
This sequence comes from Myotis daubentonii, assembly GCF_963259705.1. Taxonomy (NCBI): domain Eukaryota; kingdom Metazoa; phylum Chordata; class Mammalia; order Chiroptera; family Vespertilionidae; genus Myotis; species Myotis daubentonii. Next base: position 82,438,676 of record NC_081844.1, on the reverse strand, counting down.
GCCAGGGTCTCCTCATCTAAATTAGGTCTAGGTCTCTAATGTAGTTCCCTGAGTAGAGCAATTTGAATGCTGTTCCTCTTGATCTGAAATGAATTAACAAGACAAGTTATCTGTCCCCCCTCCCCCCGAATCCTGGAACAGACTTAGGATAACTGCTATAGATGCCCCTTTTTAAATATTGGTAATTCTTAAACATTTTAAAACAATGTTATTTATATATTTTTTATATAGTATTGATGCGAAACTATCAAACTAATCTATAGACCTCATTCAAATTTTGTCAGTTATCTTACTAATGACCTTTTGCTAGTCCAGGATCCAAACCGGAATCTTATATCACATTTAGTTGTCAAGTCTCTTTAGTCTTCTATCTGGGGTAGATGTTACCATTTAGAAAGAGGGAAGCCAGCAGTCATAGTCTGTAGCAGTTCTGAAAGCCAGCTCGCTACATGAGAAGGCTCGGTCCTGCTGCCCGGGAATGATTCTCCACTGTTCCCGGTTCTAGCCCATGGGCTCCTGGGTTGGCCCTCTGAATGGTCTTTTCTTCTTCATAAAATATAGCTTATGTTTGCAGTTAGCAGTTTTCTCAGTTTTCTATGTTCTTTAGTTAGTCAGGTGTGGCCATAAGAGGAGACACAGGAGATGAAACAAAATAAACAACCAAGTTTACTAAACTCACAAGGGGTCACTGCCTGCCACATAGGATCACAGGGGAAGTACCAGATTTTGGTCAGGTGACAGATGACAAAAAAGGGGGGCATTAAGTTAGAGTCCCTTTTTTTGCTTGTTTGTGTGAGGGTGTGTGTGTGTGTGTGTGTGTGTGTGTGTGTGTGTGTGTGTTTACTAGATTACTGGGTTATTACAAAAGGATCTAACTCAGGGAAGCCAGATGGAAGAGATGCACAGGGAAAGAATGGGAGACGGGTGCAGAGCTTCCATGCCCTCTTCAGGCACCACTTTCCCCCCACGTCCATGTATTCACCAACTTGGAAGCTCTCTGAACCCTGTCCTTTTGGGAAAGGGCATGGAATTTTTTTTTTTTTTAAATACACTTTTTATTGATTTTTTTACAGAGAGGACGAGAGAGGGACAGAGAGTCAGAAACATCGATGAGAGAGATCAATCAGCTGCCTCCTGCACACCCCCCACCGGGGATGTGCCCGCAACCAAGGCACATGCCCTTGACCGGAATCGAACCCAGGACCCTTGAGTCCACAGGTTGACGCTCTATCCACTGAGCCAAACCGGTTCGGCAGGGCATGGAATTTTGAAGGAATACAAGTCAGTCCAAAACATTGCCCTTGAAGTACAAAAGATTTAAAAAAGTGTTAGTTGTAAAATATACACAACATAAAATTTACCATTTTAACCATTTTAAGTGTACAGTTGCATGGCATTAAGTATATCCACAGGGATCTGCAGTCCAAACCATTAGGGTTTTCTTGGGGAAGGCAAGGAGGGCAGGGTGACAAATTAGGATTGGCAATATGAGTAATTTTCATGGGTTCTAAACTGTCGGGGTTGTCACCATCACCGGTGGCCTGATATCTGGTCCTGGAATGATTAAGGGTTAGATTAGAGGAGGAATGGCTGTGGATTGGTTAGTTTGCATATCAAAAGCATGCTCTGGCTGAGTCCTTTGCTATTTCTAAGTGGCTAGACCTGAGGGGCAGTCTCTTCCCAGAGAGGGTTTTTTAAGATGTCAAAACATCAGCCTATATAGAAAATAAAAACTATCTACAGTACACGCAGCCGGCTTCCTTCATGTAGAAGTTTGGGAGTCAAAGGCGTCTTTACATTTCATACTGCTTGCTTCTTTGAGTCTAAGCTGGCAGTGTTCCTGCTAGTACCCTTTTAAAAAATATTTGTGGTTTGCCTATGAATCTTATCGGGGTTTACTACCTTAGACAAAAGCCACATTCTTAAATCTTATCAAAATAAACTCTTCTCTACCCTGAGACTGCCTGGGACAACATCCTTCAGATTACCGGAATCCCTGTTCTTTAATGGGAAGGACCTGGCGGGCACCTCCTCAGGATCCTTAGAGGGCCTTTTGTCTCTCTCAAAGATTCTTTGAGGCATTGCCTTTGATCTTCCTGAGTTCTTAACAAAAGATACAACCCAAAATGTCTCAAACTGATCTCATTATCTTCTCCTTACCATATTCTAAACTGTCTAGGATGACCATCTTAGATAACATTGATCTAGTCTTTCAACCTTTAGAAACCTCAAAATCATCTTTGGTCCCTTTCTCACCTTCTTTCCCTATGTGCAGTATATTGGCAAATCATGGCAGTTTTTACTACAGCAAAATATCTTCAGTTCAATTCTTTTCATTCATGGTGCTCTAGTACATGGGTGAGGAATGTCCGGCCAGCGAAATCATTTGGTCTGGCCCTGCCAAGGCATTAGGGGTGAGTTAATTAAATGTTTGACCAAATGTAGCAGGCTAATATTTTTTAATATATATTTTTATTGATTTCAGAGAGGAAGGAAGAAGGAGAGAGAGATAGAAGCATCAATGATGAGAGAGAATCATTGATCGACTGCCTCCTGCACACCCCCTACTGGGAATCAAGTCCACAACCTGGGCAGGTGCCCTTGACCGGAATCAAACCCAGGACCCTTCAGTCCAGAGGCTGACACTCTCTATCCATTGAGCCAAACCAGCTAGAGCTAGCAGGCTAATTTTTAAGTTTATAATTTTGTATGGTCCTCAAATGATGCTATAAATATTCAAATGGCCCTTGGCAGAAAAAAGGTTCTTTACCCCTGCTCTAGTTGGGTACTTATTTCTTACCTAGACTGTTATTGTAGCTGCTGAATGGAATTTTCTTATTTTCAGAGTCTCTGCTCTCTTCTAGCTATAGTGTATTGATGGAATTAGCTTTCTAGAACAAATTAATGATCTCTCCCCAATCCAGAAATCTTCAATAGCTTCTTATTATCTGCAGACTAGGGTGAAAACTCTTTCACATAGCATGCAAGGACTTCCACAATTTGACCCCTACCTGCCTTTAAACCTTTAACCCACTCCTCCACACTTTACTAATTTGTTATAGCCAAAATGTACTGTTTTGAAAAATTTTAATACATTTTACACTTTCCTTCCATAGTGCTTCTGTGCATTCTGTTTCCTTGGCTGGTTATGTACTTCCTGTCCTTCTGAGTCAGTTGCTAGCCTCCCCATCCTTCAAGGCTCAGCTCAGGTCCTACTTCTCCTCAAAGCTCTTTCTGGTTCCCTCAGTCCTAATGAGTCATGACATCCACTGTGTTTCGGTAGCAGTTCATAGCTCTTTCTGTAATCATACTGGTCTGTTCTATCACTTAGCATAGTCAGATGGGGAAGGAGGGCATGTGTGTATGGTCCTCCAGACTGTGAGCTTCTTGAATGCAAAATGAAACTGGAGCAAAGGATGTATCTATTTATTTTTGTGTGTGTGCCTTATATAACTTACATGGCTAACTGCTTGGTGACTTGAAAAGAGAATGAATTTTAATTTAGGCATTAAACTGGCAGTTGGGAACAAGCATCTGGTTCATGGGAGGAGATTGGCCTAGGCACGTAAAATGTTGGTAGAGCTAACAAAGTGGTAAATTGAGGCAGCCACTTTAGCTGAAAATGGGGAGTTGGTTTAGATAAAAAGTGTGACATTGACTCTTTACTATCATGGTTCCTGCTGTTTATTATAATCAAAACCAAATCTATGATGTGTGAATTGGAGTTTGTTTTATTAGCCTTTATGGGAAGCACCTTGAAAATATTATTTAGGGATATTCAGGAGAATTTAACTGTTTTGGATACCACTGTATTCTTGTCGCCTTCATGGTATTTTGCATGTAATCAGAGCTAAATAAATATTAGTTGAGGAAAAAATGAGAGAAATGATTTCTGCTCCTTTGTGGCCCTAGGGCACTTATACGTGCCCTACCCACGGAACAGACCCAGGAGGGCTTGTTCAAAATCAGCTCAAGTTGAGAGAAGACTTATTTGTCACAAGTGATTTCTCCGGGGTCCTGTTGATACCCAGAGCATTCTGCTTTGCCACAGAGGAGTGGGAGACGTTAGGGCCTCAGGACGTAGAGAGGGTGATTGGTAGCATGTGAACGGCGGAATTGCAACCTGAATCAGGCAGTAAGAGTGACAGGAGCTTCTGTTAGGTGGCCAGGAGGAGAGTGTGGGCTGTGTCCTTAGTTAAGGAAGAGGAAACTGTTCGAGCTTTGTCAGGTTTTTTATTGTTGTTTTATTTTTAAATGATGAGAATCCTTCCTGTAAATCAGCCTCCCCAGGTCCAGACTCAGCCCACTACTTTCTGTGTGATCTTTTCCAGGCTGCACTTATACCCTGGGCTTTGTTTTGAGCTGGCAAATGGAGGTCTCTTTTTCAGCTGTGAGAACTGGAGTGGAGGGAGTGTTTCGAGCCAATTCGATAAGTGGCATGGATTTATAGTTTTTCTTTGAAAATTTTAGCAAAATCCTGGACTGAGGGACAGTCTGGATGTCTGGAATACCGAATTTCTTTCTTGAAGAGAGACTTCCCCTGTATTCCATTCTGAGTATCAAACCCAAGAAGCCTCTCTGAGTCTGTGATTGTGATAATTGGATGGGAGGGATTGGGGCAATTTAGGAAGATGATGGGGGCCTGACCTCTTCCTGCCTTTGAAATCCATAAAGGAGGGAGAATGGGGAAAATGATGAATAGTTGATCAAAAAATGGGGAGTGTCCCTCCTAAATTAGGACAGCTGGCTCAGTAACAAAATTGTTTTACTCTGTTAATGGCCCTCAGAACCAGATGCTATGGAAACAGAAATTAAACTACGACTTTGAAAAAAAAAAAGAAAATAAACGACAGTTTGGGGCAGCTCTCTCCATCCGGTGAGGACAGTGTAACCTCTTCTCTCTGCCCTTGCCCAGCTGTGCATTCCTCTAGGGAAGTCTCAATAGTCTGAGAGAGGGGGCTTGTTGGGCTCATGTCCTAAACTTCAGGGAAGGGGTAGATTCAGTTGAGAAGAGTCTCAGGGCATGTGGGTTTTGCATCTGTTTGATCTTTGGCTTGTCCTTGGAGACACTGTGCCTTGCAGGTTTTGGTAGAGTTAGCTCAAGGTGACCTCCCTCCACTCAATAGATAGGAGAATTGGCCTGCTTGGTCTCTCCATATCCCTGAGAACCCAAATTTGCTACAGGATTGGGTGAACCATATGGCAGCCTAGATTACAGTGATTGTTGGCGTTTGTCAACAGAGAGCGCAGGCTTTTGGCTATAGCTAATCCCCCAGGTAGGGTTGCCACACCATCTGTGAACACAGCATATAGGATCAGCTAGATGGGTATGCAGTCCTGCTCTTATCCACTCCCTGCTTCCCAACGAAAGGAGAGGCAAGATCATCATCAAATATTAACTAATAGATATGTGGGGTGTGTGTGTGTGTGTTTTTTTTGTTTTTTTGGTGTGTGTGTGTGTGTGTGTGTGTGTGTGTGTGTGTGTGTGTTTAGCTCCTTTATTGTTCTTTTCATTGAAGGATGCTAGGGAGGCCTAGTAGTCATGTATCTTGCTCTGGAGAGGTTTATGGTCTAGTTGAGGATATCAGATTAACGTGAATCAGTAACAAGCAACATAAAACAAAAGGTACATAATAGTTGCAAAGAAGGAAAATAGACTAAATAATTCAGAGATAGGGAAGATCAATTAGGGCTGAAATTTTCCAGGACAGGGTTAGGACTGGAGGTCAGTCTCAAAGAATGAATAGGTTTTTGTGATTTAGGAGGATAAGGGAAAGGCTTCTAGGCCTTAAGAACAATATGAGCAGAGGAGACAAGCATGATGTCTTTACAGGACCAGAAGGAGATTAGTGTGGTTGGGGTAGAGATATAGGGGAAGTAAGATTAGGAAAGAAGGGCAGGACCAGATTACAGGGGGTCTTCAGAGACAGGCAAAGGAGTTTGGACTAGATTCTGGGAATGATATGGTGCTATTGTAGGAACTGGTACAGAGATATGATATGAAGAGAGGAATGTTTGAAAATACTTTGAAGACACAATTTCCAGTGGACTGGAGTTGGAGAGAGATAAATGTTCAAGAGATCAAGGAGGGCGTTATAAAGTCCCTGAAGCCCTGGAAACTAGGGGAAGAGTTAGGGAAACTACACGATTTCTTTTCAGATTCTATGAGACTTGGCGATGAGCTGGGTATTAGGCATGAAGGAGAGAAAGGGGTCAGGGTTTGATCTTGGAAAGCTGGGAAAAATAATAGTGTCATTAACAAAAATAGGGATGTTGTAAGGAAAAGTAATTTTAAGGGAGAAAATGATGAGTTTGGCAAACATTTTATTTACTTGACAAATACTTTTGTGACACAATGTATTTAGCACTGTGCTAACCACTTTATAAATGCTAGCTCATTTCATTCTCATAATAACCATATGAAATAAATACTGTTATTGCCCTCTTTATTACAATAGGAAAAACACAAGCATAGAGAAGTTAAATAATTTGCCCAAGATCATGAAGCTATAAAGAAATGGCAGAGCCAGGATTCTGGACCCAGGCAGTGTATGCTAGGCTTCCCCTTGTTGCTGAGAGACCCATGTAGAAAATACAGTAGATAGTAGGAGACCAAATATTTTTGGGGGGTATTTCCTTTTTGCAGAACTCTTTGCAGGAAATGTAACAATGAGTACAATGTGACTATACCGTCAAGGAGCTTGTAAAGTGCTAGTGAGGGAATGGCTAATTGTCAAATCATGGTCAAGGGTACTAAGTTTTTTGCTACAAGAGAAGGTAGCACAATAAGAAGTAGAGAAAAGTGCCCGGCGGTGTAGGTCAGCAGTTGAGTGTCGACCCGGAACCAAAAGGCTATGATACCATTCCTGGTCAGGCCACATGTCCCGGCTGAGGGCTCGATCTCCAGTTAGGGGGCACTCAGGAGGGAGCTGATTGATAATATTTCTCTCTCATTGATGTTTCTATCTTTCTATCCCTCTCTCAAAAAAAAAATCAATAAAAGACATTTAAAAAAGGAGAGAGGAGGATAAATACATATCTAGTTAGAGATATCAGAAAAGACTCCAAGGAGAAGGAGATAAGATTAGGGATAGATCTTGAAATATGAGTAAAGCTGGACTTTGGTAGTTGGTAGGAGGGGCAGGTCATTCCTGGCAGAGATAAAAGTTTGAAATAAATTGTGGAAGAAAGAAAGTTAAAAACATTTAGAACCAGCACACTGCACAGTACCTAGCTCAGTAAATGTCTGACCTGAACTAGGATGAGAGATGGTTTCACTAGGCTGTAACATAAAGCATGAGTTGGAGAAGCAGTAAGAGAGAAGGTTAGATATCCAGTTTTCCAGTGCCTTTTATTGAAGATTAAAGACGCTGTCCTTTCTCCATTGTATTTTCTTATTGAAAATTAATTCACCATATATACCTTCTTACAAATGATTCATGAAAACAAACTTTAAAAAAAAAATAAAACAGTACCAGTCAACTTAAAAAGAGAAAGAGCGAGAGAGAAAAGGCTGGGGCTCCCTTGGTAGAGAGCTGGAGCTTAAGTGAGGATGAGACTGGAGAAGTGCAAGTCCATGACCTACAAATGAGGAGGGGATAGCCAATGCTGGAAGAGCAGAGGACCCCTGGAGGGAAGTCTGGGAAAGAAGAGCTGAGGGTTGAGGATAGAGCCTTTTGTTGTTACACATGTAGATATGTAGGCTATTCTTACTTTGGGAGGAGCCCGGATATTTCCTAAAATGAGGCCTATTGGTTTGTGGGATGTGATTGTTCCTCTTCTGGATTGGCAGACCATTTGTGGCTCTCTGCCTCTGTTCTTCAGGTGCCTCCCAGTTACCTGGGGTAAATGAAGTTCTCATTATCCTTGTCCCCTAAGTAGATGAAGACAGGAATCCTTAGGACAGTTCTACTCAAGAAGGAATCAGCTAAATATGAGGCCATGCTTACGTTATAGGTGCAGAGGTGATATTTCAGGGAATCACGAGTTCCTAGTGTGGTATGAAAATTAAGTGGTTGAGATTACTCTCAGGTCATGGGCAGTCACTTCCAGAGGTTAGCAAAGCTTGGTCTATTCTAAGTAATCCATACCCCTGTAGGCACTTAAGGATCATTCTTAGGAAAACAGTGTTGAGTAGAGATAGAACTTACAAATACAGAGGTCAGGCATTACTCACAGACTTCTTCCTTTTTTTTTTTTTTTTTTATTGCTTAAAGTATTACAAAGGGTATTACATATGTATCCATTTTATCCCCCCGCCCTAGACAGTCCCCTAGCCTCCCCTATCACCCAGTGTCTTATGTCCATTGGTTATGCCAGACTTCTTCCTTGCCTCAGACTTCATCTCATAACACAGAGAGCACAGTCCGAGGAGAGAGATGTCAGTGTAAACTCCAATTTGCCACTTTCTAGCTCCTTGATCTTGGGACAGCTGACCTTTGTGAGTCTGTTTCCTTCACTGAAAAATAGGGTGATATTTGCTTTTCTTACCAACAGGGATATTGTGAGGCTTAGAGAAAATAATGTCTGTGGAAGTGCTTGTAGATTGCAAAGTGCTATATTGGAGTGTGCTGTTATTACTACAACTGTTAACCAGTTTGCTCACCCTTAAATTCATGCTCTGAGAGTGCCTTTTACATAACTTCTATGTAGTTCCTCTGCCAAGGACTTAAAGAGCCAGGCCTCAGAATGGGAGTTTGAGACTTGAGATGCACAGCATAAAATATTCCCCCAGGCATACATATTCTATTTCATTGGCTTAATGATGCACTTCACCCCACCCTGCCCATTAATATCTCTGAAATGTGGCTGTGCCTTATACTTGATGGTATAGTAGTTTTGATGAATTAGGCTCTTTTCCTGGAGCCACATGGGACACATACACAACTTTCTTTTTTCTACATGAATTGCTAAAATGCATGGGGGCATTTTGCTGCCTCAGTAACTGTAGAATTCAGTCTGACTTTGAGCATTTTGCCATGTGTCTCATTGCACAGATCTCTGGAAGCAGATGTTTGGCCTGAACATATATGCCCTGATCATGGGACACAACCTGGCTGTTGATTAAAAAAACAACAACAACCTCAAGTGGAAATTCTCTTGTTATCCCCTGCTTCCTCCTAAAAGTGGAAGGCAAGATGAATTTTGGTGCATGGATAGTTTATATTACCCTATGTTTGACTGTCTTGGACCCTGGGGTGTTAGACGGTGAAAAGCTGGGTCTCCTATCCCTGTCCTGTAAACCCCTAACAAACCTTCCCAAGTGACAAGCCAAACAGGCCAACTGATACAGTTCTCCATGAAGCTTCTCTTCAGAATGAATTCTATTCTTGTTTCTTTTACCTTTGAAACTCTTCAGATTCGATTGCAAATTCTTAATACCAATTTTTGTTTCATCTCCTATGGATTATCTGCCGTGGACTTTCTACCTTTTGAGTTGAACGGCAAGGAGACTTCTGAGCCACTTTCCTCTTGCCCTCTCTTATAGGATCAGGGAATGTAAACCAAGAACTTGGAGTTACAAATGTAAACCCTCAGGTAAAACAGAGTAAGTAAAAAAGAGGCACTAACATTTATTGAGCATGTACTCTTGCCGACATGACTTCATTTGATTCTCACAACAACCTAGTGTTACATCTAGGAACACCGAGGCTCAGAACAATTAGGTGAGTTCCTAGCTGGCCACTCTAGTTATGAGCGATGGAATTCTTTTGAATCCATGCTTTCTAGGCAGAGAGTCTGAAAACAGAGAAGTGATAAGGGGATTACTTCTCTTACTATTTATACAAGCATCCGCCCCCCGCCCCCCCTAATGTGGAGACTCTAGAGCAGTGGTTCTCAACCTTCCTAATGCTGCGACCCTTTAATACAGTTCCTCATGTTGTGGTGACCCCCAACCATAACATTATTTTCGTTGCTACTTCATAACTGTAATTTTGCTACTGTTATGAATCGTAATGTAAATATCTGATATGCAGGATGTATTTTCATTGTTACAAATTGAACATAATTAAAGCATAGTGATTAATAAAAAAAAACCAATATGTAATTATATATGTGTTTTCCAATGGTCTTAGGCGACCCCTGTGAAAGGGTCGTTCGACCCCCAAAGGGGTCGCGACCCACAGGTTGAGAACCGCTGCTCTAGAGATTGAAAAATTCTGTGTTGTTCTCCTCCCTGCCTAACTCTGGAAGTGGGCGGGTGATCAAGGCCCTTGGCTGGAGCAGGGCTGTGTTTCTCAGCCTCTGATTGGCCCTCTGGCCCCTGTTTCCAGATCCTCTTGATTCAGGTCAGATGCTGCTTGGTGCCCTAGAAATAACCGGGTTTCTAGCCCAGCATGACTCCCTTGAGCCCCTGGGCCTGCTAGGGCAATGCTTGCAGCACCTCATCACAAAGGTGTGTTTATTTCTATTATGTCATTTGCTTATTATAGGCAGCCTGCTAAGTATCAGTTGTCACCTTCGTGTGTGGTTCCTGCCTTTTCTTCTCCTTATGTCTTCCCCAATGCTTTGGGGACTCCAGGCAACAAAGACCGACCAAGGAGCAGCATTCTAAATAGGCTCCTTCTACAATTCTTCACTTGGAATTAAGCTTTTCTGCCAGTTTCCCCTGGGGATAAGCTTTTGTTAAAAGCACTGGCACTGTAATTGAGCATCCTCTCTGTGGTCCACAGGAGGAGTGACTCAAAGGGTTAGGAAGAGAGCAAATTAGGAGAGCAGGTCCTGGATTGGGGGTGGGGTGGGGGGTATTAGTTTGGATCTGCAGGAGTCTAGTGCTGATCTGGGGTTTGTGTTTTGGCCTCTGTGGTCTGGTCTTCTACCTTCTATGACCTTGACAAGCAGGTGCCCTTTTAAATCTTCGTGTGCTGTTTCTGCACAGTGGCCTAAGAAATGCATATTGAATCCTGGCCCTAGAGTTACAGTCATGGCTATGAGAGTGAACTGGAGAAACTGCCCCAGATTCCAGTCTTAAGGAACCTATAGGTTCGATGCCTGGGCAGTGAGTGACGTGGGAGGCATCTCACTGTAGACTATAGTGTCAAATAACAGCTTAGTCTGTTAGGCAGCAAGGCAGCTTCTGCCCCTTTCCAAGCAGTGGCCTTTCCCCCTCCTAACGTATCCATCTGATCTCGCATCTGCATGCTGCCACTTTGTGACTTCTCTTCTACTTTATTGCTGTTGTCAGTCATTTCCCCAGAGTTGACCTGGTCATACCTAGGACGTTTCCCAGAGGTCCTGTCACATCACCTGTGGACAACTGGGCTTGAAGTAGCTCCTATTTGGCCTTGTTCTGACTCAGGAGCTGGGCAGAGGAGGAAATGTCATTTGTATTAAGTGTTAAGATGGGGCCTACAGAGGCTGTATGCTTCCTGCGATCTACATTGTTCACCAAGAACATGTAAACCTATAGATTCTGAGGTTTGTCTGGAAGACAGTAGAGCTGACTTTATGACTTTGTGTGTTTGGAGGGACGAGTATAAACTGATATTTTTACTCACTCATCCTCTCCTCCTCCCTTCTGAAGCACCGAGGAGCTTTCTCTTGTTGCCTGAGGCTGGTCTTCCAGCTCTGCCCTGTACTCCATCCCTTCCCACCTTCTCAGGAGCCTTACACTGTCTTTTCTTCCTCTCAACTGTCCTGTCTGTCTTCATCTCTGCTGAATCCTTTCTCTCCATTTTACAATATACTCAAGTCTCTCCCATCTGTTCTTTTACAGACAAACGTCTTTTGCCCTAATCGGTTTGGCTTAGTGGATAGAGCGTCAGCCTGCGGACTCAAGGGTCCCAGGTTTGATTCCAGTTAAGGGCATGTACCTTGGTTGCGGGCACATCCCCAGTGGGGAGTGTGCAGGAGGCAGCTGATCGATGTTTCTCTCTCATCGATGTTTCTAGCTCTCTATCCCTTCTCCCTTCCTCTCTGTAAAAAATCAATAAAATATTTTTTTTTAAAAAAAGACAAACGTCTTTTTAAAAAATATGTTTTTATTGATTTTTTTTTTAGAGAGAGAGAAAGGGAGAGGGAAAGACATAGAAACATTGATGCAAGAGAAACATCTATCTGAAAGAGAAACATCAGTCGGCTGCCTCCTGCATGCCTCCTGTTGGGGATTGAGCCCACAACCTGGGCATGTGCCCTGACTGGGAATTGAATCGATGACCTCTTGTTGCATGGGATGATGCTCAACCAACTGAGCCACACCAGCCAGGCACAGCCAAACTTCTTGAAAGAACAGTCTAAACACCTTGTCTCTATTTCAGGACCTTTCCTCTCACACCCATTTGGCTTCTTTCCCAATACCCACTCCATCAGAACTGCTCTAAGTGAATTCCACATTCCTAATCCTGCTAGACTATAAGCTCCTGGGGGCAAAGACTGTGTGCGTGTCATAGTCACAGCTATCCGCCCAGTCCCAGCACACCGCTTGGTATATAGTTGGCACAAGGATTGCTTATTTTTATGAATAAATGACAGCTGAGCTGGGGATGAAGGGGTTAAGATGAATTTGCAGGGAGGTATATGTAGACAATGCTGTCTTCCCAAACTATCAAGTTAGAGAAGTTCATAATAGGTCAGTTTTATGAGAATCCTATAGTTAGATTATTTGGTTCAAAATGTAATTTTTGTGTGTGTGTGTTTTTGAATTTTTGTTAAGAGTTTATTTGAGCCAAACTGACAACATATGTTAGGGAGCAAGATCTCAAATACTCCCCCAAATTTTAGTTTTAAATATGAGGAATCAAAGGCCCAGATAATGAAATCACTTGCCGAAGGTCATAGAATGAGATAGTAGCAGAGTTTTCTAACTCCTCCTGCCCGATTTCCAAGTTGGCGCTAGCTCTCCTGCACCACCACCACCACCCTTCCTGCCTCTCTTACAGGTGACAGGCTGTATGTTCACCAGTTGCAAGTAGGGCTCTGGCATCAGGAAGGCTGGTTGCTTCCTTCCTGACTTGAGGGTGTGGTAGGTAGGAGCAGCCTGTCCCACAACTGCAGCATAAGGAACCATTTCACTCTCCTGCCCCCAGTGTTAGAAATGAATGATGGGCTGCAAAGGTATCTGAGCCAATGCCAGCCTTACCTATTGAGATGTGGAGCCCTGAAAGGAGAAGCACAAGGGATGTGTTTGTTGAGGTAACTTGATTTTCCAGTTTCTAGGTTATCAGAATTTGGTGAATCAAAGCCCGACATTGGAGCTAAAGCTTATGAGAGCCTGGTTTGCATGTATTACTTATGGACTCACTGTGTGCCCACCGGGAAACTCTATCTATGTGGCCTGATGGTGAAGCCTTAGCTAAAGCCTGCAGGGAAGGCCATCTTTATTTTTAAAAATTTTAAATTGATTTTAGAGAGAGGAAGGGAGAGAGAGAAATATTAATTGGTTGCCTCCCAAAAGTACCCTGACCAGGATTCGAACCCACAACCTGGGTATATGCCCTGAATGGGAATTGAATCTGCCACCTTTCAGTGAATGGGACAATGCTCCAACCAACTAAGCCATACCAGCCAGGGCGGGAAGCTCATCTGTAGTAAGGTGGCCCGTCCTCCATCGTGTTTACATGGCCATTTCATTCTAGTCTTTGAGATTTACATCCTAAAAGATCCAGAAATGGAAAGCTCCAGGCTGGGAGTAGTCATGGAGGAAACTTGGAATATGAATCTTAGAATAATGCTGGCACCTCACATTTCCAGTCTCATCTCACTCATCTTCTGTTTTGTTTTCTCTCTCTCTCTCTCTCTCTCTCTCTCTCTCTCTCTCTCTCTTATTTAACCAGCATTTATTGAATTTTCATTTCTGTCCTGGGTACTAAGGACACGAAGATTAATAAGTCACATCCCTCCCCCTGGAGAGCTCACAGCTTAGTGACAGACCATTCATTTATTCACTCACTTGCTTATAAAAAACATTTGGTAGGCGTCTGCTGTGTGCGAGGCATTAGGCATATTGCTTCTTCCTTCATGCAGCAATATTTGAGTCCCTCCTCTATATCAGGACTTCTTCCAGGTGCTTGGAATATTAGCAAGCAAAAATCTCTGTCTTTATGGAATTTACTTTCTGGTGGGGAGAGATCAATAATATAGAATATACATAATAAATAAGTAAATTGAATAGTGTTTAAAGTTGATAAATACTCTAAGAAGAAATAAAGAACAGAAAGGAGCAAAGGGAGTGTGTGTGGGGGGGGGGGGGAGGTTGCAATTTTAAATAGGGTGACATTAGAGAAGAGATTTGAAGGAGGTGAGGAAGGTAGAAATATGGGTATCTTGGTGAAAGAAATTCTTGGCAGAGGGAATTCCATCTACGGTAGAAGCGTGCCTGGCAAGTTCGGGGAACAGCAAAAAGGCCCATATATCTGGAGTGGAATGAGCTAAGGTTAGAGAGGCAACGGGTGCCAGGTCAAGTAGAGCCTTGCAGGCCATTGTAAAGATCTGGCATTTTCTTTTAGTGAAAAAAGGATCTTTTAGTGAAAAAAGGATCCACAGGAGGGTTTTGAGTAGAGGAGTAACATGATCTGAATTATATTTGAAAGAGACCACAAAGTCTGCTGTGCTGATACCGGACTTTCAGGAGAAATAGTAAAAACAGGGAAACCACTGCGTACATCTAGGTGAGAGATGATGGTGGCTCCCTTTATTGTGGTGACAAAGGAGGAGATGAGAAGAGTTTGGATTCTGGATATTTTATTTTACTTTTATTGATTTTTTTAAAGGTATACTATTTGTTTTTAATATATATTTTTATTGATTTCAGAGAGGAAGGAAGAGGGAGAGAGATAGAAACACATTATTTGGTTGCCTCCTGCATACATCCTGACCACGGCCAGGGATTGAGCCTGCAGCCTAGGTACATGCCCTTGAACTGAATCGAACCTGGGACCCTTCAGTCCGCAGGCCAAAACGCTCTATCCACTGAGCCAAACTGGCTAGGGTTATTTTTATTGATTTTAGAAAGAGAGAGAAATGGCAATTTTTTGTCCCACTTATTTATGCATTCATTGGTTGCTTCTTTTATGTGCCCTGACCTGGGATGGAACTCACAACCTTGGAGTATTGGGATGACACTGTAATCAACTGAGCTACCTGGCCAGGGCTTGGATTCTAGATATTTTTAAAAGATAGAGCCCAAAGGATTTCCGGGTGAATAAAATATAGAGTGAGAAAGAAAATGAGGAGTAAATGTGATTCCTAGCTTTTTAACTGAGCATTGGAAATGTGATACCATTGAGATGGGGAAGACTGGGTGGCTCAAATTTTTTGGGGGGAGATGAGAAGTTCAGTTTTGGATACTTTGGATGTGTTAAGTGGAGAGTTAGATATGGGCTGGAGGTAAAAAATAAATAGTATGTGCGAATCATCAGCATGTAGGGGGTATTAAATACCAAGAAAGTAGACGAGATTACCAAAGGAATAAGTATAGGTAGAGCAGAAAGTAGAGCAAGAACCTGAGGTCCATCAGTCCATCTCCCCCAACCCCATTCCCTGCCCCCCCCCCCACTTCAATGTTAAGAAGTTAGGAGGAAGGGGAGGAACCAGCAGAGAAGACTGAAAAGTGACTAGTGAGGTAGGAAGAAAGCCAAGTGAAGGAAGTACACAAAGTAGCTTCCTTCCCTCCTCTTCCCTCCTCCCCGCACACCAGGGAGGGCTGCTGCAGTTTGTGGTTACAGCATTACACGACAGAAGAAGAAAAAAGTTTGCAGAATGCCCCACACTGGAAAAAAAAATCCAAAACCAAGCGAAAAAAACCAGCAAGTGGGCCTAGCGGACGGGGTTATTAAAGCTTAAAGCTTCATTGGAGCTGCAGCTGCTCCTCCCACTCCACCAGCCTCCGGGAGAGGAGCCTCGCTCCGGCCTGAGTCCTCAGCTCCATGGACCTGGGAACTCTGGGGGATGCTAGCTTGCCTGTGCACTGCGCTATAGCACCTCCCTGCAGTGCCTGCCTGCCCTTAATCGCACAGGAGACAAATGGCCTGGTCTCTCCATCCAGAAAACCTATGACCTCACCTGCTACCTGGAGCACCAACGCTGCAGCTTGGCTGGGATCTAACTGAACTACCTGGGCTCCCCTTTCATGGAGCCTGACCTCAACCCACTTGGGCTGGAGCACAAGTAGAGGGATTGGCTCTGAGACCATGGATAATTCATCCTTAGTAACAGGAGGGAAGGCAGAGTAGTGAGTATGGTTGCTGGTAGATGCATAAATATTGTGGTGGGAGTCTGTGGCAATTCCCTCTTGATTGTTTCAATTTTCTCAGTGAAGTAGGAAACAAAAGTCATCAGCTGAGAGTATGGAGGAGGAATTGTTCGACATTTGAGGAGAAAGGAGTCATCTAGAATAGATGAGTGAATAGAATAAAAGAGAGCAGCTTTTTTCAACAGGTGTGCCACAAGAATGTTTAAAACATGCAGTACCTGACTGTTTAGTCAGGGGCACTGACTTCTTTTCCGTTAGATTATCAAATTAAAAATGACAGCAGCCAAGACAACGGTTGCCATCTGCTGAGAACGCCCTGATTTGAACCATAATATGAGATGCATCCTATTGGTCACATCGCATAATAAGATTGTGTCTGATTGGTTAATTCTTGATACCAGAAATTCTTATATACAAGTATAGGGACCTAATTTTATTTTTGAAAAAGTCACTTTGGAGCAAAAAGGATAGGTAATTACTATTATTATTATTTGTAAATCAATAAAAATTATACCAACTTTTTGTTAAATCATCAAAAATATAATTTTTTTGGTGTGCCTTAGAATTTTAGTAATTAATTTCTGTGTACTATGAGATGGAAAAGGTTGAAAATCGCTGAGTTAGAGAGATACAGTATGATTGTCAGGCATCATTAAGGGCCCACTTTTGGTTCATGGTCATGAATTTAAAGTGAGACCAGTCTACATGCTGTGTACTTACCTCCAGCTACATTTAATTGCATGGGTATAAATGCTGGGTAGGATTTAACTAAGATTGTGGTTTTGCCAAGTGAAGAAAGGGAATTATTATGAAGAGTGATCATGAATGTAAGCTGGGAGAGAAGTGGGGTTAGAGTATCATGTTCACTGTGAGGACCATGAAAAAATAACAGTATTAATGGATTGGTGATCCTGTTAGGATAAAAGAATTGTTAGAGTCCAAATACTAGAGGGAGGGAGCTGGCAAGTCCAAGGTGGCAGTTAGAGAGCAGGACACTTACATTGGAGATCATGGAAAGTTGCAGTTCTCAATGCTGATGCGGACTTTGGTGTGTGAACCAGTCAGTGGCTAGTGTGAAATGGAGCACAAGGTCATGGAGAACAATTCAAGGAACCGAGAAGCCAAGATATTGGAAGGACCGCTTATGAGTATAATTAAATTTCTCAAAGTTAAGACAGGGCTAGTATACATACATTTATGAATGACAGACAGACATGTGTCCTGCCATCAAAGAGCTTACAGTCCAGCCCAGAAGATAAGCAAGTCAAAGACATTGACAGCATACTGTGATAAATGCTCTGAATAGGAAAGTACAGGGAAGGGGAAGGGCAAATGGCGGACACCTAGCTCAGCCTTGAGAGTCCTTCCTGGAGGAAAGAGATTTGAGTTGGGATGTTGAAGAACACATGGAAGTTAACTAGGTAAAGAGAGAGAGAGAAGTACTCTCGAAGGTGGGAACAGGATGGCAGAGATAAAGGTGAGACAGGATCAGTTAGCCCAGGTGCCATGTGCGGTGGTGAGAGATGAGGTTGGGAAGGTGAGCTGAATTGAAACATCATGTAGGGCCTTGTGGGCTATATTAAGGAGTTTGGATTTATCCCATGAGCTTTGGGAGAAGTATAGATGGGTTGGGGGATAGAAAAGGGGTTGGGGAATGATTTATAGATGAGTGACATTTGAGCTGAGTCCTTGTATCAGCTATCTATGTTTGCATAACACATTACCCCAAAACTTAGTGGCTTAAAACAAACGTCTATTTTCTCACAGTTTCTGTGGGTTAAGGATCCACATGTGACTTGACTGAGTCCTCTGGCCTAGGGACTTTCAACAAGGGTACAATTAAGGTGTCTCCCAGGGCTGCAGTCATCTCAAGGGTCAACAGGGGCCTTCCAAGCTCACTCAGATGGCCATTGGCAGGCTTTAGGTCTTTGCAGACATCAGTTCCTTGTCACATGGGTCTCACCATAGGGTAGTTCATGACACAGTGGCTGACTTCCCTTAGAGCAAGCAAGGTAGAAGCCATGGTTCTTTTGTAACTTAATCACAGACATGTCATCTCATCACTTTGTCATATTTATTAGAAGTAAGTCACTAGGTCCAGCCCATACTTATGGATGAGATGTTGCATGGGGGCAGGAATATTAGGAGGTGGGATCATTGGGGGCCATATAAGAGGATGCTAAGGAGGGCTAAGGTGTTTGCCAGAAAAAGATGAAGAACAACTAGAAGATGGCACAAAAGCATTTGAAGGAAGAGGGAATAACATAGGCAGTGACATGAAAGCATGCAAGGCACTCTGCTGCTATGGTAGACTGTGGACTATTGGAAAGGGTCTTGTGTGTTATACTGAAGAGTTTGGTCTTTACTTTTTGCACCAAGAGAAAGGCTTTGAGGCTTTCAGATAAGGAAGTGACATGATTAGTTTTTGGTCTCTGATGGCTGTGTACTGTACAGATGGAATTGAGAGGGACTGGTGACAGAGCGCCCTCCAGTGGATGAAGAGGACCTGAACCAAGGCAATGGCAGTGGGCCTTGTGAATGTGGCCACTAGATTCAAAGGATATGTAGACAAGTCTTGGAGTGCCTTCTAAGAGCCTCCCTGGAGAGTACAGATATATCAGATGCTTTTGAAATTTACCTGGATCCCTGAGGGTTCTGGCTAGAGCTGAAGGTGCCTAACCCAGCACTGCCCCCTGTGGATGGGAGGATCATCAGTCCTGGCATGCTTGGCCTTCACTCTTCATTCTGTTTGCTGACAGTAAAGAAGTATTTAGTTCAAAGTATTTTTAAAGTGCTTCCTGTGTATGGAATCTCATTCAGAGCGCTATGGGGAATAGAGAGGACAAGGCCCTCCTCTTGACAAAATGTCAACCTTGTTCCAGGAGATCTGGTTTAGGCTTTGGACACCTTGACTCTGAAAACACTTGCAAGACAGGTGAGAGACTCCATGTGTCCCCATTGTGCAGGAGCAGCAGCATTCTGAAAACTGCTGATTTCTCTGTGGGTCTGGTGCGTGGTGAATCCTCCTAGCACAGCAGCACTGCTGAGCTTCCATTTCTACTGATTAGGCAAGGGCTTTCATCCTTCCCTTCCCGCATTCCAGCACAACCTCCCAGGGTTTCTGGGTCATTTAAGGGGCCCAAATCACCCCAAGATGGTCCTGGGCTCTAAGCTACCATCTGGCGTGGGCAGGGCTCCTTGTGCCCAAGAGGGTGGAGAGATATGGTGGCATTAATCCACAGTGCAGTGAATGATGCAGCCCAGGGAAGTTTGTGGTCCATTTTGCTGGGATCTTCTGGGAAAGGGCAGGATCAGATTAGAGGGTGAGTGCTAAGTGCCAGAAAGAATGGCTACTGAATATGTTTCAATGATATGTTATCATTTGGCAAATATCTCCTTCAGTCCTTACAATAACCCTAGGATATTGGCACTATTGCTATTATCCCACTTTTCATGGGAACTGAGACTCAGAGAGGTTAAGTAATGTGCTCAAGGCCACACAGCTAGTTAGAAGTAGTGGCAGGCCAGTCTGATCTTAGAATCCATAAGCTACCATATTGCCATATTCTCCTGTCTGTATGCTTTTATTTTTATTAACCCACCAATCTTGTCTCTGTTCATATTATTTTGTCAGAAGATTTTTTTCCCTCCACTGCTGGGGTAAATAGGCTATTCTTTTTCCTTCTAGAGTTTAAGTTGTCATTTTATGCTGACCCATCTGGAATTCATTGTAGTATATACACATTTCATTTTATTTTAGTGGTGCTCTTTTTTTTTTTTAATAGGAGTCTGCCTCTTTTTTTTTAAAGGGGTTTATACCTTTGATTTTTTACAGGGAGAGGGATAGTTAGAAACATTGATGAGAGAGAAACATCGACCAGCTGCCTCCTGCACACCCCCTACTGGGGATGTGCCTGCAACCAAGGTACATGCCCTTGACCGGAATCAAACCTGGGACCCTTCAGTCCACAAGCCAACGCTCTATCCACTGAGCCAAACCAATTAGGGCTAGTGGTGCTCTTTTGATCACAAGCCAAAGTTGGATTCTCCTAAGCTAGCTCAGATAAAGATAAGCTTCCTGTAGGGAAACTTAGAGTAGGATCTTGACGAAGTCGATGAATGGGGCCCATAATAGGGCTGGACCTTAGAGACGTTAGATTAGTCCCAAATGGCATGTGCCCAGCTTAGTTTCTGACATACAGTAGATGCTCATTAAATATCTGTTGAATAGATACAGCAAACAGTTGTGTGGTCAACTGCCCAATGAAAGGGGCCAGCAGCAACCCCAGTGGACCAGAGCCTTTTTGTTCTGGCTGAAATAACGTGTCCTAGACTACTTGAAGGAGATGGCAGTAGCAACACTAGAGATTCACAACTGTTGTGGGACACATCTGCTTTCCCCACGCATCTACTGCACAGACTCCGAGCTTGCCCTCAGTGGCTGCAGCCAAGGGGGATACACAGAGGACAGTCTCTCCATTGTGTCCATATTTCTGTGTGGGTCCCCTGCACCTGCTCTTACGTGAAATGTCACTGAAGAGTGGTTCCTCTGACAGGACTGGTGGCTGTGATCTTACAGCACCAGGCTTTCTGGTGACTGGAGATGCTATTAAGGAATAGACAGAATGGAAGATCTGGGTTCAGTTTTGTCTCTGTCACAACTGTGTGACTTGGGCCTGATCCTCAGCTTCTCTGGGACTTGGTTTTCTGATCTGTAAAGGGAGGTTTTGGCCAAGTTTCTTTCCAGCTCTTGCGTCCCATGAGTTGCTAAGTTGGGCCCAAGAGCACAGGAAACATTAGCATCACATCCATGTCCGCTTGAAACCCATGGATACGTCCAAACCCTTGGATGGAGACAAGGGTTTCTGAGAGGGAAAGAATCTTTCTCAGGGTTTGAGTGGGATTCTTTCCTTCCCTCCTACTGTAAAGATACTTGGAAGGAGGCTAAGTCTGGAGGCTAAGTCACCCAGGACTCTTGAGGTGCCAGAAATGGAGATGCCAAGGAAGGACCTGCAAACAGGCTGCCTGCTCCTCAATCCAGCTGGCATCACACGACAGTATGCCACTCCCTCCACCTGTCCCCCATTGACTCATCTCCTCTATTTGAGCTCTTGATCCTAAGCTGTGTTCTGTTTGTATCTGTTATGGCTCTGGAGTGAAATGAACGATTTATTTTTCTCTGGCTGGGAGAGGAAGGCTGCCTAATGTAAGTAATAGAGTCCTTGGTGTTCTACACCCTGGGGCCCGTTAACTGCTAAGTCAGATCCTGTTTGGGCAGAAGGCACTGCAGCTCGCACAGGATGTGAAGCAGGTTGGATGTATCTGATGTACTTTAGAGCCACCTGAGCTTTTTCAAGGTCCAGGGCTGGAGGAATAAATTGGTGTCTTCCTTCTCTTAGAGCAGGGCTCCTAACAGTAGCACTGACCCATCTGGAATAGCAAGTCGTCAGTTAAAGTCATGGGCAGGTACTTAGAAACTGTGACTTTGAGAAGCGTGTATAATGAAACCAATTTTCCCATACACTAATTGACAGAAACAAGAGTTAAGTTCCTACGGCATATTTTTGGTCACAAAAACATTGCCAAACTTCTAAATAAAAACCCAAGCATTTATAGTATTAAACAGTGAAATAAATGTGAGCTACTAGTATATACATTTAGGAAAGATCAACAAAAACAAGTAAGATCATTATTTCCAACCCCTTATTTCAGTTCAAGGTCATGGGTGGCCGGAGCCTGTCCTGGCAGCTCAGGTGCAAGATGGGAACCCACTGTGAATAGGACACCTTTCCATCGCAGGGCCACTCACACCCCTGGCCACACTCACTCAGGCAGGGGCACTGAAGACACACTAGCTCACCTCATGAGCACATCTCGGGGATGTGGGAAGAAACCAGAGTTTCCAGAGAAAACACATACACACGTGGAGGGACTGGGCTGTCTCATAGAAAGATAGACGGTGGCGCTGGCTGGAAACGGATCTTGACCAAAATGATGTTAAATACTTCTCTGATGTGGGGTACTGTCTTGTGCAATGTAAGATGTTCAGTAACACCCCTCCACCAGTTCTGACAAACAAAAATGTCTCTAGATCTATCAACTGTCCCCTGAGGGGCGAAATTGTCCCATTGAAGAACCACTGCCCTCAGGCTACCACTGCACACATGCTGGCAGCTTGTGAAATGAGTGAGGCTTTTGAGGACCAGGATCTTTGTTTTTGGTTTTACTTCTGACTCACTGAAGAGCCTAAGATAGTTAAGGCGACTCTCTGTAACTGTTTATTCAACGTATAAAATGGGAACTATCTATTTTTCTTACTAGAATAATAGCACATGTTTGCTGGAGAAAATTTAGAAACAATAGAAAAGTATAAAGAAGAATATCTAAAAAGACCTGTCAAAACCTCAACCACCTATTTGCTTTCTGCATTTGTAATTTGCATACCTCTTCTCTCCCTCACCACATCTACACCAAATCAGGATCATATCATAATGTACAAACTGTTCTTGAAAAATGCAATTTTTAATGTACACATAAAAGGCCATCTTACCAATGGCCTATATTTTTTTTAAAATCCATGTTTGGTTGTGTAACATTTATTGTAGCCTATTTCTTACTACTAAAGTTAATACTGGTAACCTTGTACCTTAATCTTTGTGTGTAACTCTGATTTTCTTAGAGTGACTCCTAGAAGTGGAATTGCTGGGTCAAAGGGTGGGAGCTTTTTTTTTTTTTAAAATATATTTTATTGATTTTTTACAGAGAGGAAGGGAGAGAGATAGAGAGTCAGAAACATCGATGAGAGAGAAACATCGATCAGCTGCCTCCTGCACATCTCCTAATGGGGATGTGCCCGAAACCCAGGCACATGCCCTTGACCAGAATCGAACCTGGGACCTTTCAGTCCGCAGGCTGACGCTCTATCCACTGAGCCAAACCGGTTTCGGCAGGGTGGGAGCTTTTGATGCATATTATCAAGTTGCTTTACAGAGTGATTGTGCCATTTTGTACCAGCCATGTAAGAGAGATCCAATTTAGGGCAGTTTGTACATAAAAGCTTTCTTCAACACCTCAGGCTTCTGCTGGAGCGGAACAATCCCCATTTTGTTTGTAATGGTGAACAAGATCCCTCCAAAACACAGTGGTGGTCTGCTCTCATGGTATAGCTGGGCAGAACATGTACTGACGAAGATGGGTGACAGAATTATTGACAGAACTAAGACCCAAGACCCAAGACTGGAGGACCCTTTGCAGCTCATGTAACATTAGAGTACTAATGGCCCTTTTCTAACTGGTCTTTTGAAGGGGCCACTGATTTTCAAAACCTGAGCCCTAGACATCTTTGTCATGTGGTTTTCCAGTAGGAATTCACTGGCCTGTGTGGAAGGCCTGGAGAATGATATCTGAGGTGGAGTTGGCTAGGAGTATTGCTAGTGTTGCTGCTTCCCTCCCTGTTCCTCACTGCACCCTACCCTCTCCCATTTTTCCTCCCACCCCCTCCAGCCGGCTCCTGGATGCGTTCTAGGCTCTCTTGGTGAAAGAACCATGCTGCAAGTGTAATTTCTCATCTTGACATGAACCCGAAATGCCTGCAGTGCTGAGGCTAGACTGGCTAATGGAGTGGACATGTGGTGCCTAAGATGTTGGGTCTGTGTGGTTGTGGACATGACTTTGGTGGCCTTTCCGGTCTTCGTGACCAGAAGAACTCTTTCTGTGCTGTCTCTGTCCAAGAATGTAGCCACTGTGGGGAATGGAAGGTGAACAGAGGCAGGCAGTGATGCAGTCAGAAATGGGTTTTGAAACCAGGAGCTTGCTCCTTTCTTAAGGAGGAAGATGTTTGGGGGAAAGATCAGTACTGGCCCCAGCTGTGCTGTTGGGGCGACTGTGTCTGGGGGAGCACCAGCTTCTAGTCCCTGACCACCTTTCTTTGGCCAGTGGAATTGAAGGTGGAGGTCTCTGGTAAACTGCTAACTGGTGCTCATTAATGGCAATTTCAGATCAATCATTAGGTCCTTTTATATTCACAGGAGGAGTTCCCATATGTGGGAAGAGAGATACTTAAATCTTTGGGGTTTTTCCTTCAAATCCTCACTCTTGCCCTAGTGAGCTCAAGGCCCTTTGTAGAGAGCCTCACCCAATGACACATTTCCTGAGAGGACATCAGGTTCATCTTATTTTACTAGTAAAACTTACAGAAAGGTGCCTGGAGTTGTGGGGTGATGTTAATCAATGGTAAATCTGGAGGCATAAATCTTTCTTTTTATATTTTTTATTTTGAACTAATTTTAGACTCAGAAAAGTTACAAAAATAGTACAGAGTTTCCATACACAACTTCCCCTAAGTTCCCTTAATATTAACATCTTACATAACCAGAGTAAAATGATGAAAACTAGGAAATTAACATTGGTATAATATCAGTAACTAAACTGTAGGCCTTGTTTGAATTTCATTTGTTTTCCACTCATGTCCCTTTCCTGATCCAGGAGCCCACCTGAGTTCTCACATCCCACTTAGTTGTTAATCCGCCGTCCTCTCCTCTACTTTGTACCAGTTTTTCCTTGTCTTTCATGATCTGACATCTGTGAAGCGTGTTGGTCAGTTATTTTGAAGAATATGCCTCAGTTTGGATTTGTCTAATGTTTTCTCATTATTGAAGTGAGGTTATGCCTTTTTGACAAAATCACCACAGGAATGAGATTGTGTCCTTCTCAGGGCATCTTACTGGTGCTGATAACCTTGATCACTTGGAGAGATGGTGTCTGCTGAATTTCTCCACTATGAACTTACTATCTTACCCTTTAGAGTTAATGAATATCTTGGAAGAAATACTTTGAAACTATGTAAATCCTTTTGACCACTAATTTTAGCATCCATTGGTGGATTCTGTTTGCAACAGAAGGTTGTGGTGTTTGCCTGATGGTAATTTTTCTGTTTTCTTCTTGCCTTCTGCATTTATTAATTGTAGAATATGATATTGTATCTACTATAAGGTAGAACTAGAGACATAATTTTTATTAGATATCATTCCTTGAGCAAGTCTTTATTCAGGAACAGTGGCTCTTTCCAAAATATGAGCTATTGATCTCCTTCTGCTTTTGTGTATTAGTTTCTTATTGGTGTTCATGGAAAACTTGCAAAAATAGTACAGAAAGTTTCTGTATACCCATCATCCAACTTCCCTTAATATTAACGTGTTATATAACCAGAGTATAATAGTCAAAAGTAGGAAATTACCTAGTTTATTTGAAGGTTATTTAACAACTAGGCAAGAGATAATGGTGGCTTGGATCGAGTGGATAATTGGGGAGGTGATGAAAAGTGGTTGGATTCTGGACATATTGTGTTTTGAAGGTAGAGTGTACAGGATTTGTGAAAGGATTGGATGTGGAGTGGCAGAAGAGAGGAGTAGTATAGGATGGCTCCAATATTTTTGACCTGAACAACTGGTTTTGCCATCTTTTGAATTGGAGGAGATTACAGGAGACATCCAGGCAATTTTGTCCATCAACTGACAAATTCCCCTTTACTCATCACCTCCCCAATTATCCACTCGATCTAGCCCACTATTATCTCTTGCCTAGTTGTTTTAATAGCCTTCAAATTGGCCTCTCTGCTTCCATCCTTACCCCTCTGCAGTCTGTTCTGAACACAGCAGCCAGATTGAAAAAATGAAAAATAAGCTCAGGAGGTTTTTCTGCTCAAAGCCCGATCTGGTTTTCTTTCTTGACCAGCAAAGGATAACTAAAGGGCCCTAGCTGGTTTGGCTCAATGGATAGAGCGTCGGCCTGCGGACTGAGGGGTCCCAGGTTCGATTCTGGCCAAGGGCACATGCCTGAGTTGTGGGCTTGATCCCCAGTGGGGGGCATGCAAAAAGCAGCCAATCAATGATTCTCTCTCATCATTGATGTTTTTCTCTCCCCCGCTCCTTTCCTCTCTAAAATCAATAAGATATATTTTTAAAAAGGATAACTAAAGGCCCACTTGTTTATTCTGGTCTGTTACCTCTCAGACCCCAGCTCCCACCTTCTCCCCTTATTTCTTGCCTGTTACCCCATATGGTCTTCCTTGTTCTTTTCTGTACCTGCCAGACCTGTTCCTGTCTCTGCACCTTTGTGTTTGCTCTACTTGGAATATGCTTCACCTAGAAATCTGCATGGCTCATTCCCCTAACCCTTCACCTCTTCAGATATTACCTTCTCAATGGGGACTTCTCTGGCCATTCTATCTAAAAGTGCAACTTGTATCACTTCCGGCTCCTCTCTCTCTTTTATTTCTCACCTTAGTTTTTATCATTATCTAACATTACTACATACTTAACCAGTTTACTAGTATCTTATAAATGTTGTCTGTCTCCTTCCATTAGAATGACAGACTCCAAGAGGACAAGAATTTGTGTCTTTTTTGTTCTCTGCCACATTTCTCACATATAGAATAGTGCCTGGCAAATAGCAGGTGCCCAGTAAATATTTGTGGGATGAATGAATGTCTGCTTTTATAATTGGGCTATATATTTATCAATTACTTCCTGAGATATACAAGGCACTGTGCTCTATATTTAGGCAGACAAAAAGAAATTGAAGACATGGCCTTTTTCTTTAGGTTACTTATAATTTCACTGGGGTACTAAGAGATCCATGTGTGAAAAGATAGCTAATGGTATCATCATCATAAGCTATAAGCATGCATTAAATACCATAAAGTATAGGGCATAGTGGTAAATGCTAGGGATAAACAAGTATGAAGACACTGTTTCTTCTTTCAAGCTCTTCTAGGTTAGTTGTGATGATGCAAAGGCAGACAAGCTCTAGCAGACTGAATGAGCCAGGTGCCCAGTAAATGGTATAGATGCCGACAGGAGGTCAGAGGGGAGGAGTTTGTCAGCAGGGCCCGCAGCAGCAGGCTTCATGTAAAAGGTCTCACTTTGGGTCTGGAAAATCCAGGGAACTCTGAGAGATCTGATGTAGCTAGAATATGGGGGGTGAAGGTAGGGTGGAGGCAAAAGACAAGGCTAGCAAAACAGGTCACAGAGAGGTAGTGAAGGACCCCGAGTCCCATGTTAAAGAGTTTGGATTTCATTCTGTTCATGGGGAGGAGCCCCTGAAAAGTTTTTGAAGAGGTGATTGAACTGATCTGATCACATGTGATATTGGATCATATCTGCTGAGGGAGTAGAAAGGATTGAAGGCGGAGAGAGCAGTTAGAAAGTTTCTATAGTAATCCAGGGGAAGACAACGTAGGCCTGAGGTACAAGGGAAGCTGTACAAAACAAAAGGTAATGGATTGGAGAGAGTTTGAAGGGGAGTTAGTACATCTGGGAGAATAATTACATGCAGCTGTAAGAAAAAAGTAATTTATTCAAGATAATGCTGATGTTTCTAACTTAGGTGATTGGGTAGTTCATAGAACATAGAAGAGTAGGGCTGGGGATCAAGGTGGCAGGAGGGGGGAGGGGGAGGAGATGGCAGACATAAGGAGGTCGAGGTCCACGTTATCATCCTGGTAGATCTGCCTTTGGCCTCATTGAGTCCCCTGATGTTTGCCAATGGAATTTGTGTGATTGCTGGGCCAGGAAGGGCCGAGCCTGTCCCCAGCGCTGACTCCTGGAGCTCCAGGTCGGAGCAGCTCCTCTGCCCACTGCTTCCAACTCCTTCGAGCAGTGGCCCAGAGGAAGTTAATCCTGGCAGTAGGGAGGAGAAGGTGTGGTGCCTGGGGAGCATCTCTGAGGGCTTGGAAGGGAGCCAGCAGGGAACAGGAAGGAGGCTTGCAGTGCCTGGGAGCCAAGTTCAGCTCAGCTCTATTTTGGGTGACAACATTTACAATGTTCTTTCACTCAGAATCATTCCGCCTGCCTGCCCGC
Source organism: Myotis daubentonii (assembly GCF_963259705.1). NCBI lineage: Eukaryota > Metazoa > Chordata > Mammalia > Chiroptera > Vespertilionidae > Myotis > Myotis daubentonii. The sequence goes on along the minus strand of NC_081844.1, from coordinate 82,410,629 downwards.
CTTCGGCGTTTCCAGCTGATGGGTTCTCACACCTACTTAACAACTGGCTTGGTTCGGGGGCTCCCCAGCTCACTGCCTGCTGCCCTTCAGTCTCCTCACTGCTCAGCAGGGTGCCCAAGTCCCTGGGGTGGCCAGATTGCTAAGCTCGGTTCCCCATGGCTTATAGGCAGGGAAGCTGAAAGAGTGGCGCAGAAGCTGGAAGCAAAGTGGGTGGTGATGGGAAATGTCAGGGTTCAGGCACAGAGGTATGCAGGCTATTGACTCGTATTTCTGTGCTTCACTTACTCTGAAAGACCAAGTTACTGAGGGAGAAAATGCTTGATAATGATATTTTGTGTTTCCAACTCTCTTGGAGAGAACCTCCCAGCACAAGATTTAGAGTCTGCTGTTTCCTAATTACCCCAGTAACTACGTCTGTGGTGATAAAGGTCATGTTTAGGATTCTGCGGGTATGGTGTAGAAGGGACAAGCGTCATTCTTTTGTAATTGAAGACTCAAGAGTATTACATATTCCTTGTAGAAAGTGAATGCAAGAAAAGAATAAAAATGACCCAGAGTCTGCCTTGCTGGTGTTTCTCAGTGGTAGAGTGTCAGCTTGCATATCGAGGGGTCGTGGGTTTGATTCCTGGTCAAGGGCACATACCTGGGTTGTAGGTTCAATCCCAGCCTTGGTTGGAGAGGCAACTAATTGATGTGTCTCTATCACATTTTCCTCTCTCTCCTTCCCTCCCTCCCTCCCTCCTTCCCTCCCTCTCTCCCTCTCTCCTTCTTTCTTCCTTCCCTCTCCCCCTCCCTCCCTCCCTTCCACTCTCTAAAAATCGATGGAAAAAATATCCTCAGGTGAGGATTAACAAAACAAAAAACTGACCCAGAGTCCCAATTATTCAGAGAGGACTATGGCTAATATTTTGATACCATTTTCCCCTGGGCATATGTATGTTTGTGTGTAGCACACATGCATGCCATCTCTCCCCAGGCTCCCTTTGGGTGGGTATAGAATAGGGCCCACACCCTCAGGACCCAAGTGTCCTCACCCTCAGTGTATTTCCCATGCTGCCGGGGCGATATCCCTCCTATGACTCTCCTTTGTCAAGAATGAAATCATGCTCCTTGTAAAAGACAGTTGGTTCCTCCAGGCGGTGGTGACATTTGGAGGAGCTCAGCATGGGACAGTGTGCAGTGGGGAAGAGGAAACTGAGGTTCTATACTAATCTTGCCTCCTGAACAACGGTTGCAAAGAGCCACAGAGCACCAGTAGAGAACTTTCGGTCCCTTCCCTTGTCCCACGATTAGGCAGTGGCGAGCTGGATTTTTTGTCTAATTGAGGTCCCAGACCTGATAAAGGGCATTATGGAGACAGCTTTTCAGAGCAATGTGGCATCCCTTGGAAAAAGATGCCAAGTCACTATAGGACTCTCCCATCAGCTTGTAAGCACCAGATTCTCTACTGATGTTTTTGGTTTGAGTTCACCTGCCAGGAGAACCCGAGGGGAGGACATGGGTACAGATAGTGTATTTGAGAGGAAATTTCAGGAAGCAGGAAGGAGGGAGCAGCATGAATGGCAAGGAGGCAGAGGAGGAAGGGGAGCCAGTATGAGGGTGTGGTGTAAAGGGTCCTCTGTGTGCATTAGGGACTCCACTTTTCCAGGACTTCCTGGCAACAGTGCAGAGTGACTCATGGAATTGTCTGTTGGCAGGACTTGGGAGCAGAGCTCCTATTCGCCACTGGCTGCGCCTTGTCAGAAAAGATGCCCAGGGAGGGTGTACTTGAGTTGTGACCCTGTTTGCAGGAGGTGGGCCAGTGGGATGTGATGTGGGGTTACAGAAGCTTCTGCTGTAACTTAGAAATTCTAGAACCCTTCTTGGTTTCACTGATTTGAGCAAGTTCTTTCCCCTGTCTCAGCTCCTTTTCCTATCTTCCTTTATTCCTACAATTCTCTGGTCTTGCCCCATATTTCAAGTGACAGTTTGTTTCTCTGACTCTGGATGGTAGATGGTATTTGTTTTTAGCCAACTCCCAGATTCTGAAATCCTCAGCTCATAATTCTATTTCAGCCTTGTCAGGAGCAAGCACTGGCTTCTTGAGACTTGAGATGAGGGGTCAGGTGACTCTGAGTTCTGTATTTCTTGCTGCATCGCCAGCAGAGATCAGACCTAGAGAATAACAGACTTGGAGAATGAGCAGAGTAGAAGGGGAGGCAGGTTATCTTGAACTGCAGTTCACTCTCTGGGTAGGTCTCCAGTTTGGATATGGAGCAGATATTGCATGGCTCTGGTGTGGAGTTGGTCTGCCAGGAGACCCTAACACAGGCTTACCTGAGTGTGCCTGAGATGCAGGGATGGCTGCCTCCATGGCTTTGATGGCTTTTGGTTTAGTCTAAATATATACATGTTGACCACAATAAAGGCATTTGTGCAACCCTCTGAGGTTTTCCTCAGAACCATGTTCTGACCTGTTAGCTCTCTTGTGGGCAGCATTGAGATCGGTCTCTAATTTTTCTAGTGTAGAAACTAGAAGCCTAAAGAGATGAAAAGATTGACCCAAAATTGTGTCGTTTTTCACGAGTGGCAGAGCACACTAGAACCAAGGCTCCCTGACTTCCTCCGAGAGTTCTTGACTTCTCCCTCCTCACCTCCACCCCTGCTCACCAATGCAGAAACAGCATATTTGTTCTATCTCAAACTTCAGACCTCTAGCCAGATTATGGCTCCATAAAGAGGGCCGGCCCATGCTTTATTTCCCACACACCTCCCTGCTCTCAGCCCAGGTCTAGGCAGAGCAGATGTTTAACAAAAGCTTCCTGATTTTTGAGGAGGGACAATGCTTAGAGCCACTGAGTGCCGGGGGGAGGATTAACTTTGGCTCCTCTCAGGCAGGCCGCTGCCCTGGCACTCCCTCAGTCCCAGGGCTTATAGAGGGAGCCCATATCCATGTGTGATAGACCTCAGTCTGTGGGCAGCAGAAGTTCCATCTTCTTGATAAGCAGGATTCACCTGAGAGCTTTTCCTGGGAATTTGCTTCATTGCAGGGCATGTGGCAGGCTAAGTGAGGGTATCCTCCCTGACTGCCGAGCTCTCGCTCTAGGCCGGCGGTTCTCAACCTTCCTGATGCCGCGACCCTTTAATACAGCTCCTCATGTTGTGGTGACCCCCAATTTCATTGTTACAAATTGAACATAATTAAAGCATAGTGATTAATCACAAAACAATATGTAATTATATATGTGTTTTCCGATGGTCTTAGGTGACCCCTGTGAAAGGGTCGTTCGACCCCCAAAGGGGTCGCGACCCACAGGTTGAGAACCGCTGGTCTAGGCAGCGGTTCTCAACCTTCCTAATGCCGCGACCCTTTAATACAGTTCCTCATGCTGTGGTGGCTCCCAACCATAAAATTATTTTCATTGCTACTTCATAACTGTAATTTTGCTACTGTTATGAATCATAATGTAAATATCTGATATGCTATATGTGTTTTCCGATGGTCGTGACCCACAGGTTGAGAACCGCTGCTATAGGGGATGACTTCCATCTATTTCTGCTCTTGGGCAGAGTAGCTCTACTGCGTCCTTCACCTGGGATTAGGCTGTGGTGCCTTCCTTTCCCTTTGGGGCAGGGCTTTCTTGCTGACCTTTGTTCTTCTCCCTCCTTCACTAAAGACTGTGAAAAGTGCTGTTTGGAGATAGTGATAGCTCACTTTTTAATCCCTTAGAGCAGTGTTGGCAGACCACATGTCAGATGGACTTTATAAGATCATCCCATCTATTCCTGCTGCTCTTTGAATTGTCAGAGCTTTGATTGTTTGGAGCCAAGGCGGTGAGGCAGGTTAGAGGCGGGTGCTGTGCTCTAGCAGTGCCTTTGGATGGGCAAAGGAAGGGTGGGCTTTGTTTCTAGGTCCTCATTCCCCGGGTTGGTGCAGCCACTATGGAAAAAAAATATGGAGGTTTCTCAAAAAATTAAAACTGGAACTGCCTTATGACCCAGCAATTCCACTTGTGGGTATATATCCAAAGAAACCCAAAACACTAATTTGGAAGAATATATGTACCCTTATGTTCATTGCAGCATTATTTACACAAGCCAAGCGATGGAAGCAACCCAAGTGCCCATCAATAGACAAGTGGATAAGAAGCTGTGGTACATATACAATGGAATATTACTCACCCATAAAAAAAGAACAAAATCTTACCATTTGCAACAATATGGATGGACCTAGAGGGTATTATGCTAAGTCAAATAAATTAGAGAAAGAAAGTACCATATGATTTCACTTATATGTGGAGTCTGGAGAGCAATATAAATGAACAAACAAAACATAAACAGACTCATAGATACAGAGAACAGACTGATGGTTGCCAGAGGAGAGGGAGTTGTGGGGGGCGGGGGGGGGGGGGTGCGTTGAAAAGGGTGAAGGGATTGAGAAGTAAAGATTAGTCACAAAATAGTCATGGGGATGTAAAGGACAGCATAGGAAACATAGTCAGTAATATTGTAATAACTGTATGGTGCCAGTTGGGTACTAGAAATATCAGAGGGAATGCTTTGTAAAGTATATGACTGTCTAACCATTATGCTGCACACCTGAAATGAATACAAAATAACATTGAATGTAAACTGTAACTGAAAAACAAGTATAGCCCTCGCCGGTTTGGCTTAGTGGATAGAGAGCGTCCATCTATGGACTGAAGGGTCCCGGGTTAGATTCTGGTGAAGGGCACTTGCCTGGGTTGTGGGCTCAATCCCCAGTAGGGGGCGTCCAGTCAATGATTCTCTCTCATCATTGATGTTTCTATCTCTTCTGTCCCTCTCTCTTCCTCTCTGAAATCAATAAAAATATATTTGAAAAATAAAAAATACATAGTTCCTCATTCCCAGTGACTACCCATAAGCCCTAATTAAAATTCAAGGATGACTCCCTCCTCAATTCCCCTCAGGCTTTTAAATGAAATAATTTGACAAATAAATGTTCATTGAGTGCAAATCACATGTGCCATTCTTTGGGTACTACAAAGAAGTACTCAATCTGATCTCTGCCTTCAAGCAGCTTCTAGTATAATTGGAGGAGTGAGGGATACATGGCAAAGGCCAGGCCAGGCAGGTTTTAAGTGCTAAAGGAAGAGCATGCCTGCTAAGCAGGCAGAGTACTTGGGAGGGAGAGAAAGCCCTCTGGGTTGATTTGGTCAAGAGAAGCCTTCCAAGAAGAAATGAGATTTGAGTCAGGTCCCTGAAGGGATGTGTGCTCTTCTTGCCATAGGTGTTACTGGTGTCTCCCGTTGGAGTAGGACTTTATAGCATATTTTAAACATATTCACCATCAACAACATTAGGATTCTGAGGATGAGATTATTTCGTCCCCAGATGTTCATTATAGCACTGCTCATAATAGCCAAAGATTGAGAACAACCTAAATGTCCAACAATGGCACTGTGGTCTCCCATATTCCCCATGCTGTAGGATGCCCTGCAACCATCACACATCATTTTCGGAGAAGTTTACTTATTGACATTAAACACACACACACACACACACACACACACACACACACACATTTACAATAGATTGTCCAGTGTGTGTGTGGGGGGGGGGGGCGGGGGAGGAATCAGGTTCTGAAATAGCCTGTCAGTGTGAGTCCATTTATATTTGTTAACATAATAGCATGCTAAAACATGACTTTTAAAAATCTTCTTTTTGCTTATCCATTTTCTGATTTTTTGCAACATATGCATTAATTTGTAAATAAAATAGCTTCTAACGTTTCCCTCCTTTTTCAATCATATCAATTGTGGATGGACAGGTCAGTGGAGTCACATGTCCCTTGTTGTGAGGGGACAGTTGGACAGTTGCTCATGCTCACTCTGGTCTTCGGTTCCTGAAAAGATAAGTTAGCTGGTTGGGGAGAGCAGTTGCTGGGGAGCTGGCTCATTTTTGGTCCAGAAAGCACTGCCTGGGAGGCAGCTGCTAATTGCTCCTTCTCATTGTGGGAGCCTGAGTGTTTCCTAGGCACGCAGCTGCGGCTGAGTTGCCCTTGTCGGCCTTTGTGGGAGCCTGATTTTTTAAATCCGGCCTTCTTCATACTTTGCATTTTATCAGGGAATCACTGCTGCCCACTGTCTAGCTAATTACAGTGCTGGGAAGGAAAAGGTGCTTTTGAGATTCCAGGCCTCTCTGAGAAAAGGTTATGAGACAAGAGTGATAGAATCCATCTTTTCCCAGTAGTGGTAGGGACAGGGTCTGTGTTCCCTGAAAACCTTATTCAGATGACCTATTTGGTCTAGACTCTGTGTCTGTCTCAGCCATAGCTGTCATCTGAATGTCACAGTAGAAGATCTCGTGCTTCCTTTTCCGTCCCTTTCAGCAGGTTTGAGATTAATGTGTACTATATTCTAATTTGAATGCTAATTAGTATTTTTAAAACACCCCTTTTATCACATCATTTCCCAAATCTAAAAACTTTCGTCTCTCCTCATTGACTCTAGGCTCAAGTCCAGACTGGCATCCAAGGCTGTTCACATTCTGACCCAACCCCCATTCGTGCCCTCGTTCCAACTACTGACCTTCTTAAGCCCTTTGTAGTTCCTCAGAGCTGATGGATCTGTTTATTCACTGGCCCCAATACCTTTGCATGCTGGCTCCTATAAGCCCTGCCTCTCCGAAGCCGGTGCTATGCTTCTGCCCCAGGCCAACTCAAGTCCTTCCTCCAGACCCTTTGTGTGCAGTGATCTCTCCTAAGCCAAATGCTTTTGGCAGTATGGTCTGTACCACTTTATTTGGCATTTTAAAAAATGTTGAATAAAGACACATAACATAAAATTTACCATCTTAACCAGTTTTAAGTGTATAGTCCTGTAGCGTTAAGTCTGTTCTTATGGTTATGTAGCAGATCTCTAGAACTTTTTCAGCTTGCAAAACTGAAACTCTAGGCCCAGTGAACACTGACTCCCCATTTCACTTATTTGGCATTTTATTAAGGACCGTGTTTTGACATCATAAATGCTGAACAGTTTGTTTCAACTGGCATTCAGTGAGCACCAATGTTCCAGGTAAGCCCTTGGTGGGTTATAGGGGACTATGAAGCTAGATGAGACACAGACGCCAGATGTGAAGCATTCACGATTGTTATTGAATAGTTTTGCTTTGTCATTTGTGTATGTCTCATCTCCCTAAATAGATGATATGAGAGGGATCTTCCTATGAGCCACAACAATTCCTTTTTGGCACAAGGCAGAATATCATGACTAAATAAATGCAGATATGGTCCTTGAGCTCCTATGACACCAAGGAGAGGGTTGGGCATGCTCTTACTGTGTTGCTTGGTGATAGCATGTACTGATGCAAATGAGTTTTTTAGTATTTCAGGGGTCTTTATGCGCTCTCCACTAGACTGTGAGTTTTTTGAAAGACAAAACCTTATCTGTTCTTTCATCATAACAAGATTGCTTTTATTATTTTGTCTTATAATAAACACAGTATGTGCCTGTCAAAGGAGTAAAAAAGCAGAAAATGCAAGCAAGCAAAAGAACGTAAATGTCAGTAATAGCTGTCCTCTTGCTCACTCAGAGGTGGCTGCTGTCACAAAACTTACATACTCCTTTTATTGGGTCAATGTGTTTCAAATATCTTTACCTATCAATAGATAAATTCTATTATAATATAATTTTGAGGCAATAAATACTTAGAGGACCAAATTTATTATTTCCTAATTTAGACATTAGGAATAAAGCAATGAACAAAACTTGCTTAAAGCTTCCATTGTGGGCTGGGATGAGGAGAGAAGATAATAAAATAAATAAATGAACAGAATAATTCCCGACACTGATAAGGGTTATTAAAAACAAGCGATATGAGAGTGATGTGGGAGCTAAGCAATAGTCTATTACACGATGCTACCATAATTTATTTAACAATCTGCTCTTGTTGTACATCTAGATGTTTACAATATTTTTGCTCTACAAAAACATCTAAAATGAACATCCTTATAGCTTAATCGATATAAATCTTGAATTAATTCCTTAAATTCAACTTCCAGAAGTGGAATTGCTATATCAAAGGATATGTGCATTTAATAAGGCTTTTGATACATGTTACCAGCATACCTTCCTGAACAGCTGAGGCCCTTTAGCTCCCACTAGCAGTATGAGGTAATACCCACAGGGAGGCCTGCTCCATCCTTCTGTTCGCCATTCAGAGCTCTGTATCCAGGGACAGCTCATGAATGGTCTCCTTGGCAGGTGAGGACATGTGCATCTTCCTAGTAATTTTCCCTGGAATGATTTTTTTGTGGTTGCTCAGTCTCCTTGTGGCCAGAATCCTTACCATTCAGAGAGTACGCCCTGCAGTGGGCAATCTCAGAGCTTTGGACTCCTGCACTGGGGCCTCTCGTGGAGCATGCAGTTCAGTCTCCCTCTCCTTGGGGAAGGCTCCTTCACACATGAGTCAGAGAGACCCCTTCCCTTCTTTTCTGCACAAAGTCTTTCACTCAGACTCTGCCCACCCCCAACACACACTCAAAGAGCCGTGGAGATTTCTAATGAACCTGAGAGTTTTCCTGAGTCCATTGGGTAAAGGTTAAATAGGTAAATAACAAGAAGTAATCAATTAATTACTCAAGTTCATGTCCCCTCAGAGTCTCTAGAGAGGTGCTGCCATATACAGTAGCCAACAGCCATAGGGGCAATTTAAATTGGAATTTAAGTTAATTAAATAAATAAAAAATCAGTTCCTCAATTACACTGTTTAAATTTCACATGTTCAATAACTACATGTGGCTAGTGGCTACCATATTGGACAACACAGATATGGACTATTTTCATTGTTTGAGAAAGTTCTATTGGACAGCACTGCAGAAGTTGGGTTACTCAGGAAATGTCCCCAGGGGTCCTTTTAGGTATGGGGTTGGAGTGGTCAGTGAGGGTAAGTGGACATTATTGATATCAATGGATATGATTTGATAGTTTTCTCCTTGCTGATCCGATTAGTTCTTACCATATCCAAGTAGTGTGCGAGTGTGTCTGTTTGTGTGTGTGTGTGTGTTTATCCTTCCCTCCTGACCTAGATCAGGGGCCTCCAGTTTTGTAACAGTCAATCAGGACTTAAGAACTGTGTGTATGTGTGTTTTCTAAGAGAAGTCTGATAACTAGTTCCTTACATTGACCGACTAAGGCCAAAGCCCTTTTCCATCAGTGCAAGGTCCTAGAAGGGAAGTTGCAGGGGCCACACCTGGTGTGCAGACAGGCAGAGGTTTTGTCTGAGCTTGTTGCAGTGGTCCTAGGGAAGAATGTTAGATGAGCCAAAAATTCAGAGTTCTTCATTCCTTCCTGTTGCTTCATGTGTATTGAGTTTCTGCTTGTGTATTATGAGGATGTGCTTAGGGAGTAATAAAACTCCAAGTTTTGTCTTCTTTCTACTGTGCTAGAGCTGTGCTCAGCATCTGCCTATGTCCAGACCCTACCTATGTCTAGACCCTGCTGGGAGAAGCAGCTCCTCTCAGTGGCCTAAATGTAGCCCTGGGAGCCCCAAATGCCACATTTCAGTCTTGGTTTGTGTATTGACTCATGATATGACTCTATGTTAAAGTCACTTCCCCTCTCTTCCTAATGGGTCATCCAGGGTGGAGGCAGGATAATGGCTTTGAGTCACATCCCAGAGAGGAACTAATTAGAGCTCATTGAGGCAAAGCGGTGGCAAACTGAAAGGGCAGGGAAGGAGCAGCTCTAGATGGAGCTCTGTAGAGAGGCCTGGCTTTCCCACTGCCCGGGCAAGCTGTCTGCTGAGGCCTGGGAGCCTGGGATCTTAGGTTAGCTTCAGGTCTGTAAACCTCCATGAATTATGTGTAAGAGTATGTGGGTATAAGCCTGCAAGCATTTTCTGCTAAGCACTGTGTCCAGCCCTTGAGGTAAAATTGAGGCACTTTTTGAGTCATCTACATCTCCCATTCCATCCCGCATTCCCTACTCCTGAAGTGTGATCCTCCCAGTCGTTGGCCCTAAGTGAGGTTGGTAACTGTGTGGGCACACCCTGGAAGACAAGGGTGGAGCACATGTGCCTGAGTGTGGTGAGCCATGCTAGTCTCTGGGCTGAAAGGAAAAGCATGAGTCAGTTATAGAGAAATGGTCATCTGAAGAGTCCATCTGGGGAAGCAGAGGGGTCTTAGGCTGAACTTGAGGACACCTGGATCCTGATCCTGATGTTGACGTTAAATTACTTTGTGGCACTGGTTTCTCTGTGCTTCTTATGCCATCTGTAAAACAGACTGACTTCCCCTGTCTTAAATGCTGACTGTGGTGGTGATGAAAATTAAAAAGGAATTTAACAAAAATTAGCATTTATGATGTTTTCTTATTTTAAAGGTAATAAATGTTCATTGCAGGAAATATGGAAAACCAAGAAACATATTATAAAAAGAAAAATCATTTACAATTTTACTTATAAAATATGCCAAAATACTTCCTCGGTTTTCTTTATTTTCTACTTATCGATTTATTTTTATTGAGGCATAATTGACGTGTAACATATTATTTTTAGGAGTACACTATACTGATTCAATATTGTATCCAAATCATTTTTCTGTGCATATTATTTCTTCACCTTGTTAGATCTTAATGTTCATGTAATTGTATATGCAGCCCTGAAGAGGAGCGGTTCCAGGATGGACAGCCTGCCCTTCAGGCCGGGCCTTGCACTGGCTCTGCTCTGCCCTGGTGCCCATCCCAGACTAAGGCCCTGGGGCCACTCAAAAAGCAGAGGCCTTTCTCACCGGACACTGGGCACATAGGGATTCAACTCTGGAAGGTAGTTTAGTGGCTTGTCTGGTCAAACTCACAGCCACCTTCTCTTTCAGATCTTCAGATAGACTGGCTCCTGGCCGGTGGGAATGGGAGGGGAGAGGAGGCCACTCTGACACATCTGCTTACCCTCCAGCCCAGCAACTCTGAGAATCATAACAGAATATCTTGTGTGAAACGGCTCTTCCTTGTTCACAGGAATGTGCAACGCTCTCCAGTTCACAGGGGCCAGAGAGCAAGGGTCATAAACAGGTTGAGGAGCTGAGCAGGAGGGGCGAGTTAATCCCCCAGATGTCAGGGCTCTGCCTGGTAGAGATGGGAGCAGGGCTGATAAAGGCTGACAAAGGGGAGTGCTGGTAAGGGAGGGGGGACACTGCAGAGATGGTGGTATGCACCCCTGTTAAGGCGGTCTCTGACGGAGGCAAACCATAAAAGTCACCACTGGGCCAAGCTACTCCTCAGCCAGTTTAGAGTCCCACAACAAGGGCTGGTCTTCAGAGTCTACCCCAATCACCGTCCCCAGTGAAAGCGAGGCCCTTTGCAGGGGGATGAGAGGAAGATCGTCCCTGAAAACTGAAAAGAAATCATTACTGGCATTTACTTAGCCTGCCCTGGGCCAGGAGAGACACAGAATAATCCCAACAGGGTCCCCACTCTGCAAACTTAAAACCTGGTGGTACCGTACTGACGGCTCTGTGCTGGCCCTGGTGCAGCTCTCCTGTTCTAGATGAGGATGACTTGAGGAAAAGCAACTAATGAGCAATGTGAGATGCTATAAATGGCTTGGTCACGTGGTGCAGGCTAGGCGTGCTGTAGGAGTTTCAAAAAGGCAGAGATTAGTGTGGGCTGAAGTGATTAGAACAGGCTTCACAGAGAATGGGACCAGGATCCAGTGACTGAAGGTTCAGGTCTGTTGTAAAGAGGGAGGGAGGAGGAAAGGAGCAGGGTGAGTGAGGAATACACAGGGACAGATAGCAATGAACCAGTCCTCTGGTACCCAGGATTGTGCGGAGATGCCGGGGACCAGCTGTTAAGGGTGGAGAAGCGGTGGGAGGGTAGGGAGGCGGCCAGATTGTGGATTGCTTTGAATTCAGGCAGAGGAGTTTAGTTTTGACTCTAGCAAATAGAGAGTAGAAAGAACCCCTAGTGCGAGGAAGTGTAGGAAGCCATGCCTTGCTGATTACTCCCACTGAATTAATTTTTTTTCCCCCCTCAGTGAGGCTGCCTAACCCCCTGAGCCATATAAGGCATCTTCTGAGCGCTGAGCTGTACTGCCCCAAGCATGCTCTGTGACTGGCACAGCCTTGGGGACAGCTGTGAGCCCCTCCTTCTCCAGCAGCACCTCCATTCTTTTTATTTTCCCCTACTTCATTCTTTATTCTTCTCTGCACTAATGTCTTCTCTGGGGCGGCAGGCTAGGGTTTGTCAGCCTTGGGAGCAGGGAGGAGAGCCGACATACTGGGGCTCGCTCTGGGCTAGGCTCTGTGCTGGGTGGGGCACAGGCACATCTGTCTTGGTCCTCACAACTGGGTAGCACCAGATTAGGTACCACACTCAGAGCATGACAGGCAGCTCCCTTCCTGGCAGCCTGGAGCCTCCAGCGCTGAATTGGGTCTTCCTCATAGCCCCCTGGAACCGTGGAGCCCTAGGTGTCATTCTGGGAGTTCCGGGACCTGCCCCTTGGTGACTTACTTATTCTTGAGTCTGGGATAGAAGCAGAACTTCAGCCTAGCTTTCACAGCCACCTGAATTCCCTCTGGATTAGCACCCCTGGCTAAGAGAAGGGGGAAGGCCACAGAGGCATGACTGGCACTGCCCAGGGTGGTGGGGCTAGCTCTGGAAGAGTGCCCCCCGGGGAAGATCCAGAGCAGGAAGGGCAGTGGCTGCTGAGAAGACTGGCCCGCTCCCCCATGGCTATGTAGGGTGGGTAGGCTACATGTTCCTGCCTGTGAACTCTAGCCCTAGGTGTTAGAAGAATGGTCCCAGCCCCTCCTGGGAGAAGGGGATGTTGGAGGAGAAGGGGTGGCCACGGGCACGGCCCAGTCCAAGATGAGCAGCCTTCACTGGTGCTAAGTGTGAGCAGTTGCCTCGTGCTCCGCAGCAGCTCTCTGCCAGGCCTCAGCCTGAGTCCTGCTGGCTCTCTTCTGGGCCCTCATTTCTGGATCAGTCACACCACAGGGAGCCCTTCCTGGGGAGCCACTGCCACTGTTGATGCTTTTGCCAACTCTTCACAGCCGTGACTGCACCCCAGGAGCTCAGGCTTAGTGTCTCCACCCGCCTCCTGCCCCCTCAGAGAAGCATCTGCAGAGACCTCTTCTGTGCACTATCAGGCTCCTTGCAGGGGGTAATCAAGTCAAGAGATGCAGAGATTTCAGCCATTTGGGAAAGGAAAGTAGGAGGGAGATTCCTCAGGGAAAGGGGCTGCCTGGTGAGGTCAGAAACACGTTGGGGGAGGATTTGTAGTGGTAGGGAAAGAAACTGGGAAGGCAGGATTCTATATTGGAGTCAAATGATTGTGGAGATTGGGGTTGGCTTTAGGTGGAGTCCATGTTGTCGGAACAGGCAGTTCTTTCTCCACGGTGACCTCATCCTTTCAAGATCATTCTTTCCCCAAAGAGCTCAGTGTTGGTGGGGGTGCTGAATGGCAGCCGGAGGACTTGGACTCTTCTTGGAAGGTGGATGATCTTCCTGTTCCTCAACCTTCAAGGACGTCTGCCTGGGAATAATGGGCATGGAAGTAGGGTCTGTCCTGGAGGGAACACACTGGCACCGCCTTGCACTGGGAGCGGAACTTCTTTGTCTGTACATTCCTATGGACCTACGGGTTGGACTCTAATTTCAAGAATTTCTCTTTATCTTCAGGAAAGCCTTAGAGCTAAACAAGATAGATGCAGTAGTGCAGTAAACATTCTAGATTAGAGAGAGCAATCTTCCCAAAGAGCTGGGGCTGATTCTCTTCAGGACAACTGTTTGGCTTGATCTGAAGCAGGGCCCCTGCCTCGAGTCAGGAGAGAGGTAGGCTGCCTCACCTGAGTGTTCCTGGCCTCCGGAATGGCTGAGTTCTTGCCAGTGTGGGGAGAGAATCCCATGGGCTGTCATCACCAGACACATCTGCTTTCAGATGTCCAGGGAGTGAGAGGAAGGAAGAGAAGTGATAAACAAATGGCATGGGATGTGACAATGCGGAGGGGTCTTTGTAGCATCTGATGGGCCTCAGGGTTTGGTTTTGCTTTGTTTCTGGCTTTACCAAATTTCTTGGTTTTCAACAAAGTACTTTCACCAATTTTCTGTTGAATTCGTTATACAATACTGCATAAAACATTGCCTCAAAGCTGAATGGTTTAAAACAACAAATGTTTGTTATCTCAGTTTCTGTGTTTCAAGAATCCAGGTGTGACTTAGCTGGGCGCTTCTGGCTCAAGATCTCTCATGAGGTTGCAGTACAGCTGTCTTCCAGGACTGCGTCATCTCAAGAGCCAACTGGGGCTGAAGGATCTGCTTCTTAGCTCATTCTTGAATTGCTGTCAGGCTTCAGAAGATCTGCTTCCAAGCTCATGCACATGAACTCCTCCGCAGGGCTCCCTTACAACATGGCAGCTAGCTTTCCCTAGGGCCAGCAATCCAAGAGAGAAGCCACAATCTTTTTGTACCCTAATCTCAGGGTAGAAAATGATGACATCTCATCATTCACCATTGCGTATTTGTTAAAAGCAAGTCAATAAGTCCAACCCACACCCAAGGAGAGATGATTACACAATGGCATGAAAATCAGGAGACAGACAGGGATTTGGGGCTCGGAGCATCTTAACAACTGCTTGCCACATCTCTCATTTCAGCCTTACAACAACTCTTACGCTCTAGACAGAGAAAAATAGTCCACAGGACAGGAGGGAAAAGGAGCTCCAGAGAGGTGAGGGGCTCTGCCCAGGATCACAGAGATATTAAGTGGTAGATTAGAATTTGAACCTCAGTGTCTGTCTGACTTCAGATTCAATAGTCTTTCTCTGATGCTGAGATGCCTGTCCAACCAACCCATGCCTATTGATATCCGTGCTTGGGAGTTGGAGCCAACTTGAGTTGACTGAGTATGAGGGGCTTTGATGCTTGCTTTTTCCTGGCTATTTCTGGACGTGGCTCATAATCATCCCTTCTATAACAAGGACACCTTCTACTGTACTCCTTTTAGGGTTTTTCTTAAAATAAACCTTTACTTTAGGATTCTAGATTTACAGAAAAATTGTAAAGCTAGTCCAGGGGGTTCCCGTATATCCCAACCCAGTTTTCCCTATTATTAACATCTTATATTAGTATAGCACATTTGTTACAATTAATGAACCAATATTGACGCATTATTATTAACTAAAGCCATCCTTTATTCAGATTTCCTTATTACTCCTTTGTAATTGAACCAGGCACTGGGCTATACATAATTTTGATGAATTCTCAGACCAGTCCTGTGAGGTTGGCACTATTATTATCTCATTTTTTTACAGAAGAGGAAAGTGAGGCACAAAGAGATTAAGTAACTTTGTAAGATCACAGAGCTATGCAGAAGCAAAGTGAGCATTTGAACTGTGGCCTCTCTTACTCCCACGTAGTGCTCTTAACCATGTATGCTTCTCTTCCTCGCTGTCAGCCTCTGATCCTGCTTCTATGGAGGGAATTACTCACATAAGCACTAACATCTGGCCCTACCACTAGGGCTTAAGTTTATGGGAAAGATAAGAGGATGCCTGGAGACTGACTATTTTAGTGACCAGCTCCTTCAGCCTCAGCTTTCTCATCTGTGGACTTATAGGATTAGGATAATGACCCCAGGTCTCTTCTGCTTCTGACTTTCTGCAATCCTATCAGTCAATCCTCAGCCCATGTACAGAAGATCTGGGGATTGGGGAGGAAGTGGGTCCTGCTTACCCAGGCACCGAGCTTCATCAGCACTTGGGGAATGAGTCTGCAGATGGCTATGATAGTTCAGTCATTGTATAGATTTCAGTCACTAAGCTGCCCACCAAAGAAGGCCCCAAGGCTCTGTGTTGAGCTTACTGCCCTTAACTGGTTCAGTTGCCTTCAGGAATAAGGCCTTTAGAGAAGCCACTCTGAGCAATATTTTTTTTCTGAAACATAAAAGAAACCCACCCTTTGAGCACAAGCACTGAGCAGATCATTGTTTATTCATAAAAGAGTAACTTGTCAGGATCCCCAGAGGCAGTGTCCTCAAGTGGTGAAGAACATGGGCTTGAGAGTCATGCAGACACAGCCTGCTTCTTACAAGCTGAGGACCTTGGACAAGTCTCTGGACATTTCTGTGTCTCCATTTCAACGTCTGAAATATAAGAAAAATATAAGCATAGCTATGTCATGGAGTTGTTCTTTGTATTAAATATAAAATGCTTAATTAAGCCCTTAATAAGTTCTTAATAAATAAATGGTAGTTATATTCAGGATTTGCTTGAACAATAGGCCAATTTTAATTCCAGCTCCTAAAATTTCTCTTTTGTGTGTGTGTGTGTGACTCTGAGATCTGTTGCCCTATTGGAGTTCCAAGGAGCTAGAAAGCACCAGTTGCTAAGAAGCAATTCAGTCCTGGGCTTCAGAGAGCTTTACTTTCTTTTTATTTATTTATTTTTGTTAATCCTCACCCAAGGATATTTTTCCATTGATTTTTTTTTTTTTTAAGAGAAAGTGGAAGGTAGGGGGAGAGACACAGAGAGAGAAACATCGATGTGAGAGAGACACATCGATTGGTTGCCTCCCACGAGCCCCAACCAGGGCCAGCTATCAAGACTGCAACCAAGATATGTACTCTCGACTAGAACTGAACCCTTCAGTCCACAGGCCGACACTCTATTTACTGAGCCAAAGTGGCTAGGTCCAGAGGGCCTTACTCTCATGTATCGGGCTGGGTGTGGGTGTGGTTTCTTCTCCACTAGCTGCAAAGGATGCCTGCAGCCTTGGCCTAGCTCAGTCCTGACTGCCCAGCGAGCCTGCCCTGGTGCTGCCTGATATTCCCCCAATGGCCTGTGGGCTCTGGAGGACCACCTCCCCTGTGCAAAGAGATCAACAGGACTGTCCACAGGGTTCCTCCTGCAGGGTGTCTCCCAGGCCTGGCACCTAGCTCTGTGCCAACCTCTCTGGCTCTCCACAGAGAGGCTTAAATGCTGAATATCTGCCTGGAGCCTTGGACACCAGGCTCAAGAAGGGGAGTGAGAGCAACCTCTCCATCGTGGCAGGACCCAGGAGAGGGTGGGAGGCTAGGTCCAGCTGGGCCACCCACCTGGGTTGACTCCTCCAGCAGGAGGTCCCAGTTGTGTCTCTCAGGCCCCAGCCCCTAGCAGAATAGGAACAGGGATCTCACTGTCAGTTCTTGCAGTGCTGGGAAGGGTGTTTAGGCCAGGCCGTTTTTTCTCTTTCTCCCACCAGAAGGCACAATAGCAGAGAGGCTGGACTTGATTTTGATCCCAAGTTCATTGCTGAATGGGGTTAGAATTGGCTGAGTGATTCCAAGAGATTTAACTATATTAATAAGGGTAGCCTGGACATACCTGTGTTGTGCACATGATAGATAGACTTTTGTAATACACACGTGAGGTGCTGTGTATCAGCATTCAAGAAACCTCTTTTCCAGAGGCTAGTTGGCAGCCAGCCACATAGGAGGCCCATGACCTACATACAGACTGGGAAATGGGTTTTCCACATCCAGGGAACATTTATCACATCTAAGGAGTCCTTCAGTGGGTCTTCCCGCTCTGGGCTTAGGAAGGAAGCGACCTGGATTTGCGGCCTGACAGCAGAGGCCCTCCCCTCTAAGGGCAGGAGGCCCGGGCAGGGCCCCTTTGGAGAGCTGCTGTCCCCAGCCTTGGTGCTGAGAATGGTTGGCCCTGAGGTTGGGGCCAGAATTAGGCCATTTCTGAGGCCCGTGTCCTGTGTGGAGAAGAGCAGTGAGGGATGGTAACAGCTGGGGAAGAGAAGAGGCTGGATTTTTAAATGTTTAATCTAGGCTCTGACTGGCAGAAAAAAACTATTGGTAAATTATTCTACTAAAAGTGTTTAATTGTGACCCTAGCTGAGTGTGCGATGGTCTTGCTTCTGCCTCCAACCTTTCAGGGAGCCCTGATCTCTGTCTGTTGCCCCACCTCTTGCTATTTTATGGTCTAGGTGGCCGCTCTTGATGCTCAGATTCCTGTGCTGCCAACTTAACCCAAATTCCTTCTTTGCTGGCAAAGGGCCTTCTCCCCTTCCCCTGGCTCAAAGTGACAGACTTGGTTGATGCATTTTGGAGTACCCTGCTGCCTTCCAAGGCCAAAGACATCCCATTTTACTAGGGACAGAGGTGCTCCCTTTGGGGATAGGAGAGATGGAAGAGGAAAGGGGGGAAAGCTGGAGTCCTTGTCGTGTTAAAGCCTTTCGTGGCAGTTTTCTTGGTGAGGAGCAGGAACCCAAGCGAGGAATTGGAATGAAACTGTTTGAATCAATTCAAACCATGCACAGATCAGTTCTACTTAATGAAGCCTTTTTATCCCCCAGACCAAGCAGGGCCAGGAGGACTGGATATCTAGGAATTACCTGTGGCTCCTAATTTTTTTCTTTTTAATTTAAACTTTGTGTTGTTGTTAATCCTCACTAGAGGCTTTCCATTAATTTTAGAGAAAGTGGAAGGGAGGGGGCGGGGGAGAGGAGAGAGAGAGAGAGAAACATAAAAGTGAGAGAGCTACATCAATTGGTTGCCTCACGCACATGGGATTAAAACTGCAACCCATGTACGTGCCCTTGATCAGAATCAAACCCAGGACCCTTCAGTTCATGGGCCAGCGTTCTAACCACTGAGCTTGCCAGCCAGGGCTAATTTAAATATTATACAAGAAGTGCTTAGTATAGAAAATATGGTTGATCAAAAGAAAGGAAGGAAGGAAGGAAGGAAGGAAGGAAGGAAGGAAGGAAGGAAGGAAGAAAGAAAGAAAGAAAGAAAGAAAGAAAGAAAGAAAGAAAGAAAGAAAGAAAGAAAGGAAGGAAGGAAGGGAGGGAGAAAGGAAGGAAGGAAGGAAAGAAGGAAGGAAGGAAGGAAGGAAGGAAGGAAGGAAGGAAGGAAGGAAGGAAGGGAGGAAAAGAAATGAAAGAAATCTTACCACCCAGCAACAAAATTTAAACATTTTGGAGTAAATTCCTCCAGACCTTTTACTATGTATAAAAAAATTGTTTTTAGATGGGACAATAATGATCTCATAATTTGCCCCCTTTTTCATTTAAAAGTATATCAGAAACATCTTTTCATGGCAATAGCTGCATTTCTATGCCATAATTTTTCTGATTTTTAAATTTTTAAATGTTTTTTATTGATTTTTAGAGAGAGGAGAGGGAAAGAGAAACATCAATGTGAGAAACATCAGTGGGCTACCTCCTGCCTGCCCCCTACTGGGGATTGAGCTTGCATCCCAGGCACGTGCCTTGACAAGGAAGCGAATCAGCGACTTCTGTGCATGGAATGATGCTCAACCAACTGAACCACAATGGCCAGGGGCAATTTTAAAAATTTATTTCTAGTTATAGTCTACATACAAACTATGCCATTATTTTAAAAGTCCATGTGATATTTTATTTTATAGATACAACTCTATTTTATCAATTATTTATTAGAAATTGATTTTGTCTTCAATCTTTTGTTATGCCAGTTGTGCTTCTAGATAAAGCTTTTGCATATTCTTACTTCCTTAGGATGAATTCCCATATGGAATTGTAGGGACTAAAGATATGCACATTTTAAGACTTGATACCTATTGCTAAATTATAATTTAGAAAGATTATATCAGTTTATGCTTTACCACCAATATTTGAATACCATTTCTGCACACCCTCACCAATGTTCTTTTTCATCTTTACAAATCTGATATACAAAATACAATTTCATTTTAATTTACTTTGATTACTACTTAAGCTGAATATTTAAATATTTATTAACATTTTGTATTTCTTTTATGTTTTTACCCAGTTTTCTATTGAGGTATTTATCTTTTTCTTTTTTGATTTACAAGGTTCTTTTTTCTATCAAGAGTATTAACCTTTATTTTATTTGATAAATGTAGTATATAAGTTTTCCAGCTTATCTGCCTTTAATTTTGTGACATTCTTTGATACAGAAGATTTACATTTTTTAACATAATCAACATATCAATATTTATTTTGGACTACTTTGGATCTAAGCTTAGAAAGACTTTTCTACTCCTATGTTACATAAGCATCCACCTAAATAAATGTTCTAGTGTTTATTAAACATTTAAATCTTTTCATTATCCACAAGTTATTTCTGTGTATTATAAGTATGGTATTTTTAAAATGTAGTTAACTTCTTATCCCAGTACCATTATTGGACAATCCATTCTTTCTCTCTTAATATAAAATTATAAAATTAATATATTATCAAACATTTAAAAAATTATAAAATAAACACATCCTATGTGTATTTATACTATTACAGTTTATACTATTTGTTTCCTTTAGTAAAACTAGAACCTCGTTTTTTCTTGGTAGACCCTGTACATTTCTTAGTAACTTTATTCTTATCATTTTATGTTTTTATTGTCATTGTTGTATTCTCTGTGTATTGGTCATATACATGAGAGCTCTTTATTTTTACACATCAATTTTCTAACTGGAAGGGAAGCATGCTATCTTCTGGTTTTCCTTTGGCGGGTTTGTGCCAAAGGCATGTTTGACCTAATTTGAGGCTATTTAACTTCCTTCTGGATCTGGGCCATAGCTTCTCTGCCTTGCCCTGAGGTAGCATGGAGTTTGGGGAAAGAATGGCAGGTACAGTCGGCTCCTTGTCAGATGCCTTTTAAGGATGAACGTGTTGTAGAACAGATGCCCACCTTGTCCTTTCCTCCTCCAACCCAAGCCATTTGGATGCCAAGGAAGCAGTGACTTATCAGCTCGTGAAAAATAGACGCATGCATCCAAGCTGAGGCAGGCAGAGAGATCACGGAGGAGGTAGAGTAGTTTAAATTTGGTGCCAACCCTGGGAGCTCTCAGGAAACCTTAAGGCCTTTAAATGCCACACCGTGGCATCTTTAGTGGCTGAAGACATCTGAGGGAGTCCTCACTGTGGTCCAGAGGCAGGGCTGGGTCAACTTCTTTTCTCTCCATGTTAGTTAGTTAGAAAAACTGGGCTCAGGCAAATCGAATAGACTCCAGGATGGTAGTGTTGCAGCTGTATGCTCCTTCTCAGAAGGATGGAGCTTCTTCTGTTGAGTCTTTTAGAGACTTGAAAAATTATTAAAGCTGTTTTTTTTTTTATTGCTTAAAGTATTACAAAGGGTATTACATATGTATCCATTTTATCCCCCCGCCCTAGACAGTCCCCTAGCCTCCCCTATCACCCAGTGTCTTATGTCCATTGGTTATGCTTATATGCATGCATACAAGTCCTTTAGTTGATCTCTTACCCCCCTACCTCCTGCCCCCCAACCCTCCCCGGCCTTCCCGCTGCAGTTTGACAATCTGTTTGAGGCAGCTCTGCCTCTGTATCTATTATTGTTCAAAAGTTTATAATGGTCTCTATTGTCCATGAATGAGTGAGATCATGTGGTATTTTTCCTTTATTGACTGGCTTATTTCACTTAGCATAATGCTCTCCAGTTCCATCCATGACGTTGCAAATGGTAAGAGTTCCTTCCTTTTTACAGCAGCATAGTATTCCATCGTGTAGATGTACCACAGTTTTCTAATCCATTCATCTACTGATGGGCACTTAGGCTGTTTCCAGATCTTAGCTATGGTGAATTGTGCTGCTATGAACATAGGGGTGCATATGTCCTTTCTGATTGGTGTTTCTGGTTTCTTGGGATATATTCCTAGAAGTGGGATCACAGGGTCAAATGGGAGTTCCATTTTCAGTTTTTTAAGGAAACTCCATACTGTCTTCCATAGTGGCTGCACCAGTCTGCATTCCCACCAGCAGTGCACAAGTGTTCCTTTTTCTCCACATCCTCTCCAGCACTTGTTGATTTGTTGATGATAGCCAGTCTGACAGTTGTGAGATGGTACCTCATTGCTGTTTTGATTTGCATCTCTCGGATGATTAGTGACTTTGAGCATGTTTTCATATGTCTCTTGGCTTTCTGGATGTCCTCTTTTGAAAGGTGTCTATTTAGGTCCTTTGCCCATTTTTTGATTGGATTGTTTATCTTCCTTTTGTTAAGTTGTATGAGTTCCCTATAAATTTTGGAGATTAGGCCCTTATCAGATATGTCATTGGCAAATATGTTTTCCCACACAGTGGGTTTTCTCATTGTTTTGTTGATGGTTTCTTTTGTTGTGCAGAAGCTTTTTATTTTGATGTAGTCCCATTTGTTCATTTTTTCTTTAGTTTCAAGTGCCCTAGGAGCTGTATCAGTGAAGAAATTGCTTCGGCATATGTCTGAGATTTTGTTGATTAAAGCTGTTTTTGAACTTCTGCCAGCACAATTAAGTAAAAATCATACCTTTCAAGTGAGTAAAGAGGGGTATGATGCCTGAGTAAAATCCTGTTGCTTGTTTTTATTGTTATACTTTATATTATTCTTAGATCATGATAGCAATCCAGTTTTCAAGTTCATATGTAAGTTGGAGCTAGAGAATTGTTCCAGTAGGATAGAAAGGGCACATATTTCTCTTGCCCTTCCTGTTTGAGAGGCTAATGTATAAGCTAAAGGTCATCATCATATATTATTTCAGTGGGTCTAGAGCAGCCGTGGCCAAACTATGGCCCGCAGGCCGGATCTGGCCCGTTTGAAATGACTAAAACTAAAAAAAAAAAAAAAAAAAAAAAAAAGACCGTACCCTTTTATGTAATGATGTTTACTTTGAATTTATATTAGTTCACACAAACACTCCATCCATGCTTTTGTTCCAGCCCTCCGGTCCAGTTTAAGAACCCATTGTGGCCCTCGAGTCAAAAAGTTTGCCCACCCCTGGTCTAGAGGCTGACTACCCCACTAAACTCTAAAATATTTGAGGGCAATTGTATCTTATTCACCTCTGAAATCCCAGTACCAAAGATAGGGTTGATTTAATAAGTTTTTGTCATGAAAGGTAGGGAGAGAGAGGAATAAGCTGGTATGGCATCTTTGGGAGGGACACAGAGATCCATGTACAGAATCTGCCATTTTAGCATCTCTGCCAACTAGTAATCCTGCCTTGTTTCCATGCACCTATTGCCTGATATCTCACTCCTTTCGAAAGTTGCCAGTGGAGTCCACTCTTGTTAGTAGGAATATTCCTTCATTGAGGCAGAGTCTGCTTCCCCTCAAATTCAACCTGTTAGGGTTAAATTGGAATGGTGCTCTCCCAGCTCTGCCTAGAGTCTACTCCCTGGGTTAGAGGACTATGACTTGGCCTCTGAGCCTCTGCTTTAGCTATTTCCCCTCCTTCTACCCCAGATCAGTCCAGCAATGTGTGCTAATCATTTGCCTTTATCCTGTGGCCTAATAGCATAATGGTCAGGGCTGCAGACTCTCAAGCCAGATTGCCTGAGTTTGCATCGTGACCCAGCCAGTTAGTTATCTAACCTCTCTCTGTTTCAGTTTCCTCATTTGCAAAGTGAGGTTAATACCCCATACCTCATAGGGGCTTAAATGATCTACCTCAGATAAAGCACTGAACCCCCTACCTTGCATATTGTAAGTACTTAATAAATGTTAGCTGTTGTTATTATTAAAATTGTAGTTCTTCTTGATCATGCTGTAGAGAGAATTTTGTATTAAATTCTGCCTTAGCTTTGCCCAATATCCTGTATGTACATGCTCAATTACTCAACCATGAGTGGGAAGGGTCATTTCTCATTCATTTTGTTGCCACTGTGCCTGGCATATATAGACAGTCCCTGACTCATGATGATTCAACTTACAATTTCTTGATGGTGTAAAAGTGATATGCATAATAAATTAATGAGATATTCAACACTTAATTATAAGATAGTCTTTGTGTTAGATGATTTTGCCCAATTGTAGACTAATGTAAGTGTTCTGGACACATTTTATGTAGTCTAGGCTAAGCTATGATGTTCAGTAGGTTAGGTGTATTAAATACAGTTTCAACTTATGATGGGTTTATTGGGGTGTAACCCCATTGTAGGTCAAGGAGCACCTGTATTAGGCACTAAGGGAATGTTTGTTTCACAAAAGAAAAGCTCTGGGTTTGTATTTAGGCTCTGACACTTACCAGTTATGAGACTTTGGACAAGTCATTTAACTCCTTGGAGCTTGAATGATTTCATGTGTAAGATGGGAATAATAATGCATAGCTCTCCAGGTTTTGCAAGATAAGGGAGACTATGTATGTGAAAGTCTTTGGTAAAGAGGAAAGTACTAGAAAGAAAGGGGGGGGGGGGCTTTACTCAGGTAAGGACAATAGAGCTTAAGCTCTGATGGCTCTGATCCAGTCTTGTAACTTTTATTTCCCTTTAAAATCTGCACAATATCTTACATATAGTAAGAGCTTGTAAGTATTTGGTTGGATAAGATGAGTGGGTGGTTGGATAGGTGAATGAACTGAATTGAGTAATTGAGCATGTACAATTGTATTGTCTAATCTTTCATGTAAATGAGCTGTTTCCCCCCAAACGACTGTGAGTCTATAAGGACCAGAATCATGTCCTAGAAGGATACAGCCTTCCTAGTCCAGTATAGAGAAGCAGGTTGACAAGTTCAAGTGCTCAGCTGCTGGGGCTGACTTCATGAGCACCCCGTTTTCCACCAGGTGGCAGGGCACTACCTGTCTGAGCATTGTCTGGAGCACCTTCCTTCTCTCTCCACCAGGTGGCGGGGCAGGCTGCTTATCCGCTCCTGTGCTGCCCTGGAAGGAGGCCCCTCCTCCTGGGCTAAGGCTGCCAGGAAAGCCTAACCAGGTGCTCCCTAGACGTTGGCCTCTCTCTGCATTTAGGACCAGCTGGTGCCTCTGCTGCCCTGTGCAGACAATGGAGTGGGACTCCTGGTGGCCTTGCTGTCAGAATCCTGTGCAACCTATTACAGAATTTACAATGTTGCTCGGTGTCTAGAACACAGCCTAAGGGGAGCAGGCCCTCAGTGCAGGTTAGTTGAATGGACACCTCCTAGTGTGGATGGCGACTGATGCTTTAGCTCAGGAGCTACCCCTCCTGCCCTTCCCAGACTTCCTTCCTCCTTCCGAAACCCACAGGTCTTGAAGGAAAGCTGCTGCTGTCTCCATACTCAGCACCTATCTACCAGATTCTTCCCTTCACACAACTGGGATAAAGGCCAGTGCTGGGGCTTACTGCAGAGGCTCTGCGGGCCTCTTCTCTGGCGGTTGTTCAAGTCTCAAGCTACACCTAAAGTCTTGGGGCTCCTGGCTGCCTCACCCAGGCCCTCAGCTCAGAGTCCAGACCCGCCGAGTCTATTTTTGGTACTCTGTATCAACAGCTGCTCAAGCTTCTTGCTTCCATATCCTCCCTTCTCACCCTTCCTCAGACAGTCTGATAACCATGGTCATTCTGGGCCCAATCTTGGTATTGCATCGAGGTGGGGACTACTGAGTAGAAAGGCCTAACAGGAAGGAGGCTGCCAGTGTCTACTAGGAATGTAGAAGCTATTTCCATCAGAGGCCTTAGGAGTCAACACAACTTCCCCCCAATGGTTCAAAGCACTGTTCTCTTTTTAAGGGTAAAAGAAAAAAATGAGACCTTGGCTTGAAAATTTCCAAAGCCACATGGTTGGTTGGTTGGTTGGTTGGTGGCTAATCTGACTAGAATTCAGGCCTCCTACAGGTCTGGTGAGGTCTTTCTTCCCAAGGGCCTTAAGTTACCAGCCTCTCCTTAAAAGTGTTTCTGCTTGTCCTCACAAAACTGGTCACTGACTGTCTTCTTGGCCCACCTCATGCACTGCTTTTGTACCCTGACATGGTGAGAGGGCATGTGCCTAGATGGTTACCTGTGGAAGGAGGGGAAGGGGACTTGCTGTTCAGTAGGGAGAGTCTCTTGATGGGATGGGGTGGCCTATGTCCTCAGAGTGCCCGAATGGGTTTTCTATCACTCTGCTCAAAAGGCAAACTTTTTGGGCCTCTACTTTGTACCCAGGACTGAACAGGATATGAGATAGTCCCTGAAGGTACCTGGGATCTAGAGAGGACGTTGACTGTAAGTAGCTTCTTGATCCGAGGCCCCAGCATCATTCTGTGCTTCATCTTCTCTCCAGGCACTCCCACACACCCTCTCCCTGTGGGTGGTGCAGATGGAGGACCCTCACACACAGTTCCCACATGACTGGCAGCTCAGGTCTCCTGCCATTTCCCCAGGGAGTAACCTCTCAAAGCAAGGGGCAAGGAGGCAAGGAATCATCTATTGGCTGGAGCCACTGCGGAAGGCCATGCCCAACCCTGTTTCCTCCCAGGCCTCTTTTTGAGCAGCTCTCATATTCTCCTACCTTCCATTAGAGATGGAGGATGGGCCACTTGCCCTCTGCCTGAGCAGGTGTGCTCTGAGCTTCCTTTTCGAGTACTTAGGCACTTTTCTAAGTCACAAGCATAGATTTTTTTTTACTTTTCTGCACACAGCCCTTCAGTGGCTCTCCCCACTGTGTCCCAAGCCCTCCAGGGTCTCATGCCTGCCTTTCTAGCCCTCACCATCAGTGGCCACACTGAACTTTCCTTCTCTGCTTGTAGACTCTTACAGGTAGATTCTTATGACTCTTGCATATACTGATATCTTTTTATGAAATCCTCTTTTTCTCCCCTTCCTTTGCTGACTGATTCATACCATCCTTGGAGTTCATCTTAGATGTCCCTTTTTCTGGAAAATTTCTATCTTCCTAGGACTGGCCTGGGTCCTCTGTTCTCACCTCTCTGATGACACTTGTCAGACTGAGTTGCCATCTGCTCCCTGATATGCCTTCCTTATCAAAATGCTATCTCCTTAAGAGAAGGGGCCAGGTTTTTGGAGGTCTTTTTTTGTTTTGTTTTGTTTGTCTTAATTTCATGGAGGTGTCCTCAGCTCCCACTGTCACATAATAGGTGCTTGGGATAGATTTGTGGAATGTGGTATGAGCTGATGGGAGCAGGTGGGCCTTCCTGTGAGAACTTCCTGCCATTCCTGATCTGGATTCTCTGAGCCTCGAGGGACTTCACCCTGTGTTTCTGGGCAATAGAACTCAGTGTGCCGAGATTCTGTAGATAGAGGCCACCCATTCATACATTTAAAAATATTACTGACCCCAGTAAATAAGACAGACATGGTCCCTAAACTCATAGAGCTTACATCCTACTTGAGGAAACAAATAATAAACATGAAAATAACACAGGTGCATAGTGTGGTAAGTCCTACATAGGAAATGCCTAGGCTGGCTGAGGTTAATAGGAGGGGCCATGTCCACAATCCTCTATCCCCTGTGATTAGCATACCTCTTCCTCTGCTGGGACTTGAGCCTCCAGTCACTCGGAGTCGCATTCTGAGCAAGAGTTGTACTGATGAGCTCCTGGGAGCTTTTTCTCTTAGCACTGACTGCGTCTGGGGTGATGGATCTCCAGGGTGGTAAGGAGATGTGTCTGGGCAGCAAGGATGCCCCTGGCTTCGCGGGCTGGGGAAGCCTTCAGGAGGGCCTGGTTTCATCAGCAGAAATGGAGTGCTTCTGCCTGGGCTCAGGTGGCTGAACTGTTTGAACTCTGGCTATATCTTAGAGCATCAGCAGAACGGGTGTGAGGTGGCATGAAAGCCATGGCCTCCTAGTGGCACCTGGAGCTGCTGCCAGTGGCACTGTCCAGAAGGACCGTTTCACTCACTGTTCTTGGTCATGACCTAGGGCTGGAGATACAGTGTCTCCAGCTGTATTGGCAGCTGTGTTGGTATGGGCTGCTTTCCTCTTCTGAACAGCTGTTTGCCTTCTGGGAAAACATGGCTTTGGTTTGAATGAGCTCATGTTGAGAGAGTTGCGGTGTCCCTTGGGGTGTTCTCCCCTAACCCAAAGTGGAACATAGTGAGCTGTCCAGCTTCCCTGTGTCCCTCACCTCGTTCCCCTCTGGATTACTCATACAGACTCTTAGAGGTCTCAGAGGGGAGCATGTGCCAGCCTGTACCCAGGGCAAGGGGGCTCTTGCTTTGCGGAGCCAGGTGGGGAGGCTGGAGGGCTGCCTGACCATGTGGGGTTAACAGTGTGGCGGCAGGGTTCCTGCCCTGGGGCAGCGCTGACGTGTCTCCTGCCACCAACAATTGTGGTGCCCTTGCATCAAGGCACCTTTGTTTCCCCTTCAGCTGGGAAAGTGGATGCCAGCTGCAGGTTAGAAGCTCCTGCTGGCCTGAAGCCAGAAATTCCACTCTCCCGGGGAGACACAGTGGCGTCTCCTGACATTTGCACACAAACCATCCTCCTAGTATAAGCTTGACCTCTATTGGCTCAGGATAGACAGGCTAGGCTTTGGGGTAAGGGTCATAGAAAGAGTTGGGAAGGGCCTTGCTCCCTCCCCATACTAGATGGGACCCAGCCAATTCATTAACTCCAGAGAGGGAATGGAATGGCGGCTGAGAAATAGAGGCCCCATGAACTTCGGGGACCCCTCTGATTCAAGGGTCTTGATCCAGCCTCTTTTGTTATCTGGGCCTGTCCACAAATGCCTGTGTCCAGTGACCTGGTCCCCACTCCCAGCATGTGCATGTGATGATGTTTGTGCCTAAGAGAAAGGGCATGTTTATGGCAGCATTTGGAAACATGTGACTGTGAGCGCATGTGCTCATGATTATGTGTCTCAGACTCAGGGGGGTTGTGTCCCTTAAGGCTCTGAGTGCCTCTGTGAATAAGAGCAGGCTGGTATGTGTGTTCATGACAGTCTGGAATTCTGGTGTGGGCAATTTCTCCGGAGCTACTCCTCTAGGCCAGGGAGGGAAGACACAGTGGAGTCCAAGGAGAGTAGGGGGTACACACTGCAGGGCCAGGTTGGGAACTAGAATTTATCATTTTCCAGTGTTTTCCTTGATCTGTTTTCCTTCCCTTTCTTCCTTATTCTCTCACCCAAGTCTTGGCCTGGAGGTATATGAGGGAAGAGAAGACCCTAAAAAGGCTTTGTGACCAATGGCCCTGCCAAATCTGGGGCCAGGCACGGCTGGGCTTGTCCAAGAGTCAGAGAAGTGAGAAATTGGGCAGCACAGAGAGAGATGTTACAGTTCCTGGAACAGAGCTCCTTTTTTTTTTCCTTGTTCTTTTTTCCTGGCTTGGAAATAATAGGTCTTCAATCTGAGATTAGGAGAAAAGGAAACAACCAGAAAAGGAACCAGTTTGAACAAAGACAAGTTGCTGGATTGAACAACACCCACTGTTGCGATCGACTGTTCTAACTAGACGTAGTTCTGCATGCTGGGGTGGGGGTGTGAGTTGGGCAGGGAGCACTGGGGACTTCAAGTTTCCTTACAGACCATGCCTAGGGAGAGGAAGCAAGCAAGGTAAAGGGTGGGCTCTGGAGTCAGGCAGACCGGGGGCCAAGCCTGCCTGTTATTTCCTAGCCAGACTTCACCTCTCTGAGTCTTGATTTCCTCTCCTGTGACCTATAGGGTGGTTGTGAGGACCAAATGAGAAAATAAATATATAGTGTTTGGCACATGGTCAATACAAATGATACCCAGATAGGGCTCAGTTCCTT
The DNA here is from genome assembly GCF_963259705.1 of Myotis daubentonii. NCBI lineage: Eukaryota > Metazoa > Chordata > Mammalia > Chiroptera > Vespertilionidae > Myotis > Myotis daubentonii. Next base: position 82,381,245 of record NC_081844.1, on the reverse strand, counting down.
CCATATATCAGGATTGTATAGGTGAAGATATGGAGAATTTTCAGGGAAATAGGTCTTAGCTGTCTGCAGAAGTAACTCTATTTATCAAAGACCCCAGCAGAGATGCCAACCTGGTTAAGATCAGGATGGGTTTCCCTCTAGGAGCTGGTACCTATGCTTTATTTGGACACAAAGAACACATGTGCACACGCAAGTGTGTGGGGTGTGTGTGTGTGTGTGTGTGTGTGTGTGTGTGTGGTGGGGTTTAGGAGGCAATGAGAAAACAGGTTGCTCCACCGTAGCAAAGGCTCTGAGGATAGAGAAGCACTAAGGTAGATAAGGAGGGAAAATACCCATGGTTTGGGTTTGTTTGTTTTTTAAATGTACTTTAATTGATTTCAGAGAGGAAGGGAGATGGAGAGAGAGATAGAAACATCAATGATGAGAGAGAATCATCGATCGGCTGCCTCCTGCACGCCCCCCCACTGGGGACTGAGCCCACAACTCGGGCATGTACCCTGACTGGGAATCAAACCATGACCTCCTGGTTCATAGTCGACGCTTAACCTCTGAGCCACTTGGGTTGGGCAAGTACCCATGTTTTTAAAGTAAGAATATGGCTCAAGAATATCTCCACACTACCCTGAGCTGACGCTGCACGTGGATCATGTCAGGTTGTTAGGAAATTTAGAGATGTTGGGACTGTGATTTGAGATCTGCTTCATGGAGGTCCAGGTGGGGTGCTCATCTGGAAGCATTGGGTTTTTTTGTGCATTTATTTGCCATTCATCCATTCATGTTATTGTCACAGAGCACCTAGTGTGTGTCCCATGTCAGTCATGGCAGCTTTGGGCCTACAGAGAAAGAAACTGTTGAGATTGAACCTGGAGAAGAGAACTCCAAGGGGGAGAATTCCAAAATAACCAAGTCTAGAGAGGCTTTTCTACGACTCCATCTTGCCTAAGAACCAGACAAGTTGTATGTTCAAACCGCAGCGGGAAGGATTCAGGCTAGATTTGAATTCAACAAATATTTGGCACTGGTGGTTTAAAAAACACACACAAAAAAAGCTTCCTGACATGTCAGGCATAGTCAGGAAGCCCCGTTTGTTGGGATCCGGCATGCCTGGGGCAAGTGGTGGAGTAGGTGACCTCTTGAGGACCCTTCCACGCCTGGGGAATCTGAAGTATTCCACTGGCTTGGTTGCTGACTTACCCTAAGACCTTGGGCAGATGACTAAGCACTAATGAGCCTCAGTTTCCCTCTCTGTTAAACAGTGATGAGAGTGTTTCTTTTCAGTTTCTCCCTGCCTTCCAGGGTTTAGGAATGGCAAGGGGCCCGCCTCTGTAAGGTTGCTTGGGTCTGAAGAAGAGGCCCCGATCTTTTTAACTCCAGGGATTTCCTGTGAAGATAGTCTTAGCTGACTTCCCTGGCTACATCCACACCCCATCCTGAGTCTACATGCTTCTGTCACTGCCTAGGATGTCCAGATTGCAACCTGGGGTCACCCTCCATTCCCCACCCTCAACCTGTGTGCCCTGTAGGAGATAATTCTCCTGGAGATGCCAAGTGACTTCCCTCCTCCATTTCTTGCTGGTGTGTTACCCTGCCTGGCATGCTCCCCCGAGTCTTTTCCTCGAATATCCCATTCTGTCCTGACTGTTTCAAGCCCATTGGTTTCCGGCCAGCCCTGCTCCCATTGGAGGTTCAGTTTTCTCCCCCTCTCCGTCCTCCATAGTTTGCCTCCAGCACAGTGTTCCTCTCTATGCTTGCTTTGGCTATCCCAGTTCTGGCGCTCGGTGTCTGCCACATGATCCGCCGTAGGGGCTCAGCAAAGTTGGTGGAAGGAAGGACTGGCAGGGCTGGACCTGGGAGTAGTAGGAGCCTAAGTGAGGGTGGGAGTGGGGAAGGATGTCAGGAGATCAAGGACTAGTTCTTGGGGTAGGAGAGATAGATTGGAAGAGGCATGCAGGTGACCCTTGCTGCCAGGGCCTCCTGCCATCTGGCCATCCAGTGACCTGTTGCTCTTTGAGTTGGTCAGGAAAGCCAGAGCTTTGATGAGAAGGAGACACTTTGGGAGAATGAGAGGCATTTGCTCAGGGCTGCCTCAACCCCAAGTCATCTTGGGTTCCAAGTTGGATGAGTTTTCATGTCCTCAGGCCAGAACTAGGATTAGGGTAGAGGCTATTGCAGAGTCTTCTTGCAGCTGGACCGAGCTGCCAAGGAGAGAGCTCTTCTTTTAGGGTCTGGGTGGCGGCCTGGTTTCTACTGCTCTTTGGCTTCACCAGCCCCCTGTCACCTCCAGTTCCCACTGGTGATACATAACAGGAGTAGTTCATCAGGGCCTTCTGGAGGGATGCTTATTTATGCAAGCCTCCCTTCCCTGGTCAACCTGCCATGAGAAGCTTCCTGGGGAGGGGAGGGACTGCAGCATCTGGCCAGATGTGGAGGTCACAGAGGCAGTCCAGCCCCAGGTGATGGTCCCCTTATAGGCCACTGTCCCTGGGCTGGTGGGAGAGGGAGGGCCTAGCCTTGGGGAATGTTTTCTTCTTCTGGCTGCAGCAGCCTAAGACCATGGCGTCTACATGTTTCTAAACAGGCTTGATTGTCCTCTAGACTCAGTGTGTCACACACAGGGCTGGAGCCAGAGTCCTGGCAGGAGGGGAGGAGAGAGGGCAGGCATGGGGGTGAGCGATGCTGGGATTCTCAGGGAAACAGAGACAGGAACCCAGAGAGGAAATCCTGCAGGAAGCCAGGTCACAGAGAGGCACTAATGCAGGGCAGGTGAGGCCACCAGCCCAGGCTTCCCCTTCAGTGTGACCACAGACCCACTCAACACTCCCCACCCCCGTCCTGTCACTAGCAAGGCCTAGAACCGTAAACAGCCTGAGTCAGAGCTGGGCAGCAGCTTATGAGCGTGTGGGTTCTGTCATCAGCTGTAATAGCAGCATCTCACCCCACTGCTGGTGCCTTTCATCCAAGCTTCTCAAGGCACAGGGCTCTATTATTCCCATATTACTAATGGAGAAACCAAGGCCCAGACGAGACTGACAACTTTCTCAGAGTTCATGGAGGAGTTGGCCGGAGGCTGGGAGCGGGCAGGTTCTATCCAACTTAGGAAGTAGGTTCTTTTTGTTGTTGTTAATCCTCACCAACGGATGTTTTTCTATTGATTTTTAGAGAGAGTAGAAGGGAGGGGAAGAGATAGATTGAGAGAGAAACATCAGTGTGAGAGAGACACATCAATTGGTTGCCTCCACACTGGCCCCGACTAGGGCCAGGGATCCTTCAGTCTGTGGGCCCACGCTCCATCCACTGAACCAAACCGGCTAGGGCAGGAAGTAGGTCCTGGGTTCTTAGGTATCCACTTTCTTCCATCAGTTGCCAATATTGAGCAGACAACAACAGTAATAATAGCTACAACTTCCATAGCATTTACTGTGAACCAGAAGATATAGATGCTGGTGTTATTTCTACTTACAGATGAGGACATTGAGTCACAGAAAAGTTAAGTAACTTTCAGGTCAGTCAACTAGTAAGTGTTATCATCAGGATTCAAACCCCAGGTGTCTGGTGCCAGAGTTTTAACCTCAAAATCGTATTACCATTCTAGACCATACCTGGCAGAGCCTTGTGCCTCAGCTCCCAGGAAAAGATAGCCCTTGTCCCCTCTGTTTCTCCCTCCTTGGGGAAAATTGGTCTGTGGAATAATGTCCCTGGAGCCTTGGCCTGGACCTTGGTCAGAGGGACATTGTGGAGGAGAGTCTTTTTTCTTTTTTATATATATATTTTTATTGATTTCAGAGAGGAAGAGAGAGATAGAAACATCAGTGATGAGAGAGCATCATTGATTGGTTGCCTCCTACACACCCCACACTGGGGATTGAGCCTGCAACGCAGGCATGTGCCCTGACCAGGAATCAAACCGTGACTTCCTGGTTCAGAGGTGATGCTCAACCACTGAGCCACACCGGCCAGACAGATTCTTGATTTGACAGTTTCTGAGTAACTATGGGGAGCCTGGGACCCAGGGGAAGGAGTGTAGCATCACCAACCCTTACTCACTTTTTCCTCAAGTCAGACATCCACGAGCTGGGCAGGGGGTTCTAGAGCTACCCGGGGTGATGGCTAGCACAGCGAGTGTATTCTTCCATGAGAGACCATCACCTTCCCCTTCCAGACAGGGAAGAGGTCTTTTTCTCTGTCTCTAAGCCTGCACCCTCTCCTCTGTAATGCCTCCCTTAGTCTCACTGATGTGCATGGCCCAGGCCCAGCCACAGATGGTTTCTCCCCCTTCTCTCCCCCCCCCCACTTTATTCACTTAATTTTTTATTATTAATGCTTTCCCATTTATTAGGTATTTGTGTACATGCTTTTTTTTATTGAGGTAACATTGGTTAATAACATTACATACATTTCAGGTACACAACATTATAATTTGTTACTTGTATGTTCAATTGCATGTTCAACACCCAAAGTCTAGTTTCCTTTCGTTACCTTATGTTTGATCCTCTTTACATATTATGCCCGTACTCCCTGCCCAAGGCCTGCCCTGCAACATTTCTGGGGGGAGGAGGAGGGCGGGGGGATAGCCAGGCAAAAGCCAGCTTGGGGATCTGGTTCTGCCATAGCTGGCTATGGGGCCTGGGACAGGTCACTTAACCCTCTGGTGGGCCTGTTTCCTCACCTATGAAATGAGGATGTTAATCCAGTGCTGAGGTCTCCCCCAGCATTTGGTTCTGTGCCTGGCTCTTGGTTCTAGGATGCCTAAAAGGGAAAATCTCTTGAGAGGTGCCTGGGCTCCTCACAGACATGAGCAGTAGGCAGGGAGGGCAGGGAAATTGTGTTAGGCAATGTCACTAGCCATTTCTGTTACATGCTTCTACTTCAACTATTTGCAACTTTCTGAAAAGTTCATGGTTTGGGGGTTTTTGGTTTTTTTGTGAGGTGTGTTTTTTTTCCTCATTTTTTCCATATTTGGTCATGGCCTAGAGCAATGATTTTTTGAAAGATAGAGTAAAACCCCCTCAGCTGTTTGTGAGCATTGCAATCACCCACAAAAAATATCCTTTTTCCATTTAGAAACAAAATAGTTATGTTTTCATTTTCAGCTCATGTAACTCCCTGACAACTCCAAAGACTTCAAACTTGGCCAGTAGTTAATCCTTAATGAAGGGACTGTACAGTATGTGCTGTGAAAAAAAGAGGTTTCAAATTCAGAAAATTATCGATGCTTGAAAAGGCCAGCATTCTTTTCTATTTGCTGGCCCTCGGCCCTGTACAGCAACCCCTCGTAAGAAAGCTAAAGTAGACCCGAGTCTCAAACTACAGCTCAGGTGGGAGTGATTTGGGGGTAAGGTGGCCACACGTTCTGCTTGAAGATGCTAACTGTTTCCTCTCCCCCTCTTGGTGGTCTGCCTATTGCACAGACTGAGAGACTAAGGCTGGGCAAAGTTGGAATCAGACCTTGCTCTGCTTTGTAAGATGAAGTGAACTGGTTTTTGAAAAGATTACCTTTGAGGTCCTTGTCCCAGGAAAGTTCTAGGAGATGCCTTATAGTGTAGAGCAGTCACTGGTTCTGGAGCCCCAGGACCCACTGTGGGGAGAATCCAGAAGGGCTGGCCCCTGAGGAATGGAGTGATGATGGCGCAAGTGCCCATAGTAAACGGAGGGTTCTCCCTTAGGTGAGAAAGGGCACCTCCCATGTCAGGTCACATGCCCTGGGCTCCATTTCTCAGAAGCCAGTGTTTGGGGCCTCTCTTCTATCATCTACCCTCTCCCCCAAATCCCTCTTGGCTTCTTTCAAACTCTACTTAATCCTACTTAATCCAATCTGGAAGAGGATGTGCCATCTGACATCTGTACATCAACACCTACAGCTTTTGACGGTGAGAACTTCAACCTGGAAAACAGGCTCTTCACTCCCCAAATCAAGACAGAGATTGGAGCTGGATGTTTTTTAGGGCGGGGGGAGAGGTGGCAGTGTGGAAAGAACATTGGAAGCCTGATGCCTGCTATCAAAGTCTACTAGATCCACTTCTTGCTTCCTAAATGCCCGTGGCAGACCTCTCCTCTCCTTCTTGGCTTCTTTACCTGGATAGCAGGTAGGTGGGGCTGCATCCTCTCCAATGCTCCTTTCAGGGCCAGGGCTCTGACTTGGTACCTGAATGTGCGTGTATACACATGCATATGTACACACACACACACACACACACACACACACACACACACACACACCAGGTTTTTGATTGGGGGATGGTGACCAGCTAGTTCCCATCTCCATGGGACAAGATAATAAATTAATTCTTGGGTAAACCCAAACCAGATGTAATGAGCCACTTGGCCAACCATAGGAGTCCTATAGCTAGGGATATGAGATCAAGGGAGGCATGCTGGCAGGGGCACGGACAGAGAGACCTTGAGAAGACCCTGCCAGTTGGAAGGGTGGAGAATGGACTAGCCAATGCCAGGATGTCATTTTCTCACATCTGGTTCCACATCTGGAACCAGCCAGATGCTTATTCAAAGTGCTGATGAGGCCTGCTGATGAGGTTGCCTCAGGGAAAAGGCCATGTGATGACACTGTCTTCCAGAGCCGTCATCTTCTCCAGATGGTAGCCCATTTTTCAGCTATGCTTCTCTGCTCTGGACACACCCACAGTACCATGAAGCTGGGGAGGGATTTGGGGCAGCTTCCTGGAGTGAAGCCTTGCCTTAGACCCCTTGCCTTAGGCACTAGAGCCTGCCTACATTCCCATTTCTTACAGGGAAGCTGTTGGCTTCCCTGCCTGCCCCATCACCTTGCCCCCAGGAACTTCCACATCCTGCCCATTGGGATTTGGGCTCTCACTGTCCAGCTAGCTGCCTTTTCACCTAGCAGCTACATGAACACTGATCCCAGCTTATAGCTCTTGCCTGGTGAAAGCAGAGTAGGTGTGTGTGTCAGGAGAGGCATTCTACTCCCACTCTCCGGCTCTGGCCCATCCAGAACCCCAGATCCTTTCTCAGCTTCAAAGAGAAAGGAGCAGGAACCAGCACCCAACAACTTTGGGAAGCCTGTGCTGGGTACCATGGCCGATGCTGGATAGGCAACAGCCAGATCCTGCCCTCAAGGATCTTAGAGTCTTGAGAATGGGAGGGCCCTCTGAAGTTTGGAGCTCTTAGAGGGAAGTCACAGTCATGTACTTCATGAATGGTGCTGCCTGGAAGTGCAAAAGTCAAAGATGGGAGAGAGCACTGTGAGTTGGGGGTAAGTCGGCAAAGGCTTCCTGGAGGAAATGTTAACTGGTCAGGAAGGGACAGCCTAGAGCAGTGGTTCTCAACCTTCCTAATTACGCAACCCTTTAATATAGTTCCTCATGTTGTGGTGACCCCCAACCAAAACATTATTTTCATTGCTACTTCATAACTTAATTTTGCTACTGTTATGAATCGTAATGTAAATATCTGATATGCAGGATGCATTTTCATTGTTATAAATTGAACATAATTAAAGCATAGTGATTAATCACAAAAACAATCTGTAATTATATATGTGTTTTCCGATGGTCTTAGGCAACCCCTGTGAAAGGGTTGTTCGACCCCAAAGGGGTCGCGACCCACAGGTTGGCGACCCACAGGTTGAGAACCGCTGGCCTAGAGCCTCCTAACCTGACATCTTCAGGTCCCCGATTACTGCAATATGTGTTGGGAAATGATGACTAGGCAACTTCCAGGGGTTGATAGTGATTCCCACGAGCTGGAGAGAGAGAGAGAGAGAGAGAGAGAGAGAGAGAGAGAGAGAGAGAGAGAGAGAGAGAAATGGACAGAGAAGGCATTGTGGATGAAGTGGGGGAGTTGCTGAGAGACACACATTTATTTCTTATTCTTCTTGGCTTGGGATCCTTTCTTCAGCCCTCAGAGTCAGCCTCCCAGTGGGGTCCAGCCTTCCTCTCTCTGTCTTAGCATCTGCTTCCTCCTATGGCTTCCTCCTATGTGAGAATGCCATTTCCACTGCATCCTCACATATGTAGGCCGGTAGAAAGGTGGCATGGTTCTGTTCACAGAAGAAGCAGCTGAGTGTTAGGCACTTGAGTGGTTTGTCCACAGGCTACCTGCGGCCGGATGCTGATCCAGGTTTTCCCCCACCTGGCTCCACACATGTACTCAGCTTCTACTCTGTGCACAGCCCAGTGTAATCCATGGTCTGCCCTCAAGCGGCATCTAATAGGTATCTACGTACTTACATTCTACATCACTTAAAACGGCATGTGAGAAGGCACCAGGTTTTACATCTCCTGAGAGACAAGTCTGACAGATGTGAAACAGTTAAAAATAGTTCCAGACGTATATATTAAGGGCCAAAGTGAGCAGCACAGCCCCTCCCATGATTCCCCATTGCCCACAGGACTCAGTCCCAGAATCAGTCCAGCTCACACAGCCTTTCCAGATCTCACTCCTGCCAAACCTCTCTAGCCTCAGCTTTCACCATCTCTCCTCACAGTTCATTCTTAACCCTACTGAGCTCACTGTAGTTTCCAAATCCATCACCTTCCCCTCCCCTCATGCTGTTCTTGCTGTTTTTGACCACCACCCCCCTCCCCACCACCACCACTCTCTAACTCCTACTCAGCTTTCAGATGCCCACTTGTTTATCACCTTCTCTGAGAAAGCCTTCCCTGATCCTCAGTGCTGGTCTTACCTCTGCTCCCATGGTGCTCTGTGCATAGGAATTCTGAGCCCAGCACTCGCATGCCCTCTTGGAACTGCCTTTTGCTTATTTAATTTCCTCCAGACTGTAAGTTCTTTGAGGGTAGGACAGTAACTGTCTCATTCCCCACTTCCTCCTTGCTGCCTAGCATGGTGACTAGCATCATGTAGGGTACCTGACACACATTGTTTGAACAGAAGTGAATTGAGCTGGTAAATGCAAGAAGCAGGTCGATGACAATCCTGGGTGGGCAGATCAGGGAGTTGATGCTTTATTGAGATGGTGGAACTTGGGCTCAGATGGAAAGGGGAATGAATAGAACAATAATAACCATACAAATAGCTAACATTATTCTGTGCCAGGCTCTGTTCCAAGCACTTTCTAATTTTATCCTTACAAAAACCCTATGAGGTAGGCATTATTACCCTCCCAATTTTACAGATGAGTGGAATGCAAAATAATGAGTTGGTAGAGACGAAAAGGCATTTTGTGTTAAGAAAACTGAGCAAAGATTCAGAGGGACTTGGCAGGAAATGCGCAGGGACCTTTGCGGAGAGTAGATGGAGTAGAGGGCTTGGTTCAGGGAACTATGGGAGTGAAAACTGATGAGGTCTAGCGGGGCTAAATCACAGACAATCTTTGAATTTGTGCTCTGATGTTTGTCTTAATTTAGGTGTTAGGAAGCCATTGCCATTTTCTCAGCAGGAGATTGGTGGGGTCAGATTTAGTCAGGATGTTGATAAATGAATTAGGAGGGGGAAACAGGCAAGGGGGCCAGAAGGAGGGTATTGACTTAACACGACTTCCCTCTTTTTCTGCTCCTCTAGCCATTTCAATTCTCCTTTTTCACCACTGCCCACTATAGGTACTGACCTGAGTGGCCTGGAGACCCCAGGGCTGGACAGCAGCTGCAGGTCTCCTGGGCCCTAGCCTGCTCCTCTGGCTTGGCTGAGGCTGACTGCTCGTGGCTCTGACCGTGACCTGGGCTGGGCTAGATTTCTCGTCCATGGTCACTTTTGCTAATGAGAAGCAGTTGTGTTTGCCTCAAGCTTGTAGGAGAGAAGACAGCCCATCCCCTTGCTGGCTTCGGCGTGTCTCCCACCCCTCTCCGGGTCCCATTCTTCATCATCTTCTAACCACCACCTCCCCTTCCTTCCTAGTAAACAGTTCACCTGCCCTCAACCTTGGCCCTTTCTTTCTGGCTCTCTTTGAGTTTCCAGAGCAGAGAAGCTGCCTGGGATGGGGAAGGGGTTCCCCAAGTGCCTGTAGGCCCATTGTTGAGGATCCCTCTCACAGCTTCCTCCTGCAAAGTACACCTATATCCTCTCTTTCTTCATACTGTCAGATGTGAAGTCACATGGGCTCTGAGGTCCTTTTGGTTCTCGTGTGATTTTTCTCTTTCATTCTTCCTTTACTTCTTCCTCTCTGCCTTGGCTTCTGGGGCCCTGACCCCTTCTCTGCTGTCCTCATTATGGAGCCAAATCCCTCCTATCTCTTGAGACCCCCTAACCTCCAGGAAGCCTGCTGTGACCACCCCAGCATGTCAATGTTCCCGAAAATGCTGGCTGTAGCCAGGCCTGGCGCCCCAGGTAGTAAGGCGCCCAGCCCTGATATCCTGGCTCTGCATCTTTGTGGCTTGCCTAACTAGTTCTCTCGGGATGGGGAGTAGGGTGGGAGTGGGTACAGTGGAGAGGGGAGAAGCCGACAGACATTCTAGTGCTTTCCCTATGGGAAGCATCCAGAATACCTCATTTCAGGAAGGCCAAGGAAAGGGGCCCAGAGCTCTTTGCTGGATCACTTGTAGTTCTTCCCAGACTCGGGTGCCCCTTTTCCCCAGTCCCATTAACCCTTTAACTTCAGTCACAAAGGCTCTTTTTGGCTTAGAGCTTTCAGTATTTCTCTCTGCAGGGTGGGAGCCACTTCTCCCAGCACAGCACCCTACTCCTCACAAGCACACACATTGCTCGGCCCAGGATTACATGCTTGACTGGACTGTCTCTGGGCTCACCCCCACCCCAGAAAGTATGTCAGAGGCCCGCTGACAACGCTCAAGGCCTTGCTCTTTCCTCTTCTCGCTTTATTGAGAACCTTTTTAAACATGGTGATGCTGTTGATGGTGCACATATTCCAGAGTAAAATGTCAGGATTAGGCTGCACAAGGGGGTTATGACTCCCTCCTGTGCAGCCCCCACCCAGGGGAGCTTGCCCTACGTCTGGCCAGCACACATCTGGCTGAGGCTCACAGCTGGCCAGATGTTGTTTCCCTCTGAACCCAGGCCTGCAGCCTCCTCTGCACACACACCATACGCACACTCTGCCCCCCTCCATTTGGAGCACAGAATCACTGAGGTCATCTGGCTCTCCAAGGGGAGCTCGGCCTTGGTGCAATTATTCCTCCTGCACTATAGTGGGGCGGGCAGGCTGTTGGGACTCCTCTGCAGAGGTATGCAAATATCAGATTCCCTGCTTCCAGCCCAGACAGGCCAGTGGGAAGGACGCACTTGAAACCAGGCTCTGAATCTGGAGCCTGCGTGACTTCCCTTCAACTCCCCCCCACGGGCCGCTGCTTTGAACAAGTTCCTTCTGCACTTCTTTTGAGGTACCCAGGGCCATGAGCCACACATGCTCTCTGGCCTCATGCTGAGGCACCCCTCTGTACCCTCCTGCTGTTCACCCACCTTCCCACCTGTCTTATTTTCCTCTTTCCCACCTTTTTGTAGTCCACAGCTTGCACAGTTTGAAGGACCAAAGGATGTTGGCTGAGCCCTGGTTCCTCAAAGAATTGAGAGGTGATCTGCCCAATTTGTTTGCCCATTGGTGAAAGGAGATCAGCATTTATTAGGTACCAACTTTGTGTCAGGTACTGAGCTAGGTGCTTTAAATATGTTATCTTGGTTAATCCCTGCCACCACCTGCAAGGTAAATATTATTAGCTTTGTTTTACACATGTGGAAAGTGTGGCTCAGAAAGGTTAAATCTCTTGCCCAAGGTCACATGGCTAGAAAAAGGCAGAGTCAGAATTCTAAGCCTAGGCTGTTGGACTATAAATTACATGCTTTTATGCCATGCTGTCTCCCTGGCAACTTAGCCGGTGAATGCCTCTACTCATCCATGTGTCCTTCCTGGCCACTGCACTCTACAGAGACCCTAAGGCTATGAACTTTGGCCTTCCTGCCAGGCCAGTAAGGACTGCCAGGGTGAGCCAGGGAGATGGTATACCACAAGGGGATGCTGGGCTGAGGTTGCAGTGTTGTAACCATTGGATTTGTCTGCCTGGTTGGTTAAGGGCCCAGGGACTGAGGTCTCAGAAACACAATTAGGAGTTGAGAAAACTGGGTGGTGTAGGATGAAAGGCAGGCAGAAGGGCCGAGGAGGCATCTGTGGGGAGCTTGGGAGCTTTCCATGGCTGTGGGGCAGAGGAACTTCATTAGAGGGAAAGATGAGAGCCACAAAGCTCAGGCTGCTATTGTTGCCTTATCATTCCATCAGCCCTCTAAAGGGCTCCCAGAAGATGGAACATTCTGATGGCATTCCCCGGGCCCATCTTCCTGACCACAGAATATGGCACCCTAGCGGGTCAGCAGGAGGTGGACAGGCGCCCTCCAGCCTGACCATGACTAAGTCCCCATGGCAGCTCTAGTTCTTGGCTGCTCTGGGCTTGAAGAGCAGGAACAATCTTCACCTCATCTCAATACATAGCCACAGATGCACCCACAGACACACATAAGCACTGCCTCAAACAAAACTGTCATTGTGGAGATGAAAGTGAAGCGCTGAAGGTAACTGATTGGTCCAAGGTCACATAGCCAGCAAATTTGTGTGTTGTCCTTCTCAGTCAGTATCCAAACCTCAGCCCACCTTAGGGAGGCTGCAGGGGGGCAGTGGGAACAGCACAAGCTCAGGGTCATCCAGACTAGATGGGAAGTCCAGCTCCACCACTTCTCTGTGCCATGACTCAACATTTGGGAGCCAAGGTTTCCTCTTCAGTGAACTTGCAAATTCGAAGTGAGAATTAGAGCTAACATAGCAGATGCCCAATAAATGGGAGATGGTGATCAGGATATTGACTGGATTGGTAGTTGGGATGCAGCTAAGATGGCGACTGGAATGGTGACAGTGAAAAAGTGATGGTAACAATGATTTGTGAAGTGGATCTCTGTTTAGGGGACAAGCTAGGTCCATTCAAGTTGAGTTTCTCAGGAAGTCCAGAGCTGAACTTTTTCCCCACCACTAGAAGGGTTGGTACGTGGGGGCCCTGAGACTGGACATGACTCACTATGTTAAGTGTGTCATCCTGGTTCCATCCTGGCTATAGAGAGTGTATTTGCCCCAGTAATCTGCCTGGGACGTCCAAGACCACCACCTCAGTTCCCAAGGATGGAGTAGGTCACAGCATATAGCTTTGGGACCAGCACCTTCCTAAAGAGGTAGGCTCTTAGGTTTCAGTGAAAGGAAAGCTTTTGCTCTCTCTCAGCATTGGGGGTTTTCTACTTAGAAGCTAAATGTTCTACAAAAGGCATATCTTACCCCTGGGTGTGAGGGAAGTATTAGAACCTCCAGTGTTACATTCCAGCTCCCAAGGATGGGGAAACTCTCCAGCTCTCCCCTGGGATCAGTCATGAAAGCTCAGCCAGTCAGGGACAGGGCCAGCATTGACCATCTGTGTCCCTGGCATTGGGAGCCTGGTCTCTGTGTGTGGCTTACTCCAACTGACCTTCTAGGGGACATCTTGGAAGTGTTGAAACAGCCTGGCTCAAAGGCAACTCTACCCTGGGGAGCCTTAAATTCTTTTTCTACTAACGATCCTTTGAAATAATCCTTTGAATCAGTTTCCCCTAGGAAGAATCTGGGACACCATTCTCTTAACAAATTTTCACTTGTCTCTGTCACGAATGCGCCAGTCCTAGCAGCAATTTGCTATTTAGACAGGAGCAGGAGCCATGCAAAGAATGTAGTAATTCCAGCTGCCTTTTGGGAGACTTCACCCCAATACCAGACTCTGCCCTGGCTTTGAGGTTGTCTGTTACTTTTCTTTTTTTGTTGTTGTCCAAAACAAAGGTGGGCAGAGCTTTTGTAGAGGAAGCTGGTAAACATTAACACCTAGCCATGGCCAGGCTTCCCGCCGGCCTCCTTTAGAAACAACCAGTATGTGGAAACCTGAGAACTGTGACTTTTGAGGGCTTGAGAAAGCTCTCTGCACCAAATAGCAGCCACACTGGGGACATTTTTTTACCCTAACATGCTCTTCTTAAGTAAAATGTAAATTTCCTAGTTAAAATAAAATAGAAGCAGAGAAGAAAGAAATAGCATAGAAGTCTGACAGAGAAGGACCAACATATTTATGATTGTTTTTTTAGGTGGTGGAAGTTCTAATAATTTTTATGTCTTATTTGTGTTTACCTGTGAACTACTTTTGAAATTAAAAAACTTAATTCACATGAAGACATCACTCATTTATACTTCAGTAAAAATGAGTTCTGGGTCTTTTCTTAGGAGCAGGATGTGCTAGGGCAGTGGTCGGCAAACTGCGGCTCTCGAGCCACATGCGGCTCTTTGGCCTCTTGAGTGTGGCTCTTCCACAAAATACCACGTGCGGGCGTGCACGTACAGTGCGACTGAAACTTCGTGGCCCATGCGCAAAAGTCGGTATTTTGTGGAAGAGCCACACTCAAGGGGCCAAAAAGCCGCATGTGGCTCGCGAGCCACAGTTTGCCGACCAATGTGCTAGGGGGAGTGAAATCATCTCTGAATCCTTAAACCTTACATAGTATATCCTACCTGGTACCTAGCAGGACCATCAAATGTCTGTGGAATTGATTGATTGAAGGACTGATAAAGAGGTGGAAATAATAGAAATTTGGTAGAAGAAAGACTGGGCCTCCTGGAGATCCTTTGGTATTCAGAATAAAGAGTTACCTTTTCTCTTAAAAGTAAAGGAAAAATAGGAGTCCCTTTGTGTGGTGGTCAAATGAATCCTATCAATCTTGTTCCCCACTGAAATGCCTACCTTAAGAATCTTTAGGGAATCTTATTGATGGAGAGTTGAGTGATCTACTCTTGGGAGCCTCAAGGTCATCAAGACTCAAAGACCTTGATAATTAATGTGAGACCCTTGGCTACTGAACTTGCCTTTGCTGAGGGAATCTTTTTTTTAATCTTTATTGTTGAGAGTATTACAGATGTCCCTCTTTCCCCCCCCCCCTATATTTTCCCCTCCACCCAGTTCCCGCCCACCTCAGGCCTTTGCCACCCTATTATCTGTGCCCATAGGTAATTACTGAGGGAATCTTGATTTCAGCCTCTGTCTTATCCCCCATGTCCAATCTGAAACCAGATTCCATATGTTCCTAAGCATCTCTTCAATTTTACCAGTTCTCTTCATCCTCATTCTCATCCCCTTTATGTCACCTGGAATTTCTGCAACAGCCTGCTAACTGGTCTACTCCAGTCTTACCTCTATTCTCCATGCTACAGTCAGAGTAAATTTAATAAGCAGATATGGTTATACTGCTTAAAACCATTCTGTAGCTTCCCTAACATTCATGATAAAGTCCAGACTTCCTGGTATGCAAGTTTGCAATAAGGATTAGAGACGACATAGCAGGTGCAATATGGAAGCTGCTTTTGCCCAGGATATTGGCTGGGCCAGCAGTTGGGATATGGGCTGGGATATGGGCTGAGATGGTGGGCTAGAATGGTAGCTGAGATCATCAAAGTGATGGTAACGATTTGTGAAGTGTATCTCTGTTTGGGGGACAAGGAAGTCCTGTTTAGGTTAGGTCTCTTAGGAAGTCCAGAGCTGAACTTCTTTCCCATTGCTAGAATGGTTGTGATAAGTGCGAGCCCTGAAGTTGGATGTGACTAGATGTCAGGGGTAATGAGATTATGTGGACCCTGTTCCAATGTTGACTATGAAGAGTATTTGCCACCAGGAAAGGAGCCTGCTGCCTATTTTGGTATGTTGCAGCAAACTTTATTGAGACAAAGTTCACATACCATACAATTCATCTTTTAAAGTTTGTATAGTTTCTAATATAGTCATAGAGTTGTGCAACTATCACTATAATCAATTTTAGAGCATTTTTATCATTCCAAAAAAAGACACCCTGTACCATCTATATATATATAAGCCTAAACAACCATTCCACCATTTGACTGTTTGACTGGTAGCTATGACATGCACTGACGATCAGGGGGCAGACACTCTGACTGGTAGGTTAGCTTGCTGCTGGGGTCTGGCCGATAGGGACTGGGCGAGATGGACCGGACATGCCCTGGATCCCTCCCATGATCCCTCCCCTGCCGGCTAACCTCCCATGGTTTCTCCCATGGTCCCTCCCTGGCTGGCCAGCCCTGATAGCCCTCATTAGGACTGTGCTAGAGGGGCTAGACACGCCCTGGAGCCCTCCCACGGTTCCTTCCTGGCCCTGATTGTTCATCATTGCGAGGGACCCCACTGGTGCATGAATCCGTGCACTGAGTCTCTAGTATATATATAATTGATTTCAGAAAGGAATGGAGAGAGAGAGAGAGAGAGAGAGAGAGAGAGAGAGAGAGAGAAACATCAATGATGAGAGAGAATCATTGATTGGCTGCCTCCTGCACACTCTGCACTGGGGATCAAGTCTGCAATCCAGGCATGTGCCCAAACCGGGAATCAAACCTTCTGGTACACAGGTCAACAATCAACCACTAAGCCACATCAGCCAGGCAAAACCCCTGTACTCTATAGCCTTCTATCACCCCAGCTCTAGGCAATCACTAGCTACTTTCTGTCTATAGATCTGCCTATTCTGGACAGTCCATATAAATGGAATTATGCAATATGTGGTCTTTTGTGACTGGCTTCTTTCACTTAGCATAATGTTTTCAAAGTTCATTCGTGTTGTAACATGTATCTATAATTTACTCCTTTTTATTGCCAATGATATTCCCGTGTGTGTGTGTGTGTGTGTGTGTGTGTGTGTACACACACACACACACTAGATTTTATTTATTCATTAGTTGATGGACATTTGGATTGTTTCTACTTTTAGCTATTACGAATAAAGCTTTTATGAACATTTGTGTATAAATTTTTGTATGGACATGTGTTTTCATTCTCTTGAGTGTATACCTACCTGGGAGTGGGATTGCTGGTCATATGCTATCTCTGTGTTTAACCTTTTGAGGACCTACCAGACTGTGTTCCAAAGCAACCGAACCATTTTACATTCCCAGTGGGAGTGTATGAGGGTTTCAATTTTTTCACATCTTCACCCACTCATGTTATTACCTGTCTTTTGTATTCTAGCCATCGTAGTAGGTGTGAAGTGGTGTCTCATGATTTTGATTTGCATTTTCTTAATGACTAATGATGTTGAACATCTTCTCATATGCCTATTGGCCAATTGTATATCTTCCTTGGCAAAATGTCTATTCATGTTTTTTGTCCATTTTTTTAAATCAAGTTGTTTGGTTTTTGTTGTTCTTGAGTTTTCCTTTTCCCATTTTAAATTGAGTAGTTTATCTTTTTATTACTGGGTTATAAGCATTCTTTATATATTTGGGAGATATTGCCATCTTAACAGTATTACATTTTCTTTTTTTTATTTTTTTTATTTTTTTTTTAAATATAATTTATTTTTTACAGAGAGGAAGGGAGAGAGATAGAGAGTTAGAAACATCGATGAGAGAGAAACATCGATCAGCTGCCTCCTGCACATCTCCTACTGGGGATGTGCCCGCAACCCAGGTACATGCCCTTGACTGGAATCGAACCTGGGACCTTTCAGTCCGCAGGCCGACACTCTATCCACTGAGCCAAACTGGTTCTGGCAGTATTACATTTTCTGATTTATGAGCACAAGAAGTTGACATTTATTTAGATCTTTAATTTCCTTCAACAAAGTATTTTGTAATTTTAGGAGTTTAATGTCTGCGCTTCATTTGTTAAATTTATTCCTAAATATTTTATTATTTTTGATGCTATTATAAATGAAATTATTTTATAAATGAAATTATTTCATTTTTTATTTTTTATTGCAATTGAATAGAAATACAATTGAGCCCTATCTGATTTGGCTCAGTGGATAGAGCGTCGGCCCGTGGACTGAAAGGTCTTGGGTTCGATTCTGGTTAAGGTCACGTACCCTGTTTCACGCTCGATCCCCCACCTTGGTTGGGGTGTGTGTGGGAGACAACCAATTGATGTGTCTCTCTCACATTGATGTGTCTTTGTCTGTGTCTCTCCCTCTCCCTTCCATTCACTCTAAAAACCAATGGAAAAATATCCTCAAGTGAGGATTAGAGACAAAATTTAAAAAAATACAATTGATATATATTCTAAAACAATATATATATATATATATATATATATATATATATATATATTCCCCAAAAATGTATACACACTGAATAAGTATAAAGGTAGTGTTTATTAAAATATATTTTATTTTCAAAATTGAGCTATCAGCTTTTAAAGTGTGTATACATTTTTTGGGACACCTTGTATAGTATATGGCTAGATATGTATCTTGTGTCCTGTAAACTTGCTGACCTTGTTTATGACTTCTAATAGTGGGTTCCTTAGGATTTTCTATATACAAGATCATGTCATCTATAAATAGTCATAGTTTTCCTTCTTTCTCTTTAATCTGCATGCCTTTTATTTAATCTTCTTGTATATACATTTTTTATGATTGAAAAAAACCAGAGAACAATATTTTCACATGTGAAAATTTTATGAAATTCAAATAGCCATGCCCATTTGTTTACATATTGTCTATGGATGTTTTTGCTCTATAGTAGCAGAGTTGAGTAGCTTCGATAAAGACCTATATGACACTGTCATCACTGCGCTGCTGCGCTACAACTCACAGTGATGCACTTATAATTTGACGGTGTTTCAAGTAACATGCGTATCATTGTACTGCAGCATTTTATTTTGTATTACCACTGAATATTTATCATGTCAAAACAAAAAAAAAAGAAGAAAAAAGTGTACTTTGAATGTCATACTTTTTTAAAAAAAATGTATTTAAAAATTGATTTTGAGAGAGAGAGAGAGAGAGAGAGAGAGAGAGGAAGGGAGAGAGAGAAACATCGATGAGAGAGTGAAACATGGATTGGCTGCCTCCTGCACTCCCCCTACCAGGGATCAAACCTTCAACTGGAGTATGTGCCCTGCCTGGGAATCTAACCAGCAACTTTTGCGTGCATGAGATGATGTCCAACCAACTGAGCCACACCGGCCAGGGCTTGAATGTCATGCTTTTGAGTACACAGTAGCTTATGGACTATTTTGTTGTCAAATTAAATTACAAATAATTGTGTTTTACCCAATGACACTATAGCTATGCTAAAAGAATGCAATATATGTCAACATTGCCAAACTAAATTGTTCATCATAATATTCCCAAGCAATGGTTAGAAAAATTAGAAACTTTAAAATGGAATATCTCATCACAGCAGGATTTCTTCACAAAAAATAAAAAATGAAAATCAGACTGCAACCAAAGTAAGTTTCCGAGTGGCTCATTTGTTAGGAAAGCAAGGAAAGCTGTTTACAAATGGCGAGTTAATTAAACCGTGTTTGATTGTAGCAACGCAAAAATATGTCCAAAGAAAATAAACTCATTTAAAACTATTAGCCTTTCGGCAAGAATAGTTGTTCAAAGAGCTGACGACATTGGAAGCAACATAAATAGTAAATTAAAAGACAAGACAAATGATTTCAAGAGGTTTTCCTTGGCTCTTGATGAGTTGACAGATGTTAATGATACTGGCCAGTTATTATTGTTTATTTGAGGAATCAATGCCAAGTTTGAAGTGACTGAAGAATTAGCTCTAAGAGTAGTCTGTATCTATATAGAGAATTACAGGTGAGAATAGTTGAGAAAACACTAATTCAGTACAACCTGAAGTGGAATCTGCTATGATTATAACTAATGATGGCAAAAATATGTGTGGAGCAGACAAAGGCTTAGTTGAGCAGAAAATGTAAAAGGTGTTTAAAACCCAGAATGACTCATTGTATTATTCATTGGCAGGTACTTTAAAGAAAATATTTTACTCTATCGTGTTATTCAGCCAGTCGTGTCAACAGTAAACTTCATAATACCAGGTGTCCCCCAAAATGTATACATAGTTTGAATAATTATAAAGGTAGTGTTTATGTAAATACATTTCAATTTCAAAATATAATAGAAATCAGCTGCTAAAGTATGTATGCATTTTTGGGGGAACACCCTGTATATATATTTTTTTCTTGGAAACTTGACCATCGACAATTATGTGAATTTTTTGTCAGAAATTAGAGCTACCATTTGTAATAGCATGGATGGACCTGGAGAGCATTATGCTAAGCGAAATAAGCCAGTCAGAGAAAGATAAATATCACATGATCTCACTCATTTGTGGAATATAATGAACAACATAAACTGATGAACAAAAACAGATCCAGAGACAGAGAAGCATTGATCAGACTGTCAAACCTGAGAGGGAAGGTAAGGGGGAGAGATCAACCAAAGGACTTGCATGCATGCATATAAGCCTAACCAATGGACACAGACACCAGGCGGGTGAGGGCACACCTGGTGGGCAAGGGGGGGGATAAGGACACATATGTAATACCTTAATCAATAAAGAAAAATTTTTAAAAAAAGAAATAAGAGCTGAATATATTAACATCTCCTATCATACTGTGTTTTGATGGCTGAATAGTAGTAGATATTTTTTCTTTATTGATTAAGGTATTACATATGTGTCCTTATCCTCCCATTGCCCCGCCCCCCACACTCATGCCCTCAACCCCCTGGTGTCTGTGTCCATTGGTTAGGCTTATATGCATGCATACAAGTCCTTTGGTTGATCTCTCCCCCATACCCCTCCCCTCCCCTACCTTCCCTCTGAGGTTTGACGGTCTGATCGATGCTTCTCTGTCTCTATAAATTTTTATTGTGATTTTTTGAGCTCAGAGCTGAATGAGAAAAACTGCCCTCCACCACTATTATCAAACTTAAATGGCTTTGGAATTTAGCTTTTTCTATAGAATTTATATATTTATTAATTAATTAAACCTAAAATTACAAGGCAAAACCATGCATATTTGTGAAACTTGTATTGTGGTAAAATAATCTCAACTACAGCTAATGTTGTTTGAATCACAAGTAATGTCAAGCTACCTCACGTACTTCCCATGCTGTCAGAAGGTGAAATAAGACGCAGGATCTCCATTCCCATAGAAATTTGAACTGACGTGTTTTCTAACTCAAACTATAGCCCCAGTGTTTTTTCCAACATTGATCCAAGCGCAAAGGAAATTTCCATATTTCAAAATTCATTTAACTGTGCTATCGAGGAACTTCCACCTAACCTTCAATTGGAAGTGATTAATCTCCAATGTAATGACAGGCTAAAAGGCAAATATCAAGAAAAGAATCGAGTAGAATTCTAAAAATACCTTATAAGTGATGAATATACTAAATTAAAATCATATGCTCATGGATTGATACCAATACTTGGCAGTACTTATCAGTGTGAAAAGACATTTTCAAAAATGAAATACATAAAATTTCACTAAGATCAGTATTAACAGATGAACATTTGCAATCAATTTTGATGATAGGGAACACTGACTTTGCATCCCAATTAAGTGAAATGTTATTCCCCCTTCCACAAAAAAGTATTCCCTTCTCATTAGTAGAACACTATAATACAAAGTATTCCATTCAATTATCATATTTTGAATTTCCTCAATAAAAATTATGGAAATTAATTTTTCTCTTCTTGTATAAGTATCTGCAACATAGCCTTGATTTTGCCTCTTGGCTCACAAAGTCTAAAATGCTTACTATCTATAGCACTTTATTGAAAAATTTGTTGACCTCTAGCTTACAGGATGAAAACCTAGCCCCCACCTGTCTTCCCAACCTCATCTTTGTCCTTTAATGTTCCAGCTGTAACAGAACAAACCTGCAGTTACCTAATGTCATACTTTTTTATTTTCCTTGCACATGCTATGCCCTCTGCCTATGATGCTCTTTATCTTCGTCCCCACTTCCATTGGCTGACTCCTTATTGTCCTTCAGGGCTTAGCTTAGATATAACTTTTTTAAGACAAATGTACTCACACTCCCCAGCAGTGTAAGGTAGATATTCCTCCTATGAACTTCCACAGCATCCTGTACCTCATATATCAGTAATGTTTAATTTTAAGCAAATGTACATGGCAGAAAGTCCCAGAATACATGATAGAAAATAAAGCCTGCCCATTTCATACTCCAGACACTGAATTCTTCTTCCCAGAAGCTACCACTATTACATTTTCTTGGGTATCTTCTAGAGATGTTCTCTGACTATATGGGACATACATATATGTTTTCTTTTTCCCCACAAAGGAGAGCAGACTATATACATAGTTCTGAACCTAGTGTTTTTTTCACTTACTATAAACTTTGAAGTTTGCTCCATGTGTACCAAGCAGAGCTGCCTTATCTTCTTTTTGAGATAGAATTTACATAAAATAAATTGTACTAATTTTAACACGTTAAGCGCCAAGCCTGTTTTGTCTTCCTTTCCGTTTCAGTCACCAGTGACTGGCATGGTACTTAACGTGTTAAGGGTACAATTTGAGTTTTGACAAATATATACAGACCTGTAAAACACTACCACTATCATGTTACAGAACATTTCCATTACCCCAGAACGTTTCCTCTTGCCCCACGCCATCACTGACTTGCTTTCTGTCACTGCAATTAAGTTAAATTTGTCTTTCTAGAATTTCATCTACATGAAATCACAATGTATGTATTCTTTTGTGTCTGATTTCTTTTACTAAGCATAATGTTTCTGAGATTTATCCATGTTGTTGCATGTTTTATGTTTCTTCTGCTTTATTGCTAAGTAATATTCCATTGTATACCACAGGTGTTTACCCATTCACCTGTTGATGGGCATTTTTATTGTTTCCAGTTTCGGGCAATTAAAACTGCTGTGAATAGTTGTGAATACAAGTCTTTGTGTGCACATGTTTTTATTTTTCTTGGATAAATACCTAGGAGGGGCATGGCAGGGTGATATGGAGGTACAGGCTTAATATTTTAAGAAACCACCAAACTGTATTATTTTAAACTTTCCCAGCAGCAGTTCATTAAAGTTCCAGTTGTTTCCTTTACCTTTACATCCTCCTTTACCTTTTTCTATATGATTCTTTCTAATTTTGGCTTTTTAGGGGACATATAGTGGTATCCCATTGTGGCTTTAATTTGCATTTTCTTGATTACTAATGATGTTAAACATCTTTTCATGTGCTTATTTGCCATTGGTCTATCTTTTTTGGTGAAGTGTCTGTTTAAATCTTTTGCCCATTTTTTTTTGAGTTGTTTGTCTTTATATTGCTTAGTTATAAAAGTTCTTTATATATTCTAGACATAATTCCTTTGTCAGATATGCTTTGCACATTTTTTCCAATCTGTGGTTTGCCTTTTCATTTTCATAGAACTGTTAGGAGAGCAGAAGTTTTTAATTTTGAAGTCCAATTAATTTTTTTTCATTTATATTTCATATTTTTGAGTTCTGTTTAAGAAATCCTTGCCAAACCCAAGGTTACTGAGAACTTTTCCTATGTTTACTTCTCAGAAGGTTTTTAGTTTTAGCTCTTACATTTAGATCTGTGGTCTATTTTGAATTACTTTTGTATATAGTGTGAGGCAAGGGTCAAGGGTTTTTTTGTTTTGGTTTTGGTTTGGTTTTGTTTTTTTGGTATGGCTATCCCATTGTACTAGCACCATTTGTTGAAAAGATTATCTTTTCCCCCCAAGAATTCCTTGAATTACCTTAGGACCTTTGTTAAAAATAAATTGATGAAAAGTTAATAGATCCTTCCTTTTTGTGGCTGGTATTGTTTCTTTTTAGGTATTTTTTTTACAACTTTTTATTTTCAATAATTTCAAATTTGAAAACCAGAAAAATTTAAAGGAAGAGTCACCTATTGATAACACTTAGCCACATTTGTTTTATATCTCTCTCTAAACACACACACACACACACACACACACACACACACACACACACACTTTGTTAAACCATTTGAAAGTAATTTGTGTGATATTTTACCCCTAAATTCTTCAGTATATATGTCTTAGCAAGGACATTCTCTTACATGATCATATCACTATCATATCCAAGAACTTTCACCTAAATACACAATATTATCTAATATTCAGACTACACTAAAATCCCTTAATTTGTCTATGGTATTGTTTCAATATTTTACTTGTGCCCTGGGTAATTATTGATAGAATAAGTATGGAAATACAATTGATTTTTGTATAACAGTGATGTATCCTACAATCTTACTAAGTTCACTTATTAGTTTTGGTAGCTTTTTTGTAGATTCTTTAGGATATCCACATATACAATGCTATTATCTGTGAATAATGACAGTTCTACTTTTCCAATCTGTATACCCTTCCCCTCCTGCTTTTTTTTGCACTGGCAAGGATATCCAGTTCAATGTTAAATAGAAGTGATAAAAACAGACATCCTTGCTTTATTCATAATTATATTTCTCCTTTTTCTTTTTAAAAAAATATTTGTATTGATTTATAGAGAGGAAGGGAAAGAGAGAGAGAGAGATAGAAAGATCGATGATAAGAGAGAATCATTGATCTGCTGCCTCCTGCATGCCCCACACTAGGGATCGAGCCCACAATTCAGGCATGTGCCCTGACCAGGAATCGAACCATGACCTCCTGGTTCACAGGTTGACACTCAACCACTGAGCACACTGGTCATCTGTTCCCATTCTTAAGAATAAAAGCATTTAATCTTTCACCATTAGGTATGATGTTTAGCTGTAGGATTTTTTTTTTTTTTTTTTTTTTTTGTAGATGCCCTCTGTTTGTTAATCCTCACCCAAGGATATTTTTCCATTGATTTTTAGGGAGAGTAGAAGAGAAAGGGAAAGAGAGAGAAACATTGATGTGAGAGAAGCACATCGATTGGTTGCCTCCTGCATGAGCCCTGACCAGTACCCAGCCAGGGAGGAGCCTGCAACCCAACCAAGGTATGTGCTCTTGACCGGAATCGAACCCAAGATTCTTTGGCCTGCAGGCCGATGCTCTATCCACTGAGACAAACCGGCTAGGGCGAGGTGATCATTTTTTAGTTTAATAGAATGAGTTACATTGCTTTTCTAATGTTAAGCCAGTTTTGTAATTTGAGGATAAACTTCATTTGTAGTATCCTTCAAAATACTGATTGATTTGATTTTTTTAAAAATAATAAAATTTGTATCTGTGTTCATGAGGGATATTGGTCTGTAGTTTTCTTTTTAAAAAATATATTTTGTATTGATTTCAGAGAGGAAGGGAGGAGAGAGATAGAAACATCAATGATGAAGGAAAATCATTGATCAGCTGCCTCCTCACACCCCTACTGGGGATCGAGCCCACAACCCAGATGTGTGCCCTTGACCGGAATCGAACTCCCAGACCCTTCAGTCTGCAGACTAACCTTCTATCCACTGAGCCAAACTGGCTAAGGCAGTCTGTAGTTTACTTTTCTTAATGTTTTTGATTGATTTTGATATCAGTACAATGCCAGCCTCATAGAATGAGTTGGCAAGTGTTCCCTTGTCTTCTATTTTTTGCAAGTTTGTGTAGAATTGGTATTATTTCTTCCTTAAATGTTTGCTGGAATTTACCATAACGCCATCTGGACCTGGAATTTTGTCTATGGGAAAGATTCTAACTACAAAATTCTATTGCTTTAATAGATACAGGGCTATTTAGGTTATCCCACTCCTGAGTAGATTTTGATAGTTTCTTCCTTTCTAGGAAATTTTCCATTTGCCTTGTATATTTCTTTTGACTCATGGATTATTTTGAAATTTATTGTTTAATTTATAAGTATTTGAGGATTTTTCATATATCTTTCTGTTATTAATTTCCACTTTAATTTACTATGCTTAGAGAACATACTTTGTATCATTTGAATCTTTTACAAGTTATTGAGATTTATATTATGGTCCAGAATATGGTCTAGTTTGGTAAATATTCTGTGGGCACTTGAAATAAATATGTTCTATTGTTGTTCAGTGAATGGATGTTAATTGAGATTATTGGGGTTGTGATTTAGTAGCTAGTTATTTCTAATCTTTTGCTATGAAATTATCAATAAACATCATTAATTTTATAAGTGAAAATTGCTTGATCAAAGGATGTGTGCATTAAATATTTTGATAGCTATTACCAAATGTCCTTCCACGTAGGTTATACAAATTTACATCCTACCAGCAATGAATGAAAGACATCATAGCACCTACTATATGGCTTGTTTCACCCACTAGACTCATTGTTCATCATTGTAGTCCCAACACCTAGCACAAGGCCTACAAGCCTTGTCTCCCTCTATGTGTTCTTTAAAATTAACTTGCCTATACTTGACCCTTTGGCTATACTTCACTCTTTAAACCTGACCCTGGCATTTCTTCTGTGGCCTGGAAATAGGGGAAGGGCTTCTTCTCTGCTTCTCCCCTTCATACTCTCAAGGACCTATTCTCGTCCCCCACTTCTCCAGATTGACTTCTCTGGTGTGACCATCAGAGATCTTGTTAATCTCTGAACTGTTACATTTAAAGTTGTACCCTACAATCTAGTGCTTGATCATATACTCTCTGTTTGCTAATGTTCATATAATTTCTATTCCTAACTAAATTATAAACTCCTTCAGGATTGGGGTTATTTTTTCCCATGTAGAATATCAACAAATTGAGTTCCTCCTGTGTGATAGATCTTATCTTGGGCACTTTATACTATCATCTCATCTCATCTTCTCAACAGCCTTGTAAGGTCGGTATCATTTTCCTTATTTTACATGTGAGAAGACTGAGGATCAGCAAGGTTAGATGGACAATCCAAATTTACCAGCTAGTGAGAATGAATGACTAGGCTAGCAATTCAAACTTCAGTCCATCTGACTCAAATCCCATGTCCCCTTGGCTTTTTACTCTAGCTAGAATTCTAGCATCTTGCTCCTGACTGTCACCATATAGAACAAACCCAGATAAATTGTTCTTTGGTTGCTGTCCAATGGCCCAACAATCTCTGCAAACATCTTCGGCCTGTCTGCTTTTACCCAGGCTACCCTTTCCATCAAGATCCCCCATAGGCTGCCACTCCCTGAACCCCTGCATGGTAGCCCACCGGGCCTTTGTTGTCCCCTCATGGGTTTTCCCCAGCCATTTTAGCCAAGTAGGGCCCTGAGCAGGCCAGCAGCAAATGGTAGGTCATGCACTTAATCATTAGAAGCAAAAGTGTGTTCTGTAACGAACATAAACCAAAGGGAACCTATCTCAAGAATTGAAATCTGCTCCTTTCTGTCTCTGAAACCTGGAGGAGTTTGGTTTCTTTGTTGAATCATTTTCTAAGTAAACCCTCCATGTGGCTAAAGCATAAAATATACACCATCTCTTTGCAGGGGTTCTTCAGGAAACATCTTGTCTTTAGTGCCTTATAGACATGATCACCTCTTCACTCCTGTGTCAAGGTTTCTGGTTTATTCCAGTATCAGTAAACTGGAAGAGAAAACCTCTTTTTTTAAAAAACTCATTTACTTACCTCCCTCCCTCCAGGGAAATCACAAAACAGCACATTTTTAGAAGAAAGAGGCCAGTTATGCTTTAGGCTGTTTTTTTGCTTAGGACTAAGAGGGAGTGAAGCAAATCTTGACTCAGAGTGGGAGATATTTAAGAAAGTGGGAGAGTCTATGGGAAAAATGTTCTAATCCTGGTTTGTCCTTCAAACAATCATGCTAATATGTCAGTACAGAAGCCCTCTTTGAAGCTGAAGGGGGTTTCTTGGGTTAAGAAGTGCCATCATGTATTCAAACAAATGAGCAGTGAATGTTCCAGGTGGTGATTTTCTTCCTTTGTCCCTGAGGTAGAGTTGTAATTGACTAGAACATGGAGGTGACTCTTCTCACTGACACAGTGACCCAGCAGCTGATGGGAGGGTTGATGTGTAAGGGACATGTGAGATGCCAACCCCCATTGGAGAAAAGAATCTGAGTGTTGGCGGGGTCTTAAGAAGTTATGGTATCCAATCTTTTGACAAAGTAGAGAAACAATTCTGTGATTTAAAACATTTAGAGGAGCTCTGGCTGGTGTGGCTTAGTTGGTTGGGCATCATTCTGTACACCAAAAGGTTGCTGGTTCAGTTCCTGGTCAGGACTTATGCCCGGGTTGTCGGCTTCATCCCAGTGAGGAGCATGACAGAGGCAGCTGATTGATGTTTCTCTCTCCCTCTCCCTTCTCTCTCTGTCTCTAACAATTAATTAAAAATCTTTTAAAAAACATTTAGAGAAAAACCTACAAGTAGCCTCTTAGGAAGTACCATGTTGTTGTTACTAAAATGGAAAGAGGGCTTCTTTGTTTGGCAGACAATTCTGTACAACTGTGACCATTCTTCACACCTGCCTCCTGAAGAACTCATAGCCCATACTCGATCTTATTTAATCTCTTGCCATTTGACAAGCACTATGAACACCCACTCTGTTAGGTGGTAGGAGTAGAGTGATGAAGAATAAAAGGGCCCTATAAGTTAAGATTATGGTCTAGTCAGGACACTGAGGCCACGGGAATCATTGTAGTAGAAGCATGATGTGATTAAGGAAGGCTTCGTTGGAGGAAACATGTGATCCTGTCCTTTAGGGATGGGTAGGCCTAGAAATAACAGAGATGGCATAAAGAATCTCAGGGCCGGAATAAACAATGTTTATTTGGTAGGAAGGAGGGTGTGTTTGGGAACCATGTGACCAGAACAATGAGAAAAGATACAATATGGATGCCTTGAATGCCAGGCTACAAGATTTGGGCACTAATTGAGAGCTAATTGAAAACTCAAAAAGGCTTTTGAGCAGAGGAGTGACAAGACAAAAGCTTTTTTGGGAAAGATTAAACCTGCAACTTTGTGTGGGGTGTAGACTAGAGAGAGAGCCAGGATGAAGGGAGGCTCTGGAAGGCTAGATGGTGGTGGTAGTGATGAGAATGAGTAGAGAGGAAGGGGTAGATGTGTTAGAGGAACAGCGTGTTGGCATAATTAGCTAGACATGGATGGTGACGATATGATACCAACCTGTCAGTCAGAGACAACTTCTGATTTTTATTTCCAGTGGCTAAGAAAATGCTGAGGCAGGTAACAGAAGTCAGAGAGTCAAGAACCAGAGGGAGCACACTCAGGGAGGTGCCTTTTGTAGTGTCTGAGTTTCATCTTCTGGAGTCAGGTATCCAGCTGGAGTTAAGAACACAGGGTTGATCACCAGGAAAGACCTGGATTGGAGACAAGGAAGTGGTGGTTATTGCTGCAGGGATTGTGGAAGTCCTTGAGTGGGGAGTGAGAAATCAATGGCCAATGCCCAACCCGGTACCTGGCCCAGAGCAGGACTCATATGTTTATGGAAGGGAGAAATAAATGATGGATGAATGAACCCAAGACAAAGTCCTAAGAATCACTTAGAGTGAGAGAAAAAGGAAAAGTTTGTCAGCGAAAGAGAAAGAGAGAGAAACAGACTTTGTTGCTATGAACTGAGCAAGTTCCATAGCTTACCTCAGTAATGGTTCTCTGGGCCCGGAGAATTAATGCTCATCTTGTTGCCTTTCCTGCCTTGTCATAATGGCTGTACCTGTCATGCGATATTGGCCACGGGGGGGGGGGGGGGGGGGGCGGGCTGACTGATGGTGAGGGAGCTCCTTTTTGTCTCTTGCCTTTGGCCAGTGGTGAAGGACTGCAGAGCCTACTGTGGGGTGATAGTGTGAGGACTGAGATGGTTCTGTTTTCTAAGACAAAGAGACCTTCCTAGGGCAAGAGGCAGAGAAGAGACATAGCCCCCATCGCTGTAAAGTCTGCATCTTGCCCTCCCAGAGAGAGAGTAGACAAAGCTGTGAGCTGGTGGCCATCCCATCCGAGGCCAGCTAAGTAAATGTAGGGATGCTTTTCTTTGGACATCACATAAGAGGAAAGTGGTGCCAGAGAGCATTCAAAACTTGTCCTGTTTCCTTTGCCAGGTTTCTTTTTTGTAATCTTCATTTTCCTGTCTGATGTATGCTTTGAGGGAACTGGAGGGCTTCAGGTATAGGATGGGGTTGAAAGGTAGGGTGAGAGGAGGGAGCGGAGAGTAGCTGCTTGGAACTCACTGCAGTAAAGGTTCCAAATAGGATGGGGCAATAGGGCAGGGGTGAGGCATCTGGGCCCCAGAGAGAGCCAAGATTAACCGCAGCAGGGAGTGGGGGGAGGAGATACTGCTACACCCACGAGCACGCTCTCCCAGTATGGGCTCCTGGACAGGCAGTTGTGACCCTTGCCAGGTACCACATCCTTTTATTGTGTTCTTCTTGGCCTCTAAGAACAGGACTGTATGAGAATTTTGACTCTTTGGAAGAAACTAAGGTTAGGCTGCAGTAGGAACATCCCAACAGTGAAGTACTGGTAGTGGGTGGCTGGCACAAGGCCCTGAGCTCCATCTCCTTGAGAGCCAAGCAGTTTTTCTTCCTTCCATAGTCACAGAGGGCGATGTGTCCAACTTCTTGGTAGGTAGATGGAATGTGCTTAGAAGGTGAGCTCAGGTGATATACCTCATGGATGGGGCTCAGTGCATCCCCTTTGGAATGGGAGAGTTGTAAGTTGTGAGATCAGACCTCCCAAAGGATAAGAAGCAGGGGTTCCATTCCTGGAGGGGTTTGCTGAGCATTCACATATCTCTTTTGGGTTGAGGCGGGCTTGCCTGCACCTGGAGTCTGGGGGCTGCCCACTTCTAGCCTAATGAATGAAGTAAGGAAGCAGAACATCACCGGAAGACTGTTTCCTCTCCGTGTGTACTAACCTAGCAGAACGGCCAGAGCGGCTGATGTGGCTTGTTATTTCCTGAGGAAGTGTATCTGTAGTGGTGGTAAAGGTACTGCTCTTTTTCTGTCAGAGGAAGTCCCCCGCTCTCCCCACATCGTGCCACTGTGTAAGGGGCAGTAGGATGACTAAGGCTGCTGTGGCCACATTTGCTGCTCCTGCTAGGTGCACGTGGCAAGGGTGCATGTGAGGTGGAAGGAAACAGGGTAAAGGTGTTCTAGGCAGACAGAATGAGCCCTGCCAGGTGGCAAGAGCAGCCTCCCTGCACCTGTGGATGGCTGCTTGGGAGATCCTGTGCCCTGGGTAGAGTGGTGAGGCCTGTCAGGCTGTGCTGGCCAGGCGGTTGAGGGGAGATGGACCATAGTCGTGCCCTGCCACCTTCCCTTAAGCTCTCAGTTCCTGCAGAGGTCCTCTAACAGACCCCAGGAGCCTTGCTATGGGCACAGTTCTTTCTTTCTTTTTTTTTTTTAAGTGTTATACACTTATTCTTTTTTTAATACTTTTTTTATTGATTTCAGAGAGGAAGGGAGAGGGAGAGAAAGATAGAAACATTAATGATGAGAGAGAATCATTGATCGGCTGCCTCTTACATGCCTCCTACTGGAGACCAAGCCCACAACCCGGGCTTGTGCCCTTAACTGGAATCGAACTGGGGACCCTTCAGTCTCTCAGGCCAATGCTCTATCCACTGAGCCAAACCAGCTAGGGCCACAGTTCTTTCTTAAGCTTAGTTTGCCTAAAGGGCCTGTGGTTTCCCCTTAATCAGTTGATCCAAGGGCCTGAATTGCTGAATACCCAGCAGCCCCCCAACTCCGGGGGGGGGGGGGTAAGCGGGTGCAGATTAGCTACAGAATAGGAGCCCTAGAGAGGCTTCTAGCCTAGATGGTAATGGAAATCAAAGGAAATAGGCACCAGAGAAGAGCAGAAGCCTTTCCCAGCCACTTGGCTACAAGGAAAGTTTTCCTTCCTGAGACCGTCAGGGTAGACACAGTCATTGGGCTCCAGCCCTCTGGAATTGCTCGTGTTTGGGGGAGTATTGTCTCCATTTCCCACCAGTGTAGAAACTCTCAAGGGCAGAAGTGGGCTCCCCCTACCCAGCAGCAGGAGAAGACCACATATAAGAAAGGGCTGAGTTGTGTGGTGCAGGGGTCACTCAAGTAGATTCTTCAGTGAGGCATCATTTTGAACCCAGCCTTCCATTCCATAGGGATTTTGGCACTGGGTTATACCCAAGACTTAGCTCCTGACCAAAAAAAAACGTAAAGAAGACAGCCAGACCGTGGAAGTGATTAATGAACTGATAACCATGTCTCCCTGCTTCATCCCAATACCTTGGTTAATCTCACATCTTCCTTGACCTTGGCCTATACTAACATATTCTACTCCCCCAAGACTTGGACAGGCCTTGGGGCAGCAGTCACTGCCTCTGCTCAAGGTCCCACAGCAATGTCATTTTCACCCTTGTACCTTGAGGTATTGGCAACTTAGTGCCCTCACCTTCCTTGGAGGGATAGGCTCCAAGTGAGCAATGATCTTTGTCCCAGAAGCAGCAACAGAGACATCAGTGAGGACTTGGAAAAGGAGGTGGCCGATAGAACCTGTGCCAAGCCCTGCCGGCCCAAGGAAGCCTTACAGAAAGATTCTTTCTGGAGGAAAGAACAGATTAGCTGAGCCTCCCCAAAGAAGAAAAGTAAAAAGAATACAGAAATATTTCCTTTAAAAGGGAACAAGAGCAGATGGAAAGAGGGTTTATATTAATGAAATCTCCGGATATTAAGGATGAAATGAATGCCAGGGAAGGTTATTATCATTTCATTAGAACACAAAGGAAGAAACAAACACGTTATTATATGAAACCAAGAAGTTATGAACAAGGGAATCCAGCAGGGAAGTTATTAGCTGGGTTAATTAAAACAGAACAAGCTGGTTGAGTAATTCCGTCTGTAGGACACAACAAGGAAGGCATAATTCATCGTCTTTGAGAAAAATATTCAGGATTTTTCTTCTTTTCTCGTTTACCAGAAATTCTGTGCTTTTGATATTGCCTCGTAAACCAAAAAGACTTACTCTTGTCAAAGCCTAATTAATTTAACACCAGGATCTTTTATTAAAGAGAGTTCAGTTCTGATCAGAAAAGATGGAAATCCACCAGAGACGCTTAAGCCCAGACAGCCAGGCCCCTTTCTCCATCCAAGATTATGGGCCCCTCAAAGATCTTCAGTGCCTGTCTGCAGAGTTATGGGAGATGGCAGTGGAAGAGGGGATGAGGCCTCACTCATCCATCCCGGTGATCCTGGGCAGGGCTGGACTGTGTTCTATCTTCCCTTTTGCTCACTATCTTCTCTTCTCTACTTCCTCTTGCCATCTTGAAGTTGGGAGTCCTTGGCACAATGCGTTCTCTCTGGAGCTGTAGGAGCCAGTCTTTCCAGCTAGCCCTGTTAGCAGTCAGCACCAGGGGGAAATAACCAATAGAGCTGCTGTTGAGCACTGAGCCACCTGGTCACAAGAGCCTGGGATCCACTTGTTTGGGTAGAGCACATTTATCTGAGCTGCCATCCCCTTCAGGGAGTCCCCAGCAGGCCAAATGGATCCTATCAGCTCTTAGGATCTTGCTGGTCTCTTATCAGGCCTTATGAATTACAACTGGGGTTTGGGATTGGCTGAGCCTTGAGCCCTGAGCCCTTCAAGGTTGATCTCCAAGGGCCTTTTCTCAAATTAAGGTACCAAGGAGCCAGAGCTTCTAAATTCTTCAGCACAGGCACACTCTGGGGGGAAGAGTCGGAGACCTATCTGAAGCCTAGTTAGTGTCTGAGTAGGACACAAACCAAGGTTTCTTAGCAAGTCCTGGTAGCTCACTTCTGCCTTGTGTTCATCACGCTCTGTCCTTCTAGGTCAGGACTGTCTACCACAGACATGCCTAGGAGACCTCTAGAGAACACAAGATACATTTTAATAAGAGATCATGCGGCACAGTACTGCTTCATAATTGCTATATGCTTTTTTTTTTTACTTAATAAACTTTATTTTTAGGTAACTTTTAGATTCACAGCAAAATTAAGCAGAAAGTACAGAGATTTCCCATATATCGCTATCCACAAATGCATAGCCTCCCCATTATCAACATGCCTCCCCACAATTGTACATTTGTTATAGTTGATGTACCTACATTGACACTCCATTATCACCCAAAATCCATAGTTCACATCAGGGTTCACTCTTGGTCTTGTACATTTACATTCCATGGGTTTTGACAAATGTATGATGACATGTGTCTGCCATTACAGTATTATACAGAATAGTTTCACTGCCCTAAAATATCCTCTGTGCTCTACCTATTCATCCCACACCCCTGGCAGCCACTGATCTTTTAACTGTCTTCATAGTTTTGCCTTTTCCAGAATGCCATATAGTTGGAATTATATAGTATGTAATCTTTTCAGATTGCTTTATTTCACTTAGTAATATCCATTTAAATTTCCTTCATGTCTTTTTGTAGCTTGATAGCTCTTTTTAGTGCCACTTCATTGAATGGATACCAGTTTATCCATTCACTTACTGAAGGACATCTTGGTTATTTCTAAGTTTTGACAAGTATAAATAAAGCTACTATATATACCACTGTGTAGATTCTTGTGTAGACATAACTTTTCAATTTATCTGGGTAAATACTAAGGAACACACTGCTGGATCATCTGGTAAGAGTATGTTTAGTTTTGTAGGAAACCTCCAAACTATCTTCCAAAGTGGCTGTACCATTTACATTCTCACCAGCGATGATGAGAATTCCTCTTGCTCCACATCTTTGCCAGTATGTGCTGTTGTCAGGGTTCTGGATTTTGACCATTCTAATAGATGTGTAGTGATAGCTCATTATTTCAATTTCCAATTCCCTAATGACATGTGATGTTGAACAATTTTAATATGTTTACTTGATATCTGTATATATTCTTTGGTGAGGTGTCTGTTTAGGCCTTTTGCCTATTTTAAAATCAGGTCATTTCTTTTCTTATTGTTGAATTTTAAGTTTTTTATAAATGTTGGATAACAGTACTTTATCGGATGTGTTTTTTGAAAATATTTTCTCCTGGTCTGTGACTTGTATTCTCATTTTCTTGACATTGTCTTTAACAGGGCAGAAGTTTTTGTTTTTTGTTTTTTATTTATAGATAATTGACATATAACATTCTGTAAGTTTAAGGTATTCAAGGTATTGATTTGATACATTCACACATTGCAATATGATTTCCACCATAAACATTAGCTAGCACCTCTAGCTTATCATATAATTACCATTTCTTTTTAAGAATTTTTTAATTTTAATGACATATAGCTTATCAATTATTTCTTTCATAGATTGTGCCTTTGGTGGTGTATCTAGAAAATCATTGCCAAACCTAAAGTCATCTAGATTTTCTCCTGTATTATCTTCTAATTTTATAGTTTTGCATTTTACATTTAGATTTATTATACATTTTGAGATAATTGTGAAAGATGTGAAGTCTATTCCTATATTGATTTTTTTTTCATGTGGATATTTAGTTGTTCTAATACCATTTGTTGAAAAAAACTATCTTTGCTTCATCATATTGCCTCTGTTCCTTTCTCAAAGATCAGTTGCTTGTGTAGCTTCTATTCAATTGATCTATTTGTCTATTCATTCTCAATACCACACTGTCTTGATTACTATGAGAATTGCTGCCCAGGAACACTCCTCAGCCTGTAACATAGAACCCAGATACCTTAGGTTGGCATGTAAGCCTTCACATCAGTATCCACATCTAATTTTCCAAGCTAAGCTGGATTCCTCACTGTGCCTTGTTATAGTCTATTCTCTCTTTGGGATGTTCCCACTCTCTCTGGTCTGGGTGACTTTTATCTATCCTCAACATCCACCAGTTGCAATCTCATTCTTCCATTACTACTCTATTCTCCACAGTTCTTCCACTTATTTTTTGTTGTTGTTAATCCTCACCTGAGGATATTTTTCCATTGATTTTTAGAGAGAGTGGAAGGGAGGGGGAGAGACAAAGAGAGAGAAACATCAGTGTGAGAGAGACACACTGATTGGTTGCCTCCCGCACAAGCCCAGACTGGGGCCAGTGATGGAGCCTGCAACCCAGACAGGTGCCCTTGACTGGCATCGAACCCAGAACCCTTCAGTCCGCAGGCCAAACCTCTATCCACTGAGCCAAACTGGCTAGGGCTAGATCACTTATTTTTATTATGAACCTACTCAAGTTTACAGGAAGTAAACTTATGGAATGCCAGACATGTAAACCCTTACTTGTCTACCATCTCTCTGATTCTGGTTGACAGTCTTGCACAGCTGTCTCTGCCTTGTCCAATTGCTGTATTTTACTTACAATCTTTGTACATCACCATAGCCAACATATTTGTCATTGAAGTAGTTATGTAGCATTCCATGGTATACATTCACTGCTTCTCTTTGAGATCACTGTATTGTGTATTCTAATTCAATTTTGCATGCAAGCATGTGCAAGAGACCACATCTCTTGTCCGTTAGTATGGCAATTGTGAGCTCTTCAAGACAGAATTATCTTCAATATCACTCTATCCCCCCCACAACTGTGCTTAACTTGCATATACCAGATGTTCAGAGAGCCCTGCTCAATAGAATTAAATTATCACAAAGCCAGGCATTTAGCCATGTAATTCGCCCCCCACCTCTACCCTAATACAAACTAAACCCGTAAGGGCTAAGATGTGGTACAAGAAAGTATTGAGATGCTTGATCACTGTAACATTTCAGTGTTACAGCACCTCTCATCTTCTCACCTCCCATGGCCCCTTCCCTCTCCTGAGTATCACTTGTCTATAGGGATTCAGAGAACCTCAAAGATCAATTTCTCAAGCAACTAATGTTTAGCTAATGCATAAAAGCTAAACATAAGGCAAGTGTTTCTTGCTCTTAGTAACACAAGGCCATAAGGGGCCTTGGGGTCATGGAGAGGGTAGGGTTAGTGACCCCATACCACTCATTTCCCTGACTTTGAATGTAAGTTCAAAACTCACAGGATTGCCTGCTTAATCTATACTCAGACTGAACAAACCTGGCCTGGCTCCTCTGCCCTTGGGAGGGTAAGCATTTTAGAAGCACATTGTCTTCCCTTCCACAGACAGACATAGCTAGCTTTAAGCAAAATTTTTAAAATATACATATAGTTTTTATTGATTTCAGAGAGGAAGGGAGAGAGAGATAGAAGTATCAACGATGAGAGAGAATCATCGATCAGCTGTCTCCTGCATGCCCCCTACTGGGGATTGAGCCCACAATCAGGGGATGTGCCCTGACTGGGAATTGAACCATGACCTCCTGGTTCACAGGTCAATGCTCAACCACTAAGCAACACCGGCTGGGTTCAGGCAAAACTTTTATGTGAAAATTCTCTTTGAGAGAGAGGGAAACAAATATTAGAGAGTGATCATTGGCTTTACAATTTAAGAAGGGTTTCCTTCAAGAAACACAGTCCCATCAAGCAATAAAGTATGATCCAATGGCAAACACTTAAGAGCAATGATCTGTGATATTCCTTCCCTGCCCCCTCCACTCACATACCTCTGCCTTTGGGAGTTTTCACCCTCCTGGCTAGGAAAATTCTTCCACCTCTTTTCCCACTCACTCCTTTGATCCCTCCTGGTGCCATCCTCTGATGATTTTTTCCTGGCCTCTAAACATGGGCCTCTTCCCATGAGTCTCTGCTTCTCTTTTCTCTCTGCATTTTTCTCCTGGCGACATGCTTGCCCTGATGACTTCAATGATGCCCTTCAACAGTGACTCCTCAAACCATATCTTCAACCCAAATCTCTTGAGCTGACTCTACCTCTGTATTTTCTGTTGTCTGCTAAGTATGTTCTGCTGGCAGCCCAAATCCAACATGTCAAAACAGTTCAAGCAACTCTTCCCCATTTTCCCAACTTCCATCACTGATGTTCAGAATCTTGGGGCCTGTCTTGTCTGGGTGGCTTACTAACCACATCTTGAACCCTCACTTTCCCCATCTGTCATATGGAGATGGTAATGCCCTCTCTACCTCACTAAGATGACTGAATGAGACAAGGTATATGGAAATATATTGTAAGCTGTAAAAGGATACACAAAGAAAAGATTAATCATAGTATTATCATCTTTAGATTTTTGTTGGTCACTACTACCACTCCATTATCTTATGTTAACTATTTCCTTCATCTCTATATCTCTCATTCATCCTTTTATCTTAATTCTTGATATGACCATCATTGCCTAGCCTAGTTCTGTATCTTCTAATTCAGTTGTTCTTAGACTGTAGTTCACATAAGAATCACTGAGAGGGACTGATGAAAAATACAATTGTAATCTCTTTCATAATGGTGCTAGGACAAGTGCATATCTATATGCAAAAGGACACCTCACAGCATATACAAAAATTCACTCAACATGGACAAAGACAAAAATGTACAAGCTAAAAATACAAAACTCTTAGAAGAAAGAATAGACATAAATCTTGCTGACCTTGGATTAGGTAATGATTTCTATGATATGACACCAAAAGTACAAGCAACCAAAGAAAAAATAGATATATTGGAATTCATCTAAGGTAAAAATATTTGTGCTTTGAAGGACACCATCAAGAAAGTGAAAGACAGCCCAGCTGGTGTGACTCCGTGGTTGAGCATCAACTCATGAACCAGGAGGTCATGGTTCGATTCCCAGTCAGGGCACATGCCTGTGTTGCAGGCTCCATCCCCAGTATGGGGCGTGCAGGAGGCAACCAATCAGTGGTTCTCTCTCATCATTGATGTTTCTATCTCTCTCCCTCTCCCTTCCTCTCTGTGAAATCAATAAAAACATATTTTTTGGAAGAAACATTTTATAAATTCTATATCTGATAAGGGACTTATATGTGTAACATACAAAGAACTTTTCTAATTCAATTACAAAAAATGATCCAATTAAAAATGAGGAAAGAATCTGAATATACATTTCTCAGAAGAAGATATACTAGTACAAATGGCAAATATGCACAAGAAAATATGCTCAACATCATTATTCATCAGGGAAATGCAAATCAAAGCCATAATGAAATAATGTAATATTTGAAAAACATTTAATTGTATACATGAGTGAGCTGTATGGTGTGTAAATGATATTTCAGTAAAGCTACTTTTAAAACATATACACACACAATGAGATAGCACTTCACACTAAGATAGTTAAAATCAAAAAGTCAGATAAGAACAAGTATTGACAAGGATGTGGAGAAATTGGAACCCTCAAATGCTGGTGGGAATGTAAAATGATGCAATTCCTTTGGGAAAAACTTTGTGGTTCCTCAAAAGGTTAAACAGAATTACCATATAACCCAGCAAGCCCAACTCTAGGTAAATATATAGTCAAGAGAAATTAAATCATACAGCCACACAAAAATTTTATTCATAATAGCCAGAAAGTAAAAACAACTAAATGTTTATCAGTTGATGAATATATAAGTAATAAATGATATATCCATACAATTGAATATTATTGAGCTATAAAAAAGAATGAAGTACTGACACATTCTGTAACATGGATGACTCTTGAAAATAGTGTGCTAAGTGAAAGAAGCCAATCACAAAAGATCACATGTATAATTTCATTTATATAAAACTAGAGGCCTGGTGCATGAAATGCATGCACTAGGGGGTCCCTCAGCCCAGCCTGTGCCCTCTTGCAGTCTGGGAGCCCTCAGGGAGGATATCCAACTGACAGCTTAGGCCCTAAGCGGACAGTCGGACATCCTTAGCGCTGCCGCGTTCTCCCACCACTGCTGTTGTGCTCTCCATCCATGAGCCCGGCTTGTGGCTGAGCAGTGCTTCCCCTGTGGGAACACACTGACCATCAGGGGGCAGCCCCTGCGTTGAGCATCTGCTCCCTGATGGTCAGTGCGCGTCACAGTGACTGGTAGTTCCATGTTCAGTCGATTTGCATATTAGCCTTTTATTATATAGGATATACAAATAGGCAAATCTATAGAAACAGAAAGAATAGTGGTTGCCTAAAGCTACCACTAGGCAAAAGGGGAAAGAGGGAAGCTAGAGTACAGGGTTTCTTTTGGGGGGAGAGTGATGAAAATGTCCTAAATTTGATTGTAATGATAGTTGCACAACTCTGAATATATCAAAAAGAGTGAATTGTACACTTTAAATGGGTCATTTGTATGGTATGGTAATTATATCTCAATTAACTTAAAAAATACAGTTGTAAGGAAAAAAATTAGTGTGGACAGTTTACAGGAAGCTGTAAATGCCAAGCTGAGCAGTGGGGGCTGGATTCATAGAGCATTTTTCCAAAGTGTGTTTCATATGCCATCTGCATCAGAATACGTAGTTACCAATACCAAGTCTGGCCCCAACCCAGAGTCTGTAATCCAGAATGTATTGGATAATATCAGCACTCAGCATTTGTAGCAAGCA
Organism: Myotis daubentonii; assembly: GCF_963259705.1. NCBI lineage: Eukaryota > Metazoa > Chordata > Mammalia > Chiroptera > Vespertilionidae > Myotis > Myotis daubentonii. The sequence goes on along the minus strand of NC_081844.1, from coordinate 82,341,246 downwards.
CCCAGTGAGGCTGTAGCAGGTGGCTACAGCCCATTGTGAAAAAGTTGCATTGATCAATCTTGCTGCCTCCGGACTCCTCATGCTCTGTTCTGGCCTGCACCACAGTGCTGCCAGATGAGTCTCCAAGAGGAAAACTTGGGTTGGGTCACCTCCGTGCTCAGAAACCTTCTATGACCTCTCATTTCCTTGGCATGAGCTGCAAGAGCCCTAAGCCATGTGGTTCCTACCCTTTTTTGCCAGACTTACCTCCCAGGACTCCCCACATGAGTCTCTTATGTTGGTCATTCTCTGAACCCACTAATCGCATGCCTGTGCCCATGCCTGTGCCCAGGCTGTCCCACAATCCAGGCAAGCATTTTATATACTCCCCGCTCATCTGTTACAAAACAAATGTTGTCACGATCCTTTCATTTTAACCATGATTCCTTTCATTGTAACTAGATGATCATCTAGAATTTACCACACAGCCTTACATAAACTTTTAAGCTATGGAATTTTACTGCTTGTAAATCAGATAACAATACTCAGAGTTATGAGAAAATACATGTTGATCAGGCAGCACAGCCTGGCACACAATAGGAACGTAGTAACTGAGCAAAGTAACAGGTAGCAGAGCCTTCAGTGCATAGGATATGGTATGGAGGCCGTAGTGCCGGCATGCCAGGAGCAAAATTCAGTGGCTCCTGAGAAGTTCAGTGGCCTCTCTGCAATCCAGAGATCAGGGATCTGCATCAGATTCCTCTGTAATGTGTCAGGGCCTGAGGGGCCCTGGCCACTACCAAGCCTGTCAAGCCTCTGCAGCTCATCTGGCGCCGGCTCCTCAAAGTAGCTGGAAACGGCTGAGCTGAATTTTCATTTCAACTGTTGACCCCATTGTCCATCAGATCACCTTGTCTCTGTCTCCACAGCAGAGAGAAGGCTAGAGAACAGATCACACTCTATTTGGTAATGAGCTCTTAAAAATAAAATAATGATAGTCAGATAATTATTTTACAATGCAACAAGAGCCCCCTTGCAACCATTTCAGTAATTACATTAAGCCATTCTATTTGTAAGAAGCTAATAGAAAACAAACCATTCATTAGCATTTTGTCTTTTTCCCCACTGGCCCTTCCCCCTTGAATTATTGGAGCTTCACCCTAAGGCCATAGAACAGGGGTGCAGGCATGGGGTGGAAAAAATGATGAGATACAAGGGTCAGGGCTCACTGATAAAAAAGAAAGAAGAGCCATGGGAAGTATCAGAATTTTTGTGATTCCAAAGTAACCAGCCTCAGGGTCTACCATGACCCAGGGCTCACCCGAGTGGGGCCAGTGGGGCCCTGTGTCCCTCCTTTGGACCTGGAGTGGAGCAGCCAGTAGCTGTGAGGCAAGCTGAGCCCAATGTGGGCACGTTCCCAGGGGCCTCAGCCTGTGGGTGGGGCGGGCACCTGGGCAAACAGAACTAAGAAGCGGGCAGGAATGAATCAAGGACAGCTTAAATATGCAGAAATGCAGCTCATACCTCTGGGCACAAATAATCCCAAACAGAGTTATGTAAGGGATGGGAGGGATAAGCTTGGAGGGATGAGGCTGCAAGGTATAGACTGCTATGAGTGAATGAGAAAGAGAAGGGGGTTCTGGGGGATTTGGCAGAATAGCTCACGAAGCCATTGTTTTTAGTGTGTGTGTGTGTGTGTGTGTGTGTGTGTGTGTGTGTTGTGTGGGCGCATGCGTGCATACTGGGGAGGGAGTAGTGTCCTTTGTGCAACCCTGGAAAGCAGCTAGAAGAAGGTAGCTCAAGTGAGCCTGAGTTCTGTGCCCGAGTCCACTCCAAATATGTGGACTCCCAGGTCCTCAGGTGGTAGGACAGGGAAATGGCCAGAGAGCACAGATATAAGGTTTGAGACACCAGAGTTTCCCTTATTAGTCAGCAAACCTCCCTCTGACTTCCAGATCCCGTCCCAGCTCACGCCTCACCTCCAGCCCTTTCTGCTAATTGCCATCTTCCCTCTCCTCCTGTAGGAAGCCCCCTTGACTGACCCAGGTCATGCCAATTATCTATCCATCTCCCCAAGGAATGTCCAGGGTATTTGTCTGCTCCTTTCGTAGGAAATTATCCATAAGGTGCTGCAGCTGTCTTACATGTAATTTTGTCCATCTGTGAAAGTGCTGTCCTTCCTCTAGACCAGTGGTCGGCAAACTCATTAGTCAACAGAGCCAAATATCAACAGTACAACTATTGGAATTTCTTTTGAGAGCCAAATTTTTTAAACTTAAACTATATAGGTAGGTACATTGTTATTAACTTAATTAGGGTACTCCTAAGGCTTAGGAAGAGCCACACTCAAGGGGCCAAAGAGCCGCATGTGGCTCGCGAGCAGCAGTTTGCCGACCACTGTTCTAGACCAGTGGTTCTCAACCTTCCTAATGCCACGACCCTTTAATGCAGTTCCTCATGTTGTGGTGACCCCCAATTTCATTGTTACAAATTGAACATAATTAAAGCATAGTGATTAATCACAAAAACAATATGTAATTATATATGTGTTTTCCGATGGTCTTAGGCGACCCCTGTGAAAGGGTCGTTCGGCCCCCAAAGAGGTCGCGACCCACAGGTTGAGAACCGCTGCTCTTTGCCTCCTGCTGTGCCCAGCACTGTGCCTATCATAGAGCAGGTGCTGGGCGAGCAACATCTGACTCTACGGAGAAGGCAAAGGCCAGTCAGAGGAGAGGATGCAAATATGGGGAGCTCCTCAGGCAGCTGAGCTCCTGAAGCCACTGGCCGTTAGGGCACTAGGGGTGGGTTGGTGGTGTTGGAGCTGCAAGCTGATTTAGGAGGGAAGACTGTGTGTAAAATTACATAAAGGAAGCATCTGGCTGGACATCAGTCAGAACCCAGAACAATGTGAGTAATTAGACAAAGGCTTGTGGTAGGCACTCCTACCACAAACCACAGTTTTAGAACCCACTGCTGCAGAGTGGGTGGGAGAGGGAGACTCTCCAGAAGCCTGGGTGTGATTGGGGCAGGGTACAGGACACATATTTAGGGGTGAGGATGGCCAAGAGGGCCATTGAGGTCACCATCATTGTCGTCCTCCTCTTCATTGTCGTCATGATCATGATGGGGGGGGGGGGGGGGGCGGGTGTTGATTCGATGCTGTGGCCTGCAGCCCTAGGAAAACTGCAAGGAATTCTGGGGCAAAGTGGTCAGGTGCGCAGAGCTCCGAGGCCATGAGTGTGCATGCTGGTTCCCGTGGCCATTCCCATACATGTCCACAGGCTGGCTTAAAAGAGTAGAGGTTCCAGAAACCAGTGGTGGCCCTTCCAAAGGTAGAGGGAGGCTGCTAGAGAGCCAGCTACAGGAGCAGCAGGTGATGGCAAGGGATGAAGTTCTAAGAGCTGGCAACATTTGGAGACTCAGAGTTCTTATGACTTTTATTTCTGTCTCAAGTTTTATTATCAAAATGGCCCTTGGAGAGCATTTTGGTTCCCTTGCTTCACAGGTAAATAGACGTTGAGACCCAAAGGGGAAATATACCCCAGAAAAAAATAAAACAAAACTGGCCGAGCTGAAAGGAGAAAGGTTTCCTAACCCTATCTTGCTATTCTATCTACTTGGAATTTGTATATCTTGCTTCTGGTGAATTATGGTATTCATAGCTCCAGGGTGCTCCAAGATCTAACAGCCTCAACATTCTGGAGATTCGCTCTTTGTAGTTAGTGGTGAAACCTTCATAATCTGTGAATGGAGCTTCTGAGGAGAGGGAAAGGGGTGATTTGGAGTAGTGGGGAGAAATAGGCCAGAGCCAGAGTTGGGTCTTCAGGCTCCTTGAGGCCTACAACAGCCACTGTAAGGTTAGCATCTGTGAGGTTGTCCATTAGATTCCAGGAGGCCTAAGTCTGGCATGAGCACCAGCACCTAGATCAGGCCAGGGAAGCTGGGCTGTGGTCCCAGGAGCAGCCGAGGCTAGGGTGGCAGGGCTGGGCTGGGCAGGGCTAGGCTGGGCAGGGCTGAGAGAGAGGAGAGAATTTTTTGGCTCTAGGCTCATAAATGCCTATATTGGGCAAGGCCTCTTGTTTCCTTGGGTGGTGACCAGGAGTCTCTCCAAATTTGCCAGTCTGGTTTGAATTGTGTCCTTCTGCATAGAAAGGGACTGCAACCTTGTAGAGGAGCCCCCTCAGTCCTCAAGGGGATGGAAAGGGCCCTAGCCCCTCCAACCTGACCTCCTAGAGTGGATGAAGAGTTATAAACAAATTGCATGTAGTAGGCTGGCCCCTCAGTCCCCCAGCTACACTAGAAGAGGACTCACAGGGCAGGGGACAACTACTTCTGGGAGACATGGCTCCCATGGGTTGCTAATCCACGCAGTCACTGTGTCCCCAGGGTGGTGTAGACAGTAGCTAAACCCTTGTGCGTGGTCCCCACAGCCCCCAGGCCAGCAAACAAGTCATCATGTCATTACATAAATAAATTATGTACTTAACACAGGACTTGGTGTGTAAGTGCCGGTTAGCATTATTGCTGTGTAATTATGCAGTTAGCTTGAAGAGTGAGGAAGAAAGACTGAATCACTCCCAACCCTTGGAATGGTGGACAGGCTCCCCCCTCCTAACCCCGGGAGAACTATTGCTCTGGGTCACAGAAGAAAGTGCTGGCGTCTCCTAGATGTCTCCATGCAGACGGGGCAATTTACCCCAAGGCTAGGCCCTTGAAGAGGCCAGTGCAGGCATCCAGGCTTACTCACCTGATACACATGCATGCCTCGGGCTTTCTGCCAGGCTCTGGGATTACCTCCCCGCAGTCTAACAGAGGGGGCTCACAGACAACAACTCCGGGCTTCTGCCAGGCCAAGAGGCCACAGAAGTAAAGGGCTGAGGGAGAACGTGGGGCTGGGAGGACGGCCTATGGACCAATAACATTGAGTCCCCAGCTGTGGGACTAGGGACCACTCACTCCTCCTAGCCCTTTCCCCTCTTGCTGGCAAGTTCGAATGCTGTGGTTCCTCAGATGGTTGGGCTTATAAAGATCATCTAGTTTAACCATTTTCCAGATGGGGAGGCAGGCCAGAGAGGGAAAGGAACTTGCCCAAGGGCACCAGCAGGTCCCCAGGACACTGAAAGCAGCTTCTGTCCTCCCTTGTCCCTCCTTTGTCATCTCACTCTCCCACTGCCCCTCCCTCTTCACTGGGTTGCTCCAGTTTCTCACTTCCTCTCCCCGTCCTGCCTCCAGCTCTGCCTGGGCCTGCCTGTAGCCTCACCTCTCCCCTCATTTGCTCTCCCATTGCTGCCTCTGCTTTCTTCTCCCGGCCCCTGGAGCCAGGGGAGGCTCCCCACCCTCTCTTTGGCCAATGCTTTCTCTACTGGTCCCTCCCAGCTTGTCTTGGGGCTCCTTCTGGGGTGGGCTGCCCCTTCCCTTCCACTGTCTTCCTCCCAAGGGGGTCTGAAATAAAGGAAAGAGACTAAACTCCTGAGCAGAGAGCATGAATTCTCTTCTGGGTTTGGGATTGGGTGGGCTGAGGCAGGAGGAGCCTCCTAAAGGTGGGAGTGGAGACAGAGCCTGAGCTGGGCCCTGGCTATGGGGGCTGCTGTGGGTGGGCACCTCTGAGGCAGCTGACCTGTATCCCATGGGAGCAAAGAGAAAGGGGATGGGGTCAAAAGGGCATGGCAGGGAGGCGTGGACCAGCACCATAGCACTGTCCTTAATTCCGGGAGAGCAGAAATGAACAGCAGACTGATGAGGAGCTTGGGTGAGCTGACTGATCCCCGTCTCTGCAGTGCCGGGGCTCAGGGCAGTTCATGCACCAAGGTGTGAGTGTATGTGTTGAGCAGGTAGGCACAGTTCTGAGAGGCAGAGTCAGGCTTTATGTGTCTGTATGTGGCTCCAGAGGCATTCTCACCTGGCAATTGAGTGCTTTTCCACAGTGATCTCAAGTCCCTTACTCCTTCAACCACCCTGATTCCTGTGGCTTTCCCGGGCTGGTTGGCAAAGGGATCTGGGGGCCCCTTTTGTAGCCTGAGTTCCTAGTGAGGAAAGTGATCTGCTCAGATTAACCTAATCTCATGGGCAAAACTGAGTCCAAGCCCAGGTGTCGTAGCATCTAATCAAGTCCTTCTGGTCCACACCATACAGCCCCTTCTTTTTGGCTGCCCAGTTCTCTGCAGGCTGTCTGAAGGAGGTGAGTGTGAGTGCACTTGGGTGAGAGAGAACTCTGGGGTGGTTCACAGAGTTGCTCAAGCTGCGGCCAGGATGCAGCTTCTGGGAGAGGTGCTCTCTGGGCCTGGTGAGCTGGGACTGACCCTCATGTGCTCCTCTCCTCGGGGTACGCCTGGCTCCCGCCGGGGATCCCATGCAGCCTAGAGTCACAGGGGTGATGGGGCTAACTAGGCCTTGCATAATCCTCCAGGGTGATGGGGAATGTCTCTGGTCCTACAGGGAATGGCATCGTGATCTGTTTCCTCCTCTGGCAGGTTCCTTGGTAGAGGGCAAGGTAGAGGAGCCTTGTGACTTGGAGGCACTAAAATGGACGTGGCTGAGGGCAAGCGTAGCCTCATCTTCTCCAAGGACTTCTACCTCCTGGGCGAACACACGGTGGCTCAGGGCTGACTCAGGGGTGCCCTTTCCGGATGCTGGGGTGGTAACTAAGGAACTGCTGTAGGCTCTCTCCCTGGCCTGAGATCACTGGTACTCTCCTTGAGGATTCCCTCTGGGAAGTGAGTCCAAGAGCAAGGGGCTTGGTCCCCAAGACCCCTTTTCAGGAGAATTCTATGGGCAATCCTCTTGGAGCCCCAAAGTCTCGGGTGGGGGGAAGGGTGGTATGGGTGGTGTTTTTTTTCCCCTTTTCACTGAAAGGCATTTTTGCACATGACTCAAACAAGTCTAAACTTTCCTAAACTTCAAAGTTTGCCCATGGCACAGCCTCAAAGTGCAGGGGGAAATGTTAAAAAGGAAAAAAGAAGTTTGTTAGCCAGTTAAACATTGTGTTTTTGCTCCATAAAGGAATTGAATTAGCTTGTTATGTTACTATTAGTGTCCCATTGTGAAACCAGTGTTGGGGAGAGGCTTCTCCTCTGGGTGATGTGGTATCTGGGCTGGTCCCCAGGTTCGGCTCTTCACCCACATGAGGTTGTACAGGGCATTACACAACCTGTGGTCAGAGGAAGGAGTCCCCATGGCAATAGGCCTGGCTCCCAGGGACATTTTCAGGCTCCTGGCAGGAGACCTGGTCGGGGTTGGGGGTGCTCCAAGTGCCTGCTGTCCTTCACACCCCACATCTCCCCCTTCCCCTCAAGCCTTTGCTGCAGGAGCTGGGAGGTCAGGACAGTGGGAACCCTGCTGGCATGCCTCATGAAGCCACTTGCCCATGACCTAGGCACTGAGCATCGATCACAGAGTTGTAGGAGCCGTACAGGTCCTGAGGCCAGTGTTGGCCTTGAAGAGGCCCTTTCTCTGCTCTCTGTCCCTATTCCACACCTTCTTGAGCAACACCATAGAGCTGTGCTCAAGAGGCTGGCTTTGGGTCCCCAACTGCATAGGTTCCTGACCATGCTCTGCCACTAACTAGCTGTTTGACTTGGACAAATAAAAATAACTTTGGCCTCCCTGTGTCTCAGTTCCCTCACCCACAAAATAAGGAGAATAGTAGACTTATTGTACATTAAGATTATAATATTAGCTACTTTTACTACTGTTTTCACTGCCTTTACTCTCTGGTTTAGGCCCTCCTTACCTGACCCTCATAATCTTCAGGTCCTGGTACATAGTAGACTATAAAGAAACATTTAAGGGTTGACCTGCTTAAATGGTTCCCTTGCCTCCATTCTCTTCCCCTTTCCATCCATTCTACACACACCAGTCAGATTAATTTTCTAATGCACACGTCACTCTCTTCCTCAAAAAATCATCAGTGAGCCCCCCCGCCCCTTATTTACTAAATAAAGTCCCAAAGCCTCAGGTAACACATATAAGGTTCTTAGCACTGTTAGCTCTACTAAGTGCCCAGTAGATGCTTGCTGTATTAATTATTAGTAGCTCCCCAAGTTTCCTAACATAAATCTAGTCTTCTCATTGTCTCCTGAGTGAGTACCCAGGCCATGCTTCCTCTGGATCTTTGCCATCTCTCACCCATCAGAACCCTTCACCTACACCCCATTGAAATCCTCCCATCTTTAAAGACCTTCTTCAAAACCCACCTCCCTCAATACTGCATCTGGGTACCCCGCCCATGGGACGTGCTCCTGCCCCCTGTGAGTACCCTCAGTGTTTCTGACTCGTATCATATAGCACGCTCACACCCCTCAGCACACTGACCACCTTCTGGTTTTGCAAAGGCACAAAAGCTCCTTCCTGTCCCACAGCTATTGTAGTCTTCTGCCAGGAAGGCTCTTCCCACTCCACTTAGTCCAGCCAACTCCTACTCATTTCTTGAATCCCAACTTAAGTGTTTTCTAGGGAAAGCCTTCCCTCACTACAGTTTGTTTATCAACCTGTATATCAACATATAGAAATGTTTATTGAATGAATATCTCTTTAATATTGAACACAAATTTTAATTAATTCATTGTTTGTGTAATTAGTTGTTTGTCCAACCTTACCAAGACTGTAACCTTCATGTAAGTAGGCCCATGTCCATCTTGCTCACAGCCAATCTCCAGCTCATAGCACTGTGCCTGAAACACAGTAAGCCTTACTACATATTTGCTAAATGAATGAACAGAGAGGTTGCCAGCCCAAGAAGCGGGGGAGGCCATTTTGGGCAGAAAGAGTATGTGCAAAGATGTGGAGGGGAGACAGTATAGTGTGTGTGGCTTGCAGGTAAATGTGGCTGAGGCATCGGAATGGGGGCTAGAAGGCTGTGAGCTGGGGCCCAATGGAACAGGGCTGTGGACTCAGTAAGGAGCTTAGGTTTAACCCATGGGTAATAGTGAGCGAAGTGATCTGGTTTAAGTTTTAGAAATCTCACTCTGATGACCTTGAGGAGGTCAGAATCTATGGGACAGGAGGAGGAAGTGAACTGAGGCAGGGGGTTCGATGTTTGGAGAGGAGTGGATGTAAATGCCATTTTGGAAGCTGAATGAGCAGGAGGTTGGAGCAAGAGTAAGACCTGGGCTCTGGCTCTTGCTCTACCTAGGACACCTCACTGCCTATCTCACAGAGAGTGATACCACATGAATGGAGGTGAGTGTTCACTACATCTCAGCTGGGATGTGGGAGAGGAGGTATATCTCTCGCACTTGGTCTTCCCAGAGCTGCCCCCTGGTGGGACAGGCTTGAGGCCCAAGAATACCAGAGATCAACTCTCTGCGTGGACAATGCCTCCATCATCTCTCTTTCTGTGTCCACTCCCCAGTTTGGCCTCAAGGTCTGGTCAAGTCCCCAAGTACCCTGGAGCCCCAGAGTCCCTGGCCTAGACCCAGAGTCCTAGCCTGCTGCAGGCTCTCCTAAGGAGGACACTGTCCAGAGAAGCCTTGGGACCCTCTCCTGAGCAGGCAGAGCACTGGCTGAGATGATCTTTGACTGGGATTCCAGTTGGGATGGCTGTAAGGGGACACCTCAGGCAGAGAGAGGCAGGCAAACCGCAGGCTCAGGCTTTCTGGGAGCCAGAAGAGGGAGAGCATTAGCGATGTAACCCTTTCAGCACCACACCCAAGCAGAAGGCAGGACGCTGTCCTTTTTGGCAGCCCTGGTGTAGTGGCTTGTGAGAAGTGTTGCTGGGAGAGTGGGGGAAGGACCTGTCAGTGTCTGAATTCACCTCCACAGGCCTGAAGAGAGGAGCCAGCTGGTGTTGGCAGCCGGGGCTGTGGAGTGTGTGTGTGGGAGGGGGGCTACAAGCCACCTGGGGCACCCAGGCTTCCCTCAGGCTGCAGCCTGCCCCGGCTGGGAGGGGCTCCTGGGCCACAGACCCCGGTAGCCAAGCACAAATGGCAGCTGCACAGAAAGTATTCCCCCAGATGGTGGCATCCCATAGGACTGAGGTCAGACTGTCAAGGTTGAGGAGGCACAGGCAAACTGCCGGTAAAATTGGTGGTGGGGGTTGATGGCGGGGGAGGAGGGGTGGACACCAGACAGCAGAGACAGGCTGCAAGGAGCAAGAGCTCTTCCTAACCCCGCTGGGCTGTCCAGTGGGTTTCATTTTGGTCCCTTTTTGGGCCCTCCTCTAGCTGTCTCCCCACCCCCATGCTGTCCTTAGCCTGGCCCTCACTACGGGATCTCTCCTCCCCCCCTCCCCACCTCCACCACCCCCCCCACCCGCATCATGGCTCAGGCCCCCAGCCCAGCTCGAGCCCCGTCTCTGGCGAGGCAGGAGGTCGGTAGCACTCTGCTGGGGCGCCTATCCCGCCTCGCTGGCTCCCTCGCTCGGTGGGTCCAGGGAGGGAGTTGGAGCGAGCTGCCCGAAGCCCACTCCCCTTTCGGCAGCTTGAGCGGGTGGGGAGGGGGTGGCGGAGATGAGGGCTGCGGGCGCCCAGTGGGAGGGGAAGAGTTAAGGCTCTCAGCTCCCCTCCCCCGGAGGGTGTGACCGCCTATAAGACAGGCGCAGCGCTCGGGCACTGGGGCTGCAGGCGGCGGGGGGCGCAGCTTGGCGCCGGAGAGCAAAGGCCGTTCCTGCGCCTTCTGCACCTCGCGTCTGTCCCACCGCCCCAGAGCCGGGGCAGAATGTCGGAGTCCAGAAAGCGGGGCCAAGGCCGCGGCAAGAAGCACCGAGAGGGGAGGAAGCGGGAGCGGGAGCCAGAGCCGGAGCGGGAGCCCGACCCGGGGGAGAAAGGTAGGGCACCTCAGAAACCTCGTTTTACTAGGAGAAACCTGCTGCCTCCTCACCTGCCCCCCCCCTCCGTCCCGCGCTCCGCGGGTGAGTCTGGGGCTGTGCAGAGGCAGAGGTGACAGGCACCGAGGGGCGTGCGTGCCAGCGTGCGAGTCAGTCGCTGTGGTCGGGTGGGCAAGGGACCGCGCACGGAGCCTGGCAGTGGCTGTGCGCGCCCGTCCCCGGGCACTGCGTCCCAGCGGAGGGGGCGGGTACCGGCCTACAGGTGAGGAGCGGGGAGCGGGCTGCAGAACGGAGCCAGGGCACAGTCGGAAAGACAGCGTTCAAGCAGACGCGGGTCCTGACCTGGCGCCAGAGCGCTGGGGGAGCTGTCACTGCCTTCCCTTCCTGGAGTGTGCTCTGGGCTCACTCCCACCCATGTGCCACACCTCCGTGAGTTCTGCTCATTCATTGGAGCAGGGACAGCAGCGCCTGCCACCTCGAGGGGATAGGGCGCCGCTGTTTCTGTGACAGATCTTTCCCTCGGAATATTGCTGCCAAGCAGTTGTCCACCTTTAGTCTTCAGGAGTGACTCCCTTGCACCCTTGGGTTCTGTCCCCAAGGAGGAAGGGGAGAAGGTGCTCTGGGTGCTCGGAGCCTGTGCTGAGACCCACTTTGGTGCCCTCCGTGGGAAGCTGTAGGGTGAAAGAGAGGCCCCCACTCAGTACACTGGCTTTGGGCTTCTCAAGGATGGGCCTAAGGCATGCAGGTCCGCCCCAGAGGCTTGTACAGTTGCCTTCTCACTTCTTGTCTCTTTGGTATTTTGTTAATGTCTATTTTGTACCTGTCAGCAGTCTAAGCATGTTCAAATGCTTCATCTCCATTTAATCCTCATAACAATCCTGGGGGCAGGCATCCCTAGCCCCATTTAACAGAGGGAGCAACTGAGGCTGACTGAGGTTAAAGTCACAAAGTAAGTTCCAGAGATAGGTCTCGGGGACTTCAAATCTCTGCACAATGATGCCCATGTTGCTGGTTCTCTATCCCCCACCAGAGTTCCTGCCAGAACTGCAATATAAACATGTCTTCAAAAGAGCACTGGCCTGGGAGTTGGGAGGCTTTAGCTGTGGTTGAGGATTTGGCCAAATGACTTAACTTTTCTGAATTTCTGTGTAATGAGGGGCAGGTAGCAAGGTAGCCTCTGAGGTCTCTTGATTGGGAAGAGCCTAAGAGTCAACAAGTCCTTCAGCCCAGCAGAGGAAAGGACCTGGGGCATTTAAAGGCCATTGCTGGGTTCTCCTCCTTGTAAAGCAAGCACTCCCTGAGTAATGCGTGGCCAGCTGATGCTGGGCTAATGTGGTGTGCGGTGCGCTCCCAATCTGAGACCTGAAGGAATTCCTGATGCCTATTTTCAAAATTCATGTGTTTGGCTCAGTGAGCCACCCCCACCCCATATACATCCTATTATGGGCACCTTGGAGGGCTGGCTAGGTAAGGGCACCCTCCCAATGTCAAGGTTGCAGGAGCTGAACTAGTAACAAGCCTCCTGGGCTTCACCAGGTAGGAGTAAGGGTGCCAAGGAAATTAACAGCTTGCTGCTAAGGTTAGAGTATGCATTGGGGCAAAGATGGGAGAGGGCTGCAGGTGGGAGATCCTATAGGTCTCTCAGTAATCTCTTCCAGCACCTTATACCCAGGTGAGAAAGTCCTTCTTCATGTCTAATTGTAATCTCTCCTGCTGTCTTTTCTTCTCTGCTTCCTCTTGTTCCCTGCCTCCAAGTGGACAGAATGCCTTCTTTCAAGGAGCTGGCTGGTGAGCGATACCAAGCAAACCCAAGGCCTGGGCTAGCGAGATTTTGGACACTCTGGAATAAGGAGGGAATAGGGAAGAGTTGGGCTCTGAACAAGACCTCAGGAGAAAGTACCATGTCCATGAGAAGCAGCAGTTAGTGTGTTTTTTAATACTCACCCAAGGATATTTTTTCCATTGATTTTTAGAGAGAGATTGGAGGGAGGGAGGAGGGGGAGAGAGAGAAAAACAACAACACATTAATGTGAGAGAGACACATTGAATGGTTGCCCTCCTCATGTGGCCCCAACTGGAGCCTGGGATCAAACCTGCAACTGCAGTACATGTGGATTCTAACCACTGAGCAAAACAGCCAGGGTTGAAGCAACAGTCTTCAACCCCTGATATGTGCCTTGGGGGGTAGGATGGGTGCTTAAGTGAACACTGACCTACAGAGCTGGAAGCTTCCCTCACAACTCGCCTTCAGCCCACCCAAGGCTGCAGGGTCGTCTTATTGCAGCTCAGAGTGCCCCCCCCCGGCCAGGGAACACATGGCCACTGGGCAGTTGGAGAGGGGTCTTAGCCAGGGTGGGGCCACATTTGCTAGAAAGATTAGAAGGTGCAGACATGGAGAGTGTGAGCAAGTTACCCGTTAAAATCTTCAGCTTAGGCCCTAGCCGGTTTTGCTCAGTGGATAGAGCTTCCGCCTGCGGACTGAAGGGTCCCAGGTTCGATTCTGGTCAAGGGCATGTACCTTAGTTGCGGGCACATCCCCAGTAGGAGGTGTGCAGGAGGCAGCTGATCGATGTTTCTCTCTCATCGATGTTTCTAACTCTCTATCCCTCTCCCTTCCTCTCTGTAAAAATCAATAAAACGTTTTTTTAAAAATCTTCAGCTTAGATAAGGGAGGAAATCTGAAAAGTAGGAGGGAAAAGGAAGGAGAGAAAAGGGAACGTTAATGAATTGGCTCCCCCATCCATGACCCACATCCAGCAGTCCCCCATCTCCTCCCTGCCACACACACTCAGGCCAGTGTGGGGAAATGGGCTTTTCCCTTGGCCTCAGCACAGGAGTGCTGGGTGGGGCTGAACTGCAGGTGTGAGCTCTGCTCTATGACTCACAGAGTTCGTGGGGCTGACGCCTGGTATCCCTACCTGGGGCTGCCCTCCTCCCCCCACCACACACACACACACACACACACACACACACACACACACACACACTTCCCTTATTCCAGGGCGGCCATGTTGGGAGGTGGGTCATCAACCCACTCACGTACCTGGGGTCCATCCCACTCTGGCTCTGTGTGACCTTGGCACTGCCCTCCCTCTTTGCGTCTCTGGAAATACTCTCTGCTCTCAACTCTCACCTTCTCCATGGCAAGGCAGAGCCCCAGCCCTCAGGCCCTGTCTCTGAGAATTCTGAGAGGAGGAGAGCTGGAGAGAGGAGGAGACTGGGGAGCAGGTGGGGGAGCAGCTGGTCCCAAAGAAAGTGACTAGCTCTGAAGGTGCCATGCTATTTTGAAGAGTAACTTGAGAATTGGATTTGAAGTTGCTGATCTTTTCTATAGGCCCGCTGAAAGACAGTCAGGCTTCGACGGGAAGGTCCCCTCTGTTGAAGCTCCCTTGTGAATTGGGAAGCTGTGTCTGCCACAGGAGGGCAGGGGGCAGGTTTTAGTCTTCTCCGGGGTGTCCTGGAGTATGAAGGCAGATTACGATCGCTAGCTGAAAACTCTGGATACATGTCATCTGATTGGGCGCAAAGAATCCTTGCAAGGACTCTCTCCCATCTTTCCCATCTCCTACCTCTAGTAAAAATAGTGCCCAGACTTCCAGGACAAACTCTGGTCTTTAGGCTGTAGAGGTGGCGATATGCCCATTTGCATGTGGCTGAGCCACATCTGGCGGTTGCTTTGGCAGCCTCCACCTCTGGCCTTGGCCCCTGGCTGACCCTGCTGATCAAGGCACCTGGAGTAATCCTCCTGCCACTCCAGGGTTCAGTCTGTGCCTCACACTCTGCTCCGGCTCCCTGGCACCTCAGGATTCATTAGGAACAATAACAACAAGCAAAGAGTGACTTTGTACCTCCCAGCAGTCTTTCATCCTGAGAGCTCAAAGCACTTTACAGAACAGGACTCATCAGTCCTCAGCCCAGGTCCCATAGCATTTCTAGAGACCCAAAGAGGGAGGGCAGTGCAGGGGACAAGGGGACAGAGAACTCTACTTTTCCAGATTGCACAGCAGTGGGGCTGGAGTGGGGCAGTGAGTCACCTGGGGTGGGGGAATCAGTGGCCAATGGGTCTGGGATAGAAGTAAAATTGGACTGAAGGCTTCAGGCTTCAAATAGAGGAAATATTCTTCCTTACAAGAATATAAACCAAAAAAAGAAAAAGAAGAAGAAGAATATAAGCCATCTCCCACCAGGCCCTCTGGCCTCTGTGGGCTCTGTGAGCTGCTAGGGGAAGAAGTGGCAGCTTCATGGGAAACAGAAACCCTTTGATTCAGATACTGTCAGGAATCCCAAGTGATCCCTGTTACCGCCATCTGCCCTTGGTGCCGAAAGGTTCAGGGCTAAGTCAGAACAGCCCTGACCTTAGGATAGTGCCAGAGTAGGAGTGTATGGAGGAAAAGGTGCTGACCCAGTATGGGGGAGCCTTAGTCCCAGCCTCAGTGGCTTCCTAGAGTGGCTGCCCATGCCTGGTCACCCACACTCACCCTTCCAGGCCTCCTCTGCTCTCTTTCCCACAAGACTGGCCTGCAGGACAGTTGGCATACGGGCAAGAGGAGTTGGGTTTTTCTAAACATTGGCAAAGCATTGCCAAAATTTGAGACCTGAGGCCCATCAGAATCATGATCCCATTGTGTTTCCCATTTCTGAGCCTGTCATCATTGTACATAACTTAGCACGAGTGGCAGCAAATCCTCCTTGTCTTTGTCCAGCCCAGCCTTGGTCTAAACATCCATTTAGCAAGACTTCCAGATCCCGGCCACATGGTAACTATACAGACTGCATGTGCTTTTGCTCACTTTGGTGTACTCCATTCTGCAAGCATTCATTGAGCTCCTACTATGTAAAGAAATCACAGCTGCTGCCCTCAGGATCCGAGACTGACCCTTACACGAATACCTGTGATTAGAACCAAGTATAAGGCCAGAGCTGTGTGCAATGTGTGATGAGGAAAGGAATGAATTATTCTGGGAAGGTGTAGGGAGAGCTTCACAGAGGAGGTAATATTTGTGCATGTTAAAGCATAAACTGGGAACTTGCCAGAAATGCAGTCTTTTGCATTTGAATCAGGAAGTGTGGGGATGGGGCCAGTGTGTGTTTTCAAAAGCCCTCTGGTTGATGTGATATGTGCTGAAGTGTGAGAAGCGCTTGTTGAACTGGGTGGCCCAGCTTCCCAGACAACACCCTGTAGGGGGCCTGTCAGTCCCAGAGGTGTTTCCCCAGTGCCTTGGTGCCAAGAATGATGCCTGGGGGCTGCAGGCATCGTTGGGGAATGGGCTTGCCACCCTGGGGGGCAACAGAGATGAGTGGGCAGAACTAATTGCAGTTGCCAAGCTTTCTGGAGGAGATGGGCTGAGATGGACCTTGGAAAATGGAAGGAGATCTGAAGGGGCTTGGCATTCAGGCTGAGAAAACGACTTGAGCAGAAGTGAACAAGGCCTTTGGGAAATGAAGATACACTGCCCATGGAGGAGGGAGAGACCAACGGGCCCAAGCAGTGGGTTTTCTGAAAGTCAGGCTGGTGAGTTTAGACTTATCTGAAACAGACTTACCTGTGACTCTGGTGCAGTCGGGTGTGGCTGGATCCGGGCTCATGGCCAATTCCTTCACTATAGAGGTGGGGAAACTGAGACCCAGAGAGAGAAGTCCATATACCAACAAGGCAAAGGGTTTAGCAGCTCCCGGGCAAGAATGAGAGCAGCAGCTCCGGAGCCACTGCCGCCCTACCCGACCCTGCAGCCTCATGTCTCCCACCTCCCACACGGCACCCGGTCAGATGGAATTTCTCTCTGTTTCTTGAGTGCACTATGGTCTCCTGACATGGTCCTCAGAACCTCCAGTTCCCTTTGCCTGCAGCTCTGTCTGTCTTCTCTTGGCCAACTCCTGTCATCCTTCAGGCTCAGCATAGTCTTTGCTCCCTCCACAGAGCCTTCCTGGAGGTGAGAAGGGAGGGGGAGGTGTATCCTCTTTGCTCCCCCCGTGCCTCCCATTCCACTGGATGGGCAGCACCCCCTCAGCAAGAACCTCCACCATGGCATAGACCATGTCAACTTGACCCTCAACACCTGACATGTGCCCAGTGCCCAGGGCATACGTGAGTGTACAAATGAAGGAGGACACTCTCAAGCTCTTCCACCTGTGCACGGACACCTCGCCAGCCTCTCTCCTGTTTGAAGGAGGGCAGTCTCATGGGAAGAGGCTGCCCTGGCCGAGCTTCCCAGCCTGTGGCCAGAGGCCCCTCGGTGGTTGGGAGCCTGATAGGCCGAGTAAGGGTAGTCCTTCAGGGAGGCCCCCAACTTAATCATCTGCTCTGCTATCCTGGGCAGATGCCAGCTTGAGCTGAGGGGGAGGGAACAGGCCAAGTTGGGAGGAGTATTGGGTGGGAAAGGGCTCTGGGATTAGCTGTCAAGGGGCCCCACCCTCCCCTTGGTACTAGCGGCAGTCTTGATCTGAGGCACCCATCAGTCATGAATCCATTTGTTCAGCCAGCGATCCATGAGCACCTACTCAGTGCCAGATGCCAGATGACAGCAATGCTGCCACACATCCCTCCTTGAGGCCCCCACAGTCCAGAAAGTTAAGTAATCAGTTTGCTCCAAAATAGGAAGCCCCAAATTGGGCAGGAGAAACGCTAGGGAAGTCTGTGTGAGGCAGAGATTGCTTCTGGCTGGGTGGATTAGAAGAGCCCGTGGCATCTGAGATTTAGATTAACAAGAGCTGCCAGCTATTGAGCTTTCTCTGTGTCAGGTACTGTGTGCTAAGTTCTTGACACACAGCACCCACATTTAATTCTCACCACAATTTTAAGAGGTGGGTGAGATTGTCCCTGTTTTACAGACAAGAAAATAAAGGCTCAGAGAGGTTAAGAAACTTGTCTAGTTAGACAGGACACCAGGCAGAGCCAGAGTGAAAACCGAGACCAGACTGAGCCCCCCAGCCTGCATGTCTGACCCTTCTGACTGTGCTTCTGTGTGGGGAATGGCATGGGTGAGGGGGCACGAGGCAGGCAGAATATAGAACAGGCATGTTTGGGAGTAGCCAGTGATTTTGGCCTGCCTAGAATATACAATTCTTTTTTATTTTATTTTATTTTTTGTTTCATAAAGGGAGAGAGAGATAGAAGCATCAATGATGAGAAAGAATCATTGATCAGCTGCCTTCTGCACACCCCACACTGAGGATCAAGTCCACAACCTGGCATGTGCCCTGACAGGGAATCGAACCACAACCTCCTGGTTCACGGATCAACGCTCAACCAGTGAGCCATGCCAGCCGGGCTAGAAGATACAATTCTTGAAGGGAATTGATAGGGGAAAAGCAGAGAGGGGAGGGGGACTGGTTTACTGACCCAGTAAGCTTCCTCCGGGGGCCCTGGCTACCAGCAAGGAAGACAGATGGCCTTTCTTCCACAGACATCATGGCACCCAGGAAGGTTTCTAAGTGGCCAGAAGCACATAGAGGAGACTCTGCCCCGTGTCCATTGCTAGTGGAGTGGTTCTGGGATGGGGGTAGGCACAATACAGCCCAAACCAGAGCATGGCGGATGATGAAGGAATAAGAGGGCAAGAGGCTTGGTGGAAGGTGGGAGTTCTTGATCTTTGGGGAGAGTCAAGAGAGACGGTTGTCAAAAATGACAAGGTGACAGAAAGAACCCAGGAGCAAGAGTGGTCTTGGGAGAGGAGATAGGGAAACTGTTTTCCCACATGTTATATTTGAGGCAGTGGCTGAATACCCAGGTAGGTATTCATTTTGGGGTGAGCCTCTCCCTAGCTAGGACCATGGGGACCACATCTCAGCTCTCCCAGACCCCAGAGGTCCGAGGCCAGGGCTGTCTGTGCTTGTGGCTGGACTTGCAGGGGAGGACGCCGGGCCTCTGGCAACCTGGGCCCCCTGCACCCACTGGGGTGTCTGTATTTGGTGAGCACATGAGTCTTATTCTTACCTCTATCAGCCCTGGTAAGACCTTTCCCCTGATATCCAACGTTTCTTTGAATTCTTGTATTTTTATTTTATCTCAAAAATCCACATGAACTTGACATTGTACTCCATCATATGTCTGCTTTAATACAAAGGTGCTGCCTTTCCTTACTAATGAACTCGGCAGACCCTTCAGAAAGCGGTCCTGAGACCATCCTGCGGCTTTTCCTCTATCTCAGGTTGAGAAGCAGGTCGTGCCTAGTGTATAAGGTGCCTCCCCTCTTCTGCCCACCCTCCCCCCCCCCCCCCACACACACACACTACATTTCCCATGACCCAGAGCCTCAGAAACAACTTTCTCCAGCTAGGCTGAGGGGGTGGGAGGCGCAGGCCCATCCTAAAAGGTGTAGGGACTCTGGGATCCCCTCAGCTTCCTCGAGCAAGGGGCTGCCTCGTCCAGCAGCAGCAGGCCCACCCCACAGAGGGCGCTCGGGGCCCGGGCCCAGCCTTCCCAGTGGGAAAATTAGAGTTTCGGCAAATGGTAATGGCCTTTCAGGCCTGTCACCTCTGCTTTTTCCCTACCTTCACTCCCAGTGGCTGAAGAGATCATGGTCAGAAGCCTCCAACTCCCTTACCCTCTGAAATAGGCAGAGCGTGGCTCAGAGATGAGTCAGCTGAGCCCAGAGAGGCTAAACTATTCACCTAAGGGCAGACAGCTAGGAACTCAGGGACCTAGATAAGGACCTAACTGCTATGTCCTCAGCTGCCACACTCGCCTCGGTTAAGCACTGCTTCCCCTGGGCCTCATCTGCGCCACCTCTAGGCGTATCTGGCCTGGGCCCCAAGTGGTGCTAAGAAACCCAGAAACTGTGCTATCCCAGCACACTGTGTGCTATCCCTGCTTGTTTGAGCCTATGCAATAGTATCCCTCGCCAGAGGTGACATCCCCCAAGTCCCCCACCTCTACCACCCCATCATGTACCTGTGTCTCAGCTCTGAGCCCGGGCAAGGAACCTCAGCATGCACCAGCCTGACTCTGGCAGGGCCCTGAGGAGGCCAATGTGTCCGTCAGGATGCCTCGTTCCTGTTAGAGGGGGCTGAGAGTGGGCATAGTGTTGACCCTGGTGGTCAAGCCAGGCCTGTTTATGCCCTTCACTCACACTGTATGTTGGGTGTCAGTGGATGGGTGTTTTGGAATGGGCAGGCAAGAAGCGTCAAGCAGCCCTAACCGATTTGGCTCAGTGGATGGAGCGTCAGCCTGCAGACTGAAGGGTCCCAGATTCTATTCCAGTCAAGGGCATGTACCTTGGTTTGTGGGCACATACCCAGTAGGGAGTGTGCAGGAGGCAGCTGAATCGATGTTTCTCTCTCATCGATGTTTCTAACTCTCTATCCCTCTCCCTTCCTCTCTGTAAAAAAATCAATAAAATATATTAAAAAAAAAAAAAAAGAAGAAGAAGAAGCGTCAAGCAGGAGTCATTTCTGTTGGTCTTGGAGCTGCCAAGGTTTGTCTCTTCCTCCTTCCTCCCTTGCCCTTCTGGTCCTCCTGGAACAACGTCAGCCTCCCCTCTCTAGCTCCATCCCAGCCCCTCTTCTCTACCTTCTAGCTGAGGAGCCAGGTGCCTGGCCTGCTGAGCTGAAAGCCCATCAGGTGGACTAGCTTTCACTGGGGCAGGGAAAGTGACCCTCTGTGCGGCTCTGCCCCCTGCCAGTCTCAGTGTAGCCCTAAGCAGGAGACAGAGCCCGACTCGAGCCCAGGAGCCAGGTTGTCTTGTGCAGCATCACATCCCCGATGATGGGTAGGTACCTGGTATATCATAGGACTGTAGGAGGTGTGGATTTGTTGGATGGGTGTGAGAAGAGGGCAAGGCAAGCCCAGGCACCAGGCTGAGCCTGGTTGGCTAAGAAAATGTGGCTCAGGGGCCACTCCCTTTGGGCGCCTGGCCTGTGAGTATCAAATGGCTCTTCTGCAGGCCACGGGAGGATACCTGACTGCCGTTTCTCAGAGAGGGCCCTCTGTGCCCACGTAAGTCAGCTGTGTTTTAGTTGTTGGGTTTTTTTTCCTTCTCATTTGAACTTGGAGTCTGTAATTAACCTCCTATAGGTCACTTTGTGGGTAGGAAAGGGGTGGGGAGAGAGCCGACCCGCAGCCTGCCAGCAGCAGGGCCGTAGGAGACTTTGATGACAGGCGGGCTGGCCACATTGTCTCCAGGTGTTGTGCTGCAAAGGGGACTGCTCAGCCTTAGTCATGAGCTGAGGATCATTAACCCTTTTAAGAGTCCGCTGCCCCTGCCCCCTGGTTGCCAGGAGGGAGGCCAGGCCAGGCCAGGTCCTCCCTGGCTGGGCTGCCTGGCCATGTCCTGGGCGTCTGTCTTGCTCTCAGATCTCTGCAGGCTCCGCACCCACCGCCCACTGCCGAGAGGAATGAGGTCAAACTGCTGGCAGCAGCGGTATCTTCTGGCCTCAGGGCTGGGATGTGGAAAAGGAGCAGCCCTCGCTGTTCTTGCTGTTGTTATCTTCAATGAGGTGCCTTCCGAGGATTCCCCGTCAAACACATACAGGCCAGATGCCTTGGTTTGGCATGAGGCTGTGAGGAAGCAGAAGCCACCAGATACCCCATGGCCCAACTCATCACAACTGAGATGTGTCTTAAGGTTTTAGTGGACTCATCCTCAAGAGAAATCTTTTTATGGAGCCCTTGATCATCCTTGGGAGACCTTCCTCTTGTTATAAAACTGCCCAAGAGATTTCCCCAAACCCCATACCCCTAGACCCTTAACCCCACTCAAGAGGGCCCTGGTCCTGCTGCTCAGATGGGCCCTTTTTCAGGCAAAAGGGAGCTGGACAAAGGGACCTCAAGGAGTTTGAGAGCTCAGCAGAGAGGCTGAGCCTGAGGAGGAGACATTAAGGGAGGTGATGGCAGAGCTGCCCGACATCAAAGGGGCCCCTAGGCCATCAACTTGCCACCTACCCCTCTACATGTGGGGAAGGAGCAGCCACAGGGAAGCAGGGTCTCAGTGACAGCCATGGTGCAGAGGAGGGGAATTGCCACCCTCTTCTTCCTCATGCTTCTACCTGATGCCTCTCATCGGTCGCTCCCCTGGGAGCTGGGCCTTTGAGAATCCCCTCTGCGCGGGGAAGTGTACACAGACCTGAGGACTGGGACTCCTCCCTTCGGCTGCATAGCTGAATTTGCAGAGAAATCTATTGCAGTCCTGTTAATATTAGCAGGATGTTGGAGACATCCCAATTCATCTGGACGATGGAATATTATGCAGCCATTAAGATGATTTAGATCTGTATTTCTAGATTCGGGGAAATGTTTTTACGATATATTGACTAAAAAATGTAGGATATAAAACATTTTAGAGAGAATAATCTTGAAGGAGATATTTGAAAATGTTGCCAGAGTTTTTTTCTCTGGTAGTAATTGAATGGATTTAAATGTGTTTTTCTTTTTCCTTACTTGTATTATGTAATTTTTCTACAACAAGTAATGTATTTCTTATGTAACAAAACAATAACAGAGGGAACGAGCCAACCTCCTTGTGGGGCAGGATTGGCTACCCCATGTATAGCTAGTCATTTCTGTCTGGGACAAAGCACAGAACCTGGCACCATAAGCACACTCAGTAAACGCATGTCAACCGAGGGGGGGAGTGCTTGCCCAATGGGTTGCTTCAGCTATTGTCCTGACAGATCCCATTCATCCCAGGAAGCCTGTTTCTCTGCTTGGTTTAGCTTTGGCCTCAAGACACTCTGGCGACATGATACAGTGGTTTTCATACTAGCATTCTGGGTCCTAGTCCATCAAAGAGTCCCAGACAATACTGGACCCAGATCAGAGAGGGGGCCCAGGCAGGGGCTAGAGCTGGCCTACTTGTATCTGAGTCCCTGTAAACACTATCTCCAGGTCCTCGAAGGTCTGCTGTATGAATAACCTCTTAGCCTTGTCCCAGGTGTCCCTAAGGATCCAGTGACTGGAAGCCACAGTGGGAGAAGTATGATGCTCAGAATAAGAATGAGCTTAAAATGCAAAATGTAAGAGCAAGTCATTTCCTGACCTATAAGCCGTTGATGTCTTTCCATCACATCTGCAAAACAAATCCAGGGCTATCGAGGGGCAGTTGTTCATGCTCCTCACCATAGAAAGCTCTGGGCCCAGGAGCGAGGTTGCAGAGGTCCTCTGGGCATTGTTCAGGGTGCCACCTGGTGGGTGTTCTCTTTCCTGCCACCTGAGCTGCTGCTGCTTCCCCCCCAGGGGACTTGCTTGAATTAAAAAAAAAAAAGTCTGTTCTCAGGGTCCTATTCCCTTTCAAATGTGCATCTTTGGCTTAGAACTGTGAACTAAGATTTCTGTGAGCAGGGACCAGAATCAGACATTGCTAGAGCGGGAGACATGTTTTTTAGTACAATAGTCCCCCCCCCCCCCACCTTATCCTTGGGGGATAAGTTCCAAGACCCCAGTAGGTGCCTGAAACCCCAGATAGTACTGAACTCTATATAGGGTGTCCCCCAAAAAATGTATACACACTTTGAATTATTATAAAATCAGTGTTTATTAACATATAGTTCATTTTCAAAATTTAAAAGAATCTGCAGAAATGAGTAATTTTTTGTCAATGTCTGAATTCAAACTGATGACCGGTCTGGTCCAGGCACTGCTGATAACATGAAGAGGTAGAATCGCAAACATAAAAAATCATTTCATTTTGCATTTGTGTTCCCTCAATTCGTCAACTGTTGCTGGTTTTGTACCATAAACTTTATCTTTTATGTATCCCCATTAAAAAAAAAAAAAAGTCTGGTTTTTTCTTTGTTCAAAGCTCAGTCTGGCTTCACCCATTATTTCAAATCAGTTAAACCTGAAAAGGAGTGAGAATTGAGTTATCAGCTGTTAAAATGTGTATACATTTTTAGGGACACCCTATATATACTGTCTTTTCCTATACATAGATACCTATGATAAAGTTTAAATTTTAAAATAGGCACAGTAAGAGAGTAATAATAATAACTAATAATAAAATAGAACAATTATACTAATATGCTGTAATAAAAGTTATGTGAATGGCTTTGGGGCCATTATTAGGTAAAATAAGTGCTACTTGAACACTAGCAGCTACAAAGTGACTAACAGTCGTGAATATGCCGGACAGAGTTGATTCACGTCCTGGGCAGGACGGAGCCTGACAGCGTGAGATTTTATCATGCTACTAAGAACAGCACACTATTTAAAACTTATGAATTGTTTATTTTTGGAATTTTCTACTTCATATATTTGGACTGTGGGTAATTAAACCTCGGGAAGCAAGGGGTGATTACTGTATCTCAGTTGATTCTTGTGAGGAACTGTTAAGAACCAAAAGAAAACTCTTTGTAAAGAGCATAACATGTTTCAAATATATGACTATTTTTATCTTGTCATCCTTTAGACCAGTGCTGTCTAGTAGGAATATAATGTGATCTACATAGATAGCTTTACAATTTCTAGTAGGCACATCAAAAGTTAACCAAAAAAAAAAGCTTCAAAGACATTTGCAAGTTATGGGGCACTTCCGGCATTCTCTCCTCAGAGCCTATGGAAGCACTTTAGGCAGGGAACTATTTCAGCAACTGGCAACCAAAACAGTGTGTCTGACTGGACATCCCTCATTTACTTTGACAAAGCCCAAAAATCTGGACCCACCCCACACCAGCAAATAACCCTCTTCCTCTTCAGCCACCAACCCTATTTCAGGACTCTCAGATACGAACTTGCATTTGTTGAACCTGGACTAAACACTTTACATTCACTATCTCCTTTAATTCTCACAATAATCCTATCAGCTAGTTATTGTGTATATTTTACAGATAAAGAAACTGATGCTTAGGTTAAGAAAGTAGTTTGCCAAATTTCAAATCTAGGTCTGTCACACTTCAAAATTCTCCAGGGGCCTAATTCCTAGTCATCTGGCAGAATTTCCAATTCTGCATGCACAAGAGGGTAGGAAATTGCAAGAAATGTTGATCAAGGACTTCAAAAAAAATGGGGTTACCCAAGAAAAAGAGAAGAGGGACAAATCCAGACTTCTTGTCCTGGCTCAGATAGCCACATGTCAGTGACCTGGGCCTCCCTCTCCAGGATCCCCTCATACCACCCTTGCTTTCCAGAATCTTCCAGCCACATGGGCCTCTGTTAACTAGCTGCTTTTCACTGCCTCATAGATCCTGGTGATTATTTGCCATTGTGCATCCTCCTCACTCAAGTTCAGGCTTCATGAGAGCAGGAAGATTATCTGTCTTGTCCACTATTGTATTCTCAGGGCCTAAAATCTGGACCGTGCCTGGCATGTAGTAGAATGAATGAATGAGGAACAAGTGAGCTAGATGGGATTATTCTGAAGTGAGTAGACTATCAACAAGTGGCGCCCAGCCAGTGTGGCTCAGAGGTTGAGCATCAGCCTATGAATCAGGAGGTCACAGTTTGATTCCTGGTCAAGGCACATGCCCTGGTTGTGGGGGCTCGATCCCCAGTAGGGGGGCATGCAGGGGACAGCTGATCAATGATTCTCTCCCATCACTGATTTTTCTATCTCCCTCTCCCTTCCTCTCTGAAATTAATAAAAACATATTTTTTAAAAGTGGCTATTGGGTCACACAGGGTTCTTACTAGTTGGGGTGGGCTCTTTGTGATCTGAAATGTAGTCTTGGGTTTCCCATTGGTGGCAGAGAATGACTTTGGAGCCCCCAGTTCTCAGGGCCTCTGAACTGGGGTCATACCTCTTGTTTCTGGAGCCTCTATGTAACTGCACCCTCCTGCCCCCTTCACCACCACCATTAAGCAGTGGCCTCAGACTCAGCGCATAGTGTTGCACCAGGACTCATGTGCAACAAGGTAGTGGAGTGACCACCACCTCTTCTCACCAGGTATCACCCCCGCCCTCACCCTGGCTTGTTGGGAGGGAGGTGGCCCATGGAGGGGGTGGTTAGTGGGCCCCCTGACTCAGAACTGCAATGAAGGTCAGCACTCTCTAACCTGAGAAGAGCTTTCTGTTTCCCTGGTTCACAAGAAGAGGGGGGAGACTAGTTGGAGATCGCCAGTTGACCAAGAGGCTAGATCCCTGGATGTCAGCCTAACCTTAGAGCAAAGCCGTCTGTGAAGATGTGTTCAGTTAGTAACCAGTCATGAGCTATACACTCACAATATGTGCACTTTCCTATATGTATGTTATATTTTTATTGTTTATTTTTTAAACCCACATACCTGGACCCACTCTCACAGGTTCTGTTTCATTATGTCTAGGATATTTCCTAGGCACTTACATAACTTTTAAAGCTCTCCATATGATTCTTATTGGCATGTAGGGTTAAGAACTATTGATAAGCAGTGACTGAGGACTGAGGAAGGTGGGGGTGTAGGTAAGGGGGAAGGATGCCTAGGCAGGATTTCAATCCCATTTAGAATTATGAAGTTCCAGAAAGCCCAACAGATTGATAGTTTGATACACATAAAACCTCTGGATGTCCAAAAGAAAACCATTATAAAATATAAGAAGCAGGTAATTGGAGGGAAATGTAGCAAAAGCTTCATAGCTTTAATATGTATACAGAACTCTTACAGATCAATAAGGTGAGCACCCAATAGAAAAATGGAGTACGGGCAAGAACAGACAAGTCACAAAGAAGAAATACAATGGGCCGATACACTTAGGAAAAGTGGTCAGCCTCACTAGGAATCAAATAAATGCAAATTAAAACAACAGAGACGTTATCTTTTGCCTAGCTAATTGGTGAAGATTAAATACATGATAATACCTCATGTTGATGAGGGTGTGGAAAAAAACAGGCACTGTCATTCACTGGTGGGAGTACAGATTGATGCAACCTTTCCAGAAGGTAATTTGGCAACCGTAAAGCTGAGGAAGATTGCAAACCTTTGTGACGCAGCAATTCCACTTTTAGGAAGATTGCCTTAGGAAATGATTGTGGATAATAATAACAATAATAGCTAACCTTTATTAAATGCTCGGTGCATGCCAAGCTCCACACACATTATCTCATATAATCCTCACAGCCGTCATCCCACAGGGTGAGCTGTTATCACCTGTACTTTACAGACAAGGAAATGGAGGTGCAAACGGATTAATTAAGTCAATGACCAGAGGACACAAAACTAACAAGTAGCAAAGCCTGGATTTGAACCCCGGCAGTCTAGTCAAGAGCCATACTACCTGTACAACAGCGTACACTGGGTGTGTGCATTGGATATATAATGTATACAGTGGGCAAAGGTGCAAGGATGTTCCTCTGGGCTTGTTTGTAATGGGGAAGAAAGGAAGGGGAGAAAACCTGCTAACTACCCCATGATAGGAATTGGTCACATAGATTGTGATATACTCCTACTGGAATATTATGCAACCATGAAAAATGATGCTATAGAAAAAAGGTGTGAGGTCAATGGAGGAAAAAGGAGACTCGTGTAATACTTTAAACAATAAAGAATTTAAATTAAAAAAGGAAAAAAAGTATGTGAATACGAGGGTTTTTTGTATATGTATGTTACTAATGATTCCACTTTGTTTAAAATGTGTGTGTTTTGTATCTGCATAAAGATCTGTGAAAGGATATAAAAGGAATTGACAAAATTGGCTGCCTTTTAGAAACATTGTATGGCTGTGGTGAGAAGTTAGAGAGAGACTTGTTGTTTCAAGCCATATATCCTTTTTCACTTCTTGAATTTTGAATCGTGTGAATATTTTATCTATTAAAATAATGTGGCCTGACCTTCTCCTTCTACCCCCAGCCCTTAACTCTTAGCTGAGTTGGCTCGTCCCTCAGGCTGAGTTGGGGTAGCTTCTTTGGGCTTCAGCACCTTCTTGCCTCCCTGAGCCATGCTGCGTGTCAATGCCGGGCCACAGCTCCCCTGAGAGGAGGGGCTGTCTGTCATCTTGGTCTGCCTGGGTCGCCTGGGACAGAAGTTAGATCATGAACACTGAAGTCAAGGAGACCTGGGTTTAAATCCCAGTTCCATCACCTTGAGGAAGTGACTTCACCATCCTGTGCCTCGGTTTTCCCATCTATAAATGGGTTTAATCACTGCAGTGAACTTATCAGGTTATTGTCATAAGATAATGTATGTAAAGCTCCCGGTACCATTCCAAGCACAAGGGAAACTCCGTCCAGGTAATTGCCACACGGCATCATTTCAGACCCTCTGTGAATGCTTGTTGAATTGAACGAGGAAATGACACCTGGAGGGGCAACTCCCCAGGCCCAGCCCAAGGACAGTGGCCCTTCCTCCACTGCTCATACTTGGCACTGCCCCATCGTTGCCATGCTCACCTCCCTGCCTTGTGCCCCCACAGCCACCCGGCCCAAGCTGAAGAAGATGAAGAGTCAGACGGGACAGGTGGGGGAGAAACAATCGCTGAAGTGCGAGGCAGTGGCCGGTAACCCCCTGCCCTCCTACCGCTGGCTCAAGGATGGCAAGGAGCTCAACCGCAGCCGCGACATTCGCATCAAGTACGGTAATGGCAGGTGAGCAGCAGCCACCCCTCCCTCCTGGCATCTTCCCTCCTGAGAAGGAGGGTCCTGAGCTGGCAGAACCGAGGGCTGTGTCCCCAGACTCACCTGTAGATCAAATTCCTCACCCCCTTCCTTGCCACCCCCAATTTCTCCTTGCAACCCTGGGCTCCTCTGGTTATGTTGGCCCAGTGTCTTCAGACTATAGATGCTTAATCAGTGTCTCTGGATGGTTGAAGGCAATTTGATTGTCAGTCAGCTTTGCCTGTGGAAGTCCACTCTTGTCCTAGAACTTCTCAAAGGACCTGCCACAGTGTCTGAAAGCCCAGCACTTGGCAATCCTTGCGGGGGAAACCGCTTGCAGAATGCATCTGGGAGGCCATGTGTGGTGATGGACTGGTTTCTCAGCTCAGCAAGCTGCACTGGGCAGAGAGCTGGATTAGGGGAAGGGCACATGGCTTTGACTAGTGTTGGGGGAGTCTGTGTCTCAGACAGGCTCCCCTATGACATAGGATTGTCTTTAATCTGGAGTCAGCGCTCCAGGGAAGTGCATCAGAAGCTCAGGAGCCTCCAGCTGTGGGAGATGGCCTCTCTTCCATCTTGGGTTGGTCGAGCGGGGGCTTTGGGCACCAGAGAAGCCAGGAGTCCAAGGGCAGCTCCTCAACTCTCTTCTGCCTCTCACAGCCCCCGACAGACTGTTGGGTGGCAGAACAAGCAAAAGGGGAAGCCCCCCTCTGCCTGCTAAACAGAAGTTCTGCTTGACCTCTGTTCTGTCGGCCCTGACGGCCAAGTGGACTTCCCTCTGTAGCTGTGAGCACCCTAATCTTTCCTGCTCCTCCAGAGTATCTTACAACCACCCGCTCCCTGGCTATCCTTTTCCTCCTCACTGCCCCCCAGCTGCAAACAAGTATGATTTTAGAGGACCCAGCCTGCCCCACAACAGGAAGTGATGGAAGGCCAGGGCTCAGGCTGCTCCTGGGTTGCCATGTGGCCCTAGCTGTGCACATTCTGCCCCTCAGCCTCAGCCTCCAATATGTGAAAGAGGGTGTGGGGGAAGGAATCTGGGAGGCACTTCAGTTTTCGGACTGTCCTTTCAGGAGTGGGGAGCATAGGCACATTGGTCACCTGGAAAGTGGTCCAGGTGAAATTGGAATTTACGAAGAGTTTGATTTAGAGCAGTGATTCCCAACCTTTTTTTGGCCATGCCCCACCTGAGCATCTCTAAAACCCTGATGCCCCCCGTGACATATAATTCTTATTATTCAAAAAGTGAACTCCTTTTCATGTGGAGGAAGCCTAAAAAGGCCATTAACTTGGCCTAAACAAACTTCCATAGAACATGGCATCCATGAAAGAGAAAAATAAAAGAACGAAAGGACAGTTGAAGTACTGAGGAAGAAATCACTAAGAAGTTGTTTAAAAAATAATAATAATATGAAGTGATATGAAAAATAGCAAATAAAGTTTCAAAACATACAATAGAGAACTGAAATGCATAAATATGTCAGAATATATATTTACACTAGAGGCCTGATGCACGAAATTAGTGCAAGGGGCTCGTCCCCCGCCCACTGCTGCCTCTGCCTCACCCTGCCACCATGGCTTCGTCCAGAAGGTTTTCTGGAAGGACGTCCAATCTAATTAGCATATTACGCTTTTATTATTATAGATACTATATAGGAGACCCCTAGAACCATAAGGAATGCAAAAAAATTCACTGTTAATAACTCATTCTTGAATTGCCCCTCTTAAAAATCAAATGACCACCCTGTGGGGTGTGTGCCCCATGTTGGGAACCACTGGTTTAGATCAAAGGTTTGTGGCTGAAAGAATGCTGCATCCTAAGGAAATTGGGGAGAGGGGTCTTGTGTGTCCCCAATCTACATATTTAGCAAGAAACTCAGGTTGCCCACCAGGCTCACCTTCTGAGGCCACC
This sequence comes from Myotis daubentonii, assembly GCF_963259705.1. NCBI lineage: Eukaryota > Metazoa > Chordata > Mammalia > Chiroptera > Vespertilionidae > Myotis > Myotis daubentonii. Next base: position 82,311,160 of record NC_081844.1, on the reverse strand, counting down.
CCACCCATTCCCACTGCCCAAGACTGGCTCCAAGCTGGAGAAAGGAATGGACAGGCTTCTGAGATTGTTGGGGCTCCCGTCCCCTCTTTCTGGGAAGTCAAAGCAAACACTCTCTCTGGACCTCTGCATCTCAGTGAAGGAGGGGAGAGGCCATCTCCAGGAAGAAAACAGAAGCAGGAGAGAGGGTTGTCCCTTGTATCCCCATTACTCTGAAACATGTCCACAGCTTGGCCATCCTCATCCCCCCATTCCTGATCCCATGTCACAGTCACACCCACCCACACACAGGAGCACGCACTCCCTCCGAGCCCCTGCGCCACCAACAGGATCCTTTCTCTGGTGACTTCAGCCTTTCTCTCTCTCCTCATGAGCCCACTCACATCGCTTCCCTCCCCACTGCTGTGCCTCTTCCTCCTCCAGCTGTTGCCCCATCTTGCTTCTTCCCTCCACCACCACACGGAGTCAGTTTCAAGCCCACTGACTCCACTCTCCTGTCCTCCACTCCTCTCGGCTCCACTAGACTCTGCCCTGTAAATACTCCCCCAGCGACTTCAGAGCTTCCTGGCCCTGCCTCTCCAGGCCTGTCAGCAGTCGTTGACATGGGTGCCACCTGCTCCTGTGCCCCTGTGGTTCTGCACCTCTTAACCAGCCTCTTAGTCACCATCAGTGCTGGAACTTTCCTGTCTTTTGAGCTTCACTCTCCTCCCTCCCTCTCCACCTGTGAGTGTCTACACCCTCTCATATCTGATGACCCCAGGCCTCCATCTCCAGTTTGATGGCTCTTTTTAAAACCTGAGTTCCAGACCCATGCTGCCAGCTAAACACTAAATACCACGCCTGAGATACTCCACAGGCATCTCCAGTCCAGAGTGCCTCAGTCTGGCCTCTCCCTCCTGCCCGCTCTGGCCCTGCCTCACCCTCCCGTGCTCCCCTCTCAGCTGTGGCAGAAGCAGATGTCTGTTGCTGGGCACTGCCCCCGTGCCATCCCCTGCAGTGGGCTATCACTTCCCCAGAAGGAAGCACTCTTCTCCCTGCCTCGCAAGCTTCTTATCTAGTCTCCTAGCTTAGCCTCGTCTCCTCCACTGTCCCGCTCTTGGCTGTCCCCACCCTTTCTGGTGCTAGGCCCTTTGTGGATTCATTTCTGTATCTAACATAGCATCAACTGTGTGCCAGGCGCTCTGCCAGAGGCTGGAGAAACACCGGGGAATGGAACTGGCGTGGTCCCGACCTTCACAGAGTTTCTAGTCTAGCCTCTAGTGTAGAATGTAGGTAAAGCCCTCCGCCCTTTCTTCAGAAGTGTATCTCATCCACCCAATTTTGCTTACTATTCTAGACGTCTAGAGTCACCGACTCCGTGACTGTGACAGGGGATGATGATCTTTCTAACATGGGCACATATCCGATCTTCATTCATTTACTTGACAGATCTTGAGTGCCTGCTGTATGCCAGGTACAGCCCAGGCCTTGGGGCCCTTCCGACTCTTTTCTTCCTGGCCTAAGTCACTGCCCCGCTGTTCTCCAATACCTCAGTGCTCCTGATCTCTGCTCTTTCCTTTCATGACCCTGGACTTGGGCTCAGGCTGTTCCCCATACTGGCAGCAAACCCCCACCCCCACACACACACTGTCCCTGGAAAAGTTCTCCAAGGCCCAGCTTAAATGTCATAGCCTCTGGGACATCTTCTTGAGTCCTCCAGGCAGCTCTCGTCACCTCCTGTCATAATGCCTCAAACACAGTTCCATTGCATTGTTGGGGGGATGTCTCTCTTTCTAGCATGAGAGGGCTCCCCATACCCATCTCCCCTGCATGGCCGGCAGAGGGTGACAGTAGGACTGGACAGGTCGCCCTTTGGGTTGACCTGGACTTTGAACACTTCAGCATCCTGGTCAAGCCTCCGTTTCACCTAACAATTAGGTCAGCCAGTCAAGAAACAGGGCCTGGTCAGGCCTTCTCCTGGGTATCGGAGACCCCTGAGAGCCTGAAGTGTGCCCCTGTCCCCTTCCTGTCAGGGACCCATCCTAGCTGCTGCCTTTCTGAAATGTCCTAGCTCCACCCACCCTGCCCCTGGGCTCCCAGCAGCAAGAGGGTGGAGTGAAGGAGTGGGCCATAATCGGGAACTTCTGATTCCGCGTTGTGACTCAGAGAGCTGCCACCTCCACTCACACTTCCCCTGGCATGGGGGCAGGGGCAGGGTCTCCTGGCTGGCAGCATCCTCTTTCCTTCTGCCCACACTGCAGCTTGCTCTCTGGCCCCCTATCACACCTCTGCCCAGGCCACACTCTGTCTTGACATTGGTCTTGGCCTTGCAGAGACCCCCTTCCTGGCAGGTGCTATCTGCCTTAGGGGCTGCCACAGGAGGTATCTCACCCAAGCCTTCCTGTGCCTGGAGAACACTGCCCCCCCCCCCCCCCAAGCCCTGGGCACCGGCCCTCCCCTGCAGAACCATGAGTTCCCTTATTTATGAGGGGCAGGCTGGGACAGGCCCCTCAGGCAAGCAGAGGGAGGTAGGCACTGGGGAAAATGTGTGAGTAGAGGACGTGGCAGCCCAAATCCCATCACTGCCAACAAAAGACTGGCTGAGAAAGGAAGGGAGGGGCATCCATCACAGGGGCAGGCCTGAGGCAAGGTGGCCAGGGGCGCCAGGCCTGCCCGGGGGTGGGAGAGAGTCCTGGGTCCTAAGTCCTTGCAGTTAGGAGTGAGGAGAGAACCTAGTGTGTTATTCCTACGCTCCTCGTTCCTCAGGGCCAGGGAGACCCGCAGAGCCCGCCTTCAGCTCTGACCCCAGGACCTCTTTCGAAAGCCTGGGGCCCACCTCCCTGGAACTGGCAATATCATCACGCAGCTGGTACATGTAGGGGTCATTCTTTTTGCCCCCTTGCCTCTTTCTGGTTTCTCAAAGGGGAGTGGCTCTCCCTGGGCCCCCCACTCCTTCCCCCACTTTCCCCAGGTCTCACTTTCATGTGGAAGCTCTTCTTTCCTGTTTGAGCCTTAATCCCTCCAGACATCTGTGAGCCTGGCTCCGTCTTGTCCTGCTACATACGGTGTCATATGAGGACGGTCCTTTGAGTTCAGCTGTGGGTGACAAGGAGGTTCTGGCTCTGGGTCTGCTTGGCCGTGACCCCGTGACCCTCCGGCGATCCCCCCTTTTGCTTGTCTAGTGTCAGGGAAGATCTGGTGGCTGGGGAGCCCGGTCCTGAGGCAGCGGGCTTCCTGGCATGTAATTAGGCTGAAGCCAGGAAGGAGATGCTGTCTCAGCCAGAGGGGCCTCCCAGGCTCTGTTTAATGAAGGAAACAAATTTGAATTGACAGAAGAGGGTTGTAGGCAGACGCCAGGCCAAGGAGACACAGACTGGCTTGAGCTGGCAAAATTGGGTGGGGTGGAAGGGTAGTGGGAGGGTCAGGCAGCTGTCACTGTAACATCAATAAGGATACTGCCATAGCAACAGGGCCTACCAATAAGACAACCTCACGAACGCTTGTTTGGGGAATCTTGGAGTGAGGACGTCTGGGAAGAGGCCCACACCCAGAGGCAGAGGTGGAGCCCAGGAGACGGGTGCCCACAGCACAGCCCTGGTAGAGATATGGGTCCGTTTGCCATCTCCTCCCCTGGACCTGACCTCTCTTCTCACCTCCCCTGTCCTTCCTCTTCGCCTTTCCTACGTCCTGGGCTCCACCACGCCTCCAACCCACTACATATATTCTGTGAATCTAGTGTTTTAATTCAGGACTAAAAAGAGGAGGAGATTACAGCATGGAGAGAAATTTTCATGCTACTTCTTGTTTCTTCTTGGGGGCCAGTCTGGGGTCCCGGGCTTCATCCGGGGCTCCAGCCAGCCCCTGGAGAACACCGGGGCAAAGCGAGCAGTGGGAGATGTGACCAGGACCTGCAGAGCCCAAGTTCCCTGGGGCAGGTGCAGAGAGACGCTGGGAAGGAAGGAGAGTTTGGAAGGTCTTCAGAAAAGGGGAGAACCAGGGCCAGGTATCCTAGAGTCACACATAGCACTGGAGTCCCTGCCCAGGCCTGGCCCCATATCTCTCGGCATGCAGGGACTGCGTGCACAGTCCTCCACAGAGGGGTCTACCCCAGTGTCAGGCTCCGGGAGAAAGCCCATGCCCTCATCAACTCCAGCACTTTGTCCACTTCTGCCTTTGCCTTGCCATGTGCCCTTAGACAAGTCTAGAAGCCCCTCAGTTTTCCCATCTGTGCTGTCCTGTCCACCACCTCCAGATTAGCCAAATCAGGCCACAAGGACAGGATCTCGTATTCCCCAAGCTATTCAAGCTCCTGGCTCTCAGAAAGCACTCAGTAAACTTTTATTGAATGAATGAATGAATGAATGAATGAATGAATGAAGTGAAAGCCCCTTGGAGAGGCCACGGTTGCCCCTTAGTGGCAGGGCTAATGTGAAGTTAGGGGAGAGCCACATGTTGGAGCTGGGAGACTGGTCACAGTTGCCATGGAAACCTGTCAGAACAGCCTCCCCCCCTGTAGGTATCTGGGAATAGGCTTTGCATTTAGAGTGACAGGCTGCCACTTCCAAGGAATGGCTGAGGTAGCTGGTGAGCCAGTGGCTGACCTGTTCGGATTGGGGGGAAAGCACTGAGACTCGGGGAGGGGCACTGAAAGAAGGGAGGTGGCCATGTGACTTCCTAAGGGACCCTGATTTCCTCACCCAGAAAAATAACTACAAATAGGGACCAGCCCTGGAAACATGGATGTGGAGATTCATAGGATTAGAACATGTATGTAGCCACTAGCCCTGCCCTATGCTCTCCTGGTGCCCAGGTTTCCTTCCAGCTCAAGGGACTCAGTGTTCCACCTGGACCTCAGACTCCACTTCCCATCCACACCTCGCAGTCACTGTGGCCCTGCAGGGCGAGGTGACCTCTGGGTGACCGCTGGGGAGTCACAGCCAGCCTGGGCCCTGGCTCACGCCTCTCCCCCTCTTATTACCTCCTTAACCAGAAAGAACTCACGACTACAGTTCAACAAGGTGAAAGTGGAGGACGCAGGGGAGTACGTCTGCGAGGCTGAGAACATCCTGGGGAAGGACACAGTCAGAGGCCGGCTCTACGTCAACAGCGGTAGGTAGTCCGCCCACAAAGGGAGGGTTCCTATAGGGGTTCCAGTTGCCCCCCCAGCCCTGGGGAGGCCGGCACATGATCCATCTTGCACTTGACTCCCCTCCCTCCTGCTGCTGCCATATCAAGCACCGAGATCTGGGCCAATTCAGAGAAATGCAGTCGAAGCATAAATGTTTAGCTTTGTTATCGGGGCCTGGAAGAGCCGCCAGCTCTCATTTTAAATACCCTAAAAACTAAATATTTTGAAATCAAGAGGTGGGGGTGGGGGAAGGATATTTTTAGAAGGCAATTATGGCAGGCTGGGCTGCCAGGACCAGGCTCCGAGGAGAGGCAGGCCCAGGGTGTGTGCGTGCGCGAGCTGACTGCCTGGTGCCTGTTGCTTTGCTGGGCACGTGAGTGCAGGCAGCTGTCTTCATAGGGCCGTGGTGGGAGGCTTGGGTGCCTTTGACCCTGGGGACAGCCTCTGTTCAGGGATGGCAGGCCCCTGCCCTGCATGTCATTCTCTCCCTTGAAAACTTGTGAGGTCAGAAGCTCAAGATCCCCTTAGCATCCCCTCTCCAGCTTGAGCATGGAGGCTGCCTCCTGCTGGGCTGTCTGTCCTCTGGGGCCCTTGACTGAGGAAGTCACTGGAACTGCCTGTCCTCCGGCTGCACCCCTCTACTCTAGCACACCCCACAGAACTCTTCCTTCTTCCTGACACCCAGGCCTAGCATACCATTTGGCTCCCTGGTTATTTGGGACGGCTTCCCAGTCCTGTTCCTGTCACAGATTCTAATCCTGTATCTCTCCTCGCCTACCTGTATTTCCAACACATAGCCTTTCAGGACTCTAAACCCAGCATGGTCCAAAGAGAGCACGGACATGGCTGCCTTGGGCCTGCCCTCAGAGGAAAACTTGGCACAGACGCTCTCTGTCCTGTCTTGTGAGGGATCCCCTGCTCTCCCAGCCTCTCAGGCTCCTCCGTCTCCCTTGCCACTGTATCTAATAGATCCTGGTCAGGCTTCTTTCTGGACTTTCTCACACCTGTCCCTTCTATTCCATCCCCACCTCAGGAGTAGCCTCAGCCCAGGTTTTGTCCCTCATCACCTGAACCAGAGCAAAGGCCTCTCATGACACTTTCATCCTGTCATGCACCCACCCTGGGGCCACAGAACAAATATTTTGTCCCACAGCCCAGCTCTTGAGGGAAGCCCAAAGGATCTTCCCAGTCCTCACTGCAGCCTGTCGCTTGCATCCCATCATTATTTCTCCTCCCGGGTCATCTCCCCCAGGCAGCCTTTCTCCCTGACCACTCCCAGCCTGAGGCCCTCTCCTGGGCCACTTCTTGGTCAACCATGGTCTTGTGTAGCTCTTGAATTCCAGCCTTCGAAGGTTCTTCAACTCTCATAGAGTTGCTGAGCTTTCTCTGTGGGTATGACCTCCCCAGGGCAATTGTGATCCAGGAGCGGGGAGAGTGGGACGGTGCCTTCTCCCCAGGAGTTTCAATAATAGCCACAATTGCTGAGAGCTGCTCTGCACCAGGCTCCACATTGTCTCTTGAGCCCGTACTCAAGGCCATGAAGTATTTTAATATATATTTTTATTGATTTCAGAGAGGAAGGGAAAGGGAGAAAGAAATAGAAACACCAATGATGAGAGAGAATCATTGATCGACTGCCTCTTGCATGCCCCACCCTGGAGATCAAGCCCACAACCCAGGCATGTGCCCTGACCAGGAATCGAACCGTGGCCTTCTGGTTCATAGGCCAATGCTCAACCACTGAGCCACACCGACCGGGCTGAAGTATTTTACAAATTATAACACTGAAGCTCATAAAGGTTAAATATTCTTTCCAAAGTCAAACAGCTAGACCGTGCACTCCAGGAGGCTCTGTGGGCTGTTTATTATTCTGCCTCTGGGCCTAGCACAAGTGCCTGGTTTACAGCAGGCACCTGGGAAATATTATATAAAAGGGCTTAGAACCTGCTCCAAGTCCATTAACTAACTCCCACAAGCCCCAGCCCGGGCATGGTTGTGCTGGGGGCACCTGGGCCCCCTGCTCCTCCCAACCTGCCCCAAGCCTGGGAAAATGGATCCAGTATCTGCTGCCTCGGCCAGAGTGGGCAGACATCCTCAGGTCCACTTTGGATTTTAGATTTCCTATTTCATTATTCAAGGCTTTCTTGGTTAGAGCTGAGAAGAACCAACCTAACTTAAAACTACGTGAAGGAATTTATTGTTTTATAAAACTGAGATGGCCAGAGGTAGAACAGGCCCCAGACGTGACAAGAACTCAGAGCAGGGGCAGGATGCTCTCTCCCACCATGTTAGCCTCAGTTTCTCCTATTGGAAAGCAGGTTTCCCCTTGTCTTGGGAATGGACGGGGAAGAGGAGGCCCTGGCCTCAGACAGCTCCAGGTTTATATCATCCCAGCTCGCCACCCAGGGAAAAGGGATAGTTTGTCTCTGTGTCCATTCATACAATCACACAGGTGGGTTCTGATGGCTCCCTGCTCAGGTGATGTGCCAGCTTAGCCCAGTCACCGTGCTCAGGGGGGTGAGGTGCCACCTGTGTGATTGTATGATTACCAGGCCTGTGAGTGTGTAGAGGGGGTACTGAGAGACAGAGTACTATGAGTGTGCCCTGCTAGAACTACGGGGGGAGGGGCAGGCACTTCCATAGAGGTGTGCTGTTAGCAGAGGAGGAGGAAAGGGCTGCCATGCGAAAACCACAGGAGTGCCCTCTCTCCTGCACAAGGCTGGGGACCTAAGGCTCAGGACTGTTGAGAGATCCCTCAGATAAGCTGCAACTCCCCCTACATGCAGACTCCTGACATTCCTCAGCAGCCCATGTTCTGATCAGTTAGAGAACCGGACAGTGGAGCTTTAGGCTGCGCTCTGAGGACTTCCCACGTGGCTTCTTGCCTCTTGTCCTTGCAGCCTGGCCAGAGAGCAGCAGGGCAGAGTGGCGGAAAGAATTCAGAGTTTTGGTCTCATCCCAGCTCTAAGGCGCAACCCAGGATGAGTTACTCTACCTCCCTAGTCTTAGGGTTTCCCATCTGAGGCTCAGCTAGATGATCTCTAAGCCCCTGCCCCTTTGCTCATGGAGAAACTTCTGGGATTCTGAGTTTGTTATTGAGGCTGACATCCTATGCACTGAGCTGCCGCCACCACCACCACCCACCCCCCGCCAACACACACACACACACACACACACACACACACACACACACCACCTCTTCTGTTGCTCTGTTCAGTCCAGGGCAGGAAAGATCCTATTCTTGATGTGGGGAGGTAAATGGGGTCACTGAAGGGGACCGGAGGCCCCTGTTGGGACGTTTTCCCAAGCAGAGACGCCCAGGCTCCCTGTTTTCCTGTGGAACCCAGAAGCAACCACACCCTGGGGAGGGGGGAGGGCGGGTAACGGGCCTCTGTGCCTGCCCCTCTCTGACTCATCCCAAGGTGGGTAGGATTGGCCCGCCCGGGCCCCAGGGAAGCCAGGGCTACTGGAGTGAGGAGGCCAGAAGAGGGCATGGGAGGGGTGGCAAGGAGCAGTGGTTGTTCAAGGAGCATCATGGTGGCTCTTTGCTACTGTAGCTCTGTTCCAGCGGCCCTCGATGCTCCTTCCCCCAATCACAGAGCACCCTTCTTACAGTCACAGCTCTGCTAGCTCATAAGAGGCACGTTCCTGAGTTGGCTGGCGTAAGGAGGAGGAGACAAGGAGTTTGTGGTGCTTTTAACAAAAACAATCAGCTTGGTCCAATCCACTTCTGAATTAGAGAAGCCAGCTGCCGCATCCCCAGGTGAAAGAGAATTTGGGAATGTCCCAGGTGACTGTACTAGTCCCGGATGTCAAACTTGCCTACCCGTCACCCAAATGGCAGGCAGGTTTGGCCTGGGGGTCACAAGACCATGGAAGCCCCGAGAGGCTTCTGGGCCTGTCCATTACCTGGAGGCTTAAAAAGGCTAACTTTAATCACGCATGCACTCTGACTCATGCAGGCACACACACGCATGCACTCTCACACATTCAGCAAGGCCTTACTCAGCAAGACCCTGTTTTGAGCTCTGGGGAAGCAGTCTGGGCTTCTGACAAAGTTCCTTAAATGGCAGGAAGCTAAAACCTGAACTCAGTGTCTGCCTGTCCTAACATACCAAAGAGGAAGGATAGGCAACTTTGGCAACTTTATCAATGGGAAAGGGGGCATTCTGGGTAAGTGGGAGGGAGCCTTGAGGGATGAAGAGGTTTCTCCATGAGGGAGGGAGAAACAGCTGCCGCAGCTGGCAGCAGGAAGAGCATCCAAGCATCTGCCCCCTCCTGACCCATTCTCTCTTCAGGGACCCGGTAAACTTACACCAAGAAACTAATGGCTGATGTGCCCAGGCATTTTTCTAAATCAAAATGTTTAGGTCTAATTGACATGCTATAAAATTCACCCTTTCTAAAGCATACAATTCAGTGGGTTTTCCTATATTCACAAAATTGTAAAACCATCACCACTAATTCCAAAACATTTTCATCACCTCAAAAAAATACCAAGTACTCATTAGCAGTCACTCCCCATTTACCCCTCCCCTTAGTACCTGGCAACCATTATTCTGCTGTGTGCCTCTATAGATTTACCTATTCTGGATGTTTTATATAAATAGGACCATACAATATACGACCTTTCATGACTAGTTTCTTCCACTTGATATGTTTTTAAGGTTCATCCACATTGTAGCACTTATCAGCACTTTACATTTTATAGCTGAATAATGTTTCATGGTATGGATATATCACATTTTGTTTATCCATTCATCAGTGGGGTCATTCAAGTTTGTTTTCACATTTGGGCTATATGAATAATGCTGCTATATCATTTGTGTATAAGTCTCTGTGAGGACATATATTTTTAATTCTCTTGGGTATATACCTAGGAGTAGAATTTCTGGGCCACGTGATAACCCTCTGTTTAATTTTTTTGAGGAACCACCAAACTGTGTTCCAAAGTGGCAGTACCACTTTATATTCCCACCAGCAATGCATGACGGTTTGAATTTCTCCTCGTCTTCACCACCACTTGTTATTATCCATCTCTTTTATTGTAGCCATCCAAGTGAGGGTGAAGTGCTATCTCACTGTGGTTTTGATTTTCTTTTCCCTGATGGCCTCCCAGGAATATTTGCATTTAATAGGAAACAATGTTTTGATCTACAGAAAAGCTACGTCCTCATCAGCCAAGGTTCAGTGGTAAATGAGATAGACAGGGCCCCTGCCCAAAGGGAGATTACATTCTAGTGGAGGGAAGGGGCTAAGCTTTAAACAGCTAGTAATTGCACAACTAGTCCTTTAATTATGTTAGAATGAGACTACAAGTACAGATATACAAAGCAACAAGAAAAGTGAGGAGGAGCTTGAGCAGCCTCTCTGAGATACTGATTTGTGTGTGTGTGTGACTTAAAACTACATTTATTATCTTTCGATTTTTGTAGTTCAGACATAGCTTAGCTGATTCCTGCAGCTCAGAGCCCTCACAAAACTTCAGTTAGGGCCCCTGGGCTCAACCTGGGTGTTTGGGGTGGGGATCAGGGGGTCAGGATCCACGTATAAACTCACTCATATGGCCATTGGCAAGCCTCAGGTCTTCACACTCAGTTGACCAGAGATGAGATACTAATATTTTGAAAGTCTGGACAGGAAGGCACCTGGCTTGTTAGAGGAGTTGGACTAAGCCAGCGTAGTCTGCATATTCTGCAAGAGAGGAATAGGACATGAAGCAGGAGAGGTGGGAAGGCCCAGATTGGACCTGGGAAAAGTTGAGGGACTCTATTCTGAGTGCAAATGGAAGCCATAGGTGGATTTTGATAATGGAAATGATTGATCAATATTCTAAAATCCAGTTTGGCCCTAGCCAAGTTGGCTCAGTGGATAGAGTGCCAACCTCTGGACTGAAGGGTCCTGGGTTCGATTTTGGTCATGAGCATGTATCTTGGTTGCAGGCTTGATCCCTGCCCTGGTCAGCAAGTGTGGGAGGCAACCAATCAATGTGTCTCTCTCACATCGATGTGTTTCTCCCCTCCCTTCCACTCTCTCTAAAAATCAGTGGAAAAATATCCTTGGGTGAGGATTAACTAAAAATTAAAGATAAATAAAAACCACTTTGGCAGCTATGACGAGAAATGGTTAGAGATGAAGGCAAGAGTGAGGGCAGAGAGACCAGTGAGGAGGGTATGATAGTCATGCACAGAAGAGACCATGCGACCAGGACTTGGGGAGGCAGGAGTGAGACATGGATAGAGACTCGTGCAGAGGTAGAAAGGCAGCCCTTGGTGACAGACAGCTGGGGAAAATAAAGGAGGAAGAGAACCAAAGATACCCTCTAGGTAATGGGTTTGTTCCCTGGCTGGGCAGATGACTGGCAGCTGAGTTTGGGATGGCTAGGAGCCATCCCAGTGGAGGTGTCAAGAGAGTAGCCAGACTCTGCAACTTGGAGTCCGTATGTCATCTTTACTTCCCCAAACACAGGAGGGAGTAGGGATGTGTTGCCTTGAGAGCCTACAGAGTTGCACTGCAATGACTTAGGAAGGCCCTGCCATCCCAGAGGCGGAGGGGGGAGGGCGGTGGGGGGGGGGGCGGGCCGGAGGGGGAAGCTCGAGGTACTTCTTTCTGAGATAGAAAGGCCTACGTCACTTCCCCCCACACACTCTGTGACTGGCTCCCCCATTGGCCTCCCCTTTTGCCTTTCTAGTCCCCGTGACAGCACAGTTCTGGCAGCCCAGGCCAGGGCATCCCCGGTGGGACCCTGGCTTCCTTCAGGAGTAGTCCTCTACCTCCCAAGGCCCCGATGAGCACAGACAGGCATGTGGACAGACCCAAGTGTGCAGTTATGGTCCCTGCCACCCGCCTCGCTGCCCTCTGCTGCTCACTCAGCGCAGCAGTGAGGAGGCTTTCCCACCCATGACTGTAGTGGAAGCCAAGCTGGGCCTGGCAGGTTCAGGACACGATTTCTCTGGCTTAGCCAAGACTCACAGAGGACGCAGGCCTGTGGTCCACATCGGGTTTGCATTCATCTGCTTATGTCAAGTCTTGTACTGACGTGTTCTTCCACAAGGGACTGTGGCTGGCAAGAATGCTCAGCCAGGCGTCGGGAGTTTTAGATCCTTGTCACAGCACACACTGTGACTCTGAACAGGCACTTCCCTGCTCTTTCCTCACTCCCCCTTGGCAGTGTAACCAAAGGACAGGACAACCTCTAGGGTCATTCCAAGCAACAGGATTTTATAATTCACAGGCGTGGTCACCTCAGCTGTTTCTCTTCTCTGTCCCTTTCTCAGCTCCCTGGGTCTCACTGACCCAGAAATGAGGCAGAGACCAGCAGGAGGCCTCCTCTCCCAGCCAGCATGTGGCTCCCAGCTGGGCCTGGAGTGTATGTAGGCAAGAGCCCTGGGCAGGGTGGGGCTCAGGATGCCAGACCAGCAGCAGGCACGATGTGGAGGGGAAGGTGGGAGCTGGCCCTGCCCGCTGGGTTTTATCAGCGAGCTCTTCAGACATATACAGAGGCAAGGCTGTGTATACACTCCCAGTCCCCGCGCTCCATCTGTCTCCCCGCATGTCTAAACAGTGAGGGCGCCAAGTGCCTGCTCTCCACCTCCTCCTCCTCTCACCCCCATTACTGCGGGAGGTGGTAGACACTCAATACCCCTGAGGAGACAGGACCAGCCAAGGTAAGAAGGTTCGCCTCAGTCAGGAGTTCGCTGCTGGGTGAGTGAGAGGTCCTCAGAGCCCCAGAGTCTGGGGGGGCCGGGGAGGCCCGGGGGGTCACGGGGGGCAGGAGCCAGTTTCTGGCTGCCCAATCTGGATACAAAGCCTAGGCCCTAGGGGGTTAGCTTACAGATGAAAACTGACATTTGGGGCAAGAATTTTCACTTGAAATCAGCTTTCTGGATGCCATCCAGTGGGGAAGCAGAATTTTGGTTATGTTCACTTATCAAAAGAAGCTGATCAATCAGATGTGCAGTCGGAGTCAGCAGCCCTAAAGCCCATCTTGCTCTCACTTAGTGTTCACCTCCCAGCTGTTCCCAGCCCTCTCCCAGCCTGTCTCCTCTCCAGCAACCTGAGGCTCCTCCAGAGGCAACGGCTAACGCCGTGGGAAAGGAGGGGGGCTACCTGGCGAGGGCAGATGCAAAGAAGACCCTGGATGCTCATGGAGATGGGCACAGTGGCCTTTATGACACTCATGGGAGGCTTGTCTCCTCCCCCCCCCCAAGGGGGAAGAAATGGAAGCAAGGGTTCTCCCCACATCTCCTTAGATCGTAGAACCTGACAGTGTCCAAAAGGCGCCGTTCCCCTCAAAGCGTAGCTTCCTTCCAGCCACTATGGGAGCCCAAGCAGTGCATATGGATATGGATGTCCCCTCCCTGTGACTCTGTCCCCCACAGAACACATGGTGCCTCATCTGTCTGCAGCGGTGCCCCCAGAAAGACAGGCAGGGAGGGGGCTGAGGGAAAAGTTTTTGCTGGCCTCTCACCACCTCCACACACAGAAAACCTCCCAGGCCTTTGGAAGTTTACCCAGAGCAGGGGTGCAGGGTGGTGCTGGGCAGATGGTCAGAGCTCATGGTGGCCTCCCCTTTGCTTTGTTGGTGACTGAGAGGGACCACCAGACCTTCCCTGCCCAGCCATTCCTGCTGTCTCTGAGCTCTGAGCATTGAGATGGGCAATGCAGGCGGTGGTTCCTGGGGCCCAGAGGTGGTCTCAGTGGGTCACTGGCATATGTCTCTCATACCTCCAGTGAGCACCACTCTGTCATCCTGGTCGGGGCACGCCCGGAAGTGCAACGAGACAGCCAAGTCCTATTGTGTCAATGGCGGCGTCTGCTACTACATCGAGGGCATCAACCAGCTCTCCTGCAAGTAAGTGACCGGTGGGGGTGGGCGTGAGGGCAAAAGCAGGGTAAGACAGGCTGGGGCAGAAGTGGAGGGCTCTAGGAAAAGTGCGCTTCAAGCCACTAACAATGGGTCCCCAAGGAGTGTAGACAGGGATGTGTGCCCCCTTTCCTGGAATCCAGGGAGATGTAGGCGCTAAAGGGCTCAGGGCTTCTCCAGGCCCAGTTTCCCAGGCCCCTACCCACTCATCTCCTGATGTCCACCCCTTCACCACTTTTCAGGAAGATGGGGAGGCCAGTCTGTGACCTGGGGATTGGGCTCGTTCTCTCTCTCTCTCTCTCTCTCTCTCTCTCTCTCTCTCTCTCTCTCCCTCTCCCTCTCCCTCCCCTCCCCTCCCCATTGCTCAGCAACTCTCCAAACTTTGTTCTGATAAACATTCCCTGGGGGCGGGGGGGGGGGGGGTGTCCCCAGCAGTGAGGAGCCTGGCAGGGCCAGGCAGAGTGTGAATCCCAGAGCCCTTGGGGGAGAAGAGGGCTCTGTCCCCAGTGCTCACCTCAGGACCTGGCTACTCTCCCTGCCTGGCAGGACCCCACTATCCAAATATGCCCTGGGTGCTGCCCGGCCCTAGTTCCTCTCTATGGGATGAAGGGACTCCAGTGGGGACACCACTCTTGGTGTGACCCAATGGGGGCGGTCAGGGTTGAAGAGCTCAAGCTGGGCCTTCTGTGCCTCCCCAAGGTCAGAGCTCCTCTCCAGCAGGCAGGGCTGCCTCAGGAGGACTCCCAGGAGCTTAGAACCACCTGTTCCACTTACACACAGGGCAGAGGGAATGGGCATCCGAGAGGGCTTGTTCAGGCCCAGCCAGACCTTCTGAGCAGCTGGACCCACAGCGCCCCTTGATGGGTTCTCTGGCAGGTGCAAGAGGAGGAGGAGGAAACAGAAGAGGAGGAGAAGGAGGAGTGGCTGGTGAGGGTAGCACAGGTTCTGGCTGGATCCTCAGGAGTGGGAGGGAAGTCTAGTTAACAACTTTGGGTTTTCAAAGCAGCCCAAGGCTAGGGTCTGGCAAGGTGCCAAAGCTGCCCCATTCCCATGGCATCTGGGCAAAGGCCACCAGTGTATCGATGGAGATTCAGAGAGAGGCATTTGCCCTCCCCACAGACAAGTCAGATTCAGCATTCCTCAGCTCTCCTGTTCTCCCGCCTGGCTACAGCCCCGGCCCCTGGGACTTTTAAAGACCACCCCGCCACACAAAGGGAGAACAGGGGGTCTATGCCTCCTTCACACTCTCCCTCAGGGCGGGCCAGCTTGGCCGGGGCTGCCAGGCAGATCTGTGCCTCTCACCCCAGCTGGCCTCCTCTGCTGGCTTTCTTCCTGGTTCCACCCTTACCTACTGCCATCCCCTTCCCGTCTCCCCGATCCTGAATCTTAGGGGACAGTTCCAATGGCAACAGCAGGTCCCCTAGGGAAGTTCCAAGCCCAGACTCAGCCCCTCATGCTTTCCACTCCCTCTGCCTCTAGGAGGCGCCACATTATCTCTGGAGACCCTGGGGAGCATTCTAGCCTTGATAGTGCTCTGAGCTCTTGGGAATAGACCTACAGAAATCCAGAGGGTTCTGGAAAACCGCCCAGAGACAGCCTAGCCTTGTGCCCTCCCTGCTTACCACCCCCCAATACACACACACCAGTCTTCTCTTCCTTAGCCCATTGGACCCTAGAATCTTGAAGGGATCCAGCAAAGGCACTGAAGTCAGCCCTGACTCCAGGTAGGGAAGGTTTCAGCCCCCCAGGGCAGGTGCTGGGGCTGAGGAGGGCTTTGGGGCCCAGAACTCCTGTGCTAGAGAGTTTAGTGTGGGAAGGAGAAGGATGAGCTAATGGGTTCCCAGAGGGTCCTGCCATCAAGGCTGTACCCTTTAGACCCTCTGGGTCCCACCCAGCTCCATCTGAGAGGAATAGAGGGCAAGGAGCCTGAGCCATTGTGAAGATAATGTCCTGTTTCCCCTCCCCACCAAGGCACTGGGATCACTGCTTAGCACTTGAACTTGGTACCCAGAATCACCACCTCCCCATCTCAACCTGCCCTGGAACCCACTTCCCTGACTCCCTGAGCCCTCAAGGGAGAGGGGCATCCCTGGCGGGGATTTCGGCCAGGAAAGCAGGTCCTCAGAGCTGTGCTGGAGAAGGACAGGGGGGAGGGGGCCGGGCAGAGCCCAGAGGCCACTCTGGGGGTGGGTAGGCCGGGAGGGAAGGGGGGCAGGCCTCTTGGGGTTCCTGATGACACCTGAATGGAATAAAAAGGAGAGAACTCAGGAAATGGGACTCACGTCTTACCATTTGTGCTGTTTGTTTACTTTTTATTTTGATTTTTTTGCATTTCCGCTTAGCTTGGATAATGAAACTAGACTGGTCAGTTTCATTCCAGTTTCTATAAAAATCAGTTTTCCTTCCTGGTTTTCTGACACTTGTTGTTGTGTATTGGTTCAGAGCCCTGCAGGGAGTGTTGGAAAGCAGGCACACTCCGCCCCTCCTGTTTTTGTGGAATTCAGATCCAAAAGAAACAGTGTCCCTGATACTGAATTTTGTTTTCAAAAAGAAAACTTAGGGGGATTGGAAAATGGGGGGTCCAAATCAAGGGGACTGTCTCCTGTCTGGGCCAGACAGGGGTCTCTGCACTTCCTCTTGCTGCTTTCTCCTCTTCTCTTCGTGTTTTGTAGAGCACGGTTGGTGCGTGACTCTTGGGGACTGGTTCAGGGGATGATGACAGAACAAGACTCTCTTTCCAGCCCTGTGCACATACCAGCGGCATGCCTCCCTTTCCCATCAGCTCATCCCCCATTCCTTCTGCTCCCCCACCCCATTTCCAGGTGATTTTCCCCATCCCATACCCATGTGCCTGCTCATCCTCTCCACATCACCACCCCGCCCATCATGAGGCCAGAGCCCCTTTCCTCCCTCCCTCCAGTGCCGGGGCGCACCCTCATCCTTCATCTCCCCCTCCCCTGGGTGAGGGCAGCACACATGGCATTATCCCCAGGCTACCAAAAGGAGAAACTGAGGCCAGGGAGCTGGGGTGGGAAAACAGGGAGGCAGTGTCCCAACCTCTCTGTTACCCCAGATATAGCCCGAGGGCTCTCCTCTCTGCCCCTCTCTCACCCCTGCTCTTCTCCAGTCCTGGGCACAGACCTTCCCATAGTCATAGCAGATGATTTGGGAGGAAGGGCTGGGAAGGCTGCTACCTGCCATTCCTTCTAATCTGTCCCTTGTGCTTCTGTGCCAGGTCAGTCCCTGTTGGAGTGGGAACTACTAGTTAGCCACTCGTACTGAGTTCAGACCCCTCCTGAGTGATAGGCTACAATAGCTGGACCCTACTACCTTGTCTTGGGTGCAGGGTAGAAAGGCTATAGGCTCAGTCCCAGAACCTTCTCTAGGGAAATCCAGCCTCCTACATATAGTTCACCCTCAATAAGCAAGGCTAAAGAGAACAGAAGTGTCCAGGAGCCCGCCCCCGCGCCCCCCCCCCCAAGGAGCCAGTGCCCAAAGAATAGCATGGGTGTCAGTCCTCCCCACCCCTACGCTGTGCCCATCCCCCCACTGCCAGTGGGGAACACACCTTCCCAGGGCAGGAAGTTTAGGACCATATTGCACAACTCTGGGGGCCTGTTCATGCTATAGACCATGTCCACGGCACCACCTTGAGTTGTGCAACTCAGTGGCCACAAAAGATATGAGGATACAGTTGGGTCAGTCCAGGCTGAGTGTGGGATCAGGGACACAGGGATGTGCTGTTATCATTGGTCTCCAAGAGCATCCCAGGGACAGCATCCCTGGTGCAATAATGCCAAATTCTCCCAGTATTGGGAATAATGTCCCCTTTGCTTCTTCCTGCCCCTGCACCCCTCCTCCCCCATTATCTCTCTAACACACACACAGGTTTTCCCTGTCACCAGGAGCCAGGCTAATCGCAGACATTGGACACAGTCAAACATATCTCTTTCTTGTTCCTTTGCGAATTCCAAGAGTCATTTGGGCAAGTTCCCCCAAAGGTGCTGCTGCTTGAAAAATCACTACTCCCCCTGGAGTCCCCATCCCACGTGGACATCAGTTTCTGAGAGCTGAGGAAGAAGAGCTGAGCCTGACGGGACTGGTTGGGAAGCCATAGCCTTAGCCTTAGCCAAGACCTCCGTCTGCCTGGGCTGGGATGGTTGAGGATGAGAGCCAGGGATCAGAGAAGGAGGTATTGACAAGGTGGTAGCCTGCTCCTCTAAGCCACCCTGTTCAACAGGATGAGTGTACATCAATGTCACTTACAGCCCCTCCCACTTTCTCCAGACACACTTTCCAGCCATTCACCACCGCCCATTGGCCAGGTATACCTGCACACACACCGTCACCACTGCAGGGACCAGCCTCCTGCCTCCCAGAGGGAGATGATGTCAGGGCTCAGAGAAACTCTGCTACCTGCTCACCATCCACTCCCAATCCTCCAGGCTAGATTGAGGGCCACAGGGTTTTCATGAGTGTCTATCACAGCCAATGGCCACAACCTCCTATACGCTTAAGAGGCTACTGACGATTTGTATACACTAGAATGCTAAGAGGTAGAGTACACTCACCTCTTGATTAATGTTGAACAGTGACCTCTTATTGAGGAGACACTGGTGATGGGCTGACCTAATTTCCTAAGGAAGAAGAGGTGAGGTAGCATACCCATCTCTGAGTAGGATTTGAGGGTTAGTCTGGCCCTGTCTGTAAGCCTCCCTGAGGTATCTGAGAGTACAGGGCCGGGCATGTCTCCCAGAAAACTGCAAGACAGGGACTCACTTGAGGGGAGAGTGGCAGCCAAAGAGCAGAAGGAAGTCTACCTGGGCAGAAGTGCAAGGTCAGGGAGCTGGGAGTGGGTGGTGCTTTGCAGCTATAGAGGAGGCAACATGGGAGAATGAGCACCCACCAGAGCCAAGTAAGGATAGAGGAGCAGGTCACGGGGAAAGGCAGGTGTGCCAGGCAGCCAGTAGGCTCCCGATGTGGAACAGGCTTCAGGGTGCCCAGGGAGCCTACTCCAGCTCCCATCATAGTACTTGCCACCTGAGGCCAGATGCCCTGCCCCTGGCCTTGGCAGGCCAGTTTTGGGATGCCGGTAATTCTGGCTCTTCTCTAGCCTCACCTGTTCCCCAGTAAGCTTCCCCATGTATTCTACTCTAGGGCAGCCTTCCCCAAACAGGGTTACAAGGATTCCTCAAAAAAAAGACTTCGATGGTCAAATAAATTTGGGACATACTGGAAAATTCAGTTCTTTCCTCCTACAAAACTTCATAGCCTTTCATATGCCGGCATGCACTGCAGCTCTACAAGGAAGCCTGGGAATGAATTTCCTAAACTTATTTGACCATAGAACCCTCTTCAAGAGAAGAGATGAGGTATCTCCAACGCCCCTTTTGTCATGAGTACACAGTCTGGGAACAGCGTTCTGGGGTTCTCTGAGCTTTCTGGAGCTATTTCATGGATGAGAAAACCTGCCCAGAGCTCTGGAGAGAACCCTTTGGTAGGGCCTAGAAGAAATGGCTCCCAACTTGGTATTCCAGAGAACTCCCAGCACCCTGCCTGCTAACTGCCTGGCACCAAGGGGCTGCAGTTCTGGCTTCTTGGGGCCCAGGCAGGGCAGAAGGGAAGTCTCAAGGACCATTAGGACAATTAGGCAGTAAGTTCCCAGTTTCCCCACCCTCCTGCTTCCCTGTATCATCCTCCTCCCCGCCCCCTCCCCTCCCCACCACCTACGGAGCCACATCTAGTAGAGAGATTTTGAAGGAGATTTCCGAGCCCTCCACCCAGCCCTGACTCCAGCCCCTTTTGCGATAAGTGTGCCCCAGCGCCCAACTTGGTTTTCTCATTCATCACTGTGCACTTTGATTTCTAACCTGAGCCTCGCGGATGATGCCAGTTTGTTCTGTGATTTTTCCCCTTTTCCTTCTCCAGATGTCCAAACGGATTCTTCGGACAGAGATGTTTGGAGAAACTGCCTTTGCGATTGTACATGCCAGATCCTAAGCAAAGTATGTTTGAAGATACAAACACGAGTCCCTGCTCCTTAGAAAGCTTCCGGGTGCAGTCCCCCCACCCCTGATGTAGGGCGTAGGGCCAGGGGTGTTGGTTGTTTTGATCTTTGGCTGTTTTGTTTTGTTTCTCTTTTCTTTTCTGTATTTTGGTTTGTTAGTTCTTTTTGTTTTGTTTTGTTTTGCTTTGTTTTTCATTTTTGGCCTAATCCTTGGGTTTAAAGTTCAGGGCTACAGGTAAGGGGCATAGTGGCAAGGCCAGTACAAATGGTAACGTTGGCAAGGAACCCAGCTGGCATGGGCAGGAGCCGTGCCAGGGTGTTGCAATGCCTGTGTCTTGCTATCCTGGCTCTCTCTTTCTGGTTTTCTTTCTTTTGGTAGGTGTCCTGTGGGATACACCGGGGACAGGTGTCAGCAGTTCGCAATGGTCAACTTCTCCAGTATGTCTCTTTCTTCTACTTCTTTTCTTCCCTGGTGACTGACAGTCTCCCCCTGTGGGAGGGGTGGGGCCTTGCTGAGCAAGACTAGGGGAGGACACAGGGGTGCCCTGGGCTCCTCTCAGTCTTCAGTGCTCACAAGAAGCCTGTGCGGAGGAGACCCATACACCCCTGCCACCCCACCTCTACATCGCTGTCCTACCTGGGTGCAGTAATGCCAGATTCTCCCTGCAGCTGGCCGGAGCCCCGCTCAGGCCTCCTCACTGCTTCTGAGGTGGGGCAGCCTGGCCAGCTTAGGAAGAAGCATTTGCAGAGCCTTCACCTGCTTCCGAAGGCCTGTTTGAGGAGGTCAGGCTGCCTATGGGGCCGCGCAGTGAGTGTGTGCACGTGTGTGCTGGTGTGCTTGACGAAGCGAGTCCTCGGAAAGCCTGTCTCCGGGTCAAGCCAAAGTTGGTTTTGGTTTGGTTTTTGGTGATGGGGGTGTGGAGAAGGGGGTGTTGAGGGAGAACAGGTCCCATGGCAATAATTTCCATGTTAACCAGAGACTGGAGACATTTCCATGGCTATGGGATGGGGTGGGCGGTTGAAGCGGATGCTAAAAGATAGAAGGGCTGAGGAATCGAGAGGCAACTAGCAACTCCCGCCAGGCCCTCTCTGGTCTGAGTCCCCATCCAGGTGTTCATTCCTTTCCATTCTTCCACTTCTGAGGTTGGAGTTTTCTGGTGTACATGGTTTGCTGGGGGCGGGGGGCAGGGGGCGGGAAGGGGGTGGGGGGATGTCAGCCCTGTGGCTTAAGGATGAGGCCATAATTGTGGTTTTATTTGGAGCTGGGAGCAGTTCCTTTCAAGTACCACCAGGTGGAGGTGAAGCAGAGCAAAAAGCCACAGGCTGGCCATGGACTCTGTGTTTGGGGTCCAGCGGTCTGTTGGCCTGCAAGCAGGACATCCTCCTAGTACATAGGCCCCTGCTTGCCCCGCCTCCTCTCCAGGGAGGACAGTGGGGTCCCAGGAGGACTTAGGAACCACAGTGATGGGCCTGGACATGAGCAGCTCAAGTTCAAGAGGCTGAGGAAAGGACCCAGGAGGTTACTGAGGTAGCCTTTGGAAAAAGGGGGTTTGCGTCCTCAGGCCACAGCACAAAAGCCTGGAATATGCTACCCTCTCCCTCCCTCTAGGAGCCTGGAAGCCAAGTCTTGGAGAGGAAAGTAGAGGCCCCAGGGAGGTAAGGGCTGGTCGGCCCAGATGGTCAGCTATCTTAATAGCGTGTGGGAGGCAGCACTCTCCCCAAGCTCCTCCAGTTGGAGGTCAGAGAGGAAGGCCATGGGGATAAGAGCAGAGCCTGTGGGCAGGGCATGTGGCCCAACAGAATTCTCCAGAGCCCGAGCTCCAGGAAGAATTGCAGAGTCATGGGGGGGGGGGGGGGGGAGCTCGGGCTGGGGCAGAGCAGCCAGGCGGAGGCTGAGCACCATGGGAGAGAGGCAGTGAGGTCTATTCCTTGTCACCTTTAGGTCCAGAGCCTCCCTGGCTTATGGACTGTTCTGGACAGGGAGTCCCAGCCCATCCTGAATCAGAGCAGCAGAGCCTCCGGAACTCGGCCACTGGCCAAGCTTCTCTGCCAGCTGGGCTGCTTCAGCTTTCAGCTCAGATCTGCTGGGAGGGTCAGCAAGGCCCCAGGAGCTCAGAAAAGAGCCTGGAAAGGCAGCGCCAGGCCTTCCTGCCTAGTGTTATCGGATCGCTGCTGTTACCTTGCTAGCTTTGGGTAAAGGATTTATACCCTCCAAGCACTTTGCCCAGAGCACTTCATGCAGTGCTCGATCAGATCATTATTAAAAAGGTAGTGGGTGATGCTAGTTTAAGTGTTCAGGCTTTCATTTCAGATAGACCTGAATTAAAATGCCAGTTGCTGAGCTTGCTAGTTCTGGGGCCTCACTTAACCGCTCTGTGCTTGTTTTTGCATCTGTAAAATGGGGATACTAACAATTCTGCCAGTAGGGATGCTGTTAGGATGAAACTATGTATATGAAGGGTCTGCCTACCATGACTGTTGGAGTGCAGTTTAGGCAGCAGGGCCAGCACGAGCTCCCTGGAGGCTGACCTCCGGCACATCCTGAGCGCAGTCTTTCTGCAGAGAGCCTCTAGACTAGGTTACTTCTTGCAGAGGCCACAGAATCAGAGCCTCTAGTCACAACAGCACGTTGAAGCTTCTCCTTCTTCCACTGACAGCCCCTCCACTTCCCAAGAGTCAAAACTGTGCATCTGTTTATATCAACCCGTGTAAAAGAGCACACGCACCTGCAGACATATGAACAAACACACAAGCATGTGCTCTGGAGCCCACATCATGGCCTCCTCGTCCAGGTCCCTGTGACTGTGTATCATAGGATATGCTCAGGACGAGGACTTTGTATATTGCCTGCTAAGCCTGGCCCTATTGGAAAGCTAGCACCAGGTTGCCATGGTTACTGGTCAATATGAAATTTCTGTTCAGTAGGACCTGTCTGTGACTCAGTGTTGCCACTTCTCCTGTCTGAGTGGCAGCCAGTGAACATGACAGGTGGGAGACTGTTTTTCTTTGCTGGGGCTAGGCTAGAGAGCCACAGGCCCCTCAGAACTCATCCCCAGTGAGAGGAAAGCAGGACTGCCTTCCTAGTGACTGGACAAGCCCTCAGTGTCATCACCAGCCACCACTGGTCCATCCTAAACAGTACTGGCCTTTGACTCAAAGGAGAGGACAGTCAGGAGACCCAGAAGCTGCTGTTATTGCTACCACTTGGTTCCTAGAGGAGTGGTGCAGAAGGAAATTCCAAAATGGCTTTGGGAGCCCTGCTCCCTTCTCCAGGGCGTCATTGCCCTTAGGACTAGCCAGTCGGGCCTTCCCAGAGGCCCAGTGGACAGGAATAGCCATGGTTTAGCCCCAAGAGACTGGAGGCCTGGCCTCCAGTCTCCCTTCTGCCTCCTAATTTGCTGTGTGACCTTATGACAGTGTTCTAGCACCTCTGGGCCCCAGCTGCCTCATCTAAAACAATAGTCTAAAGTGGAGCCCAGGCCAGCTCTATGGACCACAGTCATCTTAGTGTCCCAGGTGCTATGATCAAGCTAGGTTGTTCTCTCTTAGGAGGCATAGCTGATATCTAGACTGTGCGCTCTCTCCAGTTACCTGAAAGGTCCCTGGGGCCAGAGGTTTAACTACTCAGGGAAAGCTGCCCCCGAGGACTCTGAGTTTGTCAAGGTTGTACTGTCTCCTTAGCCCAGGGAGAGGCGTGGACTCACTGTACTTACGGTGACTCCTACTCCAAGCAGTAAGAAAAGGACTGCAAAGAAACCACATTCAAGGTCACTCCCAACCTCGCATCTAACAGGAGTGCACAGGAGGGCTCATGTTCGGAAGGGCTGGGGTTCAGGCTTCAGTGATATGGTCTCTGCATGGAACTGGGGGTCAGGGCTCAGGATCCTCGAGCCTCTTTTGGTCAGAACGATCTTGGGCCCTGGTGCAGAGCCACCCTGCTCTCCTGCCCTTTTCCAACTATAGAACCCTCTGGAATCCCCATGAGGAAGCAGAAAGAGATCCAGGGATAGACAATGCACAGGACTTCCTTCCATGCTCTCCTTCCTCTACAGGGAATGAGAACATCAAAACACAAGTTCACCTGCTCCCTAATCTAGCTGAGCTTACTGAGTGCAGGTGGGGAGGCCATGGTGTTGGGCCCTGCAACTGTGCTGAGCCTCATGCTGTCCTGACCTTCTCACATCTGACCCCTCACTGTGTGCAGGCACTTTTGACAGATGACTTGCCCACATCCACGCAGCCAGTTAGAGGTAAAACTGAGCCTCAAGGCCTGCAGACAGGAATTGGCTGCAACATGAGAATAGTAGGTGAGCTTTTCAAAAACACTGTTGAGATTCCTGGGCTCCCACCCCAGACCCTGATTTCATTGGTCTGGAGGATTCTGAAGCACAGCCAGGTTGGAAACTACCCAGATATGCCATGGTCAGGCCTAACCCCCATTTAACAGATAAGAGACTGAGAGCTAGATAGACTCTGATCACACCTTAGGCAGGGCTCTCTTACCTACCCCTTGTATGGCATGTTGCACATTTGCAATATGATCCCACTTTAAAGAATGCAGTTGGCCCACCACTTAAGGGGCACAGGTGTTCCACAAGTGAGCCCACTTGTCTCTCTCAGAGTTACAGTTTGCTTTGCTAAGTTGTGAAATCAGGCTCAGACCCTGAGGCCCAGCCCCTGTAGGCTTCTAGGGTGTTGGGGGTGCCAAGTGGAGAAGTGACCTGCCACCTGGAGCCTCCTCCTCTCCCCACTCCTGCTCCCCACAAATTCTGAGTGTAAGTGCACAGGCTCCTGGTAGATAGGCAGCCAACTGAGCCTGGGAGGCAGGACAGAGACTAGGGGTCAGTCTGGGAGCCCCACCCATCATTCTGAACAGAAAAGTGAGCTCCATGGAGGAGCTCGGGGCTGAGCAAGCCGTTTCCAGGAGGGGCGTGAGAGTGCTGAAGGCCTGGTGCTGGAGCTGGGAGGGGGAGAATGCAGACTCTTCGGACCCCCGTCCCCACTCACCTTTCCTCCTCGGGGACATATGCCAACTGCCTCTCACCAGGTACTAACCCCACAGCTCATCTCTAAAGAACCTGCCCTGCCTGCCAAGCCTAACATTTCCTCTCTCCACCCGTCAGGGGCTCTTGGGGATGGGGTGCCAGGGAAAGGGGCTCAGGAAGCTGGGAGGGGACACCACTAACCTGCTTTCACCTCACAGGCTGGCTGCTGGTGTCTGAAGAGTCCTGACCAACGTTTCTCTCTCTCTCTCTTTCTTTCTCTCTCTCTCTCTCCCTTCCCCACCCTCCCCCTCCCCCATCCATCTCTGTATCTCTCCCTCCATCCCTTCCCCTCTCTGACCCTCTTCTCTTCTGCACTGCCAGAGCACCTGGGATTTGAACTAAAGGGTATGGAGCCTTCATTTATCACTACGTCCCGTCCACACAGCCCCTCTCCACAGCCTCTGACTCCATGTGTGCTGGATGTTTGGCTTCCTTTCCAAAACATGGGAAAAAGATGATTCCAAAATTCTCCTCTGGCCCCATCAAGATGTCCAATCATAAACCACTTTTATCTTTGGGAGACGAAAAGTTCATGAAAAGCAGGGCACCCTGGGAGACATACTGTGGCCCCGGTGTATGGTAGCCTGGGGCTGATGGGTCGGAGAGCCGGAGTCTGGAAGCCACACATCTTGGCTTGGAGAGTTGTGAAGAAAGGCAGCACTTTCCACTTAACCTTAGTCCCCCTTCCTCCTCCCATTTCCACCTCCATTGCTGCTCATCTCTGCCCTCTGCCCTGGGTCTGCCAGGCTTTGTCATCTGCTTGAGGCTGTCACTCCCTCCGTGATCTGCCCCCATGATGGCACGCATGTTCATCTGTAAGCAAGGGTCTGGGGTGGGCCAGCCTCTGGAGCCTCCCTCCTGCCCCCCAGTGGAGAAGCTTACCTCCCTCCCACTCGTGTGTTCTGGCTCCTGGAAGACACCTCGGATGGGAAGGCGCTCTGAGGGTCGGTCTGTCCAGATCTCTGGCTTGGGTTGGGCGGCTCCACCCTGCAAGTGCCCAGATGTTTTACAGCAGGAGAGATGGCGGGGGGGGGGGGGGGGGGGGCTCAGAGGGGCTGAGCTGAGGCTTCTGTGCTGTCAGATTTCAGTTGTGGTGTGAAGCCTACTGTCATGAAAAGGCTGTTCTGGTGGCACGTTTGGGGAGGCCCCAGTGTCCCCACCACCCAACCCCTATCAGCTGTTCTCAGTAGAAGCCAGAGCTAAAAGTCGGTGTGTGAGAGTGTGCCTGTCTGTTGACTGTGACAGGGTGGGGAGGAGAGAGGCTGAGTCTGGACAGTGTGTGTGGTGGTGGCAGGGTGCAGGGGGTGACCCTGTACGGGTGCAGGGGGTGAATCTATAGGGTTGCCTGTGTGTGTTGTGGAGAGTGATAGTGTTTATATCTGTTAGGTCTCTCAGTGCAGGATGTGAGTACCCGGAAGGGGGCAGTGGATACCTTGGTGTTAAGGGTTGAGTGTGTGCAGTTGGAACTGTGAGGGTGCGGAGGTGTGAGATATGTAAATGTGCGTCTGTGTCTGCCACAGTGGTCTGTACATTCCTTCACTCACCAACTCAACAAGCATCTGCTGACTCCGGAATTTGCCAGAGTCTGGCGATCTGGCACAGGGTCCCTACCTTTCTGGTGCTCACATTCACAGGATGAGACAGACGGTAAGACAAACTGGAAAGCTATCAGGAGGTGGTAAGTGCCATCCAGAAAATAAAAGAAGATGATGGGATCACGCCTAGCTGGGGTGGGAGCAACTTAGCTAAGTGGTCAGGGGAGGCTTGTCCAATGAGGTGACCTTTAAGGACATGAAAAGTAGCCAGCCCTGCAAACAACTGGGGGAGAATGTCTGAGGCAAGGCCATAGCAAGTCAGGGGGTGGGCCTCGTCCACTGGACACAAGACTGCCAGCGAGTCGGGAGCGGAGCGGACATGGGGAAGAGGACCACAGGTGAGAGCTAAGAGGAAGGGTGGAGCCAGGTACTCTGGGGCCTCACAGGCCATGATAAGGCTTCGAGTAGTATTTAAGTTGCAGTGGAAACCGTTGTGAGAAGTAACATGCTTTATGGTTGTAGATCAGTGTGGCTTTTGGCTGGAGAACAGATTGGGTTGGGGGAGTGGTGGGGAGTGGAAGCAGAGAAACCAGTCAGCTGCCCCGGGGAGAGATGGCATCATTTGGGACTAAGCTGGGAGCAGCGGAAGTGGTGAGAAGGGTCAGATCCAGCATCTACTTGGAGGCAGAGCTGAGGACGAGCTGATGGGCTGGGTGCCAGTGTCGGTGGGAAGGCAGGGAGCAATCAGAGATGATTTGGGGCCTGAGAAGCAAGAAAGGTGCGGTTTCCCTGAAGAGATAGGAAGAGCAGGGAGCAGGTTTGGAGAGATGGGGGGATCAGTGCTTGTGCCGGGCCATGGCCCTTGGGTGTAGGAGTCTGGCGCTCAGGGAGAAGTCAGAGCAGGAGATAAAAATTTGAGAGTCAGCTGCATACAGATGGCATTTAAAGTCTGGTTGAGATCACGAAGGGAGAGAAGGCAGGTGGAGAGAGAAAAAAGGAGCCTGAGAGCTCTGGGCCCTTCTGCACTGCAGCCCACATAGAAGAGGAGGAAGCAACAACTGTGACAGTCAAGCCAGTGCAGGGGGAGCCAACCCTGGAGAGAACAGGAGTGGGCCCAGCAGGGAGTCAGCTGAGAGGTTGTCAGTGACCACGACCAGAGTGGCTTCAGAGGAGTGACGGAGACAGATGTCTGACTGGAGAGGACTGAGGAGTGGACGGTGATGACAACTGGAGGCAGGACACAGACCACAGAGCCCCGAGATGCGGGTGTGTAGGCAGACACGATTGCACGTGCACGTGTGTGTGTGTTATGTGCTTCTCTGGATGTGTGTGAATGCACCTTTGTGAAGGGGGTCTGTCTGTGTCTCAGATAGGCATAGGCCCACAGGTATGTGTGTCCAGAGGGTTTGCTCCCAGGTGTCTGCAGATGGGTATACCTTTGCCACAGGAGGTGCAGCAAGCCGAGGGCTTAGGGAAATTTTCCAGGGCTCCCCCAAGGCCTTGGGGTCCAGCCTTCACTTATCCCTGTGCTGGCAGGAGAGGAGCCATGTGGAAGGGCCAGCCAGTAGGTGCGGGTGGGGCAGGTGGAGTGTCTAGGCTGTATGCCTTGACTGGCTGGTACTGTCACCTTTTTCCTTTCCTTCCTCCTGCTTTCTCTGTTCTAGAAGGGTAGAGGGCACTCCACCAAGGAGTGGGAGGTGGAGGAGCTAGACAGGTCTGTCTGCGGCCTAGCCTCTCTCAGCCCCTCAGAAAGGCTGGGACTGTACCTGGAGCCGAGGACTGTCCTGAAGCACAGGGCTGTGCTGCCCCTGGTGGCCTTCTCACAGCCACAGGCGGGGCGGGCCGGCACGGGCAGGGCTGCAACCCTGACCTGGCTGCAAGGGTGAACAGAGGCCTTTCCCCGTGGGCCTGGTCTGCTCTGTCCAGCCTCTGGGTCAGAGGTCCTATCACCAGCCCCGAACAAACCACTTTCCATCTTCTTAGAGAAGCTGCTGTAGCAGGCCAGGCCTCTGCCCAGAGTTGCCATGTTTGCCACCATTAAAAACAGCTTCCCCAGCCCATCAAGGTCCTTTGCCGCCCCTAGGCCATAATGGGACAGGGCAGGGCTGCTGGCCAAACTGGGTTGCCCTCCTCTATGGCCTTGGGACTTCGCCTCCATCCCCTCATCCTCCTGCATTTTCCACTCACATGCCTCGGGGAAGGTGTGGGGTTTGGGAAGGTGAATATGGGCATAGTCACTTGTACCTGGATCCACGGGTGGGTGGAGTTCCAGGGAGCAGAAGGCAATGGGGGAAGAGGGAGGCAGGAGGTAGGAGACTGCTGGGGAGGGACAGGAGCTGGGCAGGGCCTGAGCTGGAGAGAGCACAAGGCTTTGGGGGCAGGGGGTGTCTGCGCCACTATCACCACAGGTCCACCTCCTGCCCGGCTCCCTCACATCCCCTGCCTCTGCAGAAGCTGAGGAGCTGTACCAGAAGAGGGTCCTGACTATCACTGGCATCTGCGTGGCTCTGCTTGTTGTGGGCATCGTCTGCGTGGTCGCCTACTGCAAGACCAAGTGAGTGTCGGGCACTGAGCCGGGGCAGGCCCAGCCAGGGCTGGGCTCACGGACAGCTATGTGAGGCCAGGCTCTTCTCCCCACCACCCATGGTGCCTGGCCTACCCCACTCACACCTTCATACCCCAACTGCCCTCTGCAGTTCCTGTCGGGCCAGAGGGCTAGGCCAAGAGGCAGGAACAGAGATGGGGGAGACGCCTCAGAGGACTGAACAGGAGTGGTCATGAGCACAGGCATTATAAGAAGACAGATCTGGGTTTGAATTCAGCTCTGCCATTTCCCATGTGACCCTGAGCAAATTGATGAATCTGAGTCCTCCTCTATAAAATGGCAATGATCCTCATATGTACCTCAGAGGATGCTATGAGGGAGCATCTGCCCTGTCACATAGGCACACATTAGGCAGTTTTTTTGGGGGGGTGGGGGAGTGCAGAGAGGAAGGGTACATTCCCGAGGTAAAAAGAGACCTCACAAGGCAGTGCCTGGTCCCACCTGGGACCAGACCAGGCAAGAACACAGAGAAAGTTGGGTTGGGCCACCCCTGGGCAGAGGAAAGGTGGGCAAAGAACCTCAGGGCAAGGGGAAGAAGAGAGCAGCTCCAGTAGTCAGTGCCAGCTAAACGGCAAATGCAGGAGAGGGTCAACTATGTTCCTGGAGCATACGCGGGACTAGCAACTAGCAACCAGACCAACTGGTGCAAAGGACTGGAACCCAGATGGCACCATAGGGCCTTGAATGCCAATCTAGGGAGGCGGGATTTACCCTGCAGGTAATGGGGAGCCAACAAAAGTTGTAGAGTAATGTAATGCAGAAAAATGATAGGTCTGTTGCATTCTTATCTGGAGAGCAAGAGTCTGGGCATAGCCACCATTTGGGAGACTGAGCCCCTGGGTCCTGGACCCGGCTACCCTTATATGGGATCTAAGACCCAGCCAGCCTTGTGCTGGATGAGTCCAGGACCACAAAGGTCAGAGGGAGGCATGGAGGGAGTTAGGGGGCTCAGGGAGGGGCCCAAAGAGGAAAATTGAGGCCACAAATTGGGGGGAAAGCAAGCTTCCTGTTCTAACCCTACTGTGCTTCCTCATCTTCTCAAGAAACTTTTATTTAATGCTTTGTAGACACTAGGCCCTGCACCAGGAACATGGCCAGTGCCCTAAGCACGAGGTCCAGTGTCACAGGACACATTTCAGGAGGACCTAAACCAGCCGTGGGCAAACTACGGCCCGCGGGCCGGATCCAGCCCGTTTGAAATGAATAAAACTAAAAAAAAAAAAAAAAAAAAAAAAAAAGACCGTACCCTTTTATGTAATGATGTTTACTTTGAATTTATATTAGTTCACACAAACACTCCATCCATGCTTTTGTTCCGGCCCTCCGGTCCAGTTTAAGAACCCATTGTGGCCCTCGAGTCAAAAAGTTTGCCTACCCCTGACCTAAACTCAACTGGAGGGCAGGAGGGTTTCCCTGGAGGAGCACTTAGGCCGGGCCTGAGAGATGAGCAGGAGTTAGCAGGTGAAGGGAAAGGGAATGTGCTCCTGTTGGATATAATAATATGCGCAAAGGCCCAGAGGCCAGAGAGGGCAGGCGTAGTGGAGGATCAGAAACAAGCCCCAAGGTTGCAGCAAGCTGGGGTGGGAAGTGGCCAGTGAGACAGAGCTGGGGGGAGAAACGGGACCTGAGGGCCAAGGAAGGGTTTTAAACAGGGGAGTGACATGACTAGACTGGTTGATTATACTACAAATGTAATGAGCACTTACTATATACCAAAGTGAAGTAGCCCCCCAGGCCTCAACTCCCTGACCACAGCACTCTTATTTTCTTCAGAACACTTTGCTGGAAGTATCATGTTCATGTCTTTGTTTATATGTTTAGCATTGGCCTGCCCTCCTGATCTGCAAGCTCTGTGAGGGCAGGGACCGTGTCTGTCTCCTCTGCTCCAACATAGCATCTGGCACATAGTAAAAAGCCAATAAATACGAAATGAATTAATGCATGGGTGAGTGGGCCACCGCTGTGCTTGAAGATTTTATCTACTCTTAATCCTCAGGGGTAGTTGGGATGGGTAAATGATCACCCCATGTTACAGATGAGGAAAGTGAAACATGGAGAATTTAAGTAACTTGCCCAGGTTTACACAGCTAGAAAGTAGTGGAGTTCTACTCTCTCAGCAGAGCCAAAACTCATTACCACTACACTCAGGTCCTGCTGACTTCAGGCTGGTGGTGATGGTGTGGGGGACAAATTGGAGGGCCCTGGCTGAGGGCAGCCTGAGCAGGGCAGGAGAGGAGACGAGTCTCACTGGAGGGGCAGTGAGGGGAGTTCACGCATTGTGCGGGGGCATGCCAGGCCAACGCACCCTTCCCCTGTGCAGAAAACAGCGGAAGCAGGTGCACAACCACCTCCGGCAGAACATGTGTCCAGCCCATCAGAACCGGAGCCTGGCGAATGGACCCAGCCACCCCCGGCTGGACCCCGAGGAGATCCAGATGGCAGATGTGAGTGGTATTCCCAGGCCTCCCTCTGAGCCCTCACTGTACAGCCAGCCTTCTGGTGCCCCTAAAGGATGAGCCAGGACAGCAGCCAGCCCCCCACATGCTCAGCCTGGCTTGCTAGCCTCGTCTTGCCCCACCAGGCTGACTGGCCTCACTTTGCCCACTTCTTTAAGAAAAGACAGGCAGGGGTTGATTTGCAGGGGCCATTGCTGCCCCAACACCAAGTCACTGATCCAGTGAACAAGCCCCCTCCCCCCCAAACCTGGAGTTTAGTGCCTCACTTCCCCATTCCCACCAGAAAGGAGGGCCACCTTGGCCACTTGTCACTAATTCCTGCCCAACTCTCTGTTCCAGTATATCTCCAAGAACGTGCCAGCCACAGACCACGTCATCCGAAGGGAAACCGAGACCACCTTCTCCGGGAGCCACTCCTGTTCTCCGTCTCACCACTGCTCCACAGCCACACCCACTTCCAGCCACAGGTGGGCGCCACCAAGGTCCCCACAGAGACGTGTAGACTCCTGTACCTGCACCCACAGAGAGCGAGGACACATGCATCACACACCTGCCTGGGACACACAGAAATCCCAGCCAGGCTCTGTATTGAGGGTCCCTCTGAGTGGGGGTGGGGGCTCCAAATCAGAACCCACAGCCAACGTTCATCCAGATGTTCAGGGGACCAGATTCGCTTTTCCTAAACCAGCCCCAGGGGAACAACGGCATCGCTGCACTCCCACCTGACGTTTAGTTTTGTTTGGGCCTCATTAGCACCACTTTCTCTGGCATAAAGCGGCAACTCACTCAACTGCCCAGGGCTATTTAATGCCCTCTCCTGGGTTTGCCCACAGGACCCTAGTCCACCTTAGCCTTCTGTCCAGAGGTGGGAGAGACTGTCCACACAAGCACAAAGGCTCACACAGCTCAGAAATAACATGGCCCTTTCTTCCCTGGGCACCAGCATGGCATAGGCAGGCTCCCTTGTACTGGCCACTAGGGCTGAGCTCCTGAGATTGGTCCATGGGAGTGGAAGGTGGGGGTGGGGGTTGCAGGGAGGAAGGGAAGGGGCCTGTGCATGCTGCAGCTCATCCATCCACAGGACCCAGCCCTCCTCCTCCCTATGTTGGGGTGGGGCAT
The DNA here is from genome assembly GCF_963259705.1 of Myotis daubentonii. Taxonomy (NCBI): domain Eukaryota; kingdom Metazoa; phylum Chordata; class Mammalia; order Chiroptera; family Vespertilionidae; genus Myotis; species Myotis daubentonii. The sequence continues at coordinate 82,278,423 of NC_081844.1, read as the reverse complement.
TTGTGATACTACACATCACCTCCCGAGTGGAGAAGGGCAGTGAGCTAGGGGAGCCTGAGATGGAATGAAGAACCAGGGAGGGGAGGGGCCTAGGACCATATCTAATGTGCTGCCTTGCCCCTTCCTGACCCCCACCTGACTCCATCCTGACTTCTTCAGGCATGAGAGCCACACATGGAGCCTGGAACGTTCTGAGAGCCTGACCTCCGACTCCCAGTCGGGCATCATGCTGTCATCAGTGGGTACCAGCAAATGCAACAGCCCAGCATGTGTGGAGGCCCGAGCACGGCGGGCAGCGGCCTACAGCCTGGAAGAGCAGCGCAGGGCCACTGTGCCTCCTTACCATGACTCCATAGACTCCCTGCGTGACTCTCCACACAGCGAGAGGTCAGTTCCTACCTTGTGACCTATGCCCACCTTGGCCAGAGCGCTGGCACCACTGATCAGGGCTGACCCTTACAGCACCTCAGAGACATTCCAAAGAGCTTCATCCCCCGTTTTTCATCTGCTCGGTTTCATCACCATGTTAATGACATGGTTATTAATGACATTAATAGCTCGGTTAATGACAAACTAGGACTGGAGCTGGGCCAGTGAACCCTGGTGTGCAGTGACCATCAAATTTAATTGTCCTACTAGGACCCTTTTCAGAGTAGTAGGAGTTATTAATCATTGCACTGCAACATCAGGAACAAACAGGGATGATCCTGAACAAACCAGAACATATGATTGCCTTACCCTGGTATTACCTAGAGGCCCCGTGTCCCAGCAGGAATAGAAAGACACTAAGATTGAGCAGAATGGAGGATGGGAAGGGAGGTTGTCTGTGAGGAGATTGACCAGTGCAGGATGGGCATGAGCCAAGAATGACCACAGGCCTGGGCAATACCAACAAGGGCCCGTGGATCATGACATCATTGGGTTCCCAAGCATTGGATGCAATGAGGACCAGGAAACTCCTTTCTCCCTGATTCCAAGTCAGAAGTCACAGGGGCCAGGCCCCTTCTTGCTCAGCCCTCAAGTGGCCCTTGGCAAGTGGGGTCAGTGGTAGGAGAGCAGAACTACAGGCTGGAGTGGAGGGAGAGGAGCAGATGGTCTCCTACTCTCAATTCAGCCTACTCCAGGCTGTCCCTGTGCTGGGCAGGTCTGCCTGGGGGTCCACATGGTGGGGATCCACATGGTTCTTGCTCCCAAGGAGCTCCAAGCCACAGGCACAAACCGCTGAAGCTCACAGCTGCTTATGGAAAGTGCTAAGCACAGGACATCCAATCAGGGCAGAGAAATCCAGTGTGACTGCAGGCTCTGGGAAGCAGCCAGGTTCTCCAAGACCCAGCTCCACCGCCTGTGTGATTTGAGGCAGGCTGCTCACCACTGTGCCTTTGTGTCCTCAGCTGTAGAACAGGAACATCATCATGGTTGTGACGGCAACCAGAGATCCCATGCACAAAGCTCTTTCCTCCTGCCTGGCATGGAGCTGGTACTCCCTAGGTGTAGCTGTTGTTATCAATAGCAATAGGACTGCTTAATGGTTGGGGAGGTAGCGTAATGGGGAAAGCTGCCAGGCAAAGGGAACAGCTTGAGCTGTTCTAGCAGAGGCGCTTCAGAACATGGCTGGTGAGTGAGGTACTTGGAGCAGAGTGAGCTGTGGAGAGAGAGCTGGGCCTGAACAGGCAGCTGGGGCCAGATGGATAGCTGATGGGCCTGGGCTTCTGCTCAGAGGTGGCCTTGGATGGGTAAGCAGCCTACAGCCTGAGTGGGGGTGGGGGCTCCAAATCACAACCCATAGGGTGAAGCAGGGCGGAGGGTGGCTCCAGGAGAGGGGTGAATGAGTACAACTTGGTGGTTATTTGGATGTGCATATGGGAGAGGGAAGAGAGGGGAATCAGGTGACTAAGAAAGAGAGTAATGGGGACTCCAGAGAGCAGTGAGGTGCCAGCTCTACAGTTTGGAAGAGAGGCATGGAGGTATACGATCCCTATGCTGAGGTGGACAAATGTTGAGCAAGAGGATGATGGACTTCAGCAAGGGGGGTGTGGACAAAGAAAAGCGAGAAGTGTCCGGGATCCAGACTGGGAGATATTAGCAAGGGCCAACTTTTGGAGGAACTGGTATTCTTTAGCCCCAAAGAGAGACCTTGGTGGGATCTTGGTAGCTGTCAGGCCTGGGCTGAGGATCCTATCTGAAGTGTGAGCAGTCACTTCCCTGAGGCAGCTTTTAGTTTCAATATAAAAAAAATAATAATCCCCCTACTGAAGCCATTAGCCATGGGATGAATTGTCCCTGCAGGGACAGTGAGTCCAAGTCACAGGGATGACTGAATGGCTTCTACAATTGGGCAGTATGAGTTCTGGTTCCTGCCTAGTCTCTGTTCAAGTCCCAGCTCCATCACTTCCTCACTGTTGAACCTTGAGTGACTTAAAGGTTCTGAGTCTGTCTCATCCTATATAATAAAAGGCTAATATGCAAATCAACCAAAGGGCAGAACAACCGGTTGCTATGACATGCACTCACCACCAGGGGGCAGATGCTCAGTGCAGAGCTGCCCCCTGGTGGTCAGTGTGCTCCCACAGGGGGAGCGCCACTCAGCCAGAAGCTGGGCTGACAGCTGTCACCGGTGGTGGTGGGAGCCTCTCCTGCCTTCCTGGCAGGGCTAAGGATGTATGTCCTACTGAGGGCTTAGGCTAGCCGTGGGCAAACTATGGCCCGCGGGCCGGATCCGGCCCGTTTGAAATGAATAAAACTAAAAAAAAAAAAGACCGTACCCTTTTATGTAATGATGTTTACTTTGAATTTATATTAGTTCACACAAACACTCCATCCATGCTTTTGTTCCGGCCCTCCGGTCCAGTTTAAGAACCCATTGTGGCCCTCAAGTCAAAAAGTTTGCCCACCCCTGGCTTAGGCCCACTCCCATCAGTCCAACATCCCCCCAGGGCTCCTGGACTTCAAGAGGACACAGGCTGGGCTGAGGGACACCGCCCCCCCCCCCACACACACACACACACAGACGCAGACACACACAACAGTGCATGAATTTCATGCACCGGGCCTCTAGTATGTTACATGGGACAGGGTCCTATAGAGTTAATGTACTATATGAGATCGTACATGTCAAATGCCCTAGCCTGAGCCTGACCCAAAGTAACAAAGGACCATTCACGGAGGCTTATCCAGGGTCGGGCAGACACTGAACTATAACATCCCGTTGATTCATTTATGGACCCGCGGTATCCTCGCTGAGGATGAAGAGATAAAGAAACAAGCTGGGAAAGGTGAAGGAAATTGCTTAAAGTCACTAACGATTAGCACCTTAGTTTTTGCAGGTGTGCGTGGTCTCCGGGCAGACCTTTGCTTTTCGAAGGTTCCGCCCGGGCCCACGCCTCTTCCTCTCCCCGCAGGTACGTGTCGGCCCTGACCACGCCCGCGCGCCTCTCCCCGGTGGACTTCCACTACTCGCTGGCCACGCAGGTGCCGACGTTCGAGATCACATCCCCCAACTCGGCGCACGCCGTGTCGCTGCCGCCAGCCGCGCCCATCAGCTACCGCCTGGCGGAGCAGCAGCCGCTCCTGCGGCACCCGGCGCCCCCCGAGCCCGGGCCCGGCGCCGACATGCAGCGCAGCTACGACAGCTACTACTACCCCGCAGCCGGGCCGGGGCCGCGGCGCGGCGCCTGCGGCCTGGGCGGTAGCCTGGGCAGCCTGCCCGCCAGCCCCTTCCGCATCCCCGAGGACGACGAGTACGAGACCACGCAGGAGTGCGCGCCCCCGCCGCCGCCGCGCGCTCGTGGCGCGTCCCGCAGGACGTCGGCGGGGCCCCGGCGCTGGCGCCGTTCGCGCCTCAACGGGCTGGCGGCGCAGCGCGCACGCGCGGCGCGGGACTCGCTGTCACTGAGCAGCGGCTCGGGAGGCGGCTCGGCCTCCGCTTCGGACGAGGACGCGGACGACGCGGACGGGGCGCTGGCGGCCGAGAGCACGCCCTTCCTCGGCCTGCGCGCGGCGCACGAGGCGGTGCGCTCGGACTCGCCGCCGCTGTGCGGGGCGGCGGACAGCAGGACTTACTACTCCCTGGAGAGCCACAGCGCGCAGGCCAGCAGCAGACACAGCCGCGGGCCCGCGCGGGCCAAGCAGGACTCGGCGCCCCTCTAGGGCCCGCCTCCCTCCCCTGTCTTTAAGGAGAAGGGCGACCACCAACTGGAGAAAGGAGGAAAAAAAGAAATAAAAATATTTTTATTTTCTATAAAAGGAAAAAGGTATAACAAAATGTTTTATTTTCATTTTAGCAAAAATTGTCTTACAATACTAGCTAACGGCAAAGACGTTTTTATAGGGAAACTATTTATATGTAACATCCTGATTTACAGCTTCGGGAAAAAAAAAAAGAAACAACAAAAAAAGAGAGATGGGCCAATTTTTTGACTCTTTAATAGAAACCTATATTGTGGTGCCTTTTGCTGTACGCTAATCTGGAGCTCCTGGAGAAAAGTCTGGGTTGTGGGGTGGGGGCGGGGGGCTGAGGATCCGGAGCTGGTGGGGTGAGAGAAAGCAGGTAGAGAAGAGGCTGCAGGGGTGGGGGGTTGGGAGGGACCCAGTTGCGGGGCAGTGATGGGTGGGCCCTTGCCCCCTTGCAAGATCTCGAGTCTTGGATCCCCTGGGAAAGGCCGGGGATCCTAGGCTTGGAGCTAGAGTCGGTGTCAGGTCACGTCAAGAGGGAGACTAAGGCCCAGCGACAGCAACCTGAATGGGGCGGGGGGCCTCCCCACTCCTCACAGCTGCTAAGGGAGGAGGCACTGAGAACCAGGTCTTCCCAACAGTCCCCGCCCCAGGGAGGGGCAGCTCTGCCAGGGCCCCGACGCTGGAGGCTCCTCCTCCCCATGGCCTCCAGGACGCCCCTTGCCCTCTGCAGCACCTTCGTTTACAGGTCGTCTTTTCTACTTTACGCCTGCATGTTCTTTGCATTTCAGATTCTTTAGATTGGATGCATGGTCACGCTGGGACCTAGAAGAGCCACTCGACAGTGTATTTGATCCCCCTTTTAGCAATAAAGTAACATCATTTCCTTCTCAGTCCAACTCCCAGCCTCCATCCCACCTATGCATAACGTCCACTCCCTCTCCAGCCCCGACCTCCTCACCCCTGAAAACTGGGTCCACTGCTGATTTGTCCAAAAGGTAATTGTTTAAAAAATATCCCACACAAATGGGAACCCTGCCCTGAAATGTCCAAACACCTGACTGTTGACACTTGAACATTTTTATATTATAAATAAAATCAGAAATAACTCATGTTTGACTGTGTGTGCCTAGCCCTCAGGTGAGGAGGACAGACAGAGGATGAAGACCTGGGGTGGAGATGGATGGATGTTGGTGTGGAAGCTGGAGAGGGCCAGGGTAACCCATGGGAGGAAGACACTCCCTCTCATCTCCCTGGCTCCAGTTCCCAGGGCAGGCTCCAGCACTCCTCCCTCTTCCGAGAACTTTCACAAGGTATCCCCCTGGCTGCTGGGGAGCCTGGCCAAGGGGCTGACGCAAATTACTCTGCTTCAAGCTCAGCCTCAGAACCCTGGCCCAGCTCCTGCCCTGGAGCTCCAGGGGCCCGACAGAGACAACAGCTTCCGGGCCTAGGTGGGTGAGGAAGGAAGGATTGTGGGGTTGGCACGGGGCAGCTGAGGCAAGATGACCCTTGGGGCTTCAGGCATGTCACAGGCAAAGTCTGGACATGCAAGGTGGATAATGGGTCCCCTAAGCTGCCAGGAGGACCACAGCTGCTGCAACTTGTAAGCCCACAGGGTGTTACACTTTTCCCAACTCTAGACCCCTCAGAACTAGGGCTTGTCTAAACCCGCATCCCTGATGAAAAGTACATAATTTCAGGCATGGAGAAGGCAGAGGAAGGTCCAGGGTTAAGAACCTTTGCCCTCATTGATTAATTTATTAAACCAGTGCCCAGTGCCAGGAACCATTATGTTCCAGCCCGACGTGAGGAAGTCTTCTATCCAAATTGCTCAGGTGTTTGGCTTGTGGGCACATGTGCATGAATGCCCTCAGGATGTACCTGGTCGGTTGGGAGACTTACAGATGGGAGGGACAGCGAGGTTTAGTATTGAGAGGACCTATAGATGTCAGCAGGGCCTGAGCTCTGATTCCACCCCCACCCTCACTACCTGGGTGCTTTCTCTAGACTGCAGTTTCCTAGACTTAAATGGTGATGCTAATACCTACTTCAAAGCGTTGTTGTGGAGCTTATCTATGTAAAGCACCCGTGTAGCTTCTGGCACATGATACAGGCATACCTTGAAGATATGGCGGGTTCAGTTCCAGTAAAGCAAGTCTTGCAATAAAGCAAGTCATAATATTTTTTGCTGTTGAAGGGTCTTGCCTTTAGTTTATAAAATACACAACATCTGTGAAGCACGATAAAGCAAAGCGCAATAAAATGAGGTATGCCTGTAGGCGCCTGTTAAGAGCTAATTTGATGATGGTGATGAGGATAACCTGTGCCTTGCATTCTTGACTCACACAAAATAGCAAAAACTAGATGAAAGGGAGTTTATGGAGAAAAATAAAGAACTCAAGTCGTATTCATTGTGGGGGCACTGGAACCAAAAGAAAAAACACATTACAATGAAATAAATGAAAATAATGAACTAAATGCTACATAAACCTGCAAACCACTGACCTCTCCTAGCCTCAATCTGATATTGTCATTCGATCCCTCTACTGGCTCTGAGTTTACTGTTGGCTTTAAATTTCCTGAAAGCCAGTGGTTCCTCTATGTGACCCCCAAGTAATTAGGAATGAACTCTTAGTAAACCCATTGACCTTTTCATGACCCCAAGTATTAGGATTGAACTCTTGGTGAACCCATTGACCTCTCCATGACCCAGTTTAGTGTCCTCATTTGACCCTTCTGAGAGCCTGTTGCTGTTACCTTCTAAACTTTTGGTCAGAAACCACCTCCATGACTCCAATGAACCCACTGACCTCTATATGACCCCAAGTAATTAGAAATGAACTCTTGGTGAACCCATTGACCTTTTCATGACCCCAAGTGATGAGGAATGAACTCTTCGCCCAACTTAGTGTTCTCATTTGACCCTCCTGAGGGTCAAGTTGCTGTTACCTTCTAAACTTTTATCAGAAACAACCTCCATGACTCCGATGAACCCACCAACCTCTATGTCAGTGGTTCTCAACCTTGGCTGCACATTAGAATCACCTGGGAATCTTTTTAAAATCCTGATTTCTGGGCCTCATCCTCCAGAAATTCTGTTTCTTTGTTATGGGGTGGGGCCACAACATTAGTAACAAAGAAACAGAATTTCCGGAGGATGAGGCCCAGAAATCAGGATTTTAAAAAAATTCCCAGGTGATTCTAATGTGCAGCCAAGGTTGAGAACCACTGCTCTATGCGACCCCAAGTATTTCTGAATAACCGCCTGATAAACTTACTGGCCTTCACATGAGCCCATTCAGTGCCTTCATTATCTGCTCTGGATTCTAAGATACCTGCTGAGAGTCTAAGGCTGGAACCTAATGTAGTCCTTGATTCTTTTCTCGTCATTGCGGCTACTCATTCATTTCACAGGTGTGAAAGGAACCTGGGAGCAGGCCCTTTCTCCACCCTGCCTTGTGGCATTTTCAGTTGGCCTGTCAGGAAGAGGTCCAGTCCAGTAAGTGACTTCCCTACTACCACCCTGTCTCCAGGAGCACTTAGGACATTTGGGCAGCTTCCTGAATCAGTCTTTTTCCTCCTCCAACTCTTTCTTCTCTCTGCCAGGTCATCTTTGGCTTGTCTCCCCAGCCCTCCCAGAGTCCCAAATGGTGATGGTGACTGTCTGTCCCCCTCCCTTCTAGACTGTGAGCCCCACGTGGACAGGTAGCTGGTCAATCCGTTTCTCCCCGCAGTATCCCCAGCAACCAGCACAATGTGCAGTACTGTTGACCTTCATTGAGTGAGAGGATGAATGCTCAAGAGACTCTGTCTTCAAGAGGCAGCCTCCAGGAGTCCCTGAGCTGCAGCCACTTCCCAGGACCAGTAGGTGGTGCAACCACTTGCAGCATCTCACCTGCCGTCCTCCAACCCCTGGATTTGGACAGTCCTGGAAAATGGGCGTTATTTTGTGGGGTGAACATAATGGTCCATTAGAATGCAGGAAAAAAAATATTAGAACTTTGATTTACATTTATTTTCATCTCATCTTTTTTAAATTTCTATTTTTGTGTATGTTTTATAATGTACATAATATTTTAGTACAGTAGAACATGTATATAATTTACAATAAATAATTATACAATTAAGAAAGTGAGCTAAAAAATGTTTTTTACTGATCGGAGGCACAACAAGTGCTCAGGGAAGTGCATCTGTCTGCAACAGACAGGGCTTGCGCCTCTGTTTTCACTCACCTGCCCTCAGAAGGTGGATTGTGGGAAGCTGACCCCCCAAATCAAAAGACCTTTGAGACAGCATGGAGAAAGCACAGAGAGCTCTTTATGTTGCCACACTGTTCTTTCAATTTCACTTAAATGAGCACTTAGTTATCCTCAGCAAAATGAAGGGCCCGATGGTTTGATTAGAAATACACTTCAGCTGATCCAAATTAAATAATCTGCTTTCTGTCCTTGGTTATCGGGGTTCTCTCCAGCTCGTCCTCAGTTGATTTTTCAGGGTGGTGCTTCTGTATTTTAGTTGTATTTCCAGTTTGGTCCTGGGAGACTGTCATTGTAGCTTCCACCTACGCCGCCACCATTTTCACACAATCCAAATGAAATCATCTGGATTTAAATCACTACATCTCTCCACAGATTCACAAATCCCTCGCATCAAATATGAGTGGACTTGTAAATGTTGGGTACTTAGTTGCAAGGTTGACTTATTAACTAAATATGTTACCACTGAGATCAAATTGCTGGCCCAACTACATTATTTAAAAAATAGAAAGGATTTACTCATCATCGCTGCACTGAGGGTGTCATCACCCCCACCACTTGTCAGCCTGAAGGACTCAGGGTTTAAAGGATGCTAGTCTGTGATCATCATGTGGCAAATTTCTCTTTCTTCCCAAACATGTCCTTAGCTAGCATTCCTGAGTCACTACAACAGTGAAAGAAATACCAACTTAAAAAACAACCAGCAACTTGTCATTCCACCTTTTCCCAAGACCAAGGATGAACAGTTTCCACAACCTTTCCCCCATCAAATGTCTTCCAGCTTGTTGACAAGTGGCTGTTTGCAAGGCAGATTGTCTTTTATTCCTGTAACAGTAGATCTGAACGAGAGGCCATCTCTGGAGCACAGAGACCTGGCAGCACCAACATAAAGACCAAAAAATAAACAGAGCCACGGCCCCGCCCCACTCACACACCATGATGCCTGTGGGACAGGTAGGGTGGCACACACACACTGCCTATTTATTCCAAAACATCAACTGTTAGAGCCATGTAAGTCACAGGTCAGCCGGAAGAGGCGGGGAAATGGAGTGAGAGGAGGTCAATACTATTTCCACCTTTCCTTCCAGAGTGTCAGGGCCACCAGGGGGCCAGATAGCAGCCCTGAAATGGGCTTTTCCTTCATCTTATTTTAATTGATATCAGTTCCAAAACCATCTTTAAAGGGGGTTCTTATATAGATATGTAATTCCTGTATCTATATACTTGTGTCCGTATAAAAGAAAGCAGCAGTGGCCTCAATGGATGGAAGGTGAGATGGACGCACACATGAGTGGAGACAGCTCAGCTCGGAGGAACAGACCCGGGTCCTTGATTATTGCAATGTGAGCGGGAGAATGGGGTGTGTTTCCAGAGGCTGCTGTGTAGAGGAAGGGAGGATAGTGCTGGTGGTCTGCAGACCTGCTGCTGCTCAACTCAGAGGAAGGAGAAGGAAAAAGGGTGGGGGTCCAAGCTGAGACCTGGAGTCCAGGCCTGCCCTTCGAAACAAGGGAGATGAGGGAAGAAGTTGTGAGAAGACGAAGGCCTGGGAAGTCCACTGCCCTTCCGCTTCACCAGTGAGATGGTATATAGAGCATGCACACAACAGGCCTACAACATGAGGCTCCGTGGTGGACAGGGATGCAAGGGCTGAGGAGAGGGTCTGAGGCCCAGAAAAGCCCTAGAATACAAAATCAATGCCATGGATAGCATCTCCAACTCCTTGGCTCATGGGGCTCTCCACACCCCTATGGCTGCCCATCAACTGCCTGGAGCTGGCCCAATTGGCCTGTGGCTGGAATTGTGCTCTCTGACCCCTCTCGGGGCATCTGCCTGCTTCTGGGGCCTGCTCATCCGTGCAGCTAAGTCTCAGGTCCAGTGGTATCCTTCGTGGCTTTGCTGCCAGTCACAGTTCCATGGCCCTGGCTGAGGGCAGGGCTCGAGTGTGTCTTGCGGAGGGAAGGGTCGTCCCCTTCCAGGGGGGCCAGCCGGGCCTCAATCCGCTCCAGGTCATCTGAGCCCACTTTGATTTTCTCAGCCAGGAGGTGGATATAGGCCTCATAACGGCTTTTCTAGGGAGAGAGCAGAGAAAGGTAAAAAACAAAGTCAAAAGACAACAAAATGTGGAAAACTATTTGTATCTTAGATGACAAAAGACTAACTTCCGTAATATTCAGAAAACTCTCATAAGTCAATAAAAAGGAGATAAACAATCCAATAAAAATAATAGGAAAGCACAGGCAACAAAAGTAAAAACAAACAAATGGGATTACATTCAAAAACATATTTAAAGAGGAAGTCTTTTTTTAATATGTTTTTATTGATTTTTAAAGAGAAAGGAAGGGAGAGAGACAGAGAGAAACACCTATTGGGGATTAAGCCTGAAACCTGGGCATGTGCCCTGACTGGGCATCAAACCAGCAACCTTTTGGTACACAGGACAATGCTCAAACAATTAAGCCACACCGGCCAGGGCAGGATTACATCAAAATTTTAAACTTCTGTGTATCTAAGGGCCCAATCCATAGAGTAAAAAGGCAATCTAAGGAATAGAAGAGCTCTAGCCAGTTTGGCTCAGTGGATAGAGCACTGGCCTATGGACTGAAGGGTCCCGGGTTCGATTACGGTCAAGAGCACATGCCTGGGTTGTGGGCTCTATCCCCAGTGGGGGGCATGCAGGAGGGAAGCTGATCAATGATTCTTTATGCTATGTGTATTTTATCACAATTTAAAATTTTTAGAAATATTTTTTATTGATTTCAGAGGAAGGAAGAGGGAGAAATAGAAATATTGATGAGAGTGAATCATTGATCAGCTGCCTCCTGCACACCCCCTACTGGGGATCGAGACCTCAACCCTCAACTCGGGCTTGTGCCCTTACTGGGAATTGAAGTGTGACCTCCTGGTTCATAGGTTGATGCTCAATCACTGAGTCATGCTTGCTGGGCACAATTAAAAACTTTTAATTAATCCAAATTAAAATAGCAATAAGACACCGCTTGCTGAGCCTATCAGATTGGTGAAGATTAAAACATTCAATAATATCCAGTGTTGGTGAGGGCATAGAGAGAAAGGGAAATTCACAAGCTATTAACCGAGTTGTAAATGGATAAACATTTAGGAGGAGGATTTGACAGTGTCTGAGGGCCTTGACACTGAGCTTAGGCCCTCATCACAGTCAAGGGAGGCTAGAGTCCGGGAGAAAGCAGGGAGTAAGGGTCGGGAGACTACTCCTGCCCAGCTCACACATATGAACAGAAGGGCTTCACATCCCCGCCCCCCAGTTAAACCAGGTGGGAGTGAGAAAGACCAGGACACTGGAACTATCATCTATCCCCTGGTTTAGGATCCTGGCTCCTGCACTTCTTTTTAACTATGTCACCTCGGGCAAGTGATCTGACCTCCCCAAGCCTCAATTTCCCTGTCTGTAAAATGGGGATCATAACAGAGCCGACTTCACAGAGTTAATATGGGGATTAAATCGATCCATAGAAGGTAAGTGACAAGAATCACACCTGGAAATTCATAAGAGATCAGTCCACTGTAGCTTTTGCCATCACCATTTTTACCTTGCAGAGAGTGTGGATCTGAGAAGATTTCTATACGCTACAAAGCTTTATGTTTTTCCAAATGTCAGGGTCTATCAGGGTCTCTCTTCTCTTCCCCACACCTCAACAGAAAATCAGTGCAGAAATTTAGAGATTGAGATTGGGTAACTTCTTGCCCTTCCTGCTCTGGGGGCTTCCTAGCTCAGTCCCAGCCTATCTGGCTGGCTGTCCACTCCCATGTGCAGGGCAGTCCCAAGGCCGGTCCAAAATGGTTCCTGCCTTCCTCCCTCAAGCCAACCCGCATCCCTCAACCAATGAAGGTGATACTCAGTCAGCCCCATTTGGGAAGCATCGTGGGGCAGAATCAGGGTAGTGGGCAGAGAGAGGTGAGATGGAAAGCAGGGAGAGCTTTTACAGTGGTTCTCAACCTTCCTAATGTGGCGACCCTTTAATGCAGTTCCTCATGTTGTGGTGACCCCCAATTTCATTGTTACACATTGAACATAATTAAAGCATAGTGATTAATCACAAAAACAATATGTAATTATATACGTGTTTTCCGATGGTCTTAGGCGACCCCTGTGAAAGGGTCGCGACCCCACAGGTTGAGAACCGCTGGCTTAGAAGGCGAGATTAAGTTGCTCTGCTCAAGAAACATGGTGAAAGAGGAAAATGAGACAAAGAGGGGAAAGTCGCATGGAGAGGGCTTGGGATTCTGTAGCTTCCCGAGAAGCTGGGCCTGTGGGAAAGTGGAGGTGAAGAGGGGCTTGGAGAGGAGTGAGAGGAGTGGTGGGAGGGGGGCAGGTCTGGTAGAGCCCGGCCGGTGCTCTTTGAGAGACCTCATTGACAGCCGGACTGTGCAGACTGGCCCATAGGAGACCATGCGTGGCTCACGATTGCCTCAGGGGAGCCCCAAACCAGGAAACCCCCTGCTATGGGGTGATGTTGGTGGTGAGACGTGGCAGAGGGTGGGTGGAGCTGGCCTCCTGGGCCCCAGCCCTGCCCGTCACCATCCGTCCCACAGAGGCCCACCTCAAATGTGAGATAGTGCTCCTTCAGCCGGCTCTCCTCCGCCTCCTTGGACTTGTGGCCCCGCTCCACTGGGCGACACTGGTGCTCAGCCAGCTCTGCCGCCACCTGCCTCAACTTATTCTCATGAGAACGCAGCTGCTCCTCCTGCAAAGACAAGTCCTGCGCCATGAGATCCCGCTCTCAGGGTGTCATAGGGGTGCATCTAATCCTGTCCTGCCAGGATCTGCTTCACCACAGGGAAACTGAGTCCTGGCCAGGGCCATCAGTATGTGGGGTAGAGCCAGGCTCTGGACTTGAGGGAATGCTCCTCCACCTTCTTCCTTCCTCCCTGCTCTCGTTGGCATCAGCTCTCCTAGATACCACCCTGCCCCCACCCCCTGCAGCAAGCTTGGGAGGATAGAGACCTAAGCCTGTATGTGCACATACACACTCCCTGACAGACACACAATCACCCAGAGACATGCCCTGGCTCATATGGACTCTCAGATGCACACACAAACACACTGGACCAGGGGCAGCCTGGCCTTAGTTACCCCTGGCTCCATACAATTCACACATTCTCTTACACTCAGGCCAGACACATATAATGGTCACAGACCCAGGATCACACTGAAAGACAGGCAGAGACACTGTCACACAGACAAGAGCATGCACACATCCCACCACAGTATAGTCACATTGCTTTATGCTATGTGAGCAATGGGCTGCATGCATGTGTGTGCACGTGTGTGAATGCATGTACAGTGCATTGAGTAAGCGTGCGTAGAGGCTCTGGGCATAAGCAGCAGCCCCAGGAGCTCAGTGGAGAGGCCCAGGAGAACGGCCCTGTAGGAAAAGGGCCAGCAGCTGGCAAAGACAGGAAGTAAAAGCTTCCCCTGCCCTCTACCTCTCAGGTTGTGGTCCTCCATTTAGCCTTTCCTCTCAAAAAATAAAAACACAAAATAACTGCCAAACTGGAGTTTGGATGAACTGGAGTTTCTGGGATTACAAATAAAACACTTAAGGGTAGATGACTGGATAAAGGATCAGTCACATCTTCCTACCCCTAGCTCCCTATGACACACACATTTTCTTACACTCATGCCAAACACACATGATGCCCACAGACCCGCAATCACACCCACAGGATACACTGCCATTGGCATAGAAGCACACCCATCCCACTCGCCACAGCATAACCAGGCCAGTGTTGTGTGTGGCCTCAGTCTTCCCATCTGTAAATAGGGGTGAGGGGGGAGAGTATCTGTCCCTTGGCCTTGTCTCTGAGCCCAGGACACTGTGTAGGAGCTGAGGTGAGGGCTATTAAATGAGGGGGCCTGGCAGGGGGGAAGCAGCCTGGGGAGGCGGTGCTTGGAACCCAGGAGCTTGTACCTGGCAGAGGCGAGTGGTGCAGGAGGGCAGCAGGGGCCGACAGAACTTCTTCATGGAGCTGACAGCAGCTGGGAAGGCCGGGGCTGAGAAGATGGCGGCCACCAGGTTGATCCTAAGGATCCAGGACAGCATTTCTTCTTTGCTCCTGGGGAAGAATGGGAGGGGAAAGGGCACCCGTGTCTCACAATAGGACTCCCTCTTCCCTATCCAGCACCCCATACCCAGCACTAGCCTGGCAGAGAGAGAGCACAAATACCTCCACGTAGGTAGGCAAAGGAGTGAGGGAGGAGGATGGGCTGGGGGGCTGAGTGGGCCTGGTCATATCTGGATAGGGAGCTCCCTTCTGTCCCAGATCCCAGGCAAGACCTGGATTTTCATGTGAAGATAAAGCTGCCAGGTCCAGAGCTCATGGCCATGGAGCTACTGGGTCCTGGAGCCAGCTGGCCCCAGGATCATTAGAGGCAGCAGGTCACCCCCACTTCCATCCCGGAGGCAGCAGGTCATCCCCACTTCCATCCGGGCACAGACACGCCCATCGTGAGGGCTTGCCTACTAGCCTCTCTCATATGAAAGGTGAAACCCCCATCTGAAGTCACAGAAGGATGGTGTACAGGGGAGTGGACGGAAGGCCTTACAGAGAAACTGTAGGGCAAGTCCTTCCCTCCATCCCCCCACCTCGACTTAAAGTAGAAGACGGTTCATAGACTCCACCTACCCCTTGTGTAGGGAGTTAAAACCCAACTGCGGCCCATCCCCAGAGGTTCTGAGTCAGCAGGTCTAAGGTGGGGCCAGAGAAGCCGCATCGCTAACAAGTCTCCAGGAGACGCTGTGGAGACCACACTTGGAGAACCTCGGCTGCAGGGGGGCTGCTGTTGGTTTGTGCTGAGCGGACACACATGCAGGGGGAGCTGAGGGCACCTCCCCTAAAGCAGATGAGGAGAGGGGTACGGTGCAGGCTCCCTGCTGCCGGCTCTGAGTCCAAAGGGAGCAAGGGGCTCCCACTCCTACTCACGGTGCCTGGAACAGGAAGACCCTCCAGTCAGCCGTCTTCAGCTTGAGCACGTTGGACTTCTTGCTGTAGTCAGAGGCCTGGGTGGCCAGAGCATGGTGCACGCGGATGGCGTTCTTCAAGTCACCCTCAGACAGAGCTTTGTCAGGCCTGTACTCATCCTGGGCAGGTGGGGTAGAGGTGGGCAAGCCTCTGTCATGGCCAGGCTCAGGCTTACGGACCCACATTTCCTCCACCCTCGCCTGCCCTCCCTCTTGTTCTCCCTCCCTCTGTTGATATGTCTCCCTCCATATTCAACTCCTGCTGCTGCTGTGACACCATGCCAACCCCAACAAGAATCACTCCAGGCACTCCTCAGTTGCCCCAGAGGCCTGCACAGGCCTTACACTGCTATCCTCTGAGCCCCTGGGCACTTAAAAACACTCTCCCTGAACTCACCAAAGCTCTGGGTGAGCCCAAGTTGGGCCCCTTCTCGAGAAGGACCCAGCATCTACCTGCCTAAGCCCCAGGTCCTTCCCAGCACATCTGGGCACCACAAGGCAGGGGCTGGTTGGGGGGATGAGCTGACCCTTATTGGGCAAGGACACTGAGGCAGTCTCTCACCTTCTGCAGGTACAGGATGGTCCCTTTGAGCACCGCATAGAATTTCTTCCAGCCACGCCTCCCACGGGGCGCTGGGGACAGGGCACAGGTAGTGTGGCTGCAACCACCCACCCCAATATCTCCTCCCCTGCCTCCCCAGCACATCTACCTGCATGTGCAACCCCAGAAGACTGGCAAAGGGGGTGGATCCCATCTGGACTAGCATCCCTCCCACGCCTCTTCCCCCGCCTGACACCCACTCCTCTTGCCATCCATGTCCGCGTGGGTCTTCCGGGTCAGCACACCATGCTTGTAGGTGGTAGCGCTGAGAGCCTGTGGGACGTCCAGGAAGGGGTTGCCACCATCCAGGATCCGTGTCACCTTCTTTGTGCCGGTCCCAAACTTGTCATCCACCAGCTCAGACAGTGACTTCCTCAGCTCATCCTCGTCACTGGGAAAGCGCTAGGCCTGAGCACCACCTCCGGGAGGCCTCAGCCCCACCTCAGCATGCCCTCGACCCCCCAACCACTCCTCTGAGAGCCAGTCAAGGTGAAGAGCAGGAAAGCAGAGGTTCCAATTCCAGAGCTTTGACTCCTCCCTTCAAGTCTTCAATTCTGACCCTTGACCTCCACTCTTTGATTTTTTTTTTTGATTTTTTTTTTACCTCCAAGTTCCAATCCACCCTTGATCACAAAGTTGGAGACCTTGTTATCTCCAGATCTCCTTCCTGGTCTTCGTCTTCTCTCCAACCCTGAAAGCCCAGCTCCAGGAAGCAGTAACTCACAGCCAGACTGACGCTGCTGCCCAAGCCCCACAGATATGCTGGGGAAGGGCAGCCAGGAGGTGAGGATTCCCATTGAGCATTGGTAGAAGAGTGCCAGCTCTTCCCCGCGGGGTTGAAATTCCTAACAATCCCCGCCTGGGACCGCCACCCAGATTCAAAGATTCGGGCTGGGGAACACAGCAGGGCAGAGCAGCCACTTTCTCCAGAGCTACTCAGTCTCCCCAACGAGCAAGGTCACCACACCTCTTTCCAAGTGTCCCACCTTCAGGACTCACTGCCTTCACAGTGAGTCACCCATCCCCACTGCCAAGAACAGTTGCCACCTAAACATGGTCGGTCATATTCTTGGGTTATAGGGGGCCCATGCCTCCTGTCTACCTACCTACTTCCCAAAGGGGAAAGTTATTATTTGGGAATAGTGACAGTATCTCCAATACAGGAAGCCAGTGTGCAACTAAAGTCATCGTTCAATCTGTTCCATAGCAGTGTAAACACTGCACACTTTTTATCAAGACAGAAAACGAACCCAAAGGGGAAATCACGTTTGGCCAGCTGGACAGGGGTCAGCAGGCCCTGGGGTGAAAAAATCAGCACCATGGAGAGTGGCATGAATGCCATCCCTGCACCCCCCAGCCACTCCCGTTCGCCCTCCCAGTGATTCAGTGTCCCCATACTTGGGCCCATGGACACTACTCACATGGCCCATTCCAGCTTTTCATTCTTGATGGAGTTGTAAAGGGCCTGGGAGAGGAGTAGAGAGAAAGAGAGGAGCTCTAATGAAAAATCAAAGAAATCTCCATCTACCTCTAAAAATGTGGACACAGTGAGGGAGCACCTTTCAGCAAGTGGGGCAAAGTGGGTGTTTGATTCATACTTGTTTGTTGGATGGGTGAGTGAATGAGGTGGATGATTGGGTATATGACTGGGTGGACAGATTTGAGTATGAAAGGGTAGGTAGATGGGTTGGTAGGTAAGTGAATGGGTGGGGAAATGGGTGGATGGTGAGTGGGTGACTGGTGTGAGGGGATGTCTGTGTGGGTGATAGGTGGATAACTGAGTTGATGGGTGAGTGGATGGGAGGATGGATGCATGGAAGGCTGAATCTGTGGGTGAATGAGTAGATGAGAAGTGTGTAGGTGGGTGGTGAGACTGAGATGATTTGATCTCACAAATAACAAGTGCTTCTTGAATAGTGAAGAAAGTAATTATGTTAAGAGAGTGGTGGAGAAAATCTTCTATTTTTTTAACCTCCAAACTCACTATCCAACTGTCCCTCTGGTATCAGGACCTTCAAACCCATTATCTAAAACTGAACTCATTTTCTACCTCCAAAAAAAACCTGTTTTTCATCCCTAAAGCAAGAACTGACCAGGCTTATAAGGCCAGAGATCTACCCTGGGCCTCAGCCTCTAGAGAAAACTAAATTCCCTTAATTCCTGGTGATGTGGAAGGAAAGAGTGGGATTTTTCTTTATGGTGAAATTGATGGCAGTGATGGTGGTAAATATGGTGGCGATGGCCATGAGAGCTGTGACAATTGGTGGCAGTGCTGATGACTACCATGACACCTCTGCCTAACTCAAGACACATAACAGTCAAATGTTGAGCTGGATGATCCCTAACTCTGTCCCAAAGTCACGGTGGCCCTGACCTCGGCATTAAGCATCTAGAATATCATTTTAGTGGGGCAGAGGCCTCTCTTCTCTCCACCCACGCTGGGACCGCTGGGGAAAGGGGAGCCCTTAGCAGGTTATACCTTCAGCAGGTCTTTGGCAAAGTCTTGGCCATCATTCAGGTGGTCCAAGTTGGCAATGAATTGCTGGCAGGACATCTTCTTGCCAATGTTCTGTAAAGGAGAAACAGTTCTGAGAGTAGGGGCAGAGGCTGGTGCCATCCCCACACCTGCCCTGCCCAGCCAGAAGGGATGAGGCAGCATCAAGGTGAGGACTTCCCTCTGTCTCCAAGAGTTTACAAAACTCTTTTTTTACATTCAAGATCTATTTGATCCTCGAGCATCATGAGAGGTTGGGGTTCTCCCCAAACCCAGCTGAAGGAGTCAGATTGAATGAAGTATTGTAATAGTTGACATTTGCCAAGTGCCTACTATGTTCTAGGTATTGCAGTTGACATGCATGACATTGTTTCCTTTCACAAGGAGAAGGAACGGTGGTTGCTATCATTAACCCCATCTGACAGGTAAGGAAACTGAAGTGCAGGAAGGTGCTATGCCCATGATCACACAGCAAGGAAGTGGAAGGGCTGATTGTGTCTGACACCAAAGCCCATGCTCTCACACGCTCCTCCATGGCTAACTCCCCAAGGTCTTGAACCCAGGCCTCTTGGCTCCTGAGCAGAAGCTCTGTGTATTCCGTCACAACTGTCTCACCCTCTCACCTGTGCAGAGGGGAAGCAGGACCTCTAAGAGGTAGGTGAAGTGAGGGAGAGTTTGGTCTTATGAGAATCAAAAATCAATTCCAACCAACACATATGGGTACCCCGTGCTGAGCTTGGCTGAAACCAAGGGAATCCAAGCAGATGGTTTTACTCCAGGAGGTACAAACAGACAAATAGCTGGGAATAAGCAGACCCCAAAGTCTGTCTTCATTTTTTCTTACCAACTAAGTTGCAAAGGGGCTCCAGCCCTCCAAACCCAACACCTGATACTTTCAGATTCTCCTTGCAATGGCCACGTTTGTGGAAACACTGGGTGACACTTCATCTCTGTGAACACGAAGACCCTCGAACACCAGATACTTATCGGCACAGTAGTTTGTGGGTTTAGGTTTGCTGCAGACAGTGTCTCCCAAGATTACCTGCCACTGGCATAGGTATTCCCTCAAAAGGGATTTCATAATCAAATAAGTTTATTTACATGTTTCAGAGTCTTTAACATGCTTAAATGTGTTGAATGTCTCCAAGGTAATGATTCCATGGACAATTTCCCAAATTTATTGACTTTGGCTCCATTTTAACAAAGAGAATCTATTAACATCATGTGTGACACTTATACGCCACAGAGAACAATTCAGAAAGCAATGAGACAAGGCTTTATGAGTAGCTGACAAGCAAGAGTTTTCTCTACCTTTTCCAAAGGCTTAAGGAGAAGAGATCCTACGTGTGCCTTGATATAGTGTGTTTCGTATGTTTATGTGTATACTTTATGTATACATGTTTGTATGTATGCATGTGCATATGTAACCATGTATGTGTGCATTCATAATAGAGGAGTATGAAGGCAATATTGATAATATTGTCTGAATTCCACACACACTGAACATTCCCCAGCCATCAGTTGGGAGTACAAAATCAAAAAAATAACCAGGCAAATTTTCCAATCCTCATAACAACAGACCATCTTGTTGCAGCTAAAACCTCTCAGAAAAAAATAATTGTTGGTCAAAATATTCATAAAACATCTGGGTGAAGGCATTGGGAGAAATATAAAGGCAGTGAGGACTTCAAGGGTAAAGATCCTGCCGAGAAGGGAACTATGGAGAGGTAAGCCCAACAAGGAGTAGCTTTCCTCCTCGAAGCATCTGCTAGTTCACAAGCAGTGGCCAAAGGCTGAGCAACGGAGTGGTCTAATGGGGGACTACAGAACAAAATTGGAGTTCAGGACCCACCGAGGACAAGGAGCCACGGGAAACACCGCAGGCATACTTCAAAAATATTGAAATTAAGAAAGGGAACACTAAAGGGAGTTCTTCAGACTGAAGGAAAATTATCCCAGATGAAAGCATGGAGAAGCAGAAAGAAATGAAGAACAATAAAATGGGTGGCCAAATCTAAATGACTATTGATTATGGAAAACAATAATAATAAAGTTTCTGGGGAACAAAATATAGAGAAATATATAATAGCTAAAAGCATAATACCAGTCAACAATAAAAATAAAAAAGACAAAAGAGCAGAATACCAGTAGTGTAGAAGTTGAGAGGACAGTAAGTGGAGTTAAAATGCTTTAAGGTTATTTTATTGCCCAGGACTTTGTAAGAGGACTTCAATAAGTCAAAGGCCATGTGGTTCAGTTGGTTGAGCATCATCCCATGCACTGAAAGGTCACCGGTTCAATTCCAGGTCAAGGCATATTTCCAGGTTGTGGGTTCAGTCCCCAGTCAGGATGATGCTTATGGGAGGCAACTGTCGATGTTTCTCTTTCTCTCTCTCTCTCTCTCTCTCTCTCTCTCTCTCTCTCTCTCTCTCTTCCTCTCTTTCTAAAATCAATAAAAACATACATTTTTTTAAATGGATATTGTGTCCTGGCTGGTGTGCTAAGTGGTTAGAGCATCAGCCTACACACTGGAGGGTCGCTGGTCAATTCCAGTCAAGGGCACATACCTCGGCTGCAGGTTCGCTCCCTGCCCCCATCAGAGCGCATTCAGAAGGCAGCCAGTCGATGTGTCTCTCTCACATGGATGTTTCTCTCTCTCTCCTCTTCCTTCCCTCTCTTCTACTCTCTCTGAAAATCAATGGAAAAAATATCCTCAGGTGAGAATTTTAAAAAGAAGGAAGAATGCATATTGCAAACCACAAAAAGAATTCTAAAAGAATGCACAACTAACAAGCTAAGAATTCAAAAAATACTCAAATAATCCAAAAGCAGATAAGAAACAAGGAAAAAAGAAACAGAGAACAGATGTCAAAGAAAAGAAATAGTAACCTGGTATGTTTAAATATATCAATTATTAAATATATTAATAACTCATTATAATGTTCTCAACCTGTAGGTCGCAACCCCCAATATATAATTACATATTGTTTTTGTGATTAATCACTATGCTTTAATTATGTTCAATTTGTAACAATGAAAATACATCCTGCATATCAGATATTTACATTACGATTCATAACAGTAGCAAAATTACAGTTATGAAGTAGCAACGAAAATAATTTTATGGTTGGGGGTCACCACAACATGAGGAACTGTATTAAAGGGTCGCGGCATTAGGAAGGTTGCGAACCACTACATTACATAATCAAATTAAGAGGCAAATATTATCAGACTTGATTTTTTTTTAAGTATATGATACAAGAGATACATCTTAAATGTAAGGGAACAGAAATCTTGCAAGCAAGGGATGGAAAAATATATAAATGCCAACATTAACAAAAGAACTTCAGTATAACCATACTGAGAAACATAATATCTGACAAAATAGACTTGAGGGCAAGAAACATTACTAGAGATAAAGAGAGGGAATTAATAATGATAAAAGGGTCAATCTACCAGAAGATATAGCATCCTAAATTTGTATACAGCTAATAACAGTCTCAAAAAATAAAAGAGAAAAATTGATAGAACCAAAGGAAAAAGATAATATATTCATAATCTTGGTTGGACATTTTTTTATCCTCACCCAAGGACATGCTTATTGATTTTGAGAGAGAGAGGAAGGGAGAGAGAAAGAGAGAGAGAGAGAACACCAATATGAGAGAGGAACATTGATTGGTCACCTCCCTGCACATGCCCTGACTGAGCTCAAACCAGCCACCTTTAGGAGTACGGGACCATGCTCCAACCAACTGAGTCACACAGGCCAGTCAGTTGGAATTCTTAACACTGCTTTCTTGGTAACAGGAAGAACAAGAATACTAAACAATTAATTAGTTAACAATTAAGTAATGCAAATAAATTAGATAACCTAGATGAAATGGACAAATTCCTACAAACACACAGACTACCAAAACTGGCTCAAGAAGAAATAGGAGATCTGAATAGACCTATAACAAGTAAAGGAATTAAATCAATAATCCAAAACCTCACAATAAAGAAAAGCCCAGGACCAGATGGCTTCACTAGTAAATTTTATCAAATATTTTAAAAAATCAACACCAATACTTTTCAAACTCTTCCAAAAAAAATTGAAGAGAAAAGAACACTTCCTAACTCTTCCATAAGGCCCTGATACTAAAACTTGACAAAGACATCACAAGAAAACCTATGACATTTTCATGACCTTGGATTTGGCAATAGTTCCTTACACATGACACTAAAATCAAGCAACAGGATAAAATAGATAAATTGGACTTCATAAAACCTTAAAACTTTTGTGCATCAAAAGACATTCTCAAGAGAGTAAAAAGACAACCCACAGAATGGGGGAAAATTGCAAACCATATACTTTATGTTATGTGTATTTTACCATAATAAAAAAAAATCACTAAAGAGATACAAGATTTTTACAACAAAATTAAAAGACTTGACCTTATCTACACATATAGGATATTTCAACCAACACCTGAAGAATACATTTCCTTTTCAAGCCCACATGAAACAGCTACTAAAACTGATCTCTCTCTGGACAGAAAAGCAAGACAACAAATTACAAAGAAGTGACATCACACCAGGTAAATTATCCGATTTAAAACATAATTACAACCAAGCAAAAAGACATGTACCCAGAAAAGAAAAGAAAAAGACAAATACTCAGATCATCCCAAAGCCCAGGGCAGAGGGATGAGCTGAGACCTCCAAGTTCCCAACCCTTCTCTCCCCACCTCACCCCATTTGGGATCAACAGGGCCTCCCAGCCGGCCCTTGACCCGCAGACCTCCCACAGCCTCTGTCTCCCAGCAGAAGAGTATGGCCAGCCTGGTCACAGACCCATCCCAAGGCCGGGAGGTGCGGAGGCAGTGAGGTGAGGAAGAGAGAGGGAAGGCACACAGCAGGGGACACTGTTTCCATGGGGTCCTCTGGAGAGCTCACAGTAACTCCAACAACCAGGCCCTGGGCTCAAGGCTTGGCCAGTGCTGTCTCCTTAAGCCGCATGGGACTTGACAATGGGGAACTGAGGTTTAGTGAGTAACTTGCCCCAGGCCAGACAGCTGTTGTGTGGAGAAGCCGATGACCATCCTTGAGCAATACTGCCTCTAGAGCAGTGGTTCTCAACCTTGGCTGCACGTTAGAATCACCTGGGAATCTTTTTAAAATCCTGATTTCTGGGCCTCATCTTCCGAAAATTCTGTTTCTTTGTTACTAATGTTGTGGCCCCACCCCGTAACAAAGAAACAGAATTTCTGGAGGATGAGGCCCAGAAATCAGGATTTTAAAAAGATTCCCAGGTGATTCTAATGTGCAGCCAAGGTTGAGAACCACTGCTCTAGAGAGAAAGATGGCATCCTCAATGTCTCTTGGCTGCTAATCTGAACAGTCTTTCCCCACCCACCTCTGATCTATGAAGGTGCTGAAGTTTCCCTTCAGCTACGGGCATTAATATGGGGCCATGGGCAGCTAAGCCCACCGAGCTCAGGAGTATTATCCACCCAGGGGATTCATTGAAGAGCGGCTGCTGCCCTCCTTCGCAGCTCTTAGCCATGGAGGGGGGCATCCAGGGCTTGGCACAGCAGTGACTGGGTGCTGGGGTTGCTCTCAGGCCCGGCCAAGGGTGGGTGGGGTATGTTTAACGTTCCTTTTAAGATGTGCTAGTAAGACCTGCTCTCCACACACAGAGTGAGCTGGTCTTGGGGGAACATTAGCAGGTTAATAGGCGTTAGCTCTGGTGACATTCCCATGGGATACACATATCTTCCATCCTTCCACTCATGGCCATGGGCCCAGGTGGACATAACCAAAGTTGTCACACGACCACTCTTCTTACAAAGGTCACAAGGCTCTCACCTCCCCAGGCCAGGTGGCCCCGTGTGCCCTGGCCCACTCAGGCTGTCATTGGACTGTGGCCTTTGCATTCTTGATCCTGCAGGAATCTTCAGGCTGGGCCTTTTGGTTCTCCATCAGGTAAATGTTAATAGTAATAATGAAAACTATTGCTATTCTTACATAATATTATTCATCATTAAATCCTTCCTAGGTGCCAGACCTTGACATTTGGTGTTGTGTGCATTACCTCTCAGCCCTCCCAGGATGACGTGTGGGAAACCGTTACTCCCACCTACAGATGCAGAACCTGAGACCAGAGCGGGCTGGTGTCCTGTCCAGGGTCACAGAGCTACCCCGTGGAGGCAAGAGTAGGATCTGAAGTCAGGTCTGTCCCAGTTCTTTCTTCCACCCTCTGTGCCTGGAATTCTGGGTTCACTCTGGAGCCAGACATGCTGGCCTGTTGTCCCCATGAGTCACTAAAATATCCCCAACCCAACAGGGGGCTCTGATCTGGGTGAGCAATGAGGGGACAGTGATTGGTGGGGCCAGACACAGTGATGGGGGGCATGGAGGGGAACATGGAGATGAGGGTCTAGGCTCACAGGGCATGCACACCAGCAGCTACACTTACCACCTGAGGGAGGGCAAGAGAGCCCAGAGGGAGGTCCCCGGAGCAGATAAGGAAAAAGGAGTCATTGAGTCAGAGCAGCACGCAGAAAGCCCAGGGCCCGGACCAGACAGCCTCACAGCCCACCTGTCCCTGTGTTTGGGCTGGTGGGCAGCAGGGTGATGAGAAAACCTCTGGAGGGAAACTGCCATTTGACGGGGAGGGGCTACCTGGGGCCACATTCGGACTTGTGGGATGATGGGTAGGAAGAGCACGTGACCTTTTAGCAACGACTGGCCTGGGCGCAGCTAGGGTCACACCTCTTATTCAGCACACCCCAAATTCCTCTCACTGCCCTGCTTGGGCGGGGCGAGGCCCGTGTCAGCTGGATAAACTAGGGCAGGACCATGTCTAGAGGCCACGCTGCCCAGCCCTCCGGTCTGCTGAAGAAGCATGGCCCCTAAGCAGGAGGTCTCAGGAAGGGGGCTGGAGAAAGGGCTGGCCCCTGACAACCTGGGTGAGTCCGTGAGAGGACACCTCTCCTCCCCGCCTCCCCAACTCACATGTCCATGCAGGTCCGTGTTGAGCAGCATCAGGGCACAGGTGAGCGTGTGGATCCCATCTAAATCAGAGATGGCGGCACCCTCAGTGTGAGGGCCCACTCACTCCCACCCCAGCCACCCCCTTGTCTCCTGACAGAGCCAGAGATTGGAGGAGGCCAGCCACCTGCTAAACCATCTCAGGGCCCAGTGCCCGTGTGACCCCCCGTCCTACCCCCACTGAAGCCCTGGAGTCACTTGCCTGCCCAAGGTCAGGACCAGCCCCCCACCAACCCCCCAGAGGAGACTTGACCACCCTGGGCCCGCTCTGGCTCAAACTCCTGCCTTCTGTGGCCAAACTCACCTTGAACCTCAGACCCAGGAATGGCTCTGGTTCCCAGGCCATGTCTCTGCCATGGCCTCTATCTCTTCCAATAACTGGCCTAGTCCCCCAGTTTCTGGGACTCAGATCCACCCTGAGGGCAGGTCCGGCCCCTAACAGGGCCCCAGCCCAGACCCCCACACCAGGACTCCCACACTGAGAGTCGGCATTGCAACAGGGGACCAGGGAGAACGAAGACCCAAAGGACTGACTCTCTAAGGTGGAGGGTTTCAGGCCTGGGGCATGACAATGGGCAAGACATCAGGAGGCCTCTTGCCCAGCAGGCTGTGCCCATTTCACGTGCTGTAGTTCATTCACTCAGTGTCTACTGAGCAGGACAGAAGTGGCAGGTAGACAGGGCAGGAGGAAGCCAGGGCCTGGCAGGGAGGGGCAGGGAGGGGCAGGGTGGGGCAGGTGGCCATACCTTCCGAGGTGCTGTCATCGGGGTTGCACTGGCAGTACCGGCGGGAGAAGTGAGTGAGGACCCGCTCTCGCTCCTGTGTCTCCCCCATCAGCGGGAAGGCCTTCAGGAAGGTTCTGAGGGGCAATTCAAGGATGCTGAGGGCCTCCCAGAGCCCCTGAGTCAGTCTGGATCCTCACTCAGGGTAGGAACCCCCACCACACACACACGCACACACGCACACACACATGCACACACACACGCACACACGCACGCATGCACGCACACACGCACACGCGCACATACACACGCACACGCACGCACCTGCCCCAAGGGGCCAATGCTCTAGTGCCCCAGCATCCCAGCTCAGGGACGCCCCGGCCCCAGGACAGCTTCTGGAGTTTCAGCCCTCATCGCTCCCCAGGGCCTTTGGGGAGTAGGCAGGAGACAGACGGCGATGAACAGAGGAACGTCTCAGTGCCGGCATCAGCTCTTCTTCGGGGTAAAGGCCCACTCCTTGCTCCCTCCTCTATGCTGGACCCAGACTGACCACACCTGCCCCTCAGGCTGCTCGGCCTCAGTCACACCCACTCCTCACTCTGTGTGCTGCCAGCTGAGCCCACAGCACAACCCTATCCTCCCTCACTCTTCTCCCACCCCAAGTCTGAGCTGTTACCAAGTTGTTCTTCACCCCTAATCTCAACCCTTCCTCCTCCTTCTCTGTCCTCATCATGGGCCAGGACATCTCCAGTCAGGGGCACCCCTGCAACGCCCCAACACATCCTCCCTGCAGACACCAGGGGTCTTTCTAAACTCACATGCAGCCAAGACTCCTGCTTAAAACTTGTCGCTGGCTCACCAGAGCCCTCAGAATAATGGCCTGGCCCTGCTGACTACACAAGCCCCCTCCTGTCCCTGCAACCTTGCACCCACCTGCTGCCTCCCCACATGTATTCAGACCCTGGACAGGACGGGCACTTTCACTGTTCGGGGCCTCTGAGCGGGCTGGGCCCTGCCCAGAGGCCTTCTCTCCTCTGCTGGGCAGCTCCCAACCCCTTCCAGGGCCCAACGCAAAGGGCAGAGCTCTCAGGGGCCCGATCCCCACACCAGAGGGTCTGGAAGATGGGGCCAGGTCCCTCGCCTGGGGAAGCTGCGAGCTGAGATAGTTTGGGTCTCTATCTGTCCTGGTTCACAAAGCTAATTTGTTCCTAATTTGGCGATGGTTCACTTGGTTTCTGTGGTGCCCACTTTGCTTTATCCTCTCTCACGCTGCTCCTAAGGCACCCCGGGACCAGTGAGCCCAGCTCGGCCAGT
Organism: Myotis daubentonii; assembly: GCF_963259705.1. Classification (NCBI taxonomy): domain Eukaryota; kingdom Metazoa; phylum Chordata; class Mammalia; order Chiroptera; family Vespertilionidae; genus Myotis; species Myotis daubentonii. The sequence continues at coordinate 82,250,836 of NC_081844.1, read as the reverse complement.
CCTGACCCCCTGAGGCATCGGAAACTGCTGACCACTGTTCCATCCCAATCAATCAGCTGCTTTACAAAAACCCTCCACCTGCCATCTAGTTTTCCTCCTCTCCCTGTCTCTCCCGCTCTCTGTTCTCTTCCCCTCGGCTGGCCCCCCCGCTCTGTGTTTCCCCTCCCTCTTCTCACACCCACCTGCACTTTCTAAAACCCATCCCCCATCCCAGCCTTAACCTGTCCCACCGATGAGCCATCCAGCCCAGCTCCTACTCCCCAGCTCAAGCACCGCCTCCCTGGGGGCTTCCCCAAGCCCCAGCCCAGCACAGCTGCCACCAAACTCAGGCTTGTCTTCTACCACCTGGCGGAATATGAGAAGCCTGACGCCTCTGGGTCAAAAGCTTCCCGCATGCGGCTATCAGCGCCGCCTCTCAAATCCTGCTTTATACCCAGCACCTGCTGTGGCTCCTCAATCTATTGGGCTGACGTGCAAGGTCCTGCTGCCCAGCGTCCAGCCTCTGATCACGAGCTGACCCACTGTATGCCCTCCCTGACCAACCCTTCTCATTCCAATGCAAACTCCAGCCTCAGCTCAGGCTAGGGTTGCTTGCAGCAGACCAACTCGTCCACTGAGAACAACAGGGAAAGCCAGGCAGAATGCATCTCTCTTATGCTACCAGAACACTGACCCGGGTTCTGACAAAGACCGAAAGGGCCCAGATTCTGGAGAGGAGAGTAGGCTGTCCACAGCTGCTTGCTCCCTGGGCACTGGTGGTTATGGGCACGGGCAGGAGGCAGAACTTGTGGTGGCTTCACGGAGCTGAAGAGACGAACCCAGAGGCTCAAGGGGCTGTACACACATGGCCAGTTTTCCTTTGAGAGATTTGCCAGATTCTGGCATGTGTGGAGCAGGATGGACATAAAAAGCTAAGCAGAAAGCCTCTGAGAAGAACAGGGAATTGGTTTGATAGTCTTACCACATCGAGGAGAGTTTTGGATTCATGATCCACCAAAAGGAGAGGCGCCCATGGACACACCAGGCTCTCAGCGGCAAGCCCGGCGGACCTGGCCCCTGGGATGGGGTGAGCCCTAGACCTCTCCTCAGCTCAGCCTTGGTTGATTCCGACCGGGCCTCCTGCCTCCCTCTAACTGCCTAGCAAAGGATAGGGCAGCCCCTCTCTAAAGGTGCACAGCATGGCCTAGAGCAGCTATAATTCTATACAAAATGTACAGCCTCTCATTAAAATGGTACCGAGCATACAGAGAGACCCTTATGATGTGGTCAAAAGGAAAAAAATAGGCAATAGAAACAGATGATAATGGCCGTGGGATGAGCAGACAAGGGCTTTGAAATAACCACGGCTAATATGTCAAGAAAGGGGGGGGGGGGGCGGGTAGAGAAAACAAGTGAAAAGATGGGGAATTACCCAGAGAATTATAATCTGTAAGAAATGTTTTTTAATACAATGAAAATTCTAGACCTGCAAAGTATAATAATAGAAAGTAAAAACTCAATAAATGGGTTTAATGCCCTGTTAGACACAGGAAAGGGGTAAACGACTTGTAAGCAGGGCAATAGAAAATAGCCCAACTGAGCAGAAAAAAAAGAATGAAAAATACATTTTTTTAAAGTATAAGAGACATGTGGGACACGATGAGAAAGTCTACTATGCAAGGACCACCCAGCCCTTAACTCAGAGACTGCTGTCCCTCCCCCGAGGGCTCTGGCCTGGTCTGCTGGGCTCTGGGCTGCATCCTCCCACTCTGGGCTCCCCTGAGGGCTACTCCCTGGGCCCAAACACCAATGGGACCTGAGACCAAATCTCACTCAACAACTGAGGGAAAGTGGGAAGGAAGTGGGGCTGTTGCCTTCTTTCCTCTCCTCGACCTTCACAGCCTCAGCACCCACACATCGTGGACACTCACTGAGTCGCTGGAAGGCTGCTGCTCTGATGGCCCCTTCCCCAGCCTCCCCAGAGGGGTCAAGTTTATGAAAGAGCTGGCATGAAAATCCAGATGTGCAGTCTGTAATACCTGTGGGCACTGCCCTGTCCCCACCCCGCCCCCCCCCCCCCCCCCCCCCACTGACCTGAGCGCTCTGTCCAGAGTTAGGCCTGAGAAGTCGAAGAAGCTGAGGTACTCCCCGGCCACCAGCCTGCTGAACTCGTTGCTGCCAGGAGAGCATGGGGTGTCCATGAGAAGCAGGGCACAGCAAACAATGGGGGTACATGAGCAATACCCTGACCCACCCACTCAGACCTGCCCACCCCAAGGCTGTCTTCCCTGCTGGCCAGTTGTGCTCTGACAGTTCACCTGGGCTGGGGGTCAGGAAGGCTTTCTAGGAGAGATGATGTCTTGGGCAACACCTACAGGAAGAGCCAGCCAGGTGGGGGAGTAGGGGATGGGATGCAGGGTGTCCCTATAGACTGCACGGCATGTCCAAGAAGCTACCAGCAGGGCCACGTGGCCAGAGCGAGAAAGCAGGCACAGGGGCAGCACGATTTGAGGCAGGGAAGGCCCGAGGGCCAAGGGAAGGATCCGGACTTGATTCTGAGGGCTGACGTGGGAGGGGAAGGAGTGAAATGGTCAGCTCTCTGTTGGAACACTCTTCCTGCTGAATGCAGACCCCTGTGGGGCCGCAGTAACTACCCAGGAGGGAGAAGCAAGACCGGGGAAGGAGAGGGATTTTGGAGGCAGAATCCACAGGATATGGGGATGAAACAGGTGTGGGGCATGACAGGGGAGGTGGCCCCTGGGGGAGACACCCAGCGCTTGGAACAGGTGGGGAAGGATCTATCACGTGGGAGTCCTCAGCCCATAGCTGGTAAATGGCTCCATTTCTTCAACAAACTCGTGGCATTAAAAAAACAGGAGGGGACTGTCCGACTGTTGTTGACTAACGGAGACTTAAGAGACATATTGGCCAAATGTAATGTGTAGACCTTGTCTGTGTCCTGAGTTGAACAAACTTTTTTGAGACAATCAGAGAAAATGAAACATAGACTGAATGTTAGAGATAATTAAGACATTTTTGTTAATTTTCTTAGAATTTATAATGGAATTATGATTGTGTAAAAAAAAAATCCTTATCAGCTAGAGACACATACCAAAGTATTTATGGAAAGAATGATAGAGTGACCAAAAGAAGCTTTAAAACATTCCAGCAAATGGTGGGGGTGTTGGGGCGGGGGGGAGGTAGAGGAAACAAAAATTAAAACACGTTGATAGCTTTGAAGCTGCGTAAATAGTACAGAGATGTTTAATGTATTTTCTCTGCTTTTCTGTATGTTTAAAACTTTCATAACAAAAAGTTTAATTAGAGAAGGCGTGGCCAGTGTGTCAACACAGTTGAAGGTGAGGGCTGGCAGGGGCCACTGGATTCAAGACACAGGCTGCTACTGACCCTGGCAGGAAGGGCTTCTGAAGAGAGAGGGTGAGGAAGGAGCCAGCTCTAGGGCTGAATGTGTAAATGAGTGTGGGCCTGTGATCCAGGAGGTCACGGTTCAATTCCAGTCAGGGCATATGCCCGGGTTGTGGGCTCAATCCCCAGTGTGGGGCGTGCAGGAGGCAGCCAATCAGTGATTCTCTCTCATCATTGATGTTTCTCTCTCTCTCCCGCTCCCTTCCTCTCTGAAATCAATAAAATATTTTTTTTTAAAGAGAAAGAAAGGGGGAGTGGACAGAGGCCACCCAGGGCAAAAAGTCCCAAGAATTTTAGCTACGAAGAGGCAGGGGGTGCCCTATTCGGTTTGGCTCAGTGGATAGAGCATCAGCCCGTGGACTGAAGGGTCCCAGGTTCAATCTGGCCAAGGGCACATGCCCAGGTTTGGGGCTCAATCCCCAGTGGGGGGCATGCAGGAGGCAGCTGATCAATGATCCTCTCTCATCGTTGGTGTTTCTCTCTCTCCCTCCCTGAAATTAATAAAAATATTTTTAAAAAATAATAAAATTTTTAAAAAGAGGCAGGGGGAGGAAGATCCATTGAGGAAGGATTTTTATTTTCAGTTGGAAAAGACCTGAGCACAATTACACGCTTACGGAAAAACTCTTATAAAGGGAGGATGAGGATCAACCAGAACGAAGGCTTCTGAAGGGTGTCATTAGGTTGGCAGGGCCACAGCCCAGCAGGAGTGGGGCCAGTAGCTGTGATTTCTGAGCTGGGGCTGGGAGGACAAGGGCAGGAGCCATGCGGAGGCTGTGGAAGGTGGAAGAAGCTGGATGGAGGGAGAAGAGAAGGATCCAGGAGCCGAACCAACCTGAGCACCTCCCTGTGGCCTGAGCCCCAGTTAGTTCACACGTGGGGGTCTGGGGTCTGAACTGTTCCCGTCAGCCTCGTGAGCCAGACCTGCTTCTGCTCCCTCGGAGCCTGGATGAGGTGCTGGGAGGCCCCCGGAGGAGGGGGAAAGGCAGGAGGGCGTGTGACGGTCAGACGTGCTCAGGACGTGCAGGCAATGTGCTCAGCCTCACAGTCCCCGCCTGTCCCCCAACCCCTTTAGGACTCTCACGTGCCTAGTTCCTTTTCCCCAGTCCACAGGCCAGGGCGCGCGGCTTGTTGACTTTGGCCCGTTGAGCCAGTTCCCATAGACAGTGAGTGGGGCTTCATGAGGACCAGAAACCCTCCCCCAGCTACTGGGCAGCCCCGGCCCAGAGCCTCCTCTCCCTGCCCCCTTAGGTGGGCCACTCGCCCTCACCCAGCTGTTCTGTCCTCACTACCATCCATGGTGGCCCCATAACCACAGGACACATCCCACTCCCCCGGCCCCGAGGGGCTGCTCTGCCTCCATCTCCCCTCCCTGGGAGTGTGGGCCGTCACCTAGGCAGCCCAGAAAGGAAACAGATGTAGGGCAAGTCCAGAAATGAGGACAGTGGCAGGAGGAGGGTTGTGGGACCGTTGGAGCCACAAGCACCAGGCACCCCTAACAGAAGTCACCGACACCCTTTCGGGCTGGGGAAGACACCGGGTGTGCCTGGGGTGGGAGACAAAACTCACTTCTTGCCCAGCTGCCGGGCGACGTCACAGCGCTGGAAGCCCTCGAGGTGGTAGAGGCGGCGAGCCAGCCGCCGAGCAGCTTCGCTGACGCCCTGGCACCCGTTGGCCAGCGCATCTGTGCTGCCAGGCTCCAGCCCCTCCGAGCTGCTCAGCTCTGAGTCCGAGTCGGACAGGCCATCCTTGAGGCTGGGGTCACTGCAGAGGGGAGGTGGGGAGAAGAGGAGCGGCTCAGAGGCCCTGCGTCAGGGGCCCCGGGGAGGCCTAGAAGGTGTCCCCAGGCCTCTGAACAGCCCCACAGGCGCCAGAGTTGGGCAAGCTCCCCTGCACCAGGAGGGATCAGGTCAGGCTCCTGGGAGAGCCCCCCGGTGATATTAGATGCTCCACAAACCCTCAGCATAGCTCCCTGGCCCCCCCGGGCAGACAGGCCTGGAAGGGCAGAGTGGCGCCACGGGCCTGGGGTGGGAAGTCGGGTGCAGAGGAAGGGCACGGTGACCTTGGTGAGGGCTGCTCACTCTGGGCACTGAGTTGCCCTCACTTGCTTTACCCCTCTGGGTCTGCTTCCCCATCTCCTCCCAGTCTGGACCCTGCCTCACCTGGCCGAGTTCAGCAGCTTGTCCGTGTCCTCCTCCTCTTCCTCCTCCTCATCCCCGCCTGGGCCCTGGAGTCCATCTTCATGGAAGCCATTGGGCACGGCCGTGAGAGACAGGCAGCTCAGGACGTTCTCTGAGCGGCTGCTGGAGATGGAACGCCGCAGGGGGCTGCCCAGCTCCCCATCACCGCCGGCTGCTCCCATGTCCCCTGCGGGCCCCATGTCCCCAAGGCCCACAGAACTCCCTGGCTCAGGGCTGTCACGGGCCCGCTGCTGGATGAGGGGTGTAAGGGGAGCCTCGAAGCTGACACAGCTGTCGCTCTCGTCCGTGAGGCTCAGCACGTCTAGGGAGTCGAGGCTGCTGTACTGGGTGCCCCGTAGCAGTTCCGACTCCACAATCTTCTCAAACGTGGCACTGAAGCCGTCCCGGACATCTGGCTCTCCAGGGCCACCCAGCCTGCAGGATGCAAGGACCGGTCAGCATCCTGCCAGGGTGCCCCATTACAGGTGCCGGGGCTACACCCATCTGTGCCTGGGAGCTCCCTGCAGGTGGGGGGTGGGCGTGGATTGTGTCCTGCTTATTTTCTCAGCTGATACTGCCAGATGCTGGCTGGTTACTGGGGTAGAGCAGTGAAAAGGACAGGCATGGCCCACCCCCCAGTGCCCAACCCATGCCTGGCCCATCGCAGGCATCAGTAAATGACTGTGACTCCTCTTCCTCCAGCCTGGCCCACAGGACTGCTCCCCTATCACAGCGAGAGTCACAGTGGTTCATAATGTTGCTGTCCTGCTAGCCTGGAAGGCTCTTAACTTGGTTGGCCACATTCCAGCTCTCGGGCTTTGCTTAATGCCACCTCCTCAGAGCGGCTGAGGGAGGCGGGTCCACATCACCAACTACGCCAGCCCCCCTCCCATTATTCTCCATCCTCAGGGTAGCTCTTCATGCCCCCCCCCCAGCCTCTATCAGGGCGTAGTATTCTGGTTGCTCCCCTGTTTACCATCTGTGCCCCAGCCCCACCCAACTCCCTACACACAAGGCCAGAAACACCAAGCACACAGTAGGCACTCAGCAAACCTTACTGCACGACACACTGGGTGAGTGAGCAGATGCTTGTAGCCCATGGCCCACCACCTGCCTAAGCCCTCGCAGGGCCCTGTGCGGCCCCAGAGGAAGCCTTCGTGCTGGCCGCTCCCTCTGCCCAGACTGCTCCTCCCTCGGGCCAAAGCCTCCTTCCTCCTTCCTTTCTCAACCAGGTCTGCCCTGACCACCATTTATAGCTGGGACCTGCCCCAAACACCCTGCATCTTCCCCCCAAAGCACTTACTTCCTTCTAACATACTTTAATACAATAAAGTGGTGCTGTAACTCCAATGAGTAAGACTGAAGTAAGATTCCAGATGGCTCCTGGGTCAGGGGTAGCTGACAGGGATTAGCCCACAAAGCCTACTCTCTTGAGGTCAGTTGCAACTCCAGACCCTCAACTCCAGAAAGTGTAGGGATGGACCAGATGACCTTCCACATCAAGACATTTTGGAACAAACTCTACTGTCCAGCCTGGGATGGAGGGAGTATGGCCCTCCAGCCCCTCCTAGAAATAGCCCGTGATAGCTTGGGGGACTGATGGTGGGCCTGAAGGCCTTCGAAAGCTCATGGCTCTATTTTCCCCAAATAACCAGAAGCTGAACAAAATCGAGACATGACATTCCCATTTCATGGATGAGAAACACAAGAACCAGATAGGCTAAGTGGCTAGTCCCAGGCCAATAGCATGGAGCAGCCAAATGTGGTGAGCCCCTATTCTGAGACATCGACTTACCCTGGTTGAAGGTCCTCAGTGTCTGGACAAAAGCTCCGAGAGGCATCTTCTCCTTCTGCTAGCCCGCCCGCCCCCCAGGGCCTGGACCCCGTGGAATCACCAAGAATGTTCGAGTCCGGCCCCAGGACTAGACCGTTGGTGAGGGAGAGGCCAAGGCTGAGGCCATGGAGGGCCATGTCCGGGCCCTTTGTGGGCTCCTCAGTGTCCACCAGGGTGCCCCTCATCTCACGCCCTGGGCTGTTGTGGCTACTATTCAGGTCCTCGCTGGCCGCCATTCCATTCTGGACTGGGGGCTCCTCCGCGGGCTCCAGGCTGGGGTCCCGGGTGGCACCATCTTCCCCAGGCAGTACAGATGGGAGCTTATCCTCATCCATGGCAGGCACTGCTCTACCCTGAGCTGGCTGCTCCTGGGACTCCGTTAGATCTGCGGGCAGATGGAGATGAAGGGGTGGGTCAGACAAGGCAGGTGCTGGGGGTCTAAAGCCCAGCGGAACCAGCACCAGGCAGCCTGCCTGGGGGCAGAATGATGGCCGAGGTGACCTTCTCAGGATCCTGGCTACTGCCTGGGTCCAGGCTGTGGTGTCTTCAATGCACTGTTCAAACCAGCCCCCCTCTCCTCTCCCCGGCCCCCTACCAGTCTACGTGCCCCAGTCCTTCCTTCCCTGTTGTGCCCTCAGAATTCACCAAAGCCCCTGAGGAAGACAGGTTGAGGGGGTTCGGGACTCCCCCTCCAAGTGCCCTTCCTCTCCCGCGAGAGAGTGTTGGAGACAAAGCCCCAGGCTGACAGCAACCAGCCTCCTTGCCTCTTTGCCTGTTCTCTCACCCTGGCTCTGGGAGCCAGACAACAGTGACTCTGTGGTGAATGGAAGGAGCTGGGAAGGGGGCTGCCTTTAGAGGGGGAGTTAGGAGAGGAGGCAAGGAAGTCGACAGAAGTGCAGCTTTATCACAACAGAAGCCACCGCAGAAGCCAAAGTGAGCCATCCAGGCCCAGTGAGGCGCTGTCCAGGGTGCTGGGCAGGTGCAGGGCCACCCCAGCCTCCCTGAGAGCGTAGCTGCCTTTGCTGCCCAGTGCCCAACGCTCTGGCTGTGGGAAGAATGGGGGGCCTGGGGTTCCCCTCCACACCTGGGCCTGCAGAGTTCGCCAGCCAGGAGGAGGAACTCGTGAGGAGGCTGCAAGGGGAAGGCCCTGCTCTGCCCAACTCACTGTGACCTCTCGGGGGTCCAGGCCTGGGCTCCTCCTCACTGCCCCACCCAGGCCAGACCCACTCCCCTCTGCCCTGCTCTGGGCCTGTTTCTCCTCTTTAAAATGAGGAGACCCGTTTTACCTGCCATTTCCACTGCCCCCTTCAAAAATGGATCAGAACCAGAGCACATTTCCCAGAGGCTTCCTGCCCAGATGTGATGGGCTGTGTTCTGACTCTCCCCTCATCTCTCTCTGGCCCAGCCCTACTCAGTCTAGGCTACTTTTTCCACCATCCCCCCCCCCACCATGATCTCTGCCACCAGGGACACAGAGCACCCTCTCCAAACAACTTCCTGCCTCTCTTCTTCAGGCCTCGGCGTCCCCCAGCACTCCCTGCTCCCCTGGAGAAGGGGCTCGGGGGGGCTCAGGAGAGGCTGGGGGAGGAGAGGGGCTGGCTGGCCAGCCTCCTGGGCTGCAGCAGAGCAAGCTGCAGGTACAGCCACAGAGATTTAAGTGAGACCCATGCTGCCTGAGCTTGTCTGGTCATAAGTGTCACCTGAGGGACTTAAATGACATATTATGAGGCCCTCCCCGCAGACCTCCTGAACCAGAATCTACAGGGAACTGGTATAGTGGGAGGAACTTCCCACGTAGAGAACATGAGCCTGGAGAGGAAAGTGAGCTGCTTCTCTGGGGGCTTCTCAGCCCTTGGGGGATCTCCACTGACGAGTCATTTCGCCCTGGCGGTGTGGCTAAGTTGGTGGGGCGCCATCCGGTACACAGAACAGTTTCCGGTTCAATTCCTGGTCAGGGCACATGCCCAGGTTACGGGCTTGACCCTCAGTAAGGGGTGTGCAGGAGGCAGGCAATCGGTGTTTCACTCTCACATCCAGGTTTCTCTCCCCGTCTCCCTTTCTCCCTCTCTTTAAAATAAATAAATAAATAAATAAATAAATAAATAAATAAATTTGTTGAAGATTCATTTGACCTTGGTTGTCAAACATGAAGTGAAAGAAAAGGGGGCATGATAGGGGTTTGGGGCCCCAGCCCACCCCCCCCCCCCCGAGTGCTAGCCCCCTAGAGTTTTGAAGTTTGTGTGAGAATAGATTTTACTTTTTAAAAAGCTATGATTTTTTTTTAAGTCTGAAGCACCAGGCTCTAGGATATCTGGACCCCGGGGACCCCACAGGGCTGGGCCCTGAGTGAGGGATTCTTTCTGGTTTGCCCTAAATCCCTGCTGCTTCAGTTGCTGTTTCACTCTGTTCCCATGGGCTGTGTGCTCAGAAGAGGGAGAGAACAGGTCATCTCCTCAGCTAGACTCCCGGGGGGGTGGGGGGGGGAGCACTGAGAAAGGAGAGAGGAGGGAGAGTGGGGCCCTCTGGCCTGCTGCCTGAGTACTAGTCCTCTGGCCTGCTTTCCAGCCCAGGGGCCCGGATGAGCATTGGATCTGGGGCACAGGGCTTCACCCCATCCCATCGGGTGCCTCCAGCTCCCACACCCACGTGTGGAGGCTGAGTCTGGCCGGGCGGGGTGCCGTCCCTTTGGTCAGGGCTCGCCCTGAGCTCCCAGAGAAGCCTGAGATCTGAAAGCAAGGACCTCTTGGGAGGCCCCCCAACTTCCAGCAGCTGCCTCAGGCTGGTTCTAATCTTACCTGCCCCGCCATGTCCTCCTGCAGCTGGGAGCAGGATGGAGGCTCTGCCAACACCGGGCACTGGGCCGGTCCTCGGCTTCTGGGGGTGAGCAGACAAGGGGCAGCATTGAGCTCCGTTCTGGGCGGGGGGCCCAGCGTCCCTGCCTGGGCTGAGGGCCGACTGAGCCCAGAAATAACGGAGCCAGGCCCTCCCTCTCTTAATGAACCCAAGGGAGGGGCACAGACAGGGGGCTTCAGGGCAGAGGTGGGACACTGCCCCAGGTCCTCACGCTGAACAATACGTGCCCTGGGACTCGGGACTCGTCGTTCTTTCTGGGGGACCCATCCGCAGAATGGGGGCATCGCCTCTGCTCTCCTTCCCCGGGGCCAGGGGGAGAACTTAAGGTCATGAGTGCGGGGAGAGCTGAGATCCAAGGAAGAACAAACACACCACAGAGGTCAGGGAGAAAAGCCGCCATGGTCCACCACAGTGAGTGGCTGCTTCTAGAACTCAAGAGTAGCCTCACCACCCTCCCCCCGCCCCGCCACACCGAAAAAAAAGAGTGGTCTCCCTCTGCACCTGGCTGGGCTGGAGGTACAGATGAGCCCCAGTTCCCAGGCCCCCTGTCAGACACTCCCAAAGGATCAAGGGCTCAAGTCTTCAATCAGAAGTCCGCCTAAAGCAGTGACCCTGCCCAGCTGCAGCCCTGCTGGAAGAGGGGGAGAGGCGGGCACAGCTATGCCACAGGTCACACATCCCAAGGAGAGTGCCTGCAAATGATAGGCTGGCACTAGCTGGACCCCCTGCATCGTCTCAGGCGGAAACAAGCCCTGCTCTAAGCAGGGGCTCCCGCTAACAGCTGCCTTTGGGGTGACCTTGGGCTCAACAGCCACTTTTTTCAGCACCAACCAAGATGGGACCCATGATGACAGGAACTCTAGCTGGGCCAGGCCTAAATGCCAAGCCGGACACTTTCTGGGTCTCAGCTGCTCCTGAGACAACCCTGCCCCCCACCCCGCACCCCTTCTCCCTATGGCAGCTAGAGCGAGTTGTGAAAACAGATTATACCACATCGCTCCCTCACTCACAACCGTCCACCGCTCCCTCTGCCCTTCAGTTAGAAGTCAGTCTCCTCCGCATGGCCTACAAAGGCCCCGCCTGAACTGGTTCACTGCCCTCTCCCCACCCCCAGCCCATCAGCCACGTGGCCTTCTTTCCGCTCCCTGAGCTCATTCCCACCTCAGGGCCTTTGCACCAGCTGTACCCTTGGCCTGGAATGCTCTTTCCCTAGATCTTTAAATGACTGCCTCTTCTGTCACTCAGGACCCAACTCCAGCACTGCCTCCCCAGAGAAGCTCTCTGTGACCCCCGCACTCTCTCGCATGCCTCCACGGAGCAGCGTATCTGCGAAGTGTCGCTTAGCAGAACAGAAACCTCCTTTTCTATCTGTTTCCTTACTTCCTGCCTCACTAGGATGTAAGCTGAGTGAGGGTGGGGACTATGTCACATGCACGGTTATCTCCCCCAGAGCCCAGCACAGTGCCTGACAAACAGTGGGAAGTTTTTAAATATTTAGAGATGGTAATCATCCCTGTTGTAGGCAGGGGCTGAGAGAGGTTGAGTAACATGCTCAGAGTCACAAAGCCGGAAAGTGGCAAAGCCAGGGACTGTAGGAGCCACGGAAAGGCTGGAACAGGGGCCAAGCAGGGAGGGCTCCAGGGCCCAACAGGCTCTATAAGACAGAGGGGAGAATGCACGGGTGCAGTGCCTATGTGCATGTCTGTGAGCAAGCATATAGTGCAGGCATTTGTGGGTGCAGACACACATGCAGACACACAAACACACATGGAGGACGCTGGGCAGCCACTCAGAAGGCAGTCCCCCTGGGTGGTGAGGTTGAGATAAGGATCCAAGAGGCCTAGGGGCAAGGTTCAGGGCAACTAGACCCATATCGTCAGCCAACTGGGATCAAGCCATTCTACTTTGGGAGAAGCCAGGGAGAGGAAAGGGACAACCCAGTGCTTCAGACAGGCGCCCACATTGACCATAGCCATACCCAGTGGCATCAGGTGGCAGAGTGGGTTTGGGAGGAGATGGGGGCAGACAGGCCCACTTGGTGGAAATGGGGGTTCAGGAGGCAGAGCTAGGATAAGGAACCCAGGAAAAGCAAAATCTAAGAGCCTATGTGGGATGCTCACGGGTGCTGAGAGCCCAGGCAGCGTATGTCAAGGGGGCTGGGGTCAGAGAAAATCGTTCTGGAATGTCAGTGAAAAGGCAAAGCTGAGACCACAGTTGTCCCAGGGAGCAGGACCGAGAGCCAACAAACTCCAGTTTTGCCTCCAACGTGAGAAGGAAGCTTGGGTGAATGAAACCACTCTTTTCCCGTGTACATCAGAGATTCCTAACCATTTCAAAGTCTTTGACTTCTTTGAGCGTCTGATGAAGCTGTGGATCCTACCCCAGACAGACTGGCACCCCAGACAGACTGGCACATACGTGCATAACATGCTGAGTAATTTCTGAAAGGCTCACGGACCTCCAAAGCCCATCCAGAGGCTCTGGGCATGAACCCCAAGCTGGAAAAATCCCCACGACCTTCCACCTCTGATACTGAATGCTCAGAGACAGTTCTATGAGGGGGGCGCTGAAAACCTTTCACTATCACACCTATTCTATGCCCCATTGGTCCCACTGCCCTTCCCCCAAATCCCTACTATACTGACTCCCTAGCTCACCCAGGTTTTAGCGCATGGGCTGGGGTCTGCACACATACACAAACACACAAGTATACGCACAGGCAGTTAAATAAGAGGGCTGGCATGCAGTTGGTGCTCAGAGCAGACCTTAGCCAGCTGTGCCTACACCATTCGTGGGCACTCCAGCGCTCCCCAGGAACCTGCTGGGCCACCGAGAGCACGGGCATCAGGGAGTTGATAGGAAGACACCTCAGGGGGCGTCACTGGATCACACAGCTAACTGTGCTCTCCCGCCTCCCAACCCCAGCCTCTGCCAGCCAGGGAGTCTGGAAGTCAGGGCCTTCCTGTCACCCCAGAGCTCTAGGCACCCTCCCTAGACAAAGGTCAACCTGGGCACATACCTCCTCAGCGTCTCAATTGCCCAGGGCAGGGAGGTGCCCAGGATACAGAGGGATGTCTACCCAGGAGCCCCAGGAACTTTCCTGCCTCCAGTTCCCAAAGTGACCCCACTCCCTCCTAACCCACTTGGTCTTCGCCGCTTGGACCACCTTGTGCAGCAACAAGTGCCTCAGCCTGGAACAGTGCAGTCAGAGAGGCCTGGCTTCAAACCCCAGCTCTGCTACCCACAGGCTGTGTCCCCTCGGGAAGAGGTGCCCACCTCTCGGAGCCTCAGCATCCTCCCCTGTAGAAAGGGGAGTGCTAACAGCATCTGCCTTGCCAGCTGCAGTGAGGACAAAGGAGATGGCGTGGGTGCGATGCTCAGCTCAGAGTGGCCACAGGTGCTCAGGGAACGGCAGCAGCCACTGCTCCCAGAATCCTGTCTCAGGGGAGCGGGCTGGCTGCCCACACTGGGCATGGAATGCACAGGAGAGCAACATGGGCAGCACAGGACACTCAATGGGGCCCAACAGACCCTTGTTCTTAGCAGCCTGCCAGAGAAGGTTCTAAGGCGGGGACTTCAGAGGCCCAGCCTGAGGGTGGAGGCAGGAGAAGGTCCTGGGGAAACCAGGAGGATGGACCAGAGAGAACACCCTACCTTTTCCTGAGGCAAGTGAGGACCCTACAGTCCTGGCCCCCACTGACGCTCCCACCCCAGGCCAGGCACCCTCCCAGCTTTCCATCTCCAAGTCACAGGTGTGGCTGGGCCTCCCTTAAAAGGCACCCATCCCCTTTAGGTGGTGCCAGTCTTGGGGTGTTAAGAGCCCAGCACCACCCTGCTTTCCTCCTCTCGTTTTGGCTCCTGAGGAACCAGCTTGCCTTGGGTTGTAGGGATCTGGAAGGCCTCCTCTTTTTCCTGGTCAGGCAGCGGTCCCTCAGCCCTGGATGCACATTTGCATCTTATCTGCATGTGCCCTGCAGCCTGCTGGGATTTCCATGGGCCCCTGGGCCCAGTTCCTCAAAGGTCATCCCCTGACATCTTTTTACTTGCTTCTTTTCCCACCCCCAAGCCACTTTGCTTATCATTTGCATACATCTGCATGCTGGTTTGGAGAGCCCTCAACACTGCTGAAATTCACAGTCTCCTGTCAAATCCCAAATCATGTTTATAACTGGTGACTCTACCCCCAGCTGACTTCCCCATAGGGTAAGCCCTCAATTATCTGGGACCACAAAGGACTGGGCTATTCGGATGAAGTGACAGGCCGCTGCTCTCTCTTCCTGGATTCCAGAAGACACCTGGGACTCACTCTACTTCTTGAGCCACGTTTGACCCATGAGCCTGTGGACTGAGAGTTGAACCCCAAGAGCTCTATAATGGACTGACCAAGTGCAAGTCTTCCCAATCAGCCCTGTTCAGCTAAAATACCTGCAGGGGAGTGGGCAGATCCACGAGGTTCAATCTCTGAGCAGCCTCCCCCAGTCTAATTCAACAGCCGGAGAGAGGAAATAAGAAATTTCATCCTCCCTTCTTTGCCCAATTTTCACTTACCCAGTTACTGTCTAGATCAGGGGTGGGCAAACTTTTTGACTCGAGGGCCACAATGGGTTCTTAAACTGGACCGGAGGGCCGGAACAAAAGCATGGATGGAGTGTTTGTGTGAACTAATATAAATTCAAAGTAAACATCATTACATAAAAGGGTACAGTCCTTTTTTTTTTAGTTTTATTCATTTCAAATGGACCAAATCCGGCCCGCGGGCCGTAGTTTGCCCACAGCTGGTCTAGAACCCTCACATTTTTTGTCCAATGCCTCCCAAGAAAACCCCTCTCCCTCATCCCCTGTGATCTTCGTCCTCACCCTTTCCCCAACCTCTTGATTATGTAGCTCCACTTAACCCCTCCCTTGCTGAGTCCCCCTTTCCCTCCTCCCTTCCTCTTCCCCCATCCTCTCCTATTTTAAGACTTCAGCACGGAGTCTAACAAAGGTCGTGGTCTTCTTGGGGCTGGTTGAGGGCCAGCAGCATGTGGAACAAAGCGAGCATGTGTGAAAGGTGAGTCCTGGGCCATTCCACTATTGCCTCCCTGTCCCCATCTCTGAAACTATCCCTCCTATTCAGCCATAGCCCACTGATGGGAGATCTAGTTGCTGGTAAATGCCTCATCCCTTGATGGACAGTACATGGGGTAAGAGAGAGAGTCAGGAATGACACCAACATTTGGGCTCTGAGCTCCTACAGCGGTTCTCAACCTGTGGGTCGCGACCATCGGAAAACACATATAGCATATCAGATATTTACATTATGATTCATAACATTAGCAAAATTACAGTTATGATGTAGCTACGAAAATAATTTTATGGTTGGGGGTCACCACAACATGAGGAACTGTATTAAAGGGTCGCGGCGTTAGGAAGGTTGAGAACCGCTGTGGGACTGAGCTGCCATTCCTGAGATAGGGAGGACTGGATGGAGCAGGTTTGGGAAGAAGACGTGGAGCTCAGCTTTGGACAAGCTAAGTTGGAGGTGTCTAGTAGACATGACTATTGAAATGCTGAGTAGGCTACTGGAGCTCAGAAAAGAGGTCAAAATTTGGGCTATAAATTTGGAACCTGGAAGCACGTAAATGATGCTTAAAGCCAACGGACTAGATTAAATGGGCATGGGAGTGAATGTAGTAGAACAGTAGGCACGGGCTAAGTCCTGGGGCACTCCAAAACGTAAGAAGCAGGGGTGGGGGAGAAGGAGACTGAGAGGAGCCACCCATGAGGTCAGAGGAAAACAGGAGAATGGATATCCTGGAGGTCAAGGAATTTTTCAAGGAAGAGGGAGAGATTGAATGTACCAAATGCCATAGAGGAGGACTGAGAATTGGCCATTGGGTGTAGCAACAGGGAAGTCATTGGTGACCCTGAGAAGAGCAGTCAGTGAAGTCAGGGGAGTGAAAGTTCAATTGGAGTGAAGTCAAGAGAGAGTGGGAGGAGAGGACATGGAGACAATGAGTCTAGACAACCGTTCTGGAGTGTTCTGCTGTAAATGGGGAACAGGTAGCTGGCTGGAAAAGACAAGAAAGCTATCTTTTAAGCTAGAACCAACAGCTGGAGCAATGTCCCCAACTAGGCACAAGGGGGCAGGATCAGCGGGGAGGCCTTAACCAGGAGCAGGAACACTTCCGCCAGAGGGAGGAAGATGCTGGCAGACGGGTGAATGTAGCACTGGGAGTCTGGGGAAGTTCTGTTCGCTTTTATTTTCTCAGAGAAGTAGGAGGCAGTGTCTGTAGCTGTGAGGGAGAGGGGGGAAGGGGGCTCGAGCTGAGGGTGAAGGTGTGAGGCAGTCATCGGGTGTGAGGCGGGGGGGGGGGGGGGGGGGGCCATGGCAGGACAGTACTGAGGACCCACCTGAAGTTCACAGTTTTGACCTTAAAGTGAGGCCAGTTGAGCAGAGGTTTTTCTCAGCCCCATTCAGCTGCACAGGTCAGATATGGAGCAGGTTGGGCAATGGATTTGGCCAGGGTTGGGGTTTTGCCAAGCAAGCATGGAGCAAAATGAGTTGGGGGACCCTTTTTTTTTTTATAAATATATCTTATTGATTTTTCACAGAGAGGAAGGGAGAGAGACAGTTAGAAACATCGATGAGAGAGAAACATCGACCAGCTGCCTCCTGCACACCCCCCACTGGGGATATGCCTGCAACCAAGGCACATGCCCTTGACCGGAATCGAACCCGGGACCCCCCAGTCCGCAGGCCGACGCTCCATCCACTGAGCCAAACCGGCCCTGGCTGGGGGACCCTTTGAGGGAGGGATTATCCTGACTTATAGTGGCCAGCTCCAAGTCCCTCCCCCCTGCTGGTGCCTGAATGCCCACCATTCATTTGCTGCTGTGGGTTAGGCATGACTGTCCCTCTGCCCTCATCCCAACGTTAGCTTCTAAGAGGGTGGCCACAGGTAACCACCAAGACCTGGGTAAATGGCTTCCCACACACTGTTCCTTCAACCTGGGTACACCTCGGACCTCGCACACTTAAAACCACATTCTCTATCGCCCTTCCCAAGCCATCGCACCTCATCTCTCCCCACCTCTAGTGGGACTCCAGTGCCAGTCCATTCTGCCTCATAAATCTCTCCTTATTCCACCCCACCTCCCATACCCCAGGCCCAGCAGGGCCACCACACCACCAACTCCGTTCCCTCTGTGTGCCATACACAGCAGCCCTGAATCCAGAGTCCAGCATGTTATGACCAGTGCCTTTTCCACCATGCTGACCCGGCCAATCCCACTCCATCTTCCTCAGAGCGCCTTTTCTGGCACTCACATCTGTCCCATCACTGCCCTTTCTTCCTGCCTTGCCCCCTCCCCCCTATCTCCCCTCCTTGTGCCCCCCAATACTTTCTCTGGGCCTCTCCCCCACTCTGACAGCACCTCCCCTGAGTTGTGGCTCACCCCATCCCCACCCTGGAGGTTGTGAATTCCTTCAGGCCCCATCAGTGTCAGCTTAGTCGCCCTTCTCCAGCGTGTGGTCTGAAGGAGGAATTCGGTCAGTGTGCTGGCCAGGTGCATGGTTGACCAGGTGGATGAAGCTTCTGGAGGCAGAGAAGAGGGAGGAATGGGATTGAAACAAAGGGACTCCTTAGCCAAGTGACCTAACTTAGCACCACCTCTTATAGGACAAGCTGATGGCACGTGTCTCCTGATGGGATGCACTGAGAAGGATACAGCATCACCTATGGGATATTCTTGCCAAAAAAAAAAAAATGTTTAACCTGAATCTACCCATGAGGAAGCAATAACACAGATCCAGAATGTGGAACAGTCTACAAGAGGACTGAGCAGGACTCTTGAAAATTGACAATGTCATACAAAGACTTTTTAAAAAGCGGGGGAATTATTCCAGATTAAATGAGAATAAAAAGGCATAAGTAAAAGTAATGTGTGATGCTTGATTACAAAAAAAAAATTTTAAACATCTATAAAGGACATTACAGGGACAACTGCAGAAATCTGAATGTGGATTACATGTCAGGTTAAATTGTACCATTAATTTCTTGGGTATGTTAATAGTATAGTCATTACGTAGGAAAATGTCCTTGTCTCAGGAAATTCATGCTGAAGTATTTAGAGATGGAGTGTTATAATGTCTGCAACTTACTTTCAAAAGATTCAAAGAGAGAGAAAAAATGTGGGCAAAATGTCAACAATTGGCGAATCTAGTTCTCAAGGTAAAGGGTATAGAGGTAGGTGTTCATTGTACGATCAGATTCAACAAGACAAAAAGTTAGGGGGGGAGGAAAGGAGCGAAGGGAGACACTCCAAAGAGTGGAGCTCCGGGCCTGGCCTGCCGGGGTGGGGGTGGGAAGAGAGGGCAGTCCTTCCCTCCAGCAGCCCACACGGCTGGGCAGGAGTCTTGGCTGAGGCTGGGCCGGACACAAGAGTCAGCTGGGACCGGGCAGACACAGCCCCGGAGTGGCTCCCCACCTGATGAGGGTCAAGACCTGAAGGAAGCAGACTTTATCTGTGAGCAAACCCACCTGGCGGGACAAGGCTCTGCAGGAACAGCCAGGCCGCAGGGAGACCAGAAGGAGCTCTCCGCCAGGGCAGGGCTAGCAGACACATGGGCTGTGGCAAGGAATCAGGTCTGCCCTTCCCCAAAACACCCCTCAAGGGGCGACAGCCTGAGTGTATCCTTCCATGTGAGAAGCCAGGCTAAATATGGAGCCTCAGACATAAGACGCCACTCAAAACAGATTTCCCTGGGAAAGACCATCTGGCAAAGGATGTCTAGAGCATCGTCTGTCGAGAGAAGTAGAGTCATTCCCCTGCAAGCCGACATCCGGAATGGGAATGTCTTGGTCCCATCTCTCTGAAAGACCCAGCTTAGTGCCTCAGTTTCCCCCCAGGTCACCCCTTGCCCCAGGTGGAAAGGCACTCAGTCCCGCCTCCCTCCTTCCTTGCGCCTGTGAAGAAGAGAATGAGACACAGGTCCAAGCAGCACAGTTCTGCTCAGGTGCACATCCTGATTCTGCCCCCCCTTCACCAGCTGCTGTGTGTGTGAGCGTACGTAGCACCGTGGTTGTACTTGCGATCTGGAAACCGAGTGAGGTGCGATCCCCAACTCCCTCTCTCAGTCCTGTGAGAGCAGGAAGTCCTTCTTTCCAGCTAACTTTGCTCCCTCCCTCCAGGAAACACCGCAGGCCAGATCAGCTGGGGACGCCTGCCCCATGGCTGTCAGTGCCCCATGGCTGTCACAGCAGGACAAGCTGCAGGGAGAAGCTTCTCTGGGGGGCGCAGGCGGGCCTGGCTTGGTGGGGTAGGAGTGGGAAGGCACAAGTCACCACAGCATGGAGGCTCCAGCCCCTGCAGCAGGGAGGTCTTCCAAGGACATTGCAGTCATTCTTCCACCTGCAGCTGGGCCACCACCCACCCACTCACCCCGAGGTGGGAACCCTCTGGGTCCGGCCACAACCTGGGCACCTGCCACGATTCCACCCGGACCAAACCGCGCAATAGCCCCATTCAAAAGCCACAGCCTCTCGCCATATGCAGGGGAAGCGGGGATCTCTCCTCCAGAGATGTGGGATGGGGAAGAGAGGGCAGCCGGCCCCTTTTACTGATGCTGAGTTCACAAGTCACAGAAGTGCAGCTCCCCTAGGAGGTAGGGACCCTAGCCACCCCGGGAGGGGGGAAGGGGATGACTCTCTCGGCCCAGGGCCAGGATTTGGCCTTGGGAGGGTCCACATGTCCCTTATCCACTCTCCCTCACGCTGCCTGCGGACCCCTCCCATTCAGCAGCTTTTGTTTCCAGGGTCTGGGAGACAGAGCCCAGGGAATCCCACCTGCCTCTCCTCTCCTCAGACCCAGGCTGCCCACCTGCCCTGGCCAGCCCTGAGCCTTCTCCCTGCTCCCCATTCACCCACCCATCCAGCTCAGCCCAGCTTACCCTGAGCCGCCAAAAATCTCAGCCCCACTTCCATTCTGGCTGGGGCTTCAGCCCCCAGTTCTTCCAGGGCCCCCCCCCAAGTTGGCCCCAAGATGAAAGGGTAAACTGAGGCATTGTCCCCCTGTGCCTGTGCAGAGACAATATCCCCAGTCCTGACTCAGGCAGCTCCCAGACCCTCCAGGGACAGCAAAGGGCCAGAATACCTCCTCCTAGGGGTGGCCAGTGGGAGCGGGTGGTCCCCACATCTAGACTCCCTGCCCCACCCCAGCCCCAGCGGTGGGCTCCTAGGACCCCTCCCTCCCTGCGGCTGCCACAGCCATTATGTGCCTTCCCGGCCTTGCCCACTGCCTGCCACGCCCCCATGCAAGCCCCTGATCTAGCGGCAGAGCCGGCGAGGCCTGGCCGCCAAGCCAGGCTGTCAAAGTTGGGAAACTGGAAACAGAAATAAATCCTCAAAGCGGCTCCCTGGTAAAGGTGACTGCTGGCAGGCCCAGCACCCGAAAGTCCGGGTCCCTGGCCGCCAAGCTCGCACTGACACCCCGTACCGCACACATGCACACTTAGGTTATACAAAAGGGGGGATCAGGAGCCAGCGCCCCGGAGACAATCGGGCCAGCCGGCCCTTACCCCCGCGCAGGCTGGCCTGGGGCTCCCTAGCGGCGCCCCCACCCCCTGGCTCAGACCTGGCCATCCCAGAGCTTCCTCTTTCGGCCCCATCTCCATGACAACCGTATCCTTCGGATGCTTCAGCCACCACTGAATTGATCTGGAAATGCAGCTTTGTTAGCAGACCCTGGCGGGAGGGCGGAGGGCGGCGCCCCACCAGCCAGCATGGCCCCCCCATCCCCCCGCACTCCCTCCCGGTCCCAGCCCGGCTTCGGCTCCGGGGCGGGGCGGGGTCCCGGAGCACACGGCCCTGGGGACGAGGTGGCCCCGCGGCCGCACTCACCGCTCCCGGGTCCAGCCTGTCAGGGCGGCGGGGCCATGCGGGGGCTGCGCTGGGCCGGCCGCCCGCTCCTCCCCGGCCGCGGTGGCCGCCCGCCTCCGTGCCTTGAGGTGGCGGAGCCGCGCTGTGGAGGCGCCGAGCGGGAAGGGGACTGACGGCAGGAGGAGGGACGGGAGGAGAGGGGAGGGGGCGGGAGGAGGGGAGGGGCGGGGGCACTGCGGGCGGCGGGCGGCGGGCGCGGAGCGGAGCGGAGCGGAGCGGAGCGGAGAGGCCACCGGCCGGCGGGCCCGCCACGCCTCCTCGCCCAGGGCCAGCCCCGCTCCCGGCCGGGAAGGTGCGGCCAGCCCCGCCCCGCACCGCCCGCACCGCCGCACCGCCCGGCCGGCCCTTTAAGAAAGTGGGGGAAGGGAGCGCGAGGGGTATCCCACCCCCCGGCCCCGCCCAGCCCCGCTGGCCCACCCACCTCGAGCCCGCCCCCTCGGCAGGATCCTCGGGTCCCAGACCCTGGGCCCTCCACACCCCTACCCCCTCTACCCGCCCGAGAGAGCGGACCCTGGCAGGGGAGGAGCGTGGAGTGCGGGGGCAGGCAAGGGGGAGGGTCCCCAGACAGACAGCGCCCTACCTGCCCACCTACCTGCCTGCCTACCCACCTACCTACCCACCTGCCTACCCACCCACCTGAGGAAGGCCGGGGGCAGACAGACCTGAGAGATGGGTGGGAGGGAGGGCTGCAGGCAGAGCTGGGAGAGGGGCAGGCGGTCCAGAAGAGAGGGACAAAGGGAAGAGACCCTGAGTGGGGGCGGGGGAGGGGGCCCATCAGGAGTCAGGGTCCCAGCGCCCAGCCGGGTCAGGGTGTGGCACCCGGGGCAGAGAGACAGAGGGTGCTCTGGGCTGTGGAGACGTCCCCCAACTAACTGGCCCACAGCCCCTGCCCACGCAGTGACCACTGAAGCCTCCCACCCAGGACCCTAGCTCTGAAGGAAAAGGTTGACAGTGTTGTGCCTGGACCAGACACCAAGCCCTTCCTGCTGGGAGGCTCCTGGGGCGCAAGCTCCTCCCTCCCAGGGCTCTCACCCCCAGGATCTCGGGCGGTGGTTCTCAGCCTTCTGGCCCTTCAGATACAGTTCCTCATGTTGTGACCCAACCATAACATTATTTCCGTTGCTACTTTATAACTGTAATGTTGCTACTGTTCTGAATCGCAATGTAAATATCTGATCTGCAGGATGGTCTTAGGCGGCCCCTGTGAAAGGGTCGTTGACCGCCAAAGGGATCGCGACCCACAGGTTGAGAACCGCTGATCTAGGGGGACCAGGAACTGGGTCAGGAGGGGAGGCTGAGCAGGCCCAGTCCCCCAAGAAGGGAGCTCAGGGCAGAGACAGCCCTACCACGGGAAGCCACCTTCCCCTCTCTCCTGCCACGGCCGCCCACCGGGCTGCTCACTACACCCAGCTCCTTCCCACTCCGGGCCTTTTCGGGGTTCCACCCTCTGCCTGGTCAGGCCTTAGATCCTGCTGTGCTCAATGAACTGCCACTCCATCCTCACATCTCTGGTTAAACGCCCCTTCCTCTCCCTGACCTTTCCATCCATACACCAACAGTTAGGGACCCTCTTCTTAGGGAGGAGGGCAAGAGAAGAGAGGGTGTGCTGGCCTACGGGGGTGTCTGCACGGTGCGGGGTGACAGTCATTGGAGGCACAAGGTCTGAGAGTGAGTGCTCTCCTCCCTCTTCAGGCTGGGCCACACTTGAAGCATGGGGACACTTCCGCTACAACCGCGCCTCTACCATGTGCCAGAGCCCACAAGAAGCGCTTCCCATAGGTTCAATGTAATCCGCAAAGCAATCCTGCAGCCATTGGAGACTCCAAAAGCATTAAGCCACCGGCTTAAGGTCCAGGAGGTCTGACCCTGTGGACACAGCCGGGCAGTTGAGAGGGTACTCCGGCCACCCCTTTCACTGCCCATCAATCTCTAGGACAACCCCACTGAGCCCAAGTATAAGGGCCATTCTATCGCAGGCACCAGGATCTTACTGAAGGGCACAAAGGGAGCATGGCTCCCTACTGTGCTGCCCTCTACCTTCTGCCCTTTGCTACCTGTAGGCAGAGATGGGTGGCCATAGGCAACCAGTAGGGATGGTGGGGGGACGTGGAGGTGACAGCGCTTTGCTTCCACTCTCCCCATTCTCAGGACCCATGGCTTCAAGTCTCAGCTGGACCATCTGTCTTTTTTTAAGTTTTCTTTTAAATCCTCACCTGAGGACATGCTGAGGGAGAGGAAGGGAGATGAGGGAGAGGGAGAGGGAGAGGGAGAGGGAGAGGGAGAGGGAGAGGGAGAGGGAGAGGGAGAGGGGGAGGGAGAGGGGGAGGGAGAGGGGGAGGGAGAGGGGGAGGGAGAGGGAGAGGGGGAGGGAGAGGGGGAGGGAGAGGGGGAGGGAGAGGGAGAGGGGGAGGGAGAGGAAAACATTGCTCGGTTGCCTTCCTTATGAGCCCAGACCAGGATCAAACCTGCAGCCTAGGTATGTGCCCTGACTGGGAACCAAACCAGCAACCTTTCGGTGCATAGTATGATGCTCAAGCAACTGAGCCACTCTGGCCTGGCTGGACCATCCTTCTCAGCTTGTTACCACCTCATCTACCCAATGTGGATGCTCACCTGCCCCTTTCTTGTGGGGCTGGGGTGGGGATGAAAGGAGCTGATGTGCCCACTCACCCAAGACCTGGCACACAGATACACTAACAGGCCATGGCTACCACAGCTGTAATGAGCGCTTACGCATGAAATGGATTATTTCATCTCTGTCCACCAAGATGAACTGTGAGCCCCCTGAAGGCAAGAACTGCCTGTTCACAAGGTGTCCTCAGCACCTAACACAGCGTGTGGCTCAGTAAGCAGGTGTGTAAAGGAAGGAGGAGAGGGGGGAGAAGGGAGGGAGGTACAGCCACCTCTCTGCTTAAGCTGGGCTCGCTCGGAGCCGAGTCCCTGGCCTGGACCTGCTCCCGTCCTGGGCAGTGCTGGGCCCTGCTGCAGGGGGCATGAGCAGCCAGGCACCGAGGTTCTAGTCGGGCCTCTGCTTCCTGGCTGTGTGGCCCCTCCTGAGCCTCACTTTCCCATGTCAAGTGGAACTAACTCAAAGGGCCCAAAGGACTGTCACAGGCCGCAGGTGGGCTCTGGGTGAGAGAGCTTCGGGTGCCATGGGCAAGGAGAGAGCCCTTGTTATTCCTTGTAGCTACTTGTGCCTCTTGAAGGAGAACAGGGTCCGTGTCCCCCCATCCGGTAGCCCCAATGCACGACATTCCCCAGCATCCTTCCAGGAAAGAATCATCTCCAGCTTCTCCCCATCCCTCCTCCCCTTCTCCCCTCACCCACCTGAGAGCGAGTGTCAGGAAGGCAGGTGCTGGAGGCCGGCCAGGGGCAGGGGCACAGCTCCCAGACCACTCATCCCAACTGAAAATGACCTCCTCTTCCTCGTCACAGCCAATGGCACCACCATCCTCCCCTCAGTGCAGGCCGAACGCCCGGGAGTCATCCTTGCCTCTCTTTCTCTCACATTCGACATCCCTGGACAAGTGCTATGGGGTTTGCTCTCAAAGTAGGTGCCCAATTGGCCACTTCTCATCAGCTCCACTGCCACCACCCTGGCCCGAGCCCCCATCGCCTCGCACCTATAGCCCCCTAACCGCTCCTGCTGCTTCCACCAGCCCCACTATGGACAGCCCCAGCACAGCAGCCAAAGGGATCCTGTTACATGTAAGACAGATCACGTCACTCCTCTGCTCCCAACCCCTCAATCGCGCGAATATCACGAAGAGGTAAACCACATCTTTGCCGCGCTGCAAGGCCCCCCATGACCTGGCCCGCCCCCCCCTCACTGACCTCCTTTCCAGCCACACTGGCCTCCTCACTGCTCCTCCCACACACCAGGCACGCTCCTGCCTCAGGGCCTTGGCCCTTGCTAGTCCCTCTCCCCCACGTAGCTGCATGACACCTCACCTACTCAAATGTCCCCTTCCCTGACCCCCCACCTAAAATACTACCCCTCCCTCACACACATCGCCCCCTTGCCTGCTTCTTTTCCTTCATAACACGTTTATATACCACGTTTACTTGTTTAATCTGGTTATTGCCTGTCTCCCTACCATCACACCGTAAACTCAGGAAGGCGGGAAGTGTGTTGTTTCACTTCTGTATCCCCAGGGCCTAGCACATTGCCTGGCACATAGCAGGCACTCAGGAAAGCATCAGACAAAGAGCACATTAACAGATAAAGAAACTGAAGATACTAAAAAGTACTTTGGAACCCCAAAAAAGGGGGGGTGACAGCACCTAGCTGGAAGGGTGGGCACTACTACAGCAAGGTGGTCAGAGAAGGCATCTGTGAGGAGGTGCCCCAGGCTGGGCATGCCCCCTCCAGGCCCACACAGTGCCATCATCTCTCCCATCACAGCTCGCATCACACTGTGTCATCATTGTCTGGCCTGGGTGCTCCATGAGGGCAACGACCCTTCTCAGTCCTCTTTGGGTCCCCAGCTCCTCCAGAGCCTAAGGTCAGCAGATAGCCCACAAGGTATAGCACCGAAGAATGGATGAATGGGCGGTCCTGGAGAATCTACTCAGGGGCTGAGGGATTGTGATAGGGCCTGAGGTAGGGAAGCTCAGCAGCAAGGAGCCAGGCAGGAAGCCAAGAGGCCTGGTGGGGAGGGGGGGTCCTTGGAGCCTCTGGGTCTGGTCTGTGCAACACCCAACATTACCTACAACTCCTGGGTAACTGGGAGGCAGACTGGGGAAGAAAGGCCATGCTCACTGGACAGCCCCTGGCTGTGAGGTAATGATTCCTCCATTCATTCAACATCCACTGAGTACCTCTTGTGCCCATGTGCCAGGCCCTGGGAGCAGGTGGGGGCAGGGCCCAAGCAAATGCCTTCCCGCCACAGCTCAGGGGCAAATATCCCTGTAGGTGGAGCTTGCTGGAGAAACAACTGATTTGCTTCACCCTGTTTATTACAAGACTAGAGGCCCAGTGCATGAAATTCATGCATTGGGGAGGGAAGGTCCCTCAGCCTGGATTGTGAGAGGGCGCAGGCCAGGCCAAGGGACCCCACTGGTGTACAATCGGGGCCTGGGAGGGACATGGGAGGTTGGCCAGTCAGGGAGAGACCACGGGAGGGCTCCGGGATGTGTCTGGCCCATCTTGCTCAGTCCCTGACCCCTGGTAGTCAGTACACGTCATAGCAAGCGGTTGAGCGGCCTTAGTATATCATTAGCATATTACACTTTGATTGGTTGAATGAATGACCGTACACTTATCATATTAGGCTTTTATTATATAGGATAATCAAATTTTAGGTATGGGTTTACTACTTTCCTGCCTACTGCCTCCCTGGAATGTGAACTCCAGGAAGGGCAGGAACTGTATATCTTGTTATTGCTGGATCCCCGGCATCTAGTAAGGGCCTGGAGAGCAGTAGGCACTCAATGAGTATTTGCTGAATGAGTGAATGAATGAATAAGTGAGTGGTAGAATGTGAGCAAGTCCCTGAAAAAAAGCGAGGATTTGGACTTGCAGCCAAGAGGAGAAGGCAATTTGGAAAAGGGCATCACCTGAGCAAGCATAGGTAGGGGGACGGTCACTGGAAGATTGCATGGCCCTGGGCAGGAGGGAGGAGAGACAGCTGAAGCTCAGAGAGCTGCCCGTCCCACCCCCTTCCCCAGCAAACTGGCCCTGGCAACGCTGGTCCGAGACGGGTGGACAAAGCTGAGCAAGGAGTGCCAAGGACTTGCAGAGCCTAGACCTAGAGCCAGCCGGCTGTGGGCCCAGGGCACAGGCAAAGCCTGGCCCAGAACTTTGTCTGAGGTTCTTTGTGGGGCTCCTGGGAGCCTGTCCAGGGGAATGCCAGGAACTGGCCAGGGTGCTACGGGGTGGGCACTCCCCTGCCCCCGGAGGTCTGGCTAGCCATCCAGGCCTGGGTTAATGGCGGGTTAGGGAGAGGATCCTTACCCTTGGGGAGCTAACACCACCCCATTGGGAAGTCCGAGCTGCTAGGATTAGAGTGGCCAGGAGATCCTCTCCAGGTTACTGAGGCCCAGGAGCGGTGGAGATGCAGGGTTAGGGTCAAAGCTAACCCTTCCCTCACCCCACGCGTTGCCTCCAAAAAATTCAGCCGGAGGGAGTAGGACAAGTCTTTTTCAAAGCGAAGGGACACGGGACAAGTCGACTCCTGCCCAGGGATCGCTGCCAAGCCAGGATCGTTTGCAGGAGGGCGAGCGCCAGGTTGCTAGGGGGCCCGTGCGAGGTCCAGGAGGCTCTCTATCTCCCTCTGCTGGCCGGACCCAGAATTACCAGGGCGCCCCGAGTCACCCACCCAAGCACGGCCCTGGGTCCTCTGTGCCGAGCAGCACCCGCGCGCGCGCGTTCTCTCATCCATAAAGGAGGTGAATAGAGGTCATATGGGTCGTCCCCTGCCTCAGCACCAAGCCCAGCCGCGCTCCGAGGCCCAGCCACGGGCCCTCTGCGCCGGGATGCTCGCTCGTTCTGCAAGTCCTTTGCCTGGTCCAGCCTGAGCATTTCTTCAGCTTGGCCCAGGCTGTCTTGGAAGGCCATGCTCCTCCACAATACGGATGGAAACTGAGGGGCCTTCTTCCTTGGAACTGCTGTGGGGAAGGGAGGGGGTCTAGCTGGCGGCGATCCGAGAAGCCGCCCTGTCCAAGCCCTTCAGTAAGCAGTTGGTCACGAATGGGTTCTTTCGGGATCGTGGCGCCATCTCCTGGTGTCTACAAGAACTGCACCTGCCCCACCAGGCGCAATCGTTGGTTAGGCGAGACCACTGAAAACAATAATCATAGCTGCTGAACTTTTATTGAGTGTTCTGTGAGCCAGGTTCATGCTAAATTCTTGGCCTTATCTCATTTCATACATTATCTCATTTCACCCTCACAAAAACCCTATGAGGTGGACATCATTCATCCCATTTTACCTGAAGTTAGGAAAATTAAGCGGCCTACCCCAGAACACACCTCTAGTAAGTGGCAAAGGCCAGACTCCACTTCCTGATGGGTACTTTAACTGAGCTCTTCCGCCTGTGCTGGAGGGGGTCGGGGAGTGGCAGCTCAGGAAGGAGCTCTATGGAAGAGCGGTCCCCTTTCCTACTCCCCTCCCCAACCTTGGGCGAAATCCACCTTAGCTTAGCTTTCAACTGGTATAGCAGGGACTGCCCTATGAGCGCCCTTCTTCCCTGACAGCTGGGAGTTCCTCTAGGACATGGCCATGGAACATGTTCCCGTGCCCCCTCCATTCAGCATGACCACGGAAGGCCCTCTGTATGCTCAGCCCCTTTCACTTGGGACTGACACGCCCTGCAGGGCCCTACTCAGCCAATTCAGGAGCTCAGGCAGGTACAGCCTAAGTGGTTGCAAGTGACAGAGACCGGCTTTGGTTCAAAGGGTCTCATGTAAATGAAAATTCCAGGAGTAGATCCAGGCACGGGCAGTATTGAATCCAGGCTCCCAATGGGGTCTTCCTCCACAGCTGCAGCCAGCAGTCCACTGTGTTAGCTTCATTTCCAGGTAAGCTGTCAAAATGGCTAAGGCAGCTCTGAGCTTTGGTCTGGCTTTAAGAGCAGTATTGACAAGTAGAATAAAGCCAGGGCAAAAGGATCCCTTTAGAGCAGTGGTTCTCAACCTTCCTAATGCCGCGACCCTTTAATACAGTTCCTCATGTTGTGGTGACCCCCAACCATAAAATTATTTTCATTGCTACTTCATAACTGTAATTTTGCTACTGTTATAAATCGTAATGTAAATATCTGATATGCAGGATGTATTTTCATTGTTACAAATTGAACATAATTAAAGCATAGTGATTAATCACAAAAACAATATGTGTTTTCCAATGGTCTTAGGCGACCCCTGTGAAAGGGTCGTTCAACCCCCAAAGGGGTCGCGATCCACAGGTTGAGAACCGCTGAGCTAGAGGGTTAAGTCAAAACCAACAAGATGGAATTTAATGAAGACTAATGGAAAAGCTGACATTCAGCTCCCAAAAAAACAATTGTACAAGTTCAGGGCAGGGAGACCAGGATGGGCATCCATCCATCCATTCTTCTGTCCATGAGAAACAGTCCAAGGTGCCCATCTAGAGGGAAATGGGTCGTCCTGGCCAGGTATCTCAGTGGTTACAGCATTGTCCCAAGGTTGTGAATTCAATCCTCAGTCAGGGCACATACGAGAATCAACCAACGGCCGGTCGGCGTGGCTCAGTGGTTGAGCGTCAACCTATGACCCAGGTGGTCATGGCTCGATTCCCCGTCAGGGCACATGCCTGGGGTGCAGGCTCTGTTCCCAGTGGGGGGCATGCAGGAGGCAGCCAATCGATGGTTCTCTCTCATCATTGATGTTTCTCTCTCTTTCTCCTTTCCTCTCTGAAATCAATAAAAATATATTAAAAATAAATTTTAAAAAAGGAATAAACCAATGATGCCTAAGTAAGTGGAAAAGCGAATCAATATTTCTCGCTCTCTCTCTCCTTCTCTCTCTCTAAAAAAAAGAAAAATCAATTAAAAAAAGAATTCTATTCAATGGAATTCTACTCAGCAATAAAAAGAAACAAACCATTAACGAATCTCCAAAACATGATGGTGAATGAAATAAGCTAGACACAAGAAGAGTAGATCCTGCATGATTCCATTTTTATGAAGTCCTACAATGGGCCGCTGTGGGAAGGAATCAGTGGGGACAGGAGGTGTTTAGGGAGCTTTCCGTAGTGATGGAAGTATTCTATAGCTTGATGGCATTGGTGTGTACAAGTGTATGCACTTGTCAAAACTCAACCAGTGGTGTGCTTAAGATTTGTGCATTTCATTACATATAAATTTTGCCTCAAAAAATCAAAGAACCACAAACAAATATTGAACTCCAGTTAGTGATCTGCTAAAGTCTACTGTTACCTGCAGCTTACTTTGAAATACATTTTAATAAATGAAATGATGGATAAAGGAGGGATGCATACATAATGATAAAACAAATATATTAACATAAGTTGTAAAATCTGAGTGGTGGTTATAGGACTGTTCACTGTAAATTTTGAGGAAAAAATAGTCACCAGAAGGGGCCAGTCCCACCCAGAGTGTTATACCCAGTGGAGAACTGCTCAGGAGTTCTCTGAAAGGCTGCAAAGATTGTTTTGGGGGAACTTGGACCCTTTAAGCGGGAGAGAAGGCTGGCTTAAGGGTGGGAGGAGACAGACTGCATGTAGCAGAGAACAGCACTGTTCTGTGCTCCACAGGATGAGTTAGTTCCAACAGTTGGCTAGCACAGAAAGGCCAGTCTCACTAGAAGCTGTCTACAATGGAACAGGCTGCCTTTTAAGGTAGTGAGCTCCCCATTACATGAAGTGTGCAAGCAAGATGGGCAGCTGTCAGAAAGGTTAGAGAGGGGATTTTTAGACTGACGAGGAGAATGGACTGAGGGCCTCTGAGGTCCCTTAAAGCAACTCAACAGTAAATTTGGTAACCAGACAAAGTGTCAAGGGAACTCTGAGACCATTTCCGACATTGGTGGCAGAGGGGGTGGGTCGGGGAAAACTTTCTGGAGAAGGAGGCCAGATGGTTGTCCTTCGGCCTCTCAATCTCCAGCCTGCGGTATGTGTCTTATACTGACGCCCTGTTTGGATAGAAATAAACAGGGTCTTTCTCCATGAACCTGGTTGGCTTCTTATTTCTCTCTGGGCCTCAGTCTGCCCCTCTGTTCAATGGTCTCAGCTGAAACCATCCATGTTTTTTTCCTCCTGGGATAGTTAAACTGCTAGTCACACACTTACATGGGAGGGCTGGGGGGTCTGCAGTCGGTTTTTTTGAGGGGGACCCTTGTTGTACCCCAGCTTAGACTCCCTTGCACTTGGCCTGATGCCCAGAGGAGATTCAGCAGAGGTGGCAGTGGCCCCAGAGGTAAGCCAGGGGCTCAGCCAGGTTCCCTAGATACCATTTCCTAACCTGCTGCCTCAAGGGAAAGTCAGAAAGAAGGCCCGATGTTACTATGGGTGTTGTTACCATGGTGATGAGGGCACACATCTGAGCTCACCCCAGGGCCCTGCTCGCTCCTCCCCAGGGGCTTCAGGGAGGTCTCGGGTCCAAGCCTCCCTCCCCAGGCTGTCCTGGCCCTGCCCAGGGCGGGGGAGTGCTCTGATGACGCAGGGAGTAGTGGGGGCGCGGTGAGGCCAGGGGAGTGATGATCAGCACTGCCCTGCGATGGATTCATTCCGGGTGGGCCAGTGGTTAGAGGACAGGAGAGGTCAGGCAGGCCTGGGCTGACTCCCAGCGCTGAGTGACCTTGGCAAGTGGCTCCACTTCCCTGAGCCTGTGGGGACAGGATGTGGCTTTGAGGATGAAAAGAGACGCCACTGGGATGGCGATGAGCTCATGACTTCATTTTTCCCTCACACAGGCGCTTGGAGGCGGAAACAAACCGCAGAGCCCGGCAGACGTGCGACCCCAGACCTGCCCCGCCGCGTGCACCCCAACCTTCCTCTCCCACTCCTCAGTCTCCACTCCTTGGTTCGGCTCCCCCGGCTGCCCCCGTGCGGTCCTTCTCGGTACTGCAGCAACCGGCCCTGCTCCCCTAGCCGGTGGCTAAGGCGTCCCTGCGGCCTTGCAAAGTTGGGACATGGAGTCATCTTCTGGCCTCAGGAGGACAAACACTTGTTCCCAAACCTTCAAGCATTGGTCGTCATTCTCAGAACCCAGCCTGAGCCCCTGGGGATGGCTCCAGACCCTTCTTGCTGGCCCCGGACCTGAGGGAGGAACCCAGGAAGCAGCCCTGAACCTTCCCCGCGGGGGTGGACATGTGGGCAGGAGGGAAGTAGGTACAGCACGTTCTTAAGGAAGGTCACATAATGACCTGAGACTTCGGGGGGTGTCCACACACACACATAAGCACCCACATACCCCAGGCCTCCATGTGCACACATACACACACCCAAACGCACCACTTGCCTATGCGACACACTGCCCCTTGCACACAGGGCAACATCACCTGCCAATCAAACCTTGTTTTTCTGTGCATCCATCCCTCTGTCCCTGTGTCTCCCCTCAGCCCCACCCCCACCTCTCATCGCCACAACCTGAAGAAACTATACATTGCAAATACAAACTCCTTTCCATGGCCTGACGCCCTGGATTATCCAGCCCTGCCTACCCCTCAGACCACATCGCCCACTACCGGCCACTTGCCCATTGTTCGCCATTTCTCCAGCAATAATATGCAGCACTCACTCCACTCCGGTCCCCGCATTACAGCTCCCTCGCCCTGAAATGTTCCTCCTCCTCCTCCGCTAGCTGCCTCCTTCCCTTCTTTTAGGCCTCAGTGTAAATGCCATCTCGTTCCAGACATCAGAGCCTCCAGGCGACTGGAGCTAAGGACTCCCTGCCTCTGTTCTCTCTAAACATGTTCCCTTCAACATGTGTATCCTGATCATTAGAGAAATGCAAACCAAAACCTCAGTGAGAGACCACTCATACCTATTGGGATGACTACTATAAAGCCAAAACCAAACCCTAACAGAAAGTAAGTGCTGGTGAGGATGTGGAGAAGTTGGAAGCCTTGTGCACTATTGGTGGGAATATAAAAGGGTGTGACCATGTAGGTGGTTCCTTAAAAAAAAAAAAAACAGAATTACTATCTGATCCAACAATTCCACTTCTGGGTATACACACAAGATAATTGAAAGCAGGGTCCCAATTGACGTTCACAGGAGCGTCATTCACAGTAACCAAGAGGTGGCAGCCACCCAAGTGTCCATCATGGAGGAAAGGGTAAACGAAATGTGGTGTGTACATACAATGAAATAGTATTTAGCCTCAAAGACGAAGGAAATTCGGACACATGCCACACATGGGTGAATCTTGGGGGCATTATAAGCAAAATAAGCCCCCCAAAAGGCAAATACTGTATGTTTCCACTTATATGAGCTACAGAGGGTAGTCAAATTCATAGACACAAAAAGTAAAGTGGTGGTTGCCTGGGCCTGGAGATGGAGGGAAGTGGGGAGGTACTGTTTAATGGGCACAGAGTTCTAGT
Source organism: Myotis daubentonii (assembly GCF_963259705.1). NCBI lineage: Eukaryota > Metazoa > Chordata > Mammalia > Chiroptera > Vespertilionidae > Myotis > Myotis daubentonii. The sequence continues at coordinate 82,217,618 of NC_081844.1, read as the reverse complement.
TCGGGACGATGAAAACAGTTCTAGAGATGAGTGATGGTGACGGATGCACAGCAGGTTGATGGACTTAATGCCACTGAACTGTACACTTGAAATGGTTAAGATAGTAACTTTTATGTTATGTGTATCTGACCACACTTAAAAATATTAATTTACAAATATGTATCAAACATTTGTTTGCTTGTTCAATCCTGCCTCGCTTATTAAACAGAACTCCACAAAAGCAGGGCTCTGTGTGGCACACCTGCTATGTGCTGTCGGTCACTGAGGACACGGAGAACAAGGCAGACAAGGGGCCCACCCACCTGAGGCTCCCAGCTGGGAGCCAGGGAAGAAAGACACTGAGCAAACAAGTAAACAAAATTAGTGCCGTGTGGAAAATTAGAAGCGTGCATGTAACAGTGACTTCAGGGGTGTCAGCGGGACGGTCAGGCACACCATCCCAGAGGAGGTGACATTTATGTTAAGACCCAAGAAACAATAGTCATCAAGCCTCTGGGAGACCAGAACTGCGGACCGAGAGCAAAGTGCAAAGGCCCTGAGGGCGCATGAGCCTGGTTTGCTGGAGGAGCAGCAGAGAGAGGAAGTGGGGGAAGCAGAGGAAAGGAGGACTGGAAAGGAGAGGAATGGAGGGCGTTCCTGGTGGCCGAGGAGGGAGGCCTTCCGTGAGTGGCCGCGTACAAGGGCCCAGCTCTGCACTGAATGTGTTTTGTGAATTAGCTCAGAGAATGCTCACAGCAGTCCTTGGGGCGGGTCCAGTCATCACCCCGTGGCGTGGCGTAAAGGGGGAAAGAGGGTCAGAGAGCTTGTGAGTTAGTGGGTCTGGGGCCAGAGTCAAAGACGAACAGTAGGAGAGGGAGTCTCATGCACCCCATGCTGCCTGCTCCACCCCTGCCCCCGCGGGGGGGGGGGGGGGGGCTCTGTTCCTCTCACCCAGCTGCACTGCCACCCCCACTCCCTCCACCTTAAGCGCCAGGGCCTCTGACAGGTTGCCAGGCTGCTGGCCGATCACTGCCAAGGGGTTTCTGTTTCTCCTTTTACTCTCCCCCAAAAGTAAGCCCCGAAAAGAGATCACCCCTGTCCCTCACCGAAGGAGGGACAGGCTCTGGGACGGGGGAAAGAAGCCCATCTCTGCCTCCACCGTAGCCTGTTTCTGAGGCCCCTCTGTAGGCCTTGCCCTTGGGGAGCCCCATCTTAAGGGGAGGGAGCCAGGACATTCATGAAGCTTGCCAGGCTGGATGGCCACCTGGCAGTCAATGAAGATGCCCCCAGAGGCCAGGGGCAGCAACATCTTCAGGCGTGAGGGGCTGCCTTCCCCGATGCCCAGCACTGCCCCACACCCTGAACTGTGGCACCTGGAGAGGGCAAGCCCCCAGAGGGCGGAGGCCTCCCACCGGCCGGGAGGTGTAGCACAGAAAAGGAGGCAGCTCCGCTCTCACAGCTCCCGGCTGACACAGAGATGGAAGGGTCTGTCCGCTACCCAGGGCTGGTACAGAGCAGGACCCGGCTCGGAATGAGAGTGCGGAACCCCTTGTTCAAAACGCAAAGGGAAAGGACCAGTAGGAAAAGCACAAAGTATTATACAAGTAAACATATATAAAGCTTTGCTATGTAGTCTACCTCTTGGTTTTTCACGATGTTTTTTATTTGCTGTTTAATGTCATTCGAAGTAAAGAAAAATTAAAAATTTAAATGAGTAGCATGAATTGTACCATTCACCTTTATAAGGTGTGATGCCGGTTTTAAATGCAAATATACGGAAATTTCACCCATATTCAGAATCACCAAAATTTCACAATTTGTGTTTTGTAGCTTGTGCATGCATATGTATTTCATTCCTACCTAAAAGGTGGGGAAACCACACAAACTAACTCAACTGCTTTTATTTCACTCTGATTCCCACACATTCAAACAACGCTCTCCACGTTCATCGGAAAGGAAGAGAGCTGGGGGCAGCTCTGCCCTTCCCTGTGCTGTCTGCATGGCAGCGTAAGGGGCTGCTTATCCAGGGAAATAATATCCAGGTAGGAGCGTGGCAAGGAAAGGGGTGGGGACACCTGAGTTACTTAGGGGGGGGGTTGATGCTCCAACCTGGCTGCTCCCCATGGAGGAGCCGTGAGAGATGAGGGCTTGGAGGTGGCAGGTCGCACCATGGAGACCTTGAGTGCCTCCACTCTGACCATGTGACCCCTGTGGCTCCCCAGTGCTCTCAGAATAAAATCCACAGCCCTATCCCTGAGCCACGCCTCCCCACCACCACCACCACCACCACCACCACCACCACCACCACCACTCGTTGCCACACATTCTGCTGTCACCATAGCCCTGCTCTCCCTGACCTGAGCTTGGGAAATGCCCTCCCTCCACCTGGAATCCTCTTCCCCATCATGCCCTTCTTCGGGCTAATGCATGCTCATCCTTTGTGTCCCGACGTGAATATCACTTCCTCTAAGAAGCCTTCCTTCACCTCCCAGGCTGCAGCAGGCACCTCCTCTGAACTGTCACAGGTCCTGTGCACCCCTTCACTGCTTGTTGCCTTATCCTCTTCCCTCACTACCGACCCGCGCTGGGGGGCAGGTTAACAGACCCAGACCCCCAACACAGTAGGTGAATGAATGCAGGAGTTCCCAGGCAGTGGGCGTCGGTGTGCACTGTCTATTGTCTCGCAGGTCTGGCAGCCAGGCCACGGAGGAGGGACTAACGGGCCTGACAAACCTACTATGTTCCAGGCCCACACGGCACTTCACGTTCCTGACTTCATTTTTACTCCCCTGCAGCCCAGGAAGGAGGTGTTCTTGTACCTGTTACACAGATGAGGGGACAGAGCATGAACGAATCCTCTTTTCTGGAACCCCCACCCCCACCACCACCACCACCACACAAATCCAAGCCCCAGCCAGGGTGACCAGCCCAATGACCTCTCAGCCAGGCCAGTCCAGATGTCCTCATTTCTTGGCCAGTCCCAGAGAGAACTCACTCCCAGCTGGGGCCTGTCCCATCCTTTTGCCCTCCCCCCTCTTCCTCCCCCTCCCCACTTCCTTCCTTCCTGCTCCTGGATATTCCCTTTGCAGGAAAGGCCCCAGGTTCCAGGGCAAGGCCCCCGGTCCAGCAGCCCAGGCCAGGACACATGCTTCCTCCATCATCTAGGCCCCTCTGCCCTCCCGGGAGGCCGGAAATCTGATCCAGGCCTCGGAACATGGGAGCACTGCACAGGGGACAGCCCAAGGTCGTTTTGTCCCTCCCTCTGCCTCCAGCCCTGGCATAGGCAGAGGAGTTCTGGAACTCATCCTGGAGGCCTGGCGCCCCGCTGGTAGGGCTTTGTCGCTCTGCCTGTGACTGGTCTTCCTGAGAGCCTCTTCAGGAAGGCCCTGAGCAAGGTGACGTGCTGAGTCACTTTGCACGGCACCTGACACAAAGTGCGCGCTCAGCTAACAGGGCCTATGATCATTGTTATTCTCCCCCATATCATCATCACCAGAATTAATCCTCACAAATATCCTGGAAAGTAGATAGAGTTTTTATCCTCAATTTACAAATGAGGAAACTGAGGTTTAGAAGGAAGGAAGTGGCTTACCTAAGCTCTGTAGCAAGTATCAGAGCTGAGTACAAACCCAGACCAGGCCAGTGCTCTTCATAACCACGGTTCTGCCACCCACCCATCCGCTCCTTGTGATCCTGGAATATAATTCTTTACCTGCTGTGTGCCTCAGTTTCCCCATCCGTACAGTGAGGAGGAGTATGGCGGAAGCATCTCTAAGTTTGCTCCTATAAATTGAAAGGAATTCACTAATTCCATGAGCAGAGACTTGCTGAGCGCTGTCCTTTTGCCAGAACAGAGATGGGCACAAGATCACAGATCTGACCCTGGGTGGTCCTACAGGCCAAGGTACCCAAATCCAGAAGTCTCACCTGGATTTCTTCTACTGGGGCTCCATCCATTTCCCCAGTTCACAGAGGAGAGGAAACCTCGCACTGTGGGAGGGGGAGAGGGTGCCCCAACGCCTCCGGGACTGCTGAAGATTGGGGAGAAGGCCCAGGCAGTGTGGAGAGAGAACTGAGGGCTGGCAGGTGGGTAGAGGCAGTAATGGCGGGGTAGGTGGAACTGGATCTGTGGAGATGCCATTGCTAAGGGCGAGGGTCAGGCAGAAGCTGCCTGGCCTGGAATGGGAATGCCTCATCCTACCACCATCATCTCCCCCCCGCCCCCCACTCCTTCTGCAGTCAATAGACCCACATAAAAGCCCACATTGCTGGATCTTTGATTAAAAAATTCATTTCTTGGTGGACTCAGGGCTCCCACCACCACCACCATTCTGTTCCCACAGTCCCTCCCCAAGGATCTCAGTCCCAAGCTCCCTCATCAATGCCATCCCTTCATCCCAGCCTCCAGTCCCTCTGCCTAGCCCCGAGATAGGGGCCTGGATCGCCAACAACCCCAACGCCTCACGCACTTCCCCTCTGCACTCCAGCTCGAGGATACACCCAATAAATTAGGACGCTGCCGGAGGAGGCAGGGGAAGACCCCACCAAGGTCCCGGCGTAGCAGCCCAGGGAGCTGCGTTGCTCCGTGGCCACCAGAGGGCGCACGCCCCTTCCCAGAGCCAAAGCCACGACGGTGCTGACGGTGCTGACGGTGCTGGCCAAGGGGGTGGCTAGCAGAGGATGCGAGGCGGTGGGGGGGTAGGGAGGGGTGAGTCTTTCACGGCAGTAATCCCCCAAAATGCAGCTCCACCCTGGACGCGGACTCAGGCTCCGTAAGACAAGAGCCTCCAATGCAGCCCCTCGACCTCCATCCCGGCCCCGCCCCGAGCTTGGGTCTTCGGCTAACGGTTTGCGCGCCCCCTCCTGGCCGTTGATAGCACTACTTTCTGGTGGTGCTCGCTCAGAGGCTGGGAGCATAAATGAGGTTGAAGAGGTTAGTTAGCACTGGGTGAACAGTACTGAGAAAGTACTAGGGGCCACATTGGATGTGCAGATACTGGTGGATAATAGGAGCGCACGAGGGGCCACCAGGTAGGTACTTGGGGTCGTCCCTTGGAGGATATTAAGGGGCACCAAGCCTAAACTGGAAATAGGGGACCCGACGCTTACTAGGTGGTAACTGGGAGGCCTGAGTGGGTATGTAAAAGTACTGAGCAGGCAAGGAGGATGCTGGATAACAACAGGAGACACCAAGTGGGTACTTGGAAGTACTGGGAGGCACTGGGAAGACATCGGGTGAGTACAAAAGGCACTGGGTGGTAACTGGGGCGTGGAGTGGGGGTGTCATTGAGCCCAGAGTGAGAAGCACTGAGTTAGTTTGGGCAAATGGCATGACTGAGAGGGTAAAGGGGTGTTGGGACAGTTCTTGGCAGGAACTGGGGACATGGGCATTATCGGTGGGAAGTGGGGAGGCTGGCAGACATTGGGTGGGTATGGTAATCACTAGGTTTGCACTGATACCCTGGACCAAGATAGCACTCCCCTGGGAGTGCCTCAGGGCCCCCCCCCCAAACTGCCTGGGTCATCGTACCAATTTCAGAGACAGGACTCAGATCAGAGATGTCCCTTGGCCAGCGAGGGTCTCCTGCCCCGACCGGGACCTGTTCCTGATTTCCTGGCCAGAAACGGAGGGGAGCGCTGCACGTGGGCAGAGGACAGAACCCCATATTGTTTACCTCCCCCAGTTGGCAAAGGAAGTAAAGACAAGTCCGTCCTCGGGTCTAGAAAAATAAGGAGCCCCCTCCGCACTCCCTCCCACCAGGCTTCGGCCTTGTGGCCCAGCTTGCTGGCTGCTGGGCCGGGAGGGGCTGCCAGGCTCGGCCTCCTGCCCACTGCGGGGCGCCGGGGGAGGGCGGCTTGCGGCTCGAGATGCCGCGTTGCCATGGAGACGCTGCCGCATCCTGACTGCTCCTGGCAACGGGGTCCCGCAGCCAGGCAGGCGCTCCGCGGGGACCCCAGGGAGCTGGCGCGCCAGGCTGCCCACGGCGCTGCCAGACCCCCGGGACACAGATACGGTTCCCCCACCCACAGACACCCCTCACTTATACTCCCACGGCACACACATGTCCACAGGCGCCCCAGCTGCAGCAGCCCAGGCGGAACTGCAGCCCCAGCCCGCCCTGCAGCCCCCACTCATTAATTCAGCAAACATTTGCTGATCGTCTCAGTGCCAGGCTCGAGCTGGCCACTGCGGCTGCAGGGACGAGTCACACAGGGACGCAGCGCCGCCGCCACCACCTCCACCCCCCTCCCCCCGCCCCCCCCCCCCATCTCACAGCCCACAGAGGAGGCAGACACAGAAACAGTGCAATCAATATTGTGACCCCAACAGCCAGCCACTGACTGTGGGCTGTGCTCCCTCACGCAGGGTCTCACCCAAACCATACCGCCCCTGGGAAGCACTGTGAGAACCCCTTTTTTACAGGGGAGGACACTGGGACACCAGAGAGCTCATTATTCACCCGAAGCCACATAGTAAGAGTGTTCCCTTCTAACTTGGACCTTAAACGTTTCCCCACACTAACCCTGCTGCAAGCGTTTCCAGAACATAGATGAGGAGGACTCAACTCAGCTGGGGAGGCGGCAGGGAGGATTTCAGGCCCCAGCTTGGGGCCTGGGAGAAAAAGCAAGTCTGCCAGGCAGAGCGAGGGGAGGTAGCCTCAGCTCAAAGGACAGCCTGTGCAAAGACCTGGAGAATTTAGAGTGGCAGGCGAGGTGTGAGGGAGAGCGGAGGCAGGCGGGGATAGAAAGCTGCTTGGAGGCTTGGTATCCAGGCCAAGGGTCCTGGACTCCATTCCTAGAGGAGTAGGGAAGGTGTGAGCAAGGAAAGGCATGCAGTGATTGTTGCTCTGGCAACCATGGGGGTGGGGGAGGCCCAGAAGGGGGTGCAGCTGGGAGGGGGGGGGACTAGAGAGCAGGCCATGGTCATCATCCCAGTGAAGGACAAGTGGGTCCAGCCCGGCAGTGGGGTGCGGAGAGGAAGCAGGGGCACATCCTTCCCGCTTCCCAAGCGAAGATTCTTCTGCCTGAACCAGGAACCTAGAGAACAGAGCTGGCTCGGTGGTAAGGCGGGGGCCTCAGGAAGAGCGAGGGTTTTGGAGAACAGCGAATGGGAACATGCTTCAGAGTGGCACGAGGAAGCCCAGAGCTAGACTCTTTGAAGGACTTCCAAGAGGAATGGGTTTGAGTGTCTGAGAGAAGCCAAGGAGTCCTTGAGAAGAAAAGAGCCTGTCACACAAACACACCTGGGCATGGAGGAGACCAGCTGTCCCCTCCCAGGCCCTCCTGCCCCTGGCCGCCAGGTCCCATCCAGGGTACCCCTCTGAAGAGACACAGTCTCCAGCCCCTAACCATCCCCCTCAAGGGTAGCCTCATTTTTTCCCTTCCATGGATTTAGGTCATCGCTCCTTGTCCTCTCTCCGAGGCAACGCGGAAAGTGACTAATTCCCTCCCTTCATTTATGGGTCCTGTTACCTGGGAGGTATTTATAGCGTGACAGCCTCCCTCCCTCCCCAGCGACTCAGCTGCTCTCCCCCAGGCCATCTCTCTCCTAGTCAGGCGGCCAATCTTTGCTTCCTCTCTCTTCTGCCACAGCTCCACCACCTTCCTTCCAGCCACCCCCTTGCCATTCCCTCATTTCCTGGCAGAAACTGCGGCAGGCTCTGGCGAGGAGGGGCTGCCCCAGTGCCTTGCTGAGTAGGGTGCTGTCTACAGGATGAATGCCCTTCCCCTCTTGATCGGCCCAGAAAGGTGACCTAGGGGCTAGGGCTAGGTCAAGGCAGCAACATTGGGCTGGCTGACCCCTCAGTGATCTCACCACACCTGGTATTTATACTAACAATAGGCAACAGCTATTGAGTGCTTATGGTATGCCAGGTATTATTATTACCTCTGGTTTGAGGATAAGGAAGCGGAGGCTCAGAAAAGCTAAATGACCCCCACCCCCCCACCCCCAGGTCTTTATAGCTGGTGTGTGGCACTCCTGCACAGCCACCCTTCAGAGCCATGCTTGGTGGCAATACTGGCCCCAAAGGCAGTTTGGGAGGGGTAAGAAATGAGAGATAGCCAGGGGTGCCTGATCAAAATACATCTCACACCCTGGCTGGGTAGCTCAGTTGGTTAGAGTGTTGTCCAAGGTTTTGGGTTCAATCCCCAGTCAGGGCACATACAAGAATCAACCAATGCCCTAGCTGGTTTGGCTCAGTGGATAGAGCGTCAGCCTGCGGACTGAAGAGTTCCAGGTTCCATTCCAACTAAGGGCACATGCCCGGGTTGTGGGCTCGATCCCCAGTAGGGGGCCTGCAGGAGGCAGCCGATCAGTGATTCTCCCTCATCATTGATGTTTCTATTTCTCTCTCCCTCTCCCTTTCTCTGAAATCAATAAAAATATATATTTTAAGAAGAATCAACCAATGTATGTATAAATAAAGGTAAACAACAAATCGATGTTTCTCTCTCAAATCAATAAATTTTTTTAGCCCTAACTGGTTTGACTCAGTGGATAGAGCATCGGCCTGCGGACTCAAGGGTCCCAAGTTCGATTCCGGTCAAGGGCATGTGCCTTGGTTGCGGGCACATCCCCAGGAGGGGGTGTGCAGGATGCAGCTGATCGATGTTTCTCTCTCATTGATATTTCTAACTCCCTATCCCTCTCCCTTCCTCTCTGTAAAAAATCAATAAAATATATATTTTTAAAAATAAAATAATTTTTTTTTAATTTAGTTTTAAAAAATACATCTCACAAAGCCAGCAGGTTCCCCCACCAGTCATAAGCCATGGCTGATCTTCCCAGGGATTGTCATGAATGGCGTCAGATAGAGGCCTCTGGGCTACATGACACTGCCTGTCCCACACACATCCCCTCCTCCAAGCAGGGGCCAGTGAGGAGCTGGGATGGCATAGGTCTGGCCAAAGAAAGAGAAAAAGGAAGCCCTGTGTCCACAGAGGATGAGTGAAGGGAGGGAAGTCAGCTCCACGCTGGAGGGCTGAGACGGGGACCAGCTGCCCTCGCACATTCCCCTGTCTCACAATTACTCCAGGCCCCTTTTCTCAGCTGGGAAGACAGGCCCCGAGAGGTGAAGAGATGGGCTCAACTTTTTCCAGATTCTCAGAGCAGAAATTCTACAATACTGATGAGGTGGCTTCGTCAAGATTTCTGGGAGACGAGAGAGACTGGATGCAGGGGTGGGGAAATCATTTGGCCTGGCCCTGCCTAGGCATTAGGGGTGACTTAATTAAGTGTCTGGCCGAATAGAGCAGGCTAATTTTTAAGTTGATAATTTTGTATGGCCCGCAAATGATGTTATAAATATCCAAATGGGCCTTGGCCGCAAAAAACTTCCCTACCCCTGGTAGAGGAAGAGGCTGAGTTCAAATCCTAACCTTGTACTCACAAACTGGTGACCTAGGGCAAGTGACTTTACCTCTCTGTGACGTGGTTTCTCTATCCGTAAAATGGGCTGGTGTCAGCCCTCATACATACTTGGTCGTGAAGACTCAGAGGTGTGCAGCAGGCAGAGTGCTAAGCACCGTGCCTGGCAAACACGGGGAGCTCCATATGCTGGCAGGTAATACACTGGTTTGTATTTCCCCCCACTCCCCGCTTCTTCCTTCCCTCAGACCTGAGCAAAGGGGTCACATTTCTTCCCTGTGATGGGGCTTCCTGAGGATAAGAGCTGTGTGTCCACCGTCAGCCCACCTTCAGCTGTCCTTGGGACCAGGAAACGGCGGTGCAGGCTGCTGTCAGGAATGAACACTCGCTGCTGTTCACAGTATTTTCATTACCGTCAGTGTATCATTCTCCATGTACAGCTGTAGCCGCATCAGCACACACCTCGCTAGGCTTTCGGCTCTTGTTTGGGGAAGCCATCCCCCCTCACGTCACCACAAAGGGGCCCCACAGGTCCCACAAGAGCCCCATCTGGGAGGCCACACGGGGTCCATCGGCCCCATTGTACCCCCTTCACCACCACCTTCCACTGTGGGGTGCCAGGAGCCAGCCTGGAAGAAGAAAGACACTGAGTCATTCTGGTTCCCGCTTCATGGAGCCAGAGCTGGCGGCAGCCCAGCCAGCCCAGCCGGCCCCTCCAAGGGGGAAGTCAGGGGCAGAGCTAGGTCCCTGGAACTCTCCTGGCAGCCCAACCCGGGGCGACACTAGGAGCCAGATTTGGGGGAGGAGGTAGGAAATGCAGGGGTCTAGTGACTGGGCCCTGACAGAACAGGAAAGGGTAGGGGGAGGCATCTGTGACCACGCCATGGTGCCCCTGTGAGCACCCTTGAGGATCTGGCTCTGGGTCAGGTCTCCACTACCCTGGAAGAGAGGGAGCCCCACCCAGTTTACAGGTAAAGGCAACAGATTCAGAGAGGGCCAGTCAACTGGCAGCAAACACACAGCACCTGGTAGGTGGAGCCAGGCAACATCTGCTCAAATGCCCACAGGCCCTGATTCTCGCCAGGCCTGGCCCAGGGCTTGGGTAGGGGAAGGGAAAGCGCCCAGCAGCTCTGTCTGTGCTGGCAGGTGGAGGGGGAGCTAGGCATCAGGGAGGTTGGGGACAGAGGTCAGGGGGCAGGGCAGTGGAGTGAGGCGCTCTGGGCCAGTTCTTCAGCAGGGCAGTGCAATGGGGTGCAGCCCAGGACCAAACAACAGAGAGGCCCGAGTCTTCAGCCTAGCTCGCCCCAAGCCTGGGCACGTCCGAGTCTCAGCTGCCTCAGTTATGCCATCACAACTCTGGTTCCCAGCGTTCTCCCGAGCGGTTCGGGGTCAGGCCTCCCCGGGCACACCAGCAGGGCAGGAGGCCCAGTGGCCCCAGAGGGGTGTGTGCCCAGACTGTGGTCCCTCCCCACCCATGGGCACACGGGGTCCTCGTTGAAAAAACACGGTGTATACAAATAATTAAACAGAAGAATTGGAGTGATTAGGGCAGATGATTATTGTCAAATTATGATTTATCTTGTAGTGGAATTAGTATTCCCCCAAAGGGCCCGGCGTGGCGCGGCGCCCGCCACGGCCCCGTGATTAATCGCCGTCTCCAGAAGGTCACCTCCAGCCACTGCAGATTAACTCAGTGGGGAAACTTCTTTCCGTAATTCAAGCTGTTGTTCCCACAACCTGTCATCCGCCTCGGAAAAGGACGATTTCGTCAGGGAGCCCAGGGCGGGGGCCTGTCCGCTCCCCCAGCCCCTCCCCACTGAGGACATGATATATGGTGCGTCCCGACACGGGTGACCGAGGAGGGGGGCAGCGTCCGCCGTGGGGTGGACAGCGGGAAGCAGGAGTCGGGGAGCATGGGGGAAACGAGGTGCCGCCAAGCAGAAGTAGGCTGTGAGGGGAGAGAGAGCGCGCAGGCGGTGGCAATTAGGAAGAAAATTGGATTTTTCAGCGTCCAGAGGCAGCTGGGATCTACGGTGTGAGGCGCAACCACCACCCCTTTCCCCAGCACACACAGGCACCCAGCTCCAGCCTGGCAGGGACTCCCCAGAAGGGACGGAGGACGGGGGTGGGAAACAGACCTCCTTCAGGAAGGTAGGAAGAAAATCAACAGACAGTAAAAGGACCTGGTCAGGCCCTAGCCGGTTTGGCTCAGTGGATAGTGCATCGGCCTGTGAACTGAAAGGTCCCAGGTTCGATTCTGATCAAGGGCACATGCCCAGGTTGTGGGCTCCATCCCCACTGGGGGGCGTGCAGGAGGCAGCTGATCAATGATTCTCTCTCATCATTGATGTTTCTATCTTTCTCTCCCTCTCCCTTCCTCTCTGAAATCAATAAAAATATTTTTTTTTAAAAAAAAAAAAGGACCTGGTCAGGCCTGAGGCTGGGCCCTACAGAGCGCCCCACCCCCACCCCTGCCCCAGTGGAGAGCAGCTTCCCTGGCCTGAGAGACAGGACCCAGATCCCATTTCCCCAGTGGTAGACGTGGCCTGAGCCACATACCAACGCCCCCACAGGGATGCTCATCATGGCTACTTCCTTCAGCCCAGACCAGGTCTGGAAGTGGGCTCAGGATCCCCAGTCTGCCTCCCTATGCACGAGTCCCCGCATCCCTGCCTCCTCACCCCAGCCTTTGCCCATCCCACTGTTCCCTGAGTGGGACGGGGATATGAAGACACAAGTGCCTCCCCTTCCTCTGTCTCATTTACCGTCCATCCCCGCTGCAGGGGGGGGAAGGGTGTCTTGTGCCCATAGTACAGATGAGGAGGCTGAGGTAGGGTGCCTTTCTGCTCTGAAGCTGCCCTGAGTGCAAACTCCTTCACACTCTTCCCTTTGGAGATCCCACAGCCTTTTCCAGTCTAATCCACCCTGCCCACCCGCCCCACCTCCAGAAACACTCATTGTGCACTATTCTTTCAGGCCTCCAGGCTTCAGATGTTCCTGAAATGTGCCTCCGGTCCCCTGCCAGCATTGGGTAGAATCCTTCTTCTCAGTCCAACTCACTGTCCCTCCAGGAACAGAATGTGCACCCAGGCCCATGGGAGTGCTCACTGACCTCCCCATCAGAGTGGGTGCTCTCTGGGGGCCTCATACAACCATCTCCCCGTTGCCAGCTCGGACCCAGCCTAACAAGTACTTGGGAACCATCCGGAAGGCACCCAGGGCTCTGGGGCCTCCACTCCCCACCCTACCCCCAACCCAGCTTACCAGAGCCCAGATCAGAGGGTTGGGAGGTAGAAGACAGAGGTAGGGCCACTTGCTGGCTGGTGCCGTCTTGGTCCACAGGCCTCTTTTTAGCTGAGAACAGAAGCATGTATTATGTATACAGCGGTTTGCTCGGAACATTCTCAGGTCTGAGATATTTGCAGTTGTGAAGACCCAGCGCTATTTGGGAGAGAAATAGATTTTCTCTCCCTCTCAGGAGTGGGGGCAGAGGCACTCTCTCTCCAAAACCATTGGGAGTAACCACAGGCACTTTCCTTGGGGGAGAGGGGCTTTCCATCCTCTGCTGGGTCAGGCACCACCCCACCCCAGTCTTTGGCTGATGGTGATAATAAAAATTCCCATTTATACTACGTCTTCCTTTCAAAATGCCCTTTATTGTATGCACTCACTGACTCTTCCGGGACAAGCCAAACAACTTGTTAACCCCATTTTACAGGCGAAGAAACGGACTGGGGGACGGTGGCAGGTGACTTAAACAATGGAGGTGGCTGAGTCTGGGGAGGATGATTCTGGTCCCACACCCTCCCCAGCCCGACACTGGAGGCTCCAGAACCTTTACCTCCATCCTCCATCCTCAGGCCCAGGTGGGGTGGGAGCAGGGCAGGTAGCTGTGGCAGGCCTCCCTTCCTGTGAGCTCTGGGTCTATAGGCCTGGTTCAAATCCCAACATGCCCCTCACCAGATGTGGAACCGTAAGAGGTCACTGTACCTCTCTGTGCTCTGCTCATCTCTAAAATGACTTCCAATCTTGCAGGGCTGTTGTGAGGATGAAACAAGATCTGAGCCCAGCCTGGCAAACAGTAAGTGTTCAATAAATTTGAGTTGTGTGTTTGTTTTTCCTTGTTTTATCATGTTCGCCGTGTCATTAATCTCTCCTGGAGGGTGTGAGGGAGCTGCGGGCCTCCCCACGTCCCAGAGGAGGAAACTGAGTCTGAAGGGCTTCCAGCAAGCAGAGGACACCATCAGATAAGTGTCCTAAAGTCCCTCAGCGTCTGTCCCTCCCCCCTCAGGAACCCTCCATTGTGCCGTGCCATGGAATACAGCACAGACCTCCGCCCAAAGAACCTGCCAGATTCTTCCCTGTTCCTAAGACACTGCTGGTTCCTGCCTTCCAGCCTTTGCCCACGCTGGTCCCTCTGCCTAGATGCCAATCCTCTGTCAGCCCCACATTGGTTACCAAAGTCTTTCAAGGCTCTGCCTAAAGGCCACGCCCTCCAGGAAACCACCTCCAACCTCCAGCCCTTGAGGGGCCACGGAGACCTGCTGGACGGCGCGGCTCCCGCCACTGACCACCTCATCACCCCCACGAGGTTCCCTGAACTCCTTCATGGGGTGGGAGGGGCCTTCCCCGTCTGACCCTGGGCGCCTGGGCGCGACACACGGAGGGTGCCCCGACCCTGGGGGAGCACAGCCCGCTCCCCCCACCCGACTCCTTCCAGCGCCGCGGCCAGTCTTTGATCCCGCTGCCTCTGCGCCCCAAACCTGATTGGCATCGAATTACGCCGCACGGCGGAGGGAGATAATGGCGGGAGGCGCGGCAGACATGAAAGGGGGGGCGCAGCGGCAGTCCGGGCCGTTGTTAATGACCCAATAAAAAGGAAGAGGGGGGAGAAATAACCCTCCCTTCCATCCCCGCCCCCAAGACAGCGGCCGGTGCACACAAAGCCGCAGCCGACTCGGAAATTATCGCGGCTCAGCCCAGCGCAGCGTGACTGGAGGGGGTGGGCTCACCTGGCGGGGCACCGGAGGGAGGGCGCACACTCACGGTCACGCAGACAGGCACACATGCTGGTACTGGCTTTAATATGTTTATACCTTTTTCATCGTGGATTTTTTTTTTGCATTAATTGTGATTTTCAAAAAAATATTACACTAAAACAATTTTACTGATTACTGAACATTTTGTGCCCACCCTTGTCCTGGCTCCAAAACCGTCACACAGACAGCACCGTGCAGTGACACGCACGCACTGTCTCACATACACACAGATATAGCTAAAACAGTCTCACACAGTCACACACACAGATACAGACGCCCCATCGCACACAGTCACACCTACAGTCACCTGCAGAAACAGACATGAAGCCGCATGGACACAGACATTCAGCACAGCCTGCAGAGAGACTCACGTAGAGACACACCCAGAAGCTGGGACGGAGACAGACATACAGATACACACACACACACACACAGGCTGAGACAAATGAGGAGGAAGCTCACAGAGACATCCAATGTAGAGAGAGACAGACTGACTGATACACACTGAGGTCTATAGACAAACACCAACATGCAGATACACAGAGACAAGCACAGACCATACAGCGTCCCAAAGACACCCACACGCAAACGAGCCTGGGTCATAGGGCATTACCCAGTGACACCCATCCAAGCACAAATCACCATGCCACTTCCTGTGAGCTCTGGGATGTACCCCGCACCCTCAAGGCCACCCATTTCACACCCTCATTGATGTTCAAGTGTGCTCAAGTGAGTTGGGAAGGGCCAAGGGCCAAGCTGACCCACAGCAGAGATGAAGTGAGGTCACTGGGCCACAGAGGCCAGAGAACATGGTACTAGGGAAAGGTGTAGGATGCTGCTGAATCCCCTGAGGCTGGGGCAGGTGGTTTAAACCGTCAGAATATCATTTTATTCACCTCTAAAATGGGGTTCAGCTCCTCTCCCATGGGGTTGTATGAGTCAATAGGCAACAGCCAAGTACTAAATGTTGGCTGCCATTACCATGGAGACTCCCTTAGGGGCAGCTCAGACTCTATGCCTGTCTCCCCAGCACACACACTTCTCTTCGCTCCCAATCTCTTTACTGCCAGGGAGGTCCTTCTGAAATCTAATCTGAGTCCCTCATGCTATAAACTAGCCCCAATAATTCTGGGAATGGAGAGGCCAGGCCCCTCCAAGGAGCTTCTCCTGCTCCAAAAAAAACAGCACCCTGAGCACCAGAGGTCCTGGAGGCCAGATGGGGCTTCATCTTCGGGTCAAGCATGCTTTGCTTTGCTATCTGATTTCAAATCCCAGTTCCACCAGGAACCGAGTGTATAACTTAGGCAAGGACTTGACCTCTCTGAGCCTTGGTTGCCTTCACTGTCAGATGGGTTAACAGCATCAGCATCCAACACAGGAGGCTTCTGGAGGATGAAATAGCTATCAGGCTGAGCTCATGGGCCATGGCTGGAGCTGCTGGTTCATGCTGGGGTCATAGGCGAGGGGTTCGGGTCCATACTCTCCCCCACACATCAGGACAAAGCCCTCCCAGAAGCTCCTTCTTAAGTGGACAAGGGGACTTTATGAGCCAAACCTCAGGGCCTAATTAATGTGATTAATCACAGGCCCAGCCACACAGGCCAGGAGGACAGCTGGAAGGGAGGGTCACAGTCAGCTCAGTTACCCAAAGGATGGAGGAGCAGGAAATAAGATTCTCAGTGGCCTCTCCTCCTCTCACCCTGAACCAAAGCTCTCCCAGCCCCTGCTCACTGGGAAGTCCCTTCTCATATCTAAATCCAGTTTCTCCTGCTGCAGCTCAGGAAGCACGTGGGATCTGCAGTCAAGGTCCTGGCTGTCCCTGGCTAGACAGGGAGGCGTGAGTGGTCTCCCAGTGTCTGGTCTGTGTAATGCTGGTTTGGTAATGTGAGTGGTTTGAGGCAAAACCTCTCAGAGTCGTGTCTGGCCTGGGAGAACGAGTGTATGAAAAATCAAGAAAGGAGCTGGTGGCAAGGAGGGACAGGCCCCCTCCTACCTCTAAGGGAACTGTGTGTGTAACCCTGTGTGAGGAGAATGTGTGTGTGTGGGGGGGGTGGGGGTGGCCAAAGGCCCTGGCCACGGCTGTAGCAGGAAGGGACAGCCCACTCAGGCAGGGGCGATGCTGAGTTATAAATCACCCTCGACTCAATTAGAGCCTGTGAAAGGTTGTGCACACCCAGCAGAAAGCACGGTGCTTGGCGGCCAGCCAGCTCCCCGCGGGGGGTGAGGGCAAGAGAGCTGGAGTGTGCCGACGTGCATGTACGTGTGTGTGTGCCTTAATGTGCATGTGTGCTTGTGTCCTTGTGTGCATGTACCTGTTTGTGCCTGTCCTAGTATGTATGTGTATGCGGAGCACACATGCCTGTGGATTCTTGTGTGCAATATGCTTGCATATCCCTGCGCTTGCCCCTATCTGTGCTGTGTGTGCACCTATGTGTGCGTGGATGTTGATGGAGATATCCTCGTGCCTGTGTGCACCTGAGTGTGAGCATGGTTGTGTCTCTCCACCATTTGCCTCTGTGTGTCTGTGCGCAGCGAGTGTGAGTGGGTATGACTGTTATGTGCATGTGCCTGATGAGTTGAGCTGGATGTTGGGGTAGGGGCCGGGGAATATTCTTGTGGGAGGGAGACTCCTATGTACTTGTGGGGCGGCATGAATGAATGGAATTATGGGCAGGCAGCAAGAAAGTGACAGCCTGCCCCGACCAGTTGGAAGAGGCTGTGACAGGGAGGGAAGCAAGCTTACAGGAGTGTGGGGGTCTGTGCAGTTCAGAGGGCCTGCCAGGACCCACTTCCTCCAACCTTGAGCAGAGAGGCTGGACACCAGCCTGGCTCTGAAAGGGCTGCCCTCGTGTGGCCACGGAGCACCCTGGAGTTCCTCCCCGGCTTCCTCTCTAATAACTAACGGTGATGAGCAGCCACCGTGGGTTGGACTCTGAGCTAAATCCTCCATCTGGAATATCTCACTGAACCTTCACAGACACATTATGAAACATGTACTATTAGAATTCCCACTTTACAGATATGGAAACTGAGGCTCATTGATTTGCTCAGCCAAAAAGTAATAGAGCCAGAGTCTGAACCTATGTTTGTCTGATTCCAAAAGCCTTGCCACATTCATTGCTGCCTCCCCTGGGGTTCCCAGTGGTCCCAGTCTGTGTGTGTTGGGGGGGGGGTCTATGTGAGTAGGTGTGTATGCCTTGCCTTCTGCCTGAGCACTCTCTGAACCCCAGGCTTCGGTGCCCCAGTGCCAGCACATAGTCAATGTCAAAGAAATATCTATTAGTTGGAGGGAGTAGAGAGTCAAGATCTCCTGTTCTGCTCTGATGCTAAGAAAAGCTGGCAGTGGTGTTAGGGCAGGGGGTGCCTGTGAACCACCCCATGAATCCTATCCATCTCTGCTTACCTCCCAGAGAGGAGGTGCTGCCCTGGGCCCCAAAGAGGGCTGTGGAGTAGGGACTGAGGGTTTTCCAAAACCAGGCTGGTCCCTGCCTCATCTTCACCCACACCCAGAGGTTGGACTACCCCGGTGTGTCGGTGTGTCCTTAGACCAACACTATGTCTCACCTGTCCCTTCTCTACTCAAGTCACAGACAAAGACTTTCAGGAAAACTTGGGGCCCTGAATCCAGACCTCCAAGGAACAGGTATGCACAGGCACCATTAGCCAGGAGCCAATTTGTGACCCTTGACTCAGTTTCCCCCATTTATAATGGTATTTCTGAGAAAGAGTGTAGAGAATATACACTACTCAGTCGTGGGCCTCTTTGCACAGCCTGGAGAACCCAGCCATGGATATGGCCCCCACCCCCCAGGTCCAGCTGTCTGCCCCTCATGAAGGGTAGAATTCAAACCCACAGTGGGGGCTTCCCTCCTGCCCCAGACACCCAGGCTCCACAAGGGATCCTCCTTCCCCAGCCTCCTGGGAGACACCCCCCCCCCCAACCTTGAACCATGTTTTGCTCCTATTTACTGAACAGGTGCCAGGAGTGGGAGATGGATGGGCCTCCCTCAGAGCAGCCTCCAGGAGGAAACATAGCCATGTGCCAAACCATCACCCTGCATCTCCTGCAGGCCCCTGCAGGCCCCACATCTGGAACCGTTTCAGTCAGGAGAAGCATAGGACTGAGCTGCTCCTCCTTTGATGATGGGGCTGTGGGGAAGGGTCATGCCCTTTGGGGAGGTTGGGGGAGTCACAATTCATGGATGGCACCCCTCCTGAGGGTAGGAAAACACAGGTGGGGGAGGAGGGAAGAGCAGAAAGGGCAGGATGGGGTTGAGGTATTTATGTCATGGCGCTGAGACCTATAGGATCAGGGGACTCCAGAAAGGATCCAGATGACGACCAGCATTTTAATCCTGGAGGAAAGGGCAGGGCCAAGCTTCCCTGTCACTAAGCCTCAGTTTTCTCATTAGTAAAATGAGACTATTACTTCCCAGGTAAGATTCTGGGGAAGGATCTACAGTGAGAGGATGTTTTAAGCCTGGGACCAGTGCATCAGTAATGCTCAGGACAGGGTAGTGGCTGCTATTGTTGTTATCGTTATTTTGTTTAAAACAGCTGCTTCCCACCAAAGCTCTCAGTCCAGCTGAGCAGACCAGGTGAACATTCCCAAATGTGTCAGGCTCTGTAGAATCAGACTCTGGATTGTTGGGAGGGCTGGGCAGTCAGGAAGAACCTCCCAGAGGAAGTAGCCTGAGAATGAACTTCAGAGATGGGAGAGCGAGGCAAGCTGGAATGGAAGGGAGGGGGCATCCCAGGGGGGAGATGGGCTGGAGTCCAGCCCTGAAGGCAGGAGGGAGCGCTACAGGGCAGGGGGGCCTGGCTGACTCTATGAGCCAGCTGGGGAGATAGCCTGACTTAACCTGGGAAGATGAAGAGAAGGGACAGGATCCTAGCTGCCACCTCTATGAAAAGAGCTCTGCCCTGAGGCCCACCCCACCCCCACCCCCACCCCCACCCGCGCGGCCTCCAAGAACACCCTTAGGATCTGCAGGGGGCCCCTGACACCCACCCTGGTGTCTCCTTCCGCCCAGGACTCGGAAATCAGGTGGCTGCTGCTCTCTCCTCTGTTTATTTATTCCCCTGTTTTTTCCCTTTTCGGGAGACGATAATTATTCAGATCATCGCGGTGATTTACTCGGCAATCAGAGCCGCTCGATGCGGATGCGGTGGCCCTGGAGCTGAGACAGCCGAGCCTCGCCACGGGGGCGGGGGGCTCAGCCCCCCTCCTTCCCGCAGCCCGCTGGCCTTTGTTCTCTTTGAGGCCTGCACCCGCGCTGCCTGGCGTTCAGCGGAGGCGCCCACCTGAGCGGACACATCAGCGAGCTCGGAATCCGGGAAGCGAGTGTGCACATGTGTGCGTCCCGGGGAAGGGCATGCTGGGCTGCGAATGGCGAAACTCCCGTGTCCATATTTCGGGGGTGGTAGGGAACATTGGTGGTGGTTGAGAGTGTACACATGCACGAACAGAGAGGTCAGGTGTGCCATCGGAACGTGTGCACCTGTGTGATTGGCTGAGGCCTGGGGTCTATCTGTCTCTGCAGCTGTTCCCAAGTGCAGTGGGCAGGTGCCCAAATGTTTGTATTTTAGGCACAGAGCGAGGAGAGGCGAGGACTGGGGTTCCTGCGCTGAAGCTGCCTACGGTGACCACGGATGGGGCAGAGGCTAGGTCCTTTCTTCCTCGTCTCCCTGATCCCGCTGGGGGTGAGGAGACAGACAGTGATCGGCTCCTCCAAATGCCGAGCTCTCCTGGGCCAGTGCTCCCGGCCTCCCGGGGGTCACGTGGGTACAGGTATGGCTGTGTTCACAGGCGAGTGTGCACGCGTGTACCCGCAGGCCTTCACCCCCTCCTGCCCGCGGGCGGGCGCGGTGACGGTGACCTCATTACCGCCTCCGCAAAGGCCCCTTGAAATCCCTGCGCCGTCGCATTTGGCTGCTCTAAGTGATGGGAACGGCCTGCGCTTCCTGATCAATCGCTTAAAATTCAGGGTCGGCTCGCTCGCCGGAGAGGGCTGCCTGCCAGCCCCACGCACCGCGCTCTGCCGCCTCCCCCACCCCGCCTCCTTGCTTTAGAGTTGGGGGGGGGGGGGCTGCGATCCTGCCGTATTGGAAAACATCCCCGCGCTGGCTGGGGGGCCCGGTGGGGCCAGCGCTGGAAGCCGTTCCACTCGAGCAGATGGCTGTGAAACTTTGGCGGCGAGATAAATTGGGTCTGACGGCGTGAGGCCGGCTCACAGATGGGCGGGATTCTCACGCCGGCCCCCACGTCCGGCTCGGCCGCGGGCAGCGCCGGCGCCGCTCAGAGCCCCCTTTGGGCACCCGCCCGGCCAGCAAAAGCCTTCGGGAAGCCACTAATCCTCCCATAGCCTCTCTCTGCCGGAGGCGCCCTGCGTCGCAGTCCTTCCGGCCCCAGATCTCCCCAGAGAGGAGCCCAGAGGGAGGGGCAGCCCACAGCCCCCGCCTGGTCACCTCCGCCAAGCTGGCAGCTGGGCTTTCCCCCTCCTCTGCGATCCGCAGAGGCCTGAAGCGTGAAGGTTAACAGCTGGGGGGGGGGGGGGGGCTGCGTCTCCCTCCTTCACCTCTCGCGGCTGCAGCCCCGCCCACCTGCCTGCCCAGGGGATGTCGTAAACAGGGCTGGGGGGGCGGGGGGGCGGCTGAAGGGAGAGAGGAGAGCCAGACAAAGAGAGCGAGCAAAAATGAGCGAGAGGCAGGAGAGACCGAACCTGAGACAGAGACTGCAAGAGACAAGAGACAGACAGGGAAATGGAAGCGGAGATGTAGAGATAGACACAGAGACACCCACATGGGGAGGAGGGAGGGACCTCAGAGCCAGAACGGAGACACACAAAGAGAGCGGGAGGGAGGCAAAAGGGAGGACGAGGGGACCAGACACAGGCGGTGACAGCCTCGAGCTGCGGGTGATCATGGGGAGGGGAGCGCGAGGGGAGGTTAGGCGCAGGGCGCAGCCCGGGGCTACCTTCGCCCCCGCAAAGAATGCCGCGGCCTAGAACCACGGAGCGTCTCCGCCCGAGGCTGCGTCCCCGCCTCGATTTCCCCGGGAGCCAGCGGGGGGGGCGGGGGGGCGCTGCAGGGCCATTGCTCTGCCGCAGAGCCCGCCCTGTTGAGCCGACTCCCCTGCGCTTCAGTCCAGCAGGCAGATATCGATCCGGCCCAGCCAAGCTCAATACCCACGGCCTGCAGCCCGCTCTGCAGCGGTCCCACAAAGAAGAGGAGGGGGCTCACTCCTCGACCCGCCCCCGCGGGGACTCTGTGCCAGAATAAATCCCCGAGAGCCCAGCCCAAGCGAGCGACGTCGCCCATGTCTGTTCCTTGGCGGCCCTAGGAGGCCCGCCAGGCCGCCGGCGGCAGGGGGTGGCCGGAGTGACCCCCAACCCCGCCTCCTGCCCGGCGCTGGAGGCTGGAGGGGAAAATCTTTGCTGAGTTGATGAAGTTGAAGTTTCATAAAGGGCGTGAAGAAAACAGCCAATCAGCGAGCCCACATTTACATGGGCTCTCTGATTGGCTCTCGCCGTGCCTCTTTAGAATGTTACTTTGAAACCTTAAGAAGGCGAACAGTCCCACTGATTCTAGAGGGAGAACCCAGATCAGATGCCTCAGTTTCCTGTAACGCCAAGCTCTGGGGGAGGTGGGGAGCTTAGACATGGTCTCCCTCAACCCTCTGAGACAGATGACTAACTTGAAGCCAGAGGGCCAGAGAGTGGACCTTGGCCTGGACCAGGGGCTTGGTTCTGCCAGCACCCTTCCCTGTGCCCACTTCCAGATACCCGAATGGGTGGTGAGTGGTCATTTGGGACTGAAGGCCCGAAGGAGTGAGGGGCTAGCCTGGCTTGAGGATGGGGAGTCTGTGGAGCAGAGTCTTGTCTGTGGCAGGAAAAGTGTGGGTGGTGTCACCAGGTTCTGCAAGCCTACAGATAATACAGCTTCAAAGGTAGGCCCAATTGATTCCCCGGCTGGCCACCAGGCCAGCATGACCTTGAGTCCTAGACAGGCACACAAGAACACAGTGCCAGGTTGATGCCTCAGGGGCCTAGAGGAGTGGGTTTGCCCTGTGCAGAGTGAGACCAGGCCACCCTAGCAGCCTTGCACTGCCCCTATCCCCACTCTAGGTCCAGCAGGTCTGAGTCACTCTTGAGGAGGGAGGAGAGGTCTGGACATTGGCAGCTAGGAGTAGAGAACCTAGTTTCTGTCCTAGGGCCTGCCCATGTTGGGAAAGGGCCCCCGGAGGTTGCCGTTTACAAATCCAGCCCTGCTTCCCAGTCTTCAGATGACTCAGGCCTGGCTGAAGGAGAGGGCATCTAAGAGAGGATGGGGGGTGGGTCCTGAGTCTATGGCTAATGCTGAAGAGAAAGCCCTCCAATCACCTGCATATGACAAATTGCGGGGGCAGGTGGGAGAATTCACTCTATTGGGGCTCTAACACCACCCCAATTTTCCCCAGTGAAACAGCCTGGAGACCCAGCTCTGTTGCTCAACTCCAAATAACCTTCTTCCAGAATCTGAAATATACTAGTATGTGGAGAGGCTATGCCTGAGTCCTTATGTGCATACGGCTGCTCCTGTGACAGGTTATGCACACAGGCCTGTGGGACCTGGGGTAGCAGCATCAAGTGCTGGGGCAAATACACCTGGTTTGCAGAAGACTCAGGGGCCCTACAACCAGTGCCCAGACATCTGAGAGACTCTGCCACCTGCCAAGTCCCAGAATTTAGCCAGCTGATGTGCCAAACATGCTGTGTGACTTTGAGTGCAGCTCACACATCTCTGAGCTTCAGGTTTCCCTCTAAGTCAGCGGTTCAAAACCTGTGGGTCGCGACCCCTTTGGTGGTCAAACGACCCTTTCACAGGGGTCGCCTAAGACCATCCTGCATATCAGATATTTACATTATGATTCATAACAGTAGCAACATTACAGTTATGAAGTAGCAACAAAAATAATTTTATGGTTGGGTCACAACATGAGGAACTGTATTTAAAGGGCCAGAAGGTTGAGAACCACTGCTCTAAGTCCTTGCTCTAGAGGAGGCAGCTGCAGAGAAACCCTAGAAGCAGGGGCAGAGTCCAAGAGGGGCCTGGGAGGGCCTCCTCAGAGGCCCAGCTGGTTCAGCCTATGTCCAAGAGTTGAGTTGGACAGGGACGTAACTGCCAAATCCCACAGCTCTTACCAATTCTCAGAATCTCATCTGCCTCCCTGCCCATGTCATAAATAGCAGGAGGCTGAGCTGGGGTGGGGCAGGAGTGGGAAGTGGCGTGTGCGTGCATTTGTATGTGTGTATGTATACACACATAGGGAAGGTGTGAGAGCCTCCCCCACCCCCACCCTGACCACTGTGGCCATTGCACTCTGAGAAGCTGAGATAATCCCTCGCCATCTGTCTTGTGTTGCTAACCCGCTCAGCCGGACAGCTGCCTGGGCCACAGCTCTGCAGGGGAGCGGGTGCAGGGTACTTGGGGAGCTAGCCAGCTCTGAGGACCTGGCAGCAGGACCCCCCATCCCATTACATCCCACCTGCCTGTCTCTACAGAGGAGAAATGTGAGGCCAGAGATGGGACAGGAAGGACTTGCTCCATCCCTGCTTCTGACCATGGGAGAATTAGAGAAATGGAAACACTCCCTGGAGGCTGGGGGCTGGCCCTCCCAGAATAAAGGAGGATGGACAGAATGACCTGCTGACTTATGCTCCCATGAGCCCTCCACATATTCACACATGTCCCTCTGATGGGAGGGCTGCAGTAGGGACAAGTCAGGCCTCTGGGGGAGGAAGAGCCATCTCCTCTGCCTCTGGCAGGCTAGTGTCCAGGCCCCCACTGGCCAACTTCCCAGAACCAGGAAAAGAAAGCAGGCTCGTAGGATGTTTGGTGGGTAATGCTCAGTGTGCAGGCCCTGCACCCCAAGTGTCATAACCTTGATCTGATGAGGAAACTGAAGCTCAGAGAGGGAAGTGAATTGCCCAGTTCACTCCCGTGGGTGCAAGAGCTCCAGCAGCCCTCTCTCTGTACCCAGTTCTTTCTGTCCCTCAGAACAATCAGGTCTGTCACCCTGTCTCACCCCCCGCTACCTGTACCTCTCCTCCCATGATACACACATACTTGCAGATAAACACAAGCACAATCACATACATTGCTGGTACACATACAAACTCACATACACATGTAAATTCAGATAGTCACTCACATCCTCACACCAAACACAGATCTCACCACTCACATCAAAGATCACCCACAGTCACCCCCAACCTCCACACAGTGCAGGTTCCAATTATAAATCCGACGCCACCCCCAGCTAGTCTGTCTTTCCCCACACCAGACAGTGACCCTCCAAGCAGAGCCAATGTGTGGGTAGGAGTCAGTAGGTCCTAGTTAGCAACATAGGAAGAGGTTGCCACAAGGGCCTAGCGGGCCAAGCAGACAGAGGTCTGCTCAGTCCTTCCTGCCTATGGGTGAGGGCCCTCCAGCAAGAATGTCAATCATGGACTCCCACCCCCTCCCCAAGACCTTGGGGGACTTCCACCTGGCCACAAAGCCAAGAGAACAGTCCCTACTTCTCACCCACAGGGCTCTCAGCTCTCCAGGTCTCGGGAGGAGCAGAGGGACCAGTGGGAGGACATTGCCTCTCCTCTGAGGGTCTCAATGCACAAAGAAATGAAACACACCAGGAGCAGTCTGGCAGCAGTCTGAGCCCCCACAGGTGGTGGACTCCAGGGCCTTCCCAGGATCCAACCCACTACGTACCCTTCATCCCAACATCTGCCTCTCTCTCCTGCACCCAACCCTGAGGTGAGCTGACCCCCTCCCTCTCCCGGCGGGAGTCTGATTCCCAGATCACTGTGCACTCTTGAGCCAGAGGGACCCCCTCTCTGAGCCTGGCTTCCCCATACCAAAGGAGGGCCCAGGCTCTAGATACACTCCCATCCCCACTCACACACAGTATATCACTCACACATATGCTCTTGCTTACACACTCCTCCTCACACAAACTCATACACATTAATACACACTCTCACACGCACACATTCACACACAAACTCATACCCTCACACACAGTCGCTCTCAGTCATATTAACACTTTCACACTCACATAGCCACACTCAGTTACATTTGCACACTCACACGCTTACACATGGTCATGCACACTCACACTCATGCTCTCTCACACTCACACACTCTCACCTAATCACATCCACAGCCCACCTGAACAGGCTGAGTGGGGCCCTGAGGTCAGTAGAGAGCCAGCAGAGGTTGGTATTGACAGCCTGGTGTACAGGGGGGAGGAGAGGCTGCCAGAGAGGCCGGGAGGGTCCTGAATAATTCAGGATGATGGCTGCTGTGGTGGCAGGGGGCCTGTCGGCTGCAGGGAAAGCTTGGTGGCTGAATTGTTCTGGGAGGATCACTCACAATGTTTTGAGGAGAATCCGCCCAGATTGAGGACTTCTCACACAGGTTTCCATTTTGAATCCTCACCAGAGGCCTGCACAGAGGGTACGATAGCCCCATTTACAGATGACAAAACTGAGGCTCAGAGGAGGAAGGGATTTGCTCAAGGTTGTACAGCAGGAGTCTCCAGGCTCCGATGCACCCCTCTCCCCCGTGTACATACACCCACAGGCTCTGGAGAGAGGTTCCTTTGGTCACTGAGCCCGGATGGAGGTGAGAGACCCCAGCCATCTGAGGACACCTTGGAGAGCGCTGCCAGGGTCCAAATCCAGAATCACCCTGGCTCAGAGTCTGCTGCCTGCTGAGGAAGGCGCTGTGCAGAGATGGCACACAGGGACCCACTACACAAGTTACTGGGCAGCTCTGAGCCTCAGGTCCCTCACCTGTAAGATGGGTAGATGGGCACTGTGTCCTGA
Source organism: Myotis daubentonii (assembly GCF_963259705.1). Taxonomy (NCBI): domain Eukaryota; kingdom Metazoa; phylum Chordata; class Mammalia; order Chiroptera; family Vespertilionidae; genus Myotis; species Myotis daubentonii. The sequence continues at coordinate 82,191,363 of NC_081844.1, read as the reverse complement.
TCGCATGGGTGTTAGTAAGGATTGACTGGGAAAGCACAGATAAAGCAGTTAGCATGGGGTCTCACTACAGGAAGGACTCCACATTGCAGCTAAGTTTGCAATGAGATACCCTTGCCAAAAACAGTCACAGAGTGGTGGCTGTGTACATGCAGGTCCCTCTGCCTTGAGCATCCTCCCCACTCTCCTTTGCTGTTCCCCTCCAAGGCTGCATCTTCCCTCTCTTCCAGGACAACAGCCATGGTCTCCTGCTGTATCCTGTACTCCTCATTGACCTCCCCATCGCCCTCCCTAGTAGCCAGGTGTCTGGCCAAGTATGCTGAGAGTGGGCCCAGCCTGCCCCAGCTCAGGGCCTGCGCACAGTAGGTGTTCAAGTGCTGCCTGCTGAACTGACAGCCCTGTACGTGTCAGCACACAGCAACCAGCAGTTATCGTGCTTCTGCAGTTAAACTGCTGAGGTCATGGGTCTGTTCTCTCTGCAAAAATAAAAATACCCAACAGCTCGTGCCTGGTGAAACCCACAGCAAAAGACCAGACGTGACTGCCTCACCTCCCAGAGGCCAAGCGACAGGCTCCCAGCCAGGTCCCAATCCGGAAGGGGCACCTGCCCAGGCTCAGGGGTGCCAACACTTATAGGCGGTTGGCACGTGACTACCGTGCTCAGTGGGGAAGGCAGACGTTCCATCCCCAGAGCGCTGATGTCTGAGGAGATGATGGTGCATCCTCCATATTCAATTCAAAATAAAAGCCACAGTAAACCATAGACCCAAAACGTATACATCGGCTGAAATTAAAATAACTTCTTGTTACGTTTTCTGGTTCCTATATTCGGTATCAGCTCATAGAAGCTGAATCAGGCAATTTGTCCCTCTTGCTTCTCTTGTTGCCCCTGCTTTCCTGGGATCTCAGCACCTGCTGGGTCTCCCTTCTGGAGCAGACCCCAGCCTGGTCTGGGGGGTCCCCTGGCCCCACACTCAGGAGGCTGAGCCCCCATAAGCCTCCCAGTACCCTCGGCCCCTCCTTCTTGTGGGGAACCTTGCGGCTGGGCCCATGCCTGCGGCGAGTCTCACCCCAGTATTATTTTAGTCGCAGACAGACACGAGGCAGATGGTGACAACATCCCTTCCCCGCTCCCCACTGACGGAGCCGTTGCCGCCCTGAAGCCTCAGGGTTCTTCTCCCTCAGGAATATTTCAATCCTGACTCCGTGGCTAAATGCGGCTGCTCTTGTGAGACACGGGCACATCTGCTCCTCCTCTTCCCTACCCCCACCCATTTCCTGAGGATGAACAGAGAGCTCTGGGGAGGCCCAGGCAACTTCCAGCTCTGCCCCATCCCCCCAGCTGCCCTATTGTGTGTCAGGCACCGTGCCATGAGCACTGTACCACAGGGAAGGGGCCATTTTGGTGCCCACTTTACAGATGAGGAAGCTGAGGCTCAGAATAAAGCAGGGGCCCATCCCAGGTCCCACAGCCAGAAAGGAGGCATTCCCTCAGGTCCTTAAGGACCCTGGAGAAACAGGGTGCGCTCTCTACTTCCTCCTCACACCTGACTCTCCGCCTCCATGCACAGTCTGTGGAGATCACCCCAGAAACCCACCGTCCCTGCAGAGCGAGTAGGAGCTCGCTATTTAGTTCTGTGCCCATTCTCCTGCATCAGCCAATAGCCTGGGGCACCACACTAGCCAAGTACTGTATGCCCACCCCCTTGCCCTGTTGGCCCTGGCCCAGGAAGCGTGTAGGCTGTAATTGTGAGCATCAAGGGCAGGGGGAGGAGGCTCTGGCAGGAGACAGGCCTGGTTTCGAATCTCAGCTTGGCTGTGACTTTGAACAAATCACTTAACTTCTCAGGATCTGTTTCTTCATCTGTGAAATGCACAGCAGCAGTAACCCCTCTCTTCCCCGCTAATTTAGTGAGGTGACTGCTACATCCCAGCTTCTAAAGTCGGGCCTGAAACAGAGCACATGCTCAATAAATATTTGTTGAATGAATGACACACGTCATGAACGTAACATCAGGTTCAGGGCGGGGCTGGTCCTGCCAACAGCCCCAGACCCAGCGAAGTCTGGGGCCAGCTCTGCTTCTGTAGCCCACTGTGAGCTGGAGTTAGCCACAAGAGCCAACCTGAGCCATGTCTCTGGCCCCTGTCCAACTCCCACCACACAAAGTGCTGGGAGCCCTAGGAGGACAGGTCCAGGGCACTGGGCCACCATTACCAGGCTCAAGTGCCACAAGGTGTGGGAGGTGGGCAGAGGTTGTCTTGGTTCCCTCATGCCCCCTTTCCAGCCACCCACCCTGACTGGCCTGGGGTGGTGAAGCTAGACAGGGGCTCTTTGAGGGCTGGTAAAGCTCTCTGGGCAGGTGAGGACATGTCTGTTCCCAGTCAGACCTCCTAGCTGTGCCTTCTGTCCGGCCCAGGCCCTGGGGCTGGGCCAACATATACACTGACAAACCATCACACAAAAACACATACCCGCCACAGCGACACTCACACCCCTAAAAGATACATGAAAGTATAGACACAACGTAAACACCCAACTTAAAGCACAAAGACAAAAAATACGCACAAGTCATAGTGAACAGCAGGGTATACAAGCTCACAGACCATATCATGTGCCACAGTCATAGACATACAGGGACCAGGACGTACCCACAGGCCCACAGCACAGCCATGAACACATGTGTGGCATATCCACACAGGCCACACAGGTATCTGGCCCAGGAGCACAGATGTGCACAGCAGGATAAAGAGGCCTGTCTTGCACAAAAACTGAGGTCTGTCTTCCCGTACCATACCTGGCCAGAAGCTGAGCCCCAGCAGCTCGGAGAGGACAAGCTGGGGCAGGGACACAGAGCCACTGCAGGAAGAGACGGGCAGGGCAGGCCTGGAGTAGGGGCGAGAGGCAATCCCTGCTCAGCGTCAGCTCTATAGGCCCCACTTTCACAGGCCTCAGGCCCATGCCCTCATCACACACTGACATGCCACCATGACCACTGTCTCCCCTCAGCTGTCATCTCTGCCCAGGTCACCCTCATATTCATGCATGGCATGAGAAACTGGGAGAGGCTGGTCATTTAGTCACTGTCACCACAAAGCCAATACAAAGGAAAAGAGAAGCTGATAGTTAGTGTAGAAGCCTGTGGAGGCACTGTTTAGTAGGGGGTTCTGGACAGCAGACCACGCTCTGCCAGCCATGCTCACAAAGGGTGATCATGTCATGGTCATGTCAATACCGCTCTAAGGATACAGCCCTGAGGCCAGCAAGACTGGGGAGGCCTCCTGGTGAAGAACCAGGGCCCACTTCTCTGGCCCTCTCTGCCTCTGCGCATATCAAATCCATTAATTTTCTTGTCAGCACTGTGATGGCCGCTGCTATGGGCTGGCATTCAAGGCCCTTAGTTATCTGTCCTCATCCAATGTTCTTTTTCCTTGGCCTTTACCAGTGCTCTTCCCTCCACCAAGAAAGCTCTCCTAGGCCCACCCCTACCTTTTGGGATTCTGCTCATCCATCAAACCAACGCCACCTCCCCTGAGAAGCCTCCCCAATCCCTGCCAGGAAAAAAATTCTCACCTCAGCGCTGGAATGAGAGATGAGGACCCATGTAGGGCTCTGCTGGGCCTCAGTGTCCTAATCAGTGAAATACATGACACAGACCGTCACCACTGAGAACAGAATGGGGCAGAATAATCCAGCTGATGGGTTCTCAAACTGGATCCAAGTCCTCCTCAGGGACGGGTGAGGTCAAAATTATTTTATTGCTAAAACCAAGACATTATTTGACATTTTTAAAAAATATATTTTTATTGATTTCAGAGAGGAAAGGAGAGGGAGAGAGAAATAGAAACATCAGTGATGAGAGAGACTCATTGATCGGCTGCCTCCTGCACGCCCTCTATTGGGGATCGAGCCCGCAACCCAGGCATGTGCCCTTGACCAGAATCGAACCTGGGACCTTTTAGTCCACAGACCAACGCTCTATCCACTGAGCCAAACCAGTTAGACATTTTTACTATATTGAAATTTGTATTGATGGTGCAAAAGCAATAGTGGGTAAAATTGTTGGTATCATAACACAAATCAAGACAAACTGTACCAGGAGTCATTGTATTCATCACTTTCAAGAGCTTCCTCTCTTTTTTTTTGTTTAAATAGTTTCACTTAAGGATGTCCTGTTGAAGAGAAGCAGTAAAATTAGTAATTTTATTGAATCTTAACCCTGTGTACACATCAATTGAATATTGTGTCTAATGATATAGGATATTCACATACTTAGGTGTACTGGTTAATAATGAGGATTTTGTAATTAAAGAAAACACGGTTATTTCAAGAGAAACATTTAAAGTGCTTTATTCAAAGTAATGTCCATCGCTAGCTACACATTTCCCCCATCTTTCAGGTAATTTGTAGATACTGTCCCAAATAGAACTTTTCTTGTTTTGAGGCAAACCATTCAGAGACCCATTTTTTCCCTTCTTTGTACGTTTTGAAGTGCTGCTCAGAAAGTGCATGTGCCATCGATTGGAACAAGTGGTAGTCTGAAGGAGCAAGATCTGGTGAATACGGCAGGTGGGTTAATACTTCCCAGGCTAGATCTTTTAACGTGTCTTTAACTGGTTTTGAAGTGTGTGATGGTGCGTTATCATGAAGCAAAATTACTTTGCCGTGTCTTCTGGCCCATTCTGGTCGTCTTACGATCAAAGCGTGGTTCAAATTGACCTGGACGTTCTTTGTCTTTCGTATCAAAATCATAACTTTTAAAGCGTTTAAACCAGAGTTCACAAGTATCTTGAGATGGAGCATGTTCACCATAAGCTTCCCAAAGTATACGATAACTTTCAGCAGCACTTTTCTTCAAAATAAAGTAAGGAATTAAAACTTCCCACAAATGCTCTTTTTTTTGGCACGACATTCAACATTTTTAAGCATAAAAATATCTATGACGTTAACACCTTCAGAAAATTTGACATATGAAGTTTTGAAGCTTGCTGTCAATACAACAAAATAGCATACATATCAAATCGCATATATATCAACATATGTGTAACTCCAGCTATTGAAAAAAGTCCGCATTAACCGGTACGCGTAGTAATGTACATAAACACAAGCTCTTTGGGCCCTGGTCAGGCAGTGCGGTTGGTTAGAGCATCGCCCTATACACCAATGGCTTGGGTTCCATCCCCAGTCAGGGCACATACAAGAATCAACCAATGAACGCATCATTAAGTAGAATAACAAATCAATGTTTCTCTCTCTCTCTCTAAAAATCAATCAATTACAAAATTTATTTTAAGTTATATATTTTTTTAAAAAACGTTCTTTGGGGGTCCTCAATAATTATTAAGCCTGTAACAGTGTCCTGAGGGGGGAAAAAGGTTGATAACTGCTGGTCTGGTATTTACACAGCATGAAAGACTTAGGGTAAACATAAACATCTGGATCCGTAGACAGGCCAAAAGGGGCTTCCAGAAGTGGTTCCTTTGAGGAGATCTCAGCCCCAGGCATTGAAATCTGCAGTGTGGTTGAGGGGGAAGGGGCTTGGAGTGGGGCGGGGCCATGTGACTTCAGGGTGGGAGTTCTGGAAGAGGCTTCTGGGAGTCCCCAACTTTCCTCTGCTGCCCCTGCAGGGATTGTGTGTAGGGGGAGGCCCCAAAAATACCACAGACCTCCAGGCACATGGGACTGAAACCTAGCCCAGGAGTTCTGGTCCTCCCCAGATGGCTTCCATCCTACCCCCCCACCCCCACCCACGAAAAGGATTTGGACCTTAAAATTATCGTCACCACTGCGCAGCAGACAATACAGAGGGGACATTATGTGCTGAGAGAGAGGCCTCGTTGTTGGCGCTGCAGAGAGAGACAGCAGCGCTCTGTTTTGAGCAGGCCGGGGGCTACTCATGTGCTCCAGCCCAGACCCCCACACCCCAAAGCATATCCTCACCCCAATGCAGACTCACCCTGGGGGACCTCTCAGGCACATGCTGCAGCACACAGGAGCCTTCGAATGTGCTGGCTCCCACCCCACCCCCCATCTCTGTGCACACCTCCACCCACCAACTACGTGCTCCGGGTCCTCACCACCAGCCCCACACATCCCCTAGCATAGGCATCCTCACCTGGGGAGCCTTGGTGGGGGTGCAGGGGACACAAGACAGCCACATTGGGGACCCTGAGGACGCCATGCCGGCCCTGCCCGCCCCGCCCTGCACCGCCTGGCCGGATCACAGGGTACTGAAACCAGCAGCCGCCTAGGCTGGGCCAGACGTGCCTAGACCCACAGAAGGACACAAAGGCTGCCTTGTTGCTTTGCCAAACCCTCCCAGCTCTGGAGTGGGAGGGAGGGACCAGGGCAACTGGCCTCTACCCCCAGTTCCTGGGCTGGCCCTGGAGCAAGACTGGACTTTAACCTCTTAGACCATCACCCCCGCTGGGGCAAGAAGGCAAGGTGAGGACAATCCACACCTCCTGATAAAACCGACCAAAGAGGCCCCCAGGCCCAGAGCTTAAACTCCACCAAAGATCTATTTGTTTCTGAGTTGGATCTCGTCCTTCCAACATTTGCACAGGTTGCTCCCTCTGCTTGAAGCTCCCTCCCCTTCCCTTGTCTGGGGACATTTTCGGACAATGTTCAGAGAGCACCCACCTCTACCAAGAACCCCTCCTGACCCCAGGGCTTCCCCATCAAATTTCCCCAGGAAGTTCCAGATGCCCCCAAGAGAATGCCCAGCACCACCCAGCCCGGGGTCTGGCTCACAGGCAGTGGCAGTCCTGGCAAAGGAATAGGTTAAGTGGGCACAGCCAGACCCATGGACTCAGTCATAACTCAGGCCCCACGACCATACTGTGTCAGTGGAGGAGCGGGGGTAGAGTTACCAGCCCAAATCTTAGACCAACACAGCCACCCGTCTCAGTAACACAGAAGGGAGTTCCTGGGAGGAGCCGACTTTCTCACATCCAGACCCTTGTTCTCTCTGCCTAGGACACTCTTTCCCGTCCATCTGCTTGCCAAGTCCCATAGAGTACTTACTGTGTGGCAGGCACTGTTCTAAGGGATATTTACATGCATTAACTCATTATCCTAGAAATAACCCTTTGACGTAAGTGCTATTATATCCCACTTTAAAGATGAGGAAAGTAGCCCTAGCTGTTTTGGCTCAGCGGAGGGAGCATTGGCCTGTGAACTGAAGGGTCCCGGGTTCAATTCTGTTCAAGTGCACATGCCCGGCTTGGGGGCTCGACCCCCAGGAGGGGGCGTGCAGGAGGTAGCCATTCTCTCGCATCATTGATGTTTCTATCTCTCTCCCTCTCTGAAATCAATAAAAAAATATTTTTTTAAATGATGATGCCCTTACTGGTTTGGCTCAGTGGATAGAGCGTCAGCCTGCGGACTGAGGGGTCCTGGGTTTGATTCCAGTCAAGGGCATGTACCTTGGTTGTGGGCACATCCCCAGTGGGAGGTGTGCAGGGGGCAGCTGATCGATGTTTCTCTCTCATTGATGTTTCTGACTATCTCGCTCCCTTCCTCTCTGTAAAAAATCAATAAAATATATTTTTTAAAAAAAATGATGAGGAAAGTAAAGCACAGCAAGGTTAAGAAACTCTTCCAAAGTCACACAGGTCTAAGTGGTGAAGCTGCCATCAATTATGTGATGCTTAAGAAATGCGTTGTTATGCGATTTCGTCATTAGGCAATCTCGTCGTTGTGCAAACATCATCGTGCACTTACACAAAGCTAGACGATACAACCTGCTACTGTAATTGCATGTGCTACACTTTTATACAACTGATACCAAAGTAGGTTTGTTTACACCAGTATCACCACCAACACGTGAGTAATGCGCTGCACTATGAAGTTATGACAGTGACATCATTAGGCAACAGAAAATTTTTAGCTCCATTATAATTTTGTGGAATGACATTATGCGCCACATGACTGTCACTGGAACCCAGCAAGTCACTTCCGGGCAGCCTTCCCTGGCCTCTCAGACCAGAGATGTAATCAGCTGTCCACTGGTTTGGCTCCGCTCTCTCGATGGTGAGCCCCTTGAGGGTTCCCATGGGAACACATTTGGGTGGTCCCCCGGGGCCCAGCCCCTAGCACAAACTTTGGCCATTGTGACTCTCGAGAAACATTGTTGACTAAATAACTTTAAGCACAATAAGGATGGCTGGACTCCCAGGAGGGAAGGAGGTAGGGGCTTCTCAGAAAAGCCCAGTGAGTTCTCTCCCCTCCCAGGGCTACAGCCATCTACTTTGTCGCTCACTGCAAGGGCTCAGTCCCTGAGCACATGGGGCTGTGAAAACTGGGGAGGGAAGGAGATGCTACCAGCTCCACAGGGATACCTGGGTCCATCTGCTCCCAGGTCTCCATGTCCCTCTAGGCCAGCGGTTCTCAACCTGTGGGTCGCAAACAATGAAAATACATCCTGCATATCAGATATTTACATTACAATTCATAACAGTAGCAAAATTAGTTATGAAGTAGCAACGAAAATAATTTTATGGTTGGGGGTCACCACAACATGAGGAACTGTATTAAAGGGTCGCGGCATTAGGAAGGTTGAGAACCACTGCTCTAGGCAAAGGTCTCTTAAAATCTTCAGGCACCATGGACCAAAAAGATAGAGACTTCTTGGGATTTACTGGCTCATGTCTCTCTTCTTACACCCAATTTTCCAAACTATTCGACAGTTTCTCCAGTTCTTGTCCGATGTTTTCAAACTGATGCTCAGACCCAAACAGTGGACGCCTGTCAATCAGTCTCCCGGCTCTGAAATTGGGTGAAGAAGGTTGCAGGTCTTTGGGTTAGAGGCCTTCTGAGGACAGCCCCTCCCCTGCCACAGAGTAGGGTCCCCTGCCTGCCCCCTCAGCCCATCTTTCTGCTAATGCCATTGAGACTTGGTCTCCGCTATAAAGGGCCAGCTGACCCACCCAAAGTTTCTTTGACACCTCATTTTATTTTTAAAGAGTCTTGTGGATTCCCCTATAGGGAACCCATGCTTGTTGCTAATAAAAAATAACGTATTAAATCACTGAACTGCCTCCCTAATAAGAGAGACACTCCAGGAAGCAGAGCCGTTGATGCAGTGCCCCAGTCCATACGGTCAGGCCCCAGGCAGCGCCACACAGTGATGCAGTCACAGGAATTGCTTGGCTGGGAGTTCCCTGCCTTTCCCAGTTAACAGTGAGGATTTTGTAATCAAAGAAAACACGATAATTTCAAGAGGAACATTTAAAGTGCTTTATTCAAAGTAATGTCCATCACTAGCTACACATGTCCCCCATCTTTCCGGTAATTTGTGGATACCGTCCCAATATAACTTTTCTTGTTTTGAGGCAACCCATTCAGAGACCCAATTTTCCACTTCTTCATACGTTTTGAAGTGCTGCTCAGAAAGTGCGGGCGCCATCGATCAGAACAAGTGGTAGTCTGAAGGAGCAAAGTCAGGTGAATACAGCGGGTGGGTTCATACTTCCCAGGCAAGATCTTTTAACGTGTCTTTAACCCCTTTTGAAGTGTGTGATGGTGCATCGTCATGAAGCAAAATTACTTTGCCGTATCTTCTGGCCCATTTTGGCCATTTTATGATCAAAGCGTGGTTCAAATTATTTGTTGTCAGTAGTGATCACTATTAACGGTTTCACCTGGTTTAAGAAGCTCATAATACACCACACCTTCCTGATCCCACCAAACGCAGAGCATTGTCTTCTTTCCGAAGCGATTTGGCCTTGCAGTCGATGTTGATGGTTGACCTGGATCAACCCATGATTCTGTGCATTTGGGATTCTCAAAATAAATCCACTTTTAATTGCCAGTCACAATTCAATGCAAAAAAGACTTTCTTTCGTGCTGTTGAAGCAACATTTTACTGATGACTTTTTGGTTTTCCATTTGTCTTTCGTTCAGTTGATGTGGCACCCATTGTCCTTCCTTTAAAATCTACCCAATGCTTGTAAACGATCAGAAATTGTTTGCTGAGCAACGTTTAATCTTTCTGCAAGTTGTTTTTGAGTTTGACACGCATCTTCATACAATAATGCTTGTAATTGTTGGTCTTCAAACTTCTTTGGTTGACCTGGACGTTCTTTGTCTTTCACATCGAAATCATCACTTTTAGAGCGTTTAAACCAGCGTTCACGAGTATCTTGAGATGGAGCATGTTCACCATAAGCTTCCCGAAGTATATAATAACTTTCATTTTCTTCAAAATAAAGTAATGAATTAAAACTTCCCTCAAATGCTCTTTTTTTTTGGCATGAAATTCGACATTTTGACATTAGTAAGTGTAAAAACATCTATGATGTTAACACCTTCAGAAAATTTGACATATGAAGTTTTGAGCTTGTTGTCAATACAACAAAATAGCATACATATCAAATCGCATATATATCAACATATGTGTAACTCCATCTTTGAAACAAATCCGCATTATTAACCGGTACACCTTGTAAGTTTGCTTGATTTTTCCCCCTGAATTGCACTCTCCTCCTACTCCAGCCCCAGCCCCAGCCCCAACAGGACTAAATTTTCAGAAATTTTCCTTCACAACTGAAGGGTGACCGTCATCTCAAAACAAGTGTCAGCTTACCCGTCTCCTCTTCAGAGAGGTCTTCCCTGACCACATCGCCCTCTTGATGCTCCTCGCCTAGCACTCGTCCCTGTCTGCTATTTTCTTATTTATCTATTACCTGTCTGTCGATCTTACCCAACCAGACATATTACGCGTCATAAAAGCAGGACTTTGTCTTGTGCATCACTGTGTCCCCTCCATCGAACAGAGCCTGGCACAGAGCAGGTGCTTAATAAATACCTGAAAATATAGGGGAGGTACAAAGAGAGGGAGGGGAGAAAGAATTAATGAAGAGCAAAATCTGGGTTCTTGTCCCCAAGACTAGGAGGATCCTTTGCAGCCTCAGTCACTTCCTCTGTAGAATGGACAGGGCCTCTAGCCCAGGGACAACCATGGCCACACTGCACGGTCCTGTCCCCTCCCTGCAGTGCTGTCACAGGCCTGCCCCCGGAGCTGCCCTTCCCTTCCCCACACCTCATCGCAGAGAGACAGAAATTAATTTCCCTTTGGCATAAACTGATTTTGATGAGCCCAGTCCCCAGCGATTCATCACAGACCTCTCAGGGAGCACTGCAGGGAAGGGCGGGCAGCCGCATGACTTATGGGCCTTGCAGCCCCAGACGCCCAGCTGCTTCTGATGGCTCTGGACACCTCCAGCCCCCCTAAATCAGCTGTGATGGAGCAACCTGGCGAGCTGCCCAGCCCGTCCTCTGACTCGGCTGGTGCCCCTGGCAGGCGCCTCCCAGGTCAGGGGGCACAGGCTGTGCGGAAGCGGGTGACTTCATCCAGGCTGACTCACTCCCGTCAGCCACTCGGCATGGACTACGAGAGGGAGGCAGAGGCAGTTCTCTCCAGCTTTGAGCTTTAGAGAAGGGGAATCCTCACCCTCCCTCTATCTCCCCAGGGCCTCCCCAAACCAGACTGCACCCCAACACAACCCCATACCATCATTCGAGAATCCACATTATGTCCTGCAAATAACCTGAAGAGGTGTAGGGCCCAGGCCCAGTGCTCCACTTACCAGCCAGGTAGACTAGACCAACCCTGCAATATCTGTCTCTCCATCTGTAAAAGGGGCATGGCAACCCTTGCTCCCCTAGTGCTCAGTGGTACTGGGCAGGCCTGATGGATGCGAGGGTCTTGGAGAAGGACAGTACCATGTGGAAGTGGGGACAGGAAGCCGGATCAATGGGCTTCCAGGCCGCAGGGTCAAGACCAGACCTCTTGGGCTGAAGTGCCTTGAATCAATGCCCTGCCCTCCCCTCTACCCCCTCATACCCCACCCTCTGCCCCATTTAGCATCCTTAAGTTCCTCAGATAGGCTATTCTCCTTACCTTTAGGCCTCCGTGGTTCTAAATTGTTCCCCCAGCCTAGCACCCTTTTTCTTTGCCTGCCTAAATCATCTTGAACTCTCAGTCCTCAGCTTAAATTTTACTTCATCTCAGAAGCGTTTCCCAGCCCCTCAGTGAGATATTTAGATACTAGGGCCACATGCCTGTGTCTGTACAGTCTAGTCATTCCCCTACATTATCCCAATCATCTCACATCTGCCCCCAGATGTTGCCCTTGTTCTCCCCTACATCCCCCCAGCCCAGCCCAATCGGAAAAGCTAGGACTTTTCAGACTGAAAAATCCCTGAAGGTAGAGGCCATGCCTCCCCCAGGTCTGGGGTCCCCAGAAGATTGAGACTGTGCCTGCCTCATGGTAGGTATTCACTCATATTGACTTACTTGAACTGAATTCCTCTGCCTACTCACGTTGACTGGCCGGGGCTGCCTGAAGCACTGTGTGGAGAAGGATTCTGAGTCTGCAAAAATGCACATAAGCACTGTATCTATCACAAAGTGAGGGTTCGGTACATGTCAGCTGTTAACATTGGCGTTGCTACTGGGATTTGGTTCATCAGCCCAGGAGCAGGGAGGGGGGTGAGAGGTGGACACACAGGGGCTTGTTCTGAAATAACCTAAGACACTTACCTGCCTCCAGCAGAAAGAATATCCACATAGGGTCAGGAGGCTGGAGTTTGAGACCTGGGTCACCTTCCAACCTGTGTAGGAGACTGAGTGCATCTTCATCTGTCGAACAGGAATAACTCCCACCCTGCTGAATCGTAATGTAAATATCTGATATGCAGGATGGTCTTAGGCGACCCCTGTGAAGGTTCGACCACCGAAGGGGTCACGACCCACAGGTTGAGAACCACTGGTTTAGAGGGTAGAGACCCCAGACCCAGGGCCATTCCCAGCCTCACCCCTGTGCTCCCACCTTGAGACCCCCATCCTCTACAGTCACAGGGCCTGCTTATGAAACCTGCAGAGCAGGGTCAAAGCCCCACTGCCTCACTCTCTAGCTGTGTGACTTTGCACAAGTCCACCTCACTGAACCTCATTTCACTTATAAAATGGCAATGATAATGGTAGCTGCCTCCCAGACTTCATAGTAAGATTGAGGTAATTGGGTAAAGAGTGCACTCAGCATTCAGCCTGAGGCCCAGTAAATGCTCAGTAAATATTATCCATTATCATCACCATAACCATCATCATCATCATCACCCTCTAAAATTTAGAGTCTAAATGTTGTAGCTCTGCAGGGGGTAAGGACCATGTTAATCCTGGTCCTTCTCTACCATAGTAACTCCCGAAACTTCCCAGCAAACTAGTTTGTTGTCCCCACTTCCTGGATGGGCAGAGTGAGGCTCAGAAAAGCTAGGACTTTTCAGACTGAAAGGAGAGGCCATGCCTCCCAAGTCTGGGCTCCCCAAGGATTGAGACTGTGCCTACCCCGTCAGACTGGGGGTTTTGTCTCCCTCATTTGCCCAGGGAATGGGCCTCCTTTTTAACCACCCCTCACCCACCCCCCCGCCACCCCTCCCCCTACACACACACACACACACCCAGACAATTCAAAAGAGCACAAGGAGAGGTTCAGGCTGTGAACATCGGTCAGCATGGACCTGTCTGGTTCTAGCTGCCCCAGCTGATGCAAGAGGCCTCGTGACTCGCGCTTCCCCCCCACCCCCTCCCTGCAACACACACACTGGCTCCAGCTTCCCGCCTGACTGGGCTGAGCACTTCAAAGCCAGCAGCCTCTGAAATGAGGCCGCAGCATCGGAGATGGCAGCTGGTAGGGAGAGTCGGGCAGCCCCCTGGCCCTGTGTGTGTATCTCTAGGCACACCTGTCAATGTTGTCGGGCAGCAATGGTCACCAGGGACCTGGGGGATGGCCTTAGGTGCCCATATCATGGCCGAAGGAACATTCAAGCCATCAGCATGCCAGTGAGACTAGGCTGCAAAGGGCCAACTCCTTCGTGCCAGCAGGCACTGGATGCCCACCTGCTGGTGGAGATCAGGAGTCACGGAGAGTGGCCACTAGGATTCATCTCTCCTCTCCTCTCCCCCACCTCCTCTCTTTTTCTCTCTCTCTCCATCATATGATAAGGTGATGCTATGGACTCCAGCATTCCAGACCTAGGATCAAATCCTGTTTATCCTACTTCCTAGATGTGTGACCTTGGGCGGTGTTATGGGCTGAATTGTATACCCTCCCAAACTCATATGTTGACATTCTTAACCCCCAATATCTCAGAATATTATCTTTTTTGGAGATAGCACCTTTACAGAGATAATCACATTAAAACAAGGTCAGTAGGGTGGACCCAAATCCAATACTACTGGTGTCCTTACAAGAGGAAATTTGGACATAGACACGCACAGAGAAGGTGGCCATTGACAAGTCCAGGAGAGAGGACTGGAACAATTCCTTCCCTCAGCCTTTGAAAGAAGGCTTCCAAGTTTTGGACTTCTGGTCTCCAGAACTGTGAGACAGTAAATTTCTATTGTTTAAGCCACCCAGTCTGTGGTACTCTGTTGGGGCAGCCCTAGGAAACTAATACAGGTAGTGACGGTTTCCCAGAGCCTCAGTCCCATAAGCCTAAACAGGAATTATAATAGTACTTGCCTCACAGGTTGCCATGAGGCTTAGATGAGATGGTACCTATAATGACAGAACTTACCACAGGATTAGGCACACAGAGGTACTCAATAAATGTTGCTTTGACTAATATGGTTACTATGCACTCATACATTTACTGCATACCCTTATACATTTATTCCAGATAATTGTATACCTTCCAAGCACCGAGCATGTGGGTCCTGAGGTTGAACAAATCTCTGTTCTTCTGGGTACTTGGCAATGAACAAAGATAGCCCTATCCTCATGGGACACATACACACAAATTAGCTGATGGGAGTGAAAATGTCTAGTTTGCCCATCTGTGCACATGTGTGTATACATAGGTGTTAATGTGTACATTGGTACATCAGTATACCCATGTGCACAGCATGTTAGGGTCTATGCATCTAGGTGCCCAGTGCATACCCTGTGTGTTCATGCACAGTGTGTTACACATGTGGTGTTTTAGCATGTGTGTGCACAAATATTCATGGGTACATGGGTGTGCATGTGAGGGCATCAGAACAGATGGGCCAGTGTGAGTCTGGATGAGTGTAGTTGAGAAAAAGTGGATATGTGGGCCAGTGTGTGCAAGAATAACAGGGCCCAAAGCGGGTGTCCTCTGCTGCCTACAGCCAAGCAGAAGCTCTGAGAGGTCATCTCAGCCATCCCCCAGCCTCAAGTAGACACATGCCCCTTCCCCAAGTCAGACTTGAACGTTCTTGTGCCCAGAGACCATCCGGGACCCTTCCCAGTGCATAGACCCAGTTTCAGGAAGGTCTTCCAGCATTCCAACCACAATCCCTGAGTGGCACTTCAGAAACCAGTAGTCTCAAAGCCCCTGAAAGGAAGACATCAACCCTATGCTCCAGGCATATGTTGGTCCTGCATCCTCATTCAGCTCCCCACAAGCTGCCCTTCCAGAGGTGACAGGTGGAATCCCACATTCCCAAAGGCCTCTCCAATTTGGGTGCCCTATTCCTGCCCCTAGAATGCCCAGCATTAACACTCCCTGTCCCACCACCATCCCCTTGGGGAGGAGAAGGGGCTAAATTACTTGGCCTCTTTCCCACCATCACAGGATCTGCTTGACAAAGAAGTGTGGCTAGACATGGGTCTAGGAAGGGCAAGCTCTCAAGCACTAACCAGGCCAATGTCCAACGGGCATCTGTAACTGTTGAATCAATGACAGGGTGATACTTTCCGAGGATGAAAAAGGCCCAAAACACTAGGGTTTGCGGGGGAGATCCACAGATGACACCATCTCCAGGGAATGACTCCTACCTTTCCCTGTCTCCCGAGTCAGAGCTGCGGATCGGAGCTCCATGGTTCAGAGAAGTGGGCTCCCCTGGCTCTGTTGCCTGCTGGAGGTCTTGGGAAGCCTGCAGATGACAGGACCACCCCAGACCCACTGAATCAGATTCCCCACATACTGTTCCCCCTTCCTCCCCCACATCTGCAAGCTCACCGGCTAAGTGGTCTTGGGTGCACCAAGTTTTGAGAATTCCTGGGGTGGTGGGAGCCCCTGGTGGAAAGGAAGGTAAGGGACGGGGAAAGCACCCCTTCTCAGGCCTTGTTGGGGGAACTTCAGGTCACAAGATTCCTGAGTTCCAGCGGTGTTCCCCACTATAGGGGTGGGGAGGGGGAAGAACTGAGTTCTGTCCCCCAGTCATCTCCCCCTGCCATCCCTGAGCCAGACAGGCACAAGAGTCTGAACAAATACCCGCTAAAAAAGAAAAAAAAAACTGGAGTAGGGTGGGAGCAACCGGCACAGCTGAGGGAGGGGGAGCCTGGGGGCGGAGAGGCGGTCACAGAGGCAGGAAGGTGGAAACCGGAACAAAGGCTGACCCGAGTCAGGCCAACTGGCCAACCAGCCCACCCCCACCCCCCTGCGGCAGGCAGCTCGGCAGGGCTGAGCGCCAGCTCCTAGATCCAAAACGAGTTCCCACCGAGCGTGCTTAATGCAGCGGCGGTGACATTTCTGCCGTCAGAGGCAAACACAGGAACCCGGCCATCTTGATGAAGGACGCCCAGAGTGCGGCGGGAGACGAAGGCGGGTGGGGCTCGGACTCCGGCACCCGGCGCCCTAACCGCCCCTCCTGCCTCTGCCCAGGACCCAAGCCCAGACGGTCACAAAACTAGGGTCGCCAGACTGGAATGCCCTCCCCGACACACACAGTCTTGTACTGGTGGGGAAACTGAGGCCATAGCCCTGACACTTCCAGGCCTGGGAAGGTAAAATAAAATACCCAGAAAAGCCCTGGGGGAGAATGCCTTGAAGAATGTCCTAGTGGGCGTGCCTGTCTGGGAAGCAGAGAGCAGAACCGGCCGGGCCGCAATGACCGGTCTCAAAAGAGAGTACACACCTGGCCCCCAACCGGGCGTGCCCTTATGAGGGCGCTGGCAGTGCCTCTACCTCTCCAAGCAGCGAGAGGGTTAAGCTCCCTCGCGGTACTTGCTGCAGTAAGTGGAAAGGAAAGAAGTGTCAACTCTGTTCTCACCACAGCGGGGCTGTCGGATGGCACCTCCCCCCGCCCGGCGCACCCCGCCCGGCCTGCTCCCCCGCCCTCCCCTCGGAACGCGCGCACACACACCTCCCACCGCTTTGCCCAAATTATTTTCGATCCCGGGAGACTCCGGATGCCAGACGCGCTCCGTGGCGGCGACAGCGGCCGCGCCTGATTCATTGCGCCAAAGCTGCAGATGCGACCTCCCGCCTGCGCCCTGTGCCCTGGCCTGCGTGCGCGCCTGGAGAGACGGAGGGTGGGGGTGGGAGGAGGTGGCAATTTGTAGGCGCCCCCCCCACCCTAGAGCCCGCCCCCGGCCCCCCGGGGCCAGGTCCCCAGTCCCCAGTTTCCTGGGCTGCTCTAATTAGCTTCCTCGGGGGGCACCACGCGGCGTGAGGGGCGGCAATTTCCCGGCTGGGCTGCGGGGGAAGCGCTCCCACCGCCTGGGAAGGTGAAATGGGAAACTCGATTCAAAGAGAGCTTTCCTCCCCCCTCCCGCCAAGCGCCGTAGAAAACGGGTTTGAAATTCCTCCTCTTTTTTTTTTTTTTTTATTTATAGTGCACCGTCTCCATGGAAACCGCGGAGGAGGTCACGGTAGCTGGGCCCCCGCGCGTCACCCCGCGCCTCGTCGGCTGCAGACGCCAGGATTGCGGCCTCCCAGGCGCCGCGGCCCGCGTGGACTCTACTCCGCGTTCCCCGCCCCCGCTGCACTCCGCCCGCGGCTCCAGCCGTATGACTTTGTCGGGTCCCAAATGGAACGGCGCACCTGGGCACCGGTGCGCCAGGCCGTGCCTCTGTCCCCAGGCACTGGCACGGGAGACTGCGCCAAGAAACACGTGCGCAGCTCCAAGACGAGGACGCGTGCGGCAAGAAGCCGTTAGGGGATCCCTGCACTTGTGAATGCCCTGGGCGACCGACCTATATAGGCGCACAGCTCCCGCGCTCTGGCTACAGTGAGACCCCGGGTGGGAGTCGGCCAAGTCCTGCCTAAGTAGCTAACTTCCTAGCTACGTGACTTCGGGGGAGTCACAACTCCTCTGCGTCTCAGCTTGCTCGTCAACAAAATGGACTTGTGAGGCTGGAGACAAAGTACATTAAACGCTTAACTACCTTCGTCACGAGGTTCCGAAAAGATGGTAGTTGTGGTTAGGGTTCTTTTTTCCCAGGCTGGGAAAACCGAGGCCCAAAAGGTGCTGCTGAGCGACCAGCCTGAGGGCTGGGAGTGACACCTTGGGAACTCCCCAGCACCGCAGCCTAGACTCACAGGTGGGAGGGGAGGGGAGCGTGCGCGGCGCAGGGCCTGGGCCACATCTGCACCCGGAATCCCGGAAATGGGGCCGCTCGCGGCGTCCTCCTTCCCCGCCCTAACACCGCCAGCAACAGGCCTGCCAGCCCTCCCTCCCAGGGCTGAGGCCGCACCTGCCCCACCGGATGGCCGCCCAGGGACCAGGCCTTGCCCCCCCACCGCGCACACTTCCTCCCGGACCCCAGAGCCCCGTCGGGCGCGTAGGGGGAGGGGACCCGACCGCCCCCGCTCCGCCAGCTTCCCACAGACTGAGCTGCCGGGAGCCGGGGAGGCAGGAAGTCTCAGAGCCGGGGCGTGGAGGCGGGGTAGGGGCAGGAAGTTGGGGGTGACTCTCCCAGAGACCCCAGACGGGGCCCCGGCGTGGGAGCGGGGTAGGCGGGTGCGTAGGGATTCAGGGTGCCCCTCCTGTAGCTGTAGGCCGTGTGACCCAGGCCAGAGCGGCCCGCTGGGTCAGGGCGAAGGCCGCTGCCTCTGGCGACCCCCAGCAGCGTGCACAGGGAGGGAGGGGCTGCCTTTGTCTACTTTGCCGCAGCGGCGGCCCCCCACAACCCCTCCCCCCCGCGCCCCGCCGGGCCCTGCACAGCCCGGGTTTTCCATCCGGCCCGGCTCGGCTCGGCAGCTGTCAGGGGACCGAGCTGACCTTCGCGAGCAGGGAGTTTCAATTAGCCGCAGATCAGATAAGCGGGCGGGCCCGTCTCTCCGGGCACCGCGGGGGCGCAGCCCCGCCCCCGCCACCCCGCGCCAAACGCGCTCCAGATGGGAACAAAGATGAGGACGCAGCTCCACCTGCCTCCCTGGGGAGGGGAGAAGAGGCCCCGCCGGGAGGAGCTTCCCAGAGGAAGGGGTTGCGTGCCCTCCCCTGCCCATCTAGGATCTGATGCCGGGCCCGGGGTCTAGCTAAGATGGGTCTTTGCTGCTCTGCTCGCCTCCCGCACAGCGGAGTGGGGTCTGACGCACTGACCTCATCCCCAGGCAGGCATTGCGTCCCTCCTCCCCCGGAAGGCGCCTTTTGCCATCTCTGATCTCATCCAGAGCGCTCCCTGAGAGGCTGAGAGGAGGCAAAGCCCAACAGAAAAAGGAAACTGAGGTAGAGAGGGGCCAGGTCGCCCCAACCACATTCTTTCAGATGTTTATTGAGTATCTAATGCGTGCCAGGCACTGTTTAGAGTTTAGACTGTGGAGACACCAGAAAACAAAAATAGTCTACTCCCCAGCCTCATAGGACTGACAGGGAGACAGACTATAATCAAGTAAACAAATAGTTGAACAAGAGCATTTTGGAGTCTGAAGAGCCACGAAGGTATTAAAATAGGTCACGTGAGACTGACTCCAGAGAGGGGACGGTATTAGCTATGGTAGTCAGGGAGGGCCTCTCTGAGGAGGTGACATCTGAACCAAGGCTCCAAAGGCCAGAAGCAGCCAGCCAACTAAAGGAGAGGGTTTAGAGCAATCACAAGGAAATGAATGCAACACAATTATAGTAATCAGTCATTAGCAAATGTTGTAGTTCATTACCAATAATTATGTATAACAGGATATTGTAAAAATTAAGTTACAAAATTTTTATTAAAACTTTTCGTACATACCAGTGTATTGGCTGGGCCGCAAAAATATTCATTGTGGGCTGCGAGGTTGACACGCACTCGCTAATGACTGATTACTCTAACCATGTTGCATTAGTTTCCCTTATGCGCAGGCGCACCATTTCTCTCCACTAATACTAGCAGCGAATATTTTAGCAGCCGATTGCCACATCATTAGTCTTGGACTGACTTGTTTGGCGTGCACAACAGGAAATATTTCACTTTTGGAGAACAAGAAAAATAGGTTTATTTGCGTTACGCTTATTAATTTGTGCAGTTATTCAGTGTCTGGTAAGTTAATGTTCAAGAAAAAATATTAATTTTTATTCAAATGTTCTGTTATTTTATGTTAACGATGACTCATTTATTTCAGTCCTTTGTATTCAGCATGCCTCTATCGAAATAAACCTACGTATCTATGAAAATGAAGCTTTTGTTTTTTTGCGGCCCACATAAACTTAAACCTTGTTTATTTGGCCCGTGTTAGCCTTTGAGTTTGACATGCTTGGTGTAGAGCAAGCCACTGTGGACATGGACCAAAGGGGAAGTAGATATAGCAGGGCTTTGCAAAACAGGCGAGGTGTCAGAGTTTATGCAAAGTGGGTTCTAAGCTGGGAGTGACAAGGTCTGACTAATTTTTGTAAGATCCCTATGGCTGCGGTATAGATCAAAGTAAGGCAAAGGTACAAGCAGGAAGACCAGGGAAGAGGGGCAAAAGATGGGATAGAGGGAAGGAAAGGGTGGAGGAGAGTTTGCTGGATTAGTGATACAGTTAGGCAGATGCAGTGGGTGTAGGGGTGAGGTAGAGCAACAGAAGCTTGGAGAGAAAGGCAGGGTTTGAACCCACGTTGGCCTTTGGAAGCATGAAGGAGCTGCTTAGATGTGAAGGGTAAATGTATGGAGCAAGAATGCCAGGCAGGGTTCAAATCCTGGTACCATTAGATGAGTGACCTTGGGCAAGCTTCTCTATGAATTTCCTCAAACATTAAAAAAGACAAGTAGGACTGTCATTAAAAGGTTTGAATATGATATGACCTGAAAAGTGTTTATCACAGAGCCTGGTAAAGAGTAGGTGCTCGCCCTGGCCAGTTTGGCTCAGTGGATAGAGCATCGGCCTGTGGACTGAAGGGTCCCGGGTTTGATTCTGGTCAAGGGCACATAACTTCAGTGTGTGGAAGGCAGCTAATCACATAAATATCTCCTCTCTCTGTCTCTACCCCTCCTTTCCACTCTCTAAAAATCAATGGAAAAATATCCTCTGGTATGGATTAATTTAAAAAAAAAAAAAGAGCAAGTGCTCAGTAAATTTTGGCCATTATTATGGGTGCTGTTGCTATCCCACCCATCCTCCTCATACACAGCTGCCACTTCCTACCAGAAGCCCCACACGGGCCTTACAAGACCCTCCTCTCCGGCCTTGTTTTCGGTTGCTGAGGGTAGAAGCTCCTCCTCGCATCTCACCATCCCCTCCCAACACCTTTGTTTGGAGAGCAGTTGAGGAGGTAGGTCATTGGGGAGCGACCCACCCAGTCATTATTCCCTAAAGTAACTGCTGGGATCCCTCCTCATCCCAGGACCCCTATTCACCACCTCGGAGGAACCCTCCAAGCCCCTCAGTGGTCTCAAGATGGGCCTGCCCCGACCCTGCCAGAGCAGTAGTCAGCATTCCATATCATTCATTCAATCAGCTGAGTGATCCTCCAGGACCTGGCTATTGTGGGGACAGAGAAAACATAACCCAGGCCCTGTCCTCAGGCAGATGCTTGGACAACACGATTGCTGTTGGTTCTCTAGGAGCTCGGAGCTAATGAGCAGTAGCTTCCAGAGGTGAAGCGCCTTGCCCACAGTCACACAGCCATTGTAGTGGTGCTGGTCTCACATGCTGTTAAATGCAAAGGTGTCTCCAGAAGGCCTTCCCCCAAAGTCCTGTGCAAATGGATTTTGCCCTTACTTCCCTGTGTGCCTGAGGCTTCACCTGATTCCTCAGGAGCCCACCTGGTGTCAGGTATACAGTAGGTGCTCAAGTACTGCTTGAACAAGGTAGCATCCTCTTGGCAAGCAGCGATGAGGCCTACTCTCACCTCCACATCTCCCCTAGGGCTCCCCTATAACTCATTTCAGAGCCTGTCAGAGTTGTTGACTAGAAAAAAATGTTCTAGTTTGCAGAATATTTGCATCTGCTTTGCATGCTGTTCACATGACATCAAAATGCACAGAGGCCAGGCCCTGGTACCCTACTCACTCTCTTGATATCCCCCCAAGAGAGGCTTGGGGGAGTATCTATTTAGGGTCCCCCTAAGCTTGTCTACTTTCAATGTGTGGAGACAGAGATGGGAAGTTTCTTGCCTACCCTTGCTCCTCCCTTCCCTCCATCTCTTACTGGGAGAAGTGTGGTGGGTCAGAGCAGGGAAGCCAGTGGCAAGCCAATGCAGGTACACACACACACACACACACACATACACACACACGTAGACACACACAGCAGTGCAGCAGGAAACATCTGGGGTCTGACAGAGGTTGAGCAGAAGGCAAAGGAGAAGGTGATGCTTTGGTGTTGCCACTGGTAGGTGACATGGCTGATGGCTGGGCTATCCCCAGTCATATTCTCATATCTCAGCCTCTCCTCACACCAGGCCAGTCTGTCTCCCCCACAGCCAACCACACACCTATCCACACTTCTGATATGGCTGCTTGGGCTGGAGGGAGGGGAGGAAAAGGACAGGAAGAAATAGAGATGTCAGTAATGGAATGGTAGCAAGGACTAGAAAGAAGGAATCTGTGGCTCTATAATTTTGGAAGAAGAGGGAGAGAGTCGAGGTTTAACCAGGTCCAGGACCTCCTAGAGACCCTGACATGGGGACATAGGAGGAGGGAGCTGCTGTGATTGGCTGATGAGATGTGGCCCACATACTAGTAAGTTAACAGAGGCCAATAACCTATCCTGATTAACAGTAGACACATTGTAATGAGTATTTGGGGATCTGATTGGCAGTTGAGGACTGATTTACAGAGGCATCTTGCAGCCCACACATGCCCCTTCCTTCACTCTAGGTTGAGATTTCAGGCTTGGAGGCACCGAGAAGCTGAATAGAAATTAGAGATCCAGGAACTCAGAGTGGTGTCTCACATAGGGTCTTTGGATGAATGGGAGACAGCAGGATGCTTACTGAGTAAGCTTTGTGCCCGCCCTGTGACGGGGGCTGAGGGTAATACAGAGCTGACAGCATGGCAGAGATCCTCACACCTCCAAACCACCGCTGCACAGACACTGCCCTAGGAGCCCGTCCTAGAGAAGGCATCACAGGGGCTGGGCCCCAAGGGATGCACGGAGACCGTGACCAGACAAGTAACTGAAGGCACAGTGGGCAGGGCCTGCTTCAGGATGTCAGGGACTAGGAGAAAGGAACATTGGGAGGTGGACTGTGCCAGGCCTTGAATGCCAAGCCTAGGAGCCTGCACTTTGACAAGCAGGTGCTGTAGGCTGAGCTCCCAGAGGAACCTTCCACCCTGGTGAAGCAGCTCCTGGCCCCTTGCCTCTTCTAGTTGAGTATGCCCCCATCACCAGCCTAGGCTCAGCTGAGCAGCCAGGCTGGCAGAGACCTTCACGATCATCTTCTCAGCCCTCATACTGTAGGGCACAGAGTCCTGGGGGAATTCCAGTTTCCATAACTTACAGTCACAGACTCTCCTGAGCCTCAGTTTCCTCGCCTGAGATGCAGATAACACCAACTTCCTAAGATTCTTCTGAGAATTAACTTGGAAGTGCTGAACAGAATGCCTGAATTTTATTTGTTTAATCTCTATTTACTGAGTGCCTTCCATGTGCCGGGTATTGTTCTAGGCACTGGGGTTTCAGCAGTAAACCTCAGGGGTTTCCATTCTAGAAAGGGAGGAGGAATATAAACCACAAATATGTCAAGGAGAGAATGTCACATTATGGCAATGCTGTGACAATACAAATAGGGTAATGTAATAAGTTGACATCATGGCGTAACTGGAAGTAGAGGACAGAGGTTTTGGATAAGGTGGTCAGGGACCTCTGGGGTGTCATTTGAGCTGAGATCTGAATAATGAGGAGGAGTCAATCATAGTAAGAGGCAGAGAAAGGGTGTTCCAGAAACAGTAAGTGCAAAGGCCCTGAGGCAGGGAGAACTTGCCCCGTGGGGAGGGTGGTGGGGCTAAAGCAGTGGGAACAGGAAAGGCAGAGGCATAGGTACCCGTACCAGGGGTCTTCAAGGACCTTGGAAGGAGTCCGGTTTTAATAGTTTTAATTCCAAGGACCATAGAAAACCATTGGAGTTTTTCAGCAGGCATGCTGGGAACTGATTTGCACAGTAATTGCTCAATAAAGGCTTGCTGTTGTCATTATGAATAATAATAATACGAAGCTCAGAGAGGAATAGCAAATGCCCAAGGTCACAGAGTCCCCTTCCCACAGCCCCTTCCTCCTTTGATTGGCCTTCCCCCTCCCCTAAGGAGCCGTGTGGATCAGCCGCAAGCCCGGCGGGAAGGAGGTGAGGGCAGCCTCCCTTCCCTCATTCCCGCTCCTTCCCTCCGGCCATTTCCCGTGCTCTCGGCGCCTGCGTCCCAATTAGCCAGCGAGGCTGACGGCCTCGGCTCCGAATGACAGACACCTCCTGTCACCCCCTGACGGGCGAGGAGATTAACTCTGAGCAGCACCGGCTCCAAGGGACTACAGGGAGAGGAGGGGAAGGGGGAGGGGATGACCATGCTTCCCCCCACCAAGGGCCCCATGGCGTTGGAAGAAAGGGGAGTAGGAAGGGCCCTATTCTCTGAGAGGACCCCTAGCAGTCTGGGGAAGACTGCCCCCACTCTCCTGATTGGCCACTGTAGCTGGAGCCACTACCCAACTTCCACCCTCAGCAGCTCTGAAGGCAGGGACT
Organism: Myotis daubentonii; assembly: GCF_963259705.1. NCBI lineage: Eukaryota > Metazoa > Chordata > Mammalia > Chiroptera > Vespertilionidae > Myotis > Myotis daubentonii. The sequence goes on along the minus strand of NC_081844.1, from coordinate 82,166,545 downwards.
GTGCCATGCCTGTGGGTGCTTCACAGCTGAACCCTCAGCTCTGGGTATTACATGGCATCACGAGCACAGAGTGGAGTGCCCAGTAAACATGTGTGGGCTACTATGCTGAGTACTTTTTTTCATGCAGACTCTTTCAATCCTCACAACAACCCCATTTTAAAGAACAGGAAACTAAGGCACAGAAGCAGAGGGACTGGTTCAAAGATCATACAGATGGGCTAGAACAGGGGTGGGCAAACTTTTTGACTCGAGGGCCACAATGGGTTCTTAAACTGGACCGGAGGGCCGGAACAAAAGCATGGATGGAGTGTTTGTGTGAACTAATATAAATTCAAAGTAAACATCATTACATAAAAGGGTACGGTCTTTTTTTTCAATAGTTTTATTCATTTCAAACAGGCTGGATCCGGCCCGCGGGCCGTAGTTTGCCCACGGCTGGGCTAGAATCTAAACTGAGGCTGCCTGATGCCAAAACCAGGTAGCTAACCTCTCCTCTCCTAGGAGGAGACTCAGCTCATGGCGTTTAGGTATTTTCAATCCACTTTGGAGCAATGAGAGGAAAGCCCTGGAAAAGGGAATTAACAAAGCAATTCTGGGCATAGACACTGAGCACCAGGCTGGGGCCAGAAGTTCCAGGTAACACTCCCAAGTGAGCGGAGCCAGCAGGGATGGGAGACAGAATAGAAGTGAGTTTCCTAGAGAAGAGGTGAGTTGGACTTCTGAACACAAGTATGAATGGTCTGGAGAGGGCAAGAGGAGGGTGTTCCAGGCAGAGAATTGCATGGGCGAAGGCAAAAATGAGCAATGCAGAAATCCAGGTTGCAAGTGAAAGAAACCCAACACACTGGCTTGAGCTAAACTGGAACATAGTGGTTCATTCTGAGGCTCAAAGGGAAGAGTGTTTGGCTTCCAGTACAAGGATCAGTTTCCCTTTGCTGGCTTCATCCATGGATAGCTCTCCCCAAGTGGTGGTGGCTACCACATCAGAGACCACCCAAAGCCCTGGGATTCAACCTGATTGGCCAGGGCCAGGTAACATGTCCATCTCTAAACTAATCCCTGTGCTCAAGAAGGAGTCTGCTGTTGGCCAGGTCCCTCAACACCAGCCGCTGATAGAATCCCTCTAGAGCAGCGGTTCTCAACCTGTGGGTCGCGACCCCTATGGGGGTCAAACGACCCTTTCACAGGGGTCGCGGAAATACATCCTGCATATCAGATATTTACATTACGATTCATAACAGTAGCAAAATTACAGTTATGAAGTAGCAACGAAAATAATTTTATGGCTGGGGGTCACCACAACATGAGGAACTGTATTAAAGGGTCGCGGCATTAGGAAGGTTGAGAACCACTGCTCTAGAGCCCTAACGGTGGTGGGAGAAGGGAAAGGGGGAGGCTCCCCAGTTCCAGTGCTGGATTGTGAGCCCTGGATGACTCCTCCTTGGGCAGCCTAGGGACCCCTAATGTCCCCAAATCCAAGAGTTCCCACCTGTGTAGATGACATCCATCAGATCAGCTCTGGCCACATGAGAGGGGGTTCCAGAAAGGCTCCTAACCCAGCACAGGAAGGCCTTGGGGTTTCCCCGACCCTAGTTTGCTCCATAGACCTACCTGATCTCGACCCATCCTTCACCCTCAGGCCAGCGATACGTTTTCCCTAGAGTTTGTTTCATTATCAGGGTCCTTAATTGCCTTTTACAAAGTCACCAGCTCTGACTGCCAAGAAGGACAGTCTTGCAATAGAAAAAACTGTGGCCAGGTGCCAGGAAGGACTTCTACAGGGAGAGTGTTCCACCCTGTAGCTAGGGATGGGCATGGCTGTCAGTGTTTGGAAGCAAGAGAACACCCAGGCCAGCCCCCAGGGAAGCTGCTGCAGTAGCTCCTCCTACAGCTAATGTCTCTGGAGGTAAGGAGCTCACTTCACTGGGAGGAGGAGGGAAGCACAGTACTTTTGGCAGTCATGCTCAGAGTTTGGAGAATGGACTTGGAAGTCACACTGACAGAGATTTGATTTGGGGGTCAGCTGAGTGACCTTGGGCTTGCCCTGGTCAGCCTTGGTTTTCTCATCTGTAAAATGGGATAATACGAGGCCTGACCTCAAGGTATAGCGAAGTTCAAATGAGATACTGCATCTACTACTGGCTACTACTACTATTCTAGCTCTGTCCAAGACCGGCCCTTAGCCTGTAGCTCCCCAAAACTCTTTCTGGACCTACCTCAGTTTCTCCATTTGTACTTCCAGCACTCTCTAGGGTGGGTGACTTGGATGATCTCACTGAGGGGAGGACCCCTCCCATATCAGTCAATCCGTGGGGGGTAGCGAAGGCAGCAGGCAATGCCCAACCAATGTTTTCACCAGGCTGGGCAGGCAGCGCCAGGCAGGCGGGAGCTGGTCAGGTTTTTAATTGAACGAGATGCAAATGAAATGTAAATACCATGCAAATAAGCTCCTGCCAGGAGGCGTTGGGCTAGGAGCAGAGGGAGCAGGGAGGGGACTGCTGAGCAAAGGCCCTCCCCGTCCCCTTTTTTTTGCTCTCCGGTAGCTGCCCACGCCCACCCCCTGGTGCTGCCCACCCAGCCAGTCCGTTACATTCTGGGAACTGTGGGCACTGCATCCCCCCCACAGCTCCTTTCCAGATCCACTTCCCTAACCCTATGGCTCCTAGTGGTGATGGTGATAGGGTGCTCAAGGAGGAGCCAGGGATCCTGTGGATAAGGCTTGACTGACACAAACACTCATAGTCACACAGAAAGACCCACTCAGAGCATAAAGGAGACACACAGATACACACATGCAGATACCCACATTCCCTCTCAAGCCCCCCGCAACACTGAGACCCACACAGACAGCCCATCACACAAATATGGACACCTGCACATTCAATCACAAATACCGGGGAAAATTGAACTAGTCATAGGGGCACACACATGTATACACACACACGTGAACACAGACGTCTGCCCTGCCATGAGGACTGCAGACTAAGGTCCCTGTGCTGGCCTGAGGTCAGGACTGGGGGGTAGAAGTCCAGGCACCCTGTGTGGTCAGAGCCTGGTGGTCTGAACGAGGCCAGATGGGCGGTAGGGGGTGAGGGGATCCTCCCGGGTGGCCTGGGCTCTTTGCCCACCCCACCCCCTCCCAAGACACATCGCCATACCCCAGGACTCACAGGCCCTAGACAATGACAGGTGTTGGTCCATCCCCCAATTCCTGGGGTACTGGGTCCCTGGAATCTAGAATCTCCCTGTGGTTCCATACCCAACCCCCACTCCCAGGCAGCCAGATACTTGAGGGAGGCTGGCCGAGGTGGGCTAGGTCAGGAGTCCATGCCCCACTCTGCAAAGAGGTGGGGTATGAAGCACAAGGGAAGGCGGGGAGGCTGGGAAATTTGGTCAAACCTCCATTCCACCCAGGACCCACATCTGGGGGTGGTTCCAGCCCCCACTCGGAGCTGACTCACGCCCCACATTTAACTCTCATTAGCGCCTCTGAGCCCAGCTGGGAGGGACAACCGCCAACTTCCCCCAGCAGACGGAGCTCTGGGTGGGCCGCCCTCACAGCCTCAGTTTCCCCCCAGGGGCCTGGCCTGGCGACAGGGGCTGCGTGGGAGAGCAGTGGCTCATAGTCCCCTCGTCTGAGCTAGGGCCGTCCTCCGCCCCAAGGAATTAGGGGCTGGGTGTGGCCTCTTCCGGGAACCCCCGCCCCAGTCTCCCACCGGATGCCCTGCAGCCTCAGATAATCCCCCACCCCAACCAGTGCCCAAGGGTCAGGAGGCGGGGGCAGATGGCGTCGGATCTAAGGCTGCCGAAATTGCGGATGACCCGCCGCCAATCGGGCTGCTGCGCCCTCCAACCGCACTGCCCACTCGGCCTTACACAGGGCGGGGGCGGATGAATGGGGGCCAGAGAAGCAGGGACGTGGCCAAGGATCCATGGCCGTTCCGGCCTCCTTCCTTCGCCTGCTCCACAGGCCGACCCTGTTCTTATTTTCACTGAAACCGCCCTGTTCGTCGTCTCTCACGGAGCGCAGGGCGCCCGAGGCATCGGCCCCTGGGAGGCCACGCCGCCGGCCCCCACCACGCCCCAGGAGGGGCCGGTTCCGCAGCCTCCACCACACGCACTCCCCCTTTCCCTGCTCTGTGGGAAGGCGGCAGCTGGGGCGGGGGTGGCCGCGGGAGCGTCTTGCCCGTGTGATCGTGCCGAGCCGGGAATTCGGGGCCATGTGGGAAAGACATTAGTGCCGGCCGCCCTGCCAGCCAGGAATGCGCCCCCCGCTCCGCAGCCGCCGCCTGCCTGGCCCAGAAACGGTGACTCACCCGCTCCGTGTTCCCACCCCCTCATCTTGCACCCTCCACAGCCCACCACAGGCCTGGCCGCCGGCTTCCCAGCCTCCCTGCCTGGGCTCCGCCTGGTCCTGCTACCTGCCTTGCCCATCCTCCAGTCTCTACCGATCCCGGTTAGTAAGACTGAACCAGATCGCACCTCCTGGGGAGTCCCGAGAGGCCCCTCCCCAGGCCTGTCTCTTCTCTGGTCTCTTGCTCTGGTTAGAACACTTCTTTGGGACTCAACCCCTCCAGCTGTCTCCCTCACTCCAGAATGACTCACCTCTGGGTCCCCACACCCAGCACAGGGCCTGGAGCACAGGGCAGGTGCAGAAAAAAGAAAGGAGTCAATGTAACCTGCTCTGTTTGGGAAGCTGTGGGGGGTACTGTTCCCCGGCTCCTCTGTGACCCTGGAATAATAAACAATGCCACCTGCTCCATAAGATGGGTGGCCTTGGGTCCCTTGCTCCCCTGGACTGAGCCTTGCTTCCCTGTTCTGATGCGGTGGGAATAAAGAACCTGCCCCATGTGCTAACAGGATGGCATAGGAAGAAACTTTGTAAAATCAGGGCCTGCCACTGAGAGGTACTCAATCACAACAATGATGGTGATGATATTACTGGTAATCGCAACTATTTAATGAACACCTACTATGTGCCAAGCCTCAGGCTGGGTGCTTTATAGACATGATCTCATATAATCTCTGCCTCAGTCCTGTGAAGTAAGTTATTATTACTCTTTTACAAGTGAGGAAACATTGAGGCTTGGTGAGGGGAAATCACTGATCCAGGGACCCACAAGTGGCAGAACCTCAGCCCACACCCAGGGCTCTGGTCCCAGCACCCAGAGCTCTCCAGAGTCCATGCAGGGACATTCTCCTCAACTGAATCTGCTAAAGATCAAACTGGGCCCTTTGCAGGGTAGCTCAGTTGGTTTATGGTAGCTTAGTTGGTTGGAGTGTCATCGCTATGCACCAAGGTTATGGGTTCGATCTCTGTTCAGGGCACATATAAGAGTCAACCAATGAATGCACAAATAGGTGGAACAACAAATCTCTCTCTCTCTCTCTCTCATCTCTCCTTCCCTCTCTCACTCTCTAAATCAATAAATAAAATAAAAAACAAAAAAAGGACCAAACTGGGCTCTAGCAGGTGATCTCTTGTAGCCCCCACCTTCATTGGAACCGCACTACCAGCCTCCCACCTCACCCTGGTCCCCCTCTCATAACTTTTAATAAGAGGTAATATAGCACCAAGCAATGGGCATCAGCTTCATTTTTAATTATCTAATTTACATGTAATTTTCCCCACCAAGGTGATGCAGTTTATTAATGTTTTACCTAAGAGCATTCATTTATGGGCTAAAAACATGTTTACAAAATTAATGACCAATGCTTCTCTTTTGGAGGCCTCTGGTTCAGAGTGGGGGACCCCAGCTTGGGCCTTAGGCCCTGAGACCCAGTAGCCCACGTAATTCAAGACACTGAAATAATTAATACACAAATGTCCCAGAACCCTTTCAGAGCATGCTCCTTCCCTGCCAGCCTCCATAAAGAATGATTATTGAGTGCTTGCTTGGCCAGACACTCTATGGCAGCATCTCATTTAATTCTTGCACTAATCCTTATGGACAGGTACTATTAATACCTGTTCTGCAGATGGACAAACAGACCAAGAAAGATAAAGTGTCTGCCCAGGGTCACATAGTAAGTGAAGGGAAGAACTGGCATTGCAAACTTAGGGTGCATGACTCAAAGCCCACTCTATGCACTGTGGGGTTGGAGCCCCCTCAGAAAATTGATGCCCTGGTCCTGCAGACACCAGTTTTAAGCCTTGAGACCTTGGATCAACGGGGCCCTGTAGTTTTCAGGATGTCAGCAGAAGTGGGTGACAGGGCCAGTGGGGAGAAATGGAACGCATTGACTTGGGTCTTACAGCATTTGATCCCCTAGGGATCCCTGCGACCTGGGTCTGGTTTTCCAGGCCTCTCCGTGCCCAATGGCTGTGATTTCCATGGTGGATTCCATGGGCCCCAGGAGGGTTCTGGAAATAGCAGGGCACCCCCATCTTTCCTCCCCACATTGGTCCCCAGATGAGACTGAGCAGAGCAGATGAGCAAACATTCTGGTTTTCAAGCGAGAAGAAATAGTAGGAAACCCAAAATGAAGTCTAAGCTCAGAGCTGCTGCAAAGAAGACACAGGCCCAGGGCAAATGGGCAGCGTGGATACTGACCTTCGCCTCAGTTTCTTATGAGCAGTGTGGACCCTCCCTCAACTCAGCCTCAGCCAGGACTGGGCAGACAGGCTGCCTCAGCCTGGGTCGGCCCAGAGGATGAGGCGTACAGACAATGGCTCCACACCTCAGCCAACCTTGGGCAAATGGACAATGTGAACACTCACCTGCACTTCAACCAAACCCTAGGTGGGCAAGTGGACCCCCACCTCAAGCCTCAGCCCGACCCCAGGTGGAGGCAGGGTAGAGTGCTCCCCGGTCCCAGTATGCTCTGAGAACCGGGACTCCTCTGAGATTTGAGGGTGCTGATCCCTGCCCTACTGTGGGGGCACAGACTTATTTTTCAACAAAATGGGGTCCCAGAAACTCAACTTGCCACTGCAAGACTAGAGAGGGCCACCCTGAAGCCAAAGACCTGATTAGCCCCCCTTAAGCCATCCTTACCTCTCCAGCCTTAGCGCGCTTACCTGGAAAAGGGGGTTATGACCCAGCGCATTCGCCAGGGTGCTGCCAGGACTGCTGTGGTAGTTCAGTAAGGTGGCGTGACCAGGGCTTGACCATCTACTCCATTCCTGTGCTTCTCCTCTTCCTTGTAGCTCCCTCATTACACAGGAAGGGCAACCAAGGCCCAGAGAGGACAAAGGACTACCCCAGGGTCACAGAGCAAATTGGGGTCAGAGGTGGAAGCGGCACCCAGATCTGGGTTTCACACAGGGGCTGGACTTTGGGCGACTCCATGGACCACAGTACTGTGTGGAATAAGCTACTAGTACACCTCAGCACCTGGCTAGACTGGTGTGTGTGTGTGTGTGTGTGTGTGTGTGTGTGTGTGTGTGTGTGTTGCTAGTGGTGGTGGTGCGGGGCGGGGGGGGGGGGGGAGGGGGCGGGGTTGGACAGGTGTCAGGGGAGCTGCCAATGCCGCCTCCCTGGTATTTTTAGCCTTGAGAATGAGCTGAGCTCAGGGCTCTGAGCAACCATCGGCAGCGAGGGAAATGGGAAGGTCCCCACCACCCCTTCCTACCACCGTCAGCCTGGATCTAATTTTGGGGGTTGGACGGCCAGCCTGGAAAAGGGTAGCTACCTCAGAGACTGGGAGGGGCCAGGCCCTGAGACCCTGCACCCCAGCACACTCCATCCAGGTCATCTTTCCAGTACCCCCTTTACCAAGTCAAGCTGGCAGGGACAAGCATTTCCCATTTCACCCCCTGCTACCCTCGGCTTCCCCTGCTAGACCTCCAGGCCAGCTCTCTCCTGTACCACCAGGTCAGAGCTGTGAGGTTCCCATGACAACGGATGACAACAGCAGAGGCTACTGGCCACAGGGTCCAGGGGTGAGGGGGGTGTGTGTGGCAAAGCAGGAGAAGGGAAGGGGCCCAGCACACAGGTGGCGGAAGAGGCTGGAGTGAAGGACCCCAAAATTACAGCTCCCTTCTGAGGCCTGAAAGCCAAGGAAAAGCCTAGAACTTTAGTTGATTGATGTGGAAGGGACTCCATTACAATGATTGGGAAAGCTAGACATAGGAAGGGCTGGCTATTCTTTGGTCATGTGATCATGAAGCCAGCTAGGGTATAGAGTTTGGATGGAAATCCTAGACCCTTGCTTCCTAGCCCAGTCTCTGCAGCTTCTAGGCTAGGGTGTAGGAGGGTAAGAGGTGGACCCAGATGTCCCCTTATCCCGTCTCTAGGAAGTGAATGGGTCCAGAAGCCCTTCAACCAGCCTGGCCTTTTTATAACTTGAATTCCCCATCCTGTAATGAATGATCAAGGCCCTAAAACCGACAGGTCACTTCTTATCAAGCCTCGCCCCCACTTTCTAACGCAGAATATGTTGTAGTTCCTCTGGACGGGGACACGGCAGGGATTAAGGCCTCCTTGTGACTTCCCACTCCAGTCCCAGGGGCCCAGAGTGGGGCTGGGAACGTGTCCCACATACCCAGGTTGACTGGAGGCTTTCCCCCAGACCTGAGTCCCTCAAAAAGCTGCCCAGGTTCCAGAACCATCATTGGTCCCCACTGTCCCCGAGACAAAATATATCACTTATCCTGGAGCTTGAGGTTGACTCCACAGTCTGCTAAGCTCCCTCCAGGATGGTCTCCTTGCTGTCCCAGAAGTACCCGTCTTCAGATCGCCTAGGTAAGCATGGCTGCACCCACACCTCCTTCAAGAAGCCTTCTTGGCTCCTCCAATTCATCCAGACCTATTGCTCATCAAGGAGTACAAGGCTGAAGAGTTCACAAGGACCTTTCACACAGGACTTCCCATTCTACCCTCAAAGTATCTCTGGGAAGCGATGTTACTTGCTGATGAGTAAACCAAGGCGCTGAGAAGGAAGCCTCTTGTAGAAGGTCACACAGCCTGTGAGTGTCAACTTGGTACCCAGCCGCAGGCCCCCTTTTCTCTTGAGGCCCCTTCTTGTCAGTGACCGGCCTGTGGCACTGAATTTGGAATCCTCCAGTTCACACCCAGCAGTTTCTTTCTCCAGGTCCTTATACACAGAGGGCCAACCAATGTCCTCTACCTTTAATTCATCCATTTATTTAATATTAAGCACCTAACATACCAGGTGGGCAGTCTCCTCCCGCTTGGAGCTCACCTTCTAGCTGGGAAGACCAGCAAGTGAACGAATTCATCCAGTATGATCCGAGCAGAGTTCCTGAGCCCGGGGGCCCCTGAGGCAGTGGGTGCCCAGGAGAGGGTTCTCCAGCCAGACTTGCAGAGTCAAGGCTGACTCCAACCACAGCTCAACCTCCCTTAGGTCCTGTCTTCCTGGGGAATTTTACTCCGGTGTCTACCCTCAATCCCATCAGCTGCAACCCCTAAAAGACTTTGTAGGTAGGTGACTGGCTGAGAAAGGCCAATACACCGATCCTTGACCCCAGTACTTTACCAAGCAGCAACCTTACTCTGTATCTACCCAGGATCCCCTCTCTCCACCACCTCCTCAGACCCACCAGTATGGTTAGAGGGGGCTGGCTGGACAGCAGGCCCATCAGCCCTAAAGCCAGCAGAACCCCTGTGCTCTTCTTTGACTTCCCCAACCCCCAGCTCTGCTTTGGGGTGCTAGCAGGCCAGTGGGACCAGTCGGACCAGCAGGAGGTAGGTACACAGGCAAGGGTAAGAGCCTCCCCCTTCTCGAGCTGCTGAGCCAACGTGGCAACAGGGAAGGGAAAGAAGCCACAGGATTGCTGCTTGGCCCTCAGGGTCCCTGAGAGCCCAGGAACCGGAGAGAAAATGAGAAAGTAACTCAGTCTAGGTTCCCAAAATCCTCCCACCAATTGGACCGGGGACCTGGGGGCTGCAGGAGGCAGGGCAGGCTCGTGATGAGGCTGGCTGCAGGGTGATTAATCTTGTGAGGCCTGTGCGTCAGCCCCCCACTCCTCAGCCTCCCATGGTCAACCCCGCCCGCACTGCCCGGGGAGTTAATCTCCGCTCGGGGACTTCTCACAGCCGCTGTCACGGCTGCATTAATTCTGAGGCAGAGGGAAGCAGGAAGGAAGAAACACAGTGGGGAGGGGGCTTCCTTGGGAAGGTTTCGTGGTCAGCAGCTGGAGAGGAGGGTCCAAAGGATGGGGCCTGGATCCCCTTCAAGGCCCAGCCCTAGATGAAGGGGGTGTGTGTGGGGGGTCGTCCATATTATCCCCCTCAGGCCATCAGAGCCCTTGTACCCCTGGTGGCCTCAAGCCCTGGTCGCCAGCTGAGCCCCAAATGCAGTTTGCAGTTTTGACAGCAGATGTCTCTGCTATTATGATTTATCAAAATGCTGAAGGTAAATAATGTACACATATTTATATGAAAGCAGGGGAGTGGGAGGAGGTGGGAGGGACCGAATGGGGTCAGGGAGCTTTGGGACCCAGGGCTCAGAGCACCCTTGCCTCTGTCCTCGGCTCTCCCCTCTCAGATCCAAAGCTTGACCCTAGCTTGGCCCTGGGGAAAGTGAGCTGGGGTGACATCAAGCCTGCCCAGCCGCCTGCCCAGGCCTGGCAGGAGGTCAGGGAGTGGGTGGACCCGTCTTGCTGGGCCCCTGCCAGGCCTGGGAGGCGGCCACCTGGGGGAAGCAGCTGAGCCAGCCTCACACCTTGGCCCCGTTTCCATGGCTTCACTGTGTCCTGGCTACCGAAGGCTCTGTTGCCTTATCAACAGTGGGCACCACCCTTGCCCTCACTCTCCAAGCCACTCCTCCAGGACCCCAGCAGCTGCCTGTGGATCCCACTGTGACACAGCCAAAACTCAGCCACGGGCGGTGCCCGCTCCTGGGCAGGCCTGAGCTGGGTGAGGGGCTGGGAGTGTGGTAGAAAGACCCCAGGGAGGTGGAGGGGAAGAAGCCTTTGTAGAGTCAAGCTGCACCCACTTTCATCCCCCAAATGCCCAAACCCTGTCGTTTCATTATTTCACCACCCCGTGCCTTCACGCCATACAGTCCTCTTTGTCCCCAAACCTTTCTGGGCTTACGAACGTGTTAACTAACTTTATTGGGTTTCTTTTTGTTTGTTTGTTTTTTTATTGATTTCAGAGAGGAAGGGATTGGGAGAGAGAGATAGAAACATCAATGATGAGAGAGAATCATTGATTGGCTGCTTCCTGCACGCACGCCCCCTACCCAGGATCGAGCTTGAAACCCGGGCATGTGCCCTTGACTGGAATCAAACCCGGGACCCTTCAGTCCACAGGCCGATGCTCCATCCACTGAGCCAAACCAGCGAGGGAGGGTTTTCTGATTTGTAAAGCAATATATATTTTCTGGGGGGGAAAAATTAGAAAATGCAGAAAAGTTAAAGGAAGTCATGCTTGACCCTACTTCCACGTCTGGGCAGGACCACAAGCAGCAAGTGGGGTGGGGTGGGGTGGGGGTTCCTTCCAGCCAAAGCCTGAAGCATAACCAGGTGTTTAAAAGCCGCTTCTGAAAACAGAGGAGCCTGGCTGTGTGCCTTGTGTATGCTTGCTTCTCCCTCTCTGAGCCTCAACGTCCTCATCTATAAAATGGGATAACTGAGTGTGAGGATTCAGTGAGCTAGGGGCTGAGGAAAGGGGCTCTTTCTGGTAAGTTTCCCCTCACCAGTGAACAACACTCCAATTAGAATTGGAAATGCATGAGGAAAAAATGCCCAGAAAGAGGAGATAAGGTGTTTATTCAGTCCACACAGGTTTTCTGGTGCCGGTGCTGTAGACCACACCCCTGAAGCCAGGTGATGTCACCCAGAGTGATCAGTGTAGCGGTGGGGGTAGCACAGGGACTCTAGTCCTGGCCTGCAAGGCTTAAGAAGGCTCCTGAGGAGGTAGCACCTGACAGGGAAGGAAGGCATCAGTCAGGAAAAGGCAACAGGAAATAGACCTCATCTGACCAGGGTAGCTGGACACCAGAACTCACAGACCACTTCCCTGCCCCCAGCGCAGGAGCTCTGCACCCAGGCCTGGAACCTGGAGGACCAGCTCTCCTCCCCTGGGCCCGCCCCGTCTTCACGCCCTGCTGCCTGGAATCTGAGGCAGCCCTTGTTCTCTGGCAGGAGGGGAATTTAATGCCGCTGAGGGATGGCAGGTCGACAGGCGATGAGATGAAAGTGTCCGCTCTGGCAGCTGGGTCGGTGGCCTCAGGGGACCCTCCCGCACCCCCTCCACTTTCCCCAGCCATCTCCACGCAGTGGCAGAAAGAGCCTTCACGGCCCTCAGGGGGTTGTGGACCTCTGGGACATAACTCCCTGGACTGAGGGCTGTGTGACCTTGGTGGGACAGCAGGACCTCTCTGTGCCATTACCTGCCTGCAGGGTGCCTGGGCCAAGGTCTGCATTATTAACATGCTGGTGCCTGCCCGGCCCTCCCCCGCCTTGGTTGTCCTCCCACCGCGGCTGTTGTCAGCAGTGCCTGTCAGCAAAGGGCTTCGGGTGGGCAGTGGGGGACTGGGGCGGGCTGCAACAGTGACCTCCCTCCATCCATCCATCTCTGGCACCTGGGAGGGAGTGGGAGCTGATGCTGCCATCAGGTCAGGCTGAAGTGGCCTTGACTACAGCAGAGTCGTGCGGCCATTACCGCCTCCTTCTTTGTGACAGCCGAGCTAGGTTTAGCCTGGGAATCAAGGCTGGGGCCTCAAGCCAGAATCTATCCCACTGAGCCACCAAGCCCACGTCCCTATTGGAGAAGCTGTGCGTCTTGGCACTATGGGGCGACCTTGCTGTTCTGCAAAGCACCCTGCCCGTGCCCCACCCCACAACCTCCAGCCCTTCTTTCTTGGGAACAGAGAGGCAAGGGCATTTGGCCAAGGTCACCCAGCAAGGGCATGGGAGCAAGCATGCACACACACACACACACACACACACACCATGACTTTGACACATGGTCACCAGGTGACCGAGAAATAAAGAGGACCAGTGTGTCCAGATTCCCAAGACCCCCTTTCCTGTCCATTGAGGAAGCTGATTCTTCCAAAGCAGCCTAGTCTGGCGCAGGGGTCTGGCAGCCAAGGGCCAAGTTCTAATCAGGACCCTGCTCCCATCTTGCTCTGTGACCTGGCACGTCACATGCTCTCTCTGGGCTTTGGTTTCTCACCTATAAAATGCGGAATAACCCCCATCCCCATGACTTTCTGGAGCCAAAGAAGCAAACTTACTGGCCAATTGAAACTATCCCAGACTGAAGGCAGCCTCCAACTAGCCTTGGGCTGAGAAGTACCCATATAAGAGAGCTTAGCTCCTGGCCCCTCGTTACCCAGCACACTACAGCTTTCCTGCACCCTTCTTCCTGCACAACATGACCGGCCACAGCAAGCTCGTAGCAGAGGTTCAAAGGCCCAGTCTGGACTGTTGCGTCAGGTTCAGGGCAGGAGACAGGGGCCCCAGGCAGGGAGGGGAGAATAAGGGCAGCAAGGGACTAGGTCAGGCCAAGCCCGGCTGCTGTGGGGAGGAGGGGGCGCCTGGCAAGCACTGGGCAGGCTGGGGTGGGGGAGGCCTTTGGCGGCCACAGAGAACAAAGAGGCTGGGGTTGCCAGGATATGCAGTGGAGCTGAAGCCCTGTGGTGGGGCTGGGAGAGGGGCCGTGGTGGCCGTGGGAACTGTGCCTGCTGCCCCCACGCCAGCTCTCCCACCCAGGCTGGGCCTCAGAACCAGGCTGGGGGTCATGGGCTGCCAGGGCCCCACTCTGTCCCCAGAGTTGCATGGCTGTCAGGGAAGAGAGCCAGGAAATGCTGTAGACAAAGACACACAAGGCACACAGTGTCGTCATTACTGAGGGTCACAGGTGCACACTGACATACAATGTCATGAGCACACACCCAGGGCACGACCACAGGGTTGCAAGCCAGCATCACACAATCATACAGAGTCGCTGATGTCAGTCTCAGGGCCACACCCTGATGGCCCCCCAGATTCAATGACACAAACCACATAGAATCATCCAGCGTCTGTCATAGGGTCATGCATGCCATACATGATCAATGCTGCATATCCAATGTCCCACATATAGAATCACTCAATGTCACACATTCAGTTGTACACCCTGGTATCACAATGTTACAGGATTACACATGCAATGTCACAGAATATCCCAAAGTGTGGCTGCTGACATCACATACTAACCCACAGCCACAAGAGGTCTCACATCATAGTTTACCACACACTGTCAGAGGCCCATTTGCATGACACACTCAGTGTCACACAAGGCCTCACATGGTTGCCAGGGCCTTTAAGCATCTCTCTCTCTCTCACACACACACACACACACACACACACACACACACACACACACACACACACATGCCACACCACTTGGCTGCATGGAGGCTGGTTTTGACTCCAGCCCCTTGTGCACTCCCGCCTATCCCACCACTGCCTGCCACCCAGGTAAAGGTTCCTGGGTCACCAGGAGGTCAGGCTCCCAACTGTAGCAGAGCGGAGCTGAGGGCACCTCCTGGGGAGGGGAACTGGGCATACTTCACGGGGAAGCCGCCCCTGAATACTTCTCTGTCAGACAGGAGAGCAGCAGGGATGAACCTGTAAGAGAAAGGCAGGGAGGGACAGGATACAGAGATAGAGAAACATGAGAGACATGGAGGCTCAGAGACACAGAAGAGTCAGAGACCAACAGAGACCATCAGGACAGAGCTTCAGAGACAGTGAGCCAGAGCAACAGGCTGACAGACAGGGCTGGGGCTTGCTGGGGAAGGAGTGAGGTGGCGAGGTTTTTAGGGAAGACACACACCTGGGTGGAAGGTGGGGGACATCTTGGTGAGATTTAGGTCAATAGTTTTAAAATAGTAACATCAGCCCTGGCCAGTGTGGCTCAGTTGGTGGAGCGTCATCCCGTTCATCAAAAGGTTGCCAGTTCGATTCCTGGTCAGGGCACATGCCCAGATTTCAGGTTCAGTCCCTGGTTGGGGTACATACAGGAGGGATTGGATTGATGTTTCTCTCTCACATTGATGCTTCTCTCTCTCTCTCTCTCTCTCTCTCTCTCTCTCTCTCTCTCACTCTCTCTCTCAAATCAATAAAAAAAATTTAAAAATAAAATACCACCACCAGCTGCCATTGACCAAGCGCTTAAGATGAGCCAGGCCCTTCCCTAGAGTGATCTCATTTCATCCGAAGGCCCCTTTATGGGAGAGAGACTATTAATTGTCCCCATTTCCCAGATGAGGTAACTGAGGTTTCATCATGTGTTCAGCCTCACAGCTATCCCCACCCCTGCCTGGGGGCTGACCTACCATTTCCACAAAGCAGAGCGCAAAAAGCTGAAGTTGGAAGGGTGAGGGCCTTCAAGGTGAGAGCTTCTCTGTAGTGTGTGTGTGTGTGTGTGTGTGTGTGTGTGTGTTGGGGGGGGGGGCAGGAGCTATGGCTGGGCTGTAAGTTGGCACACTACAAGGTACAGACTGGCTGAGTCACGGCACCCCCCTCCCCCTTGGGGCTGGCACAGGAGCCATCCACCCCGCACCTAAGGGCTGGCCGAGGCCATCTGCAGCTTTTGTGTTGCCAGCAGCCAGGTGGGGGCATGAAGGGGCCTCCAGCCTGGGTGCCCCCTGCTGGCCAGGCTTCCCATCCCCACCCCCCAAGGAGGATCCTTTCCATCCCTTCAAGGTTCCGAGGTGCTGCAGTTTGCCTTGTGCAGGGGGTGAGGGTGCCCCCGCTGCGCACCTCCCCCTACTCCCTGCTGGACGCCCCCATCGGCTGCCGCCTGGAGAGATCACAGGCAGCCACATGAAAGGGAATTTTTCCCAGGCAGAGATGGAGTTGAAAGCAGCCTCCCACCTCCCCCGCCTGCCCCCGCTGTGCCAGGCCAGGCTGCTGAGCTCCTGGTGCTGGAAAGGAGCTTGTGGCACACGGGAAAGGGTTGAGGGTCAGAACCCCAACCAACATGGCTGCTTTTCCCCTCCCAGAAACGATAGAGCCGTCCCATGTCCCTCACCTCTCTGCCCACGCAGCTTCAGACGTAGCTCCTTCCGTCATCCCCAAAGCCCTCACCCACCTGAAGCCAGGCCCCACATCTCCCGGAAGTCCTTCCTCAAGCCTAGCCTGTCTCAGGCCGGCTCCAAGCAGCTGGGTGGGAAGAATGCCTCCCTGTCCAGTGGATGGTAGGCCTCATCCTGCAGCCAGCCGCTGTGATGTGCAGGGTGGGGGGTGTACAGCAGCCATCTCTTCTGGTTCAGGCTGCCCTGGCCTAGACCATGAGGTTCTCTGGGTGACTTCCCGTCATCTGACCTCTGAGGTCCCAGACAACCTTGTGCCAACAAACTTTCTGGGGGTGGGGATAGTCACAAGAGACAAAGCCAGGGATACCCTAGGCCCCAGTCCCATAGCCCTCAGGCCTAAAGAGGGGTCCGTGGGGTCCCTGTGTGTGTGCTGGTTATGAACCCTGGGGACTCACATCAGTGGTTGGGGGAGCACTAGATCCCTGCAAGTAAGAAGTGATAAGAACCTGAACGGGCAGCTCAAGCCCCACCCCCAGGACTGCTGGCTGCTTTGCACTGATCAGGTGCTGTTGACTTTAGATGAATAGAGAAGGTGGCCCCAGGTGAATGAAAGTCCCTGGAGGTTCCGGTTCTGAGGCAGGGGTACAATCAGGCAGGGGAGGTGCTCCAGTACCAGCCACTGCCAGATTAATAACATTTCCATCCTGTCATCCAGGCTGGCTGCTCCTGCTTGCCCCCCGCCTTGTGTATCCAGAGGGCCTCACTTCCCAAGAGATCCCACTCTAAATGTCCCTGGGTGATTCTTCTTCTCCCCCAAGGTGGTCCCAGACAATCCCTGCCCAGCAGCAGCCCCCCAAACCCAAGAGCAAGAAGCCAGCGGTGCTCCATGACACAAACATGCATTCGTTTTATTCACAAAACAGCCTGGTTTCCTAAAACAATACAAACAGCATGTTCATCAGCAGGAAGCTGGCCATGGGCAAGAGGGCCCAGGCCGAAGGGGACCCCCCTGGGCACCCACCCCCACTGGCAGGGGACCACGCAAAGAAGCCCTTTCTTCTGTCGCCATCAGCCAGGCCGGAAAAAAACGGACTTACTTTCTCTAAGGGAAGTAGCCACGATCACGATCAGAACTATCGAGACATGGGCTCCCCAGATCTCAATGAATAAACAAACAGAACTTTCATTTTTGCAAAATCATTGTTGGGGTGGGGGACCCCATTGTGGGGACTGTGGGTGTAGCACGCCTGGCCTGGGCCTGGGGGTTGGGGAGTCTTCTCCCTCCCCCTCCGTGAGCTCCTCAAGGCAGCTCTGTCCACGTGGATGGATACAGAGGGGCTTCAACACGGCGCCATCAACATTCTCTTTATAAACGCGAGTGGGTTCTCCAGGCAAACTATGCACTATTTCATGGTCAGAAAGAATCAAAGGAAGTTTAAATGAGGGTGGAGTTAAACTGTGCTAAATTACAGTAGTGCTTATTAGTAACTAGATTTCAAAAGGTTACAGAAATTTACATTCTCTACACAAAACTGCATCTCCTGCACAGACAACATCGACATCGACACAGGAAGGAAACTGATTGTCCATTCTTTGCCCAGGAAGTCTCGGTACTTTATAGATTCGTCTTTACCTCTTTTTTGTTGTTCTTCCGAAAAAGCAGTTAAATTTTTTTCCTTTTTCTTTTTATACTAGGGACGTGGAGATGTTAAAACGACAACAAAAAATATATATATATAAAAACAGGAATGAAATCTGTGAGAGAATATTTTTGGTTCTAAAGATGGGTGCATCCGTTTGTCTTCGCCCGAATCCCTTGCCGGAGACCACACGAGCAGTGACATTGCACGGAGAGGGCAGCTTTGGGTTCCCGCCGCCGTCACTGAAACCACCGGAAGGCGGCTCCCGTCGGAAGCATCACCTTCTGGCGGGGGCGGGAGACAAAAACAAGGAGAGAGTTCAGTCAGGGTCCGGCTGGGTCTGGCGCAAAGATGTTCCCCGTGGAAGGTCTCGTGGCGGAGGGATGGGCATAGAGTAAAGGCAGCCACCCTGTGGAGTTCCTGCCACCCTGGCCAGGCCAGAGGAGGAGCCTGGAGCACTGGGTCGCTGCAGGGCCTGGAGCACCTTGAGGCCTCCTGAACCACTGTGCCCAGGAAGCCTCCTTCCAGACAAACATCCCTTCCCCTGGTCCAAAGGCCACAAGCACCAGGCGGCTGTGGTGCACCTGGGAGCTGTGTGCAGGTTTCTGTCGAATGAGCTTACGTGTAAGCGTGTGCACTGAACACATATATGGATGGACGCCTTGAGCTCTGCTACGGTGTGTAGCGTGTTTGGAGCTGTGGTGGGGAGAAAGGATACTTGCTATGTTTATTAAGAGGCTACGTCTATGTGCACTGGGCAGGGGGGTGTGTGTGTGTGTCTACAACAGACGAGAGCGGGTGCCGTTGTGTGCATATAGGTGTATTCTCTGGGCAGGAGAGCAGATATATGAGGTTTGGGGCTCAGGGGGTGGGTAGCCACGGCTGAGATGCCATTATTGTTTTCCAACCATTCTGGACATTTGCATCAAGCCCACTCAGAGGGGTGGGGCCAGGGCAGGGGCAGCAGGCAGAAAAGATACTTGTGTACCCAGGCCTGGCACCACAGCTGGGCTGACACAGCTGGGGGAACAGGGACAGGCCTAGCCTCGAGGCAGAGAGAGAGCAATATGGGAACCATTTGGCCTTCTTTAAGCCAATCCCATAGTGGACAGGCCTTGCCCACACCCCAGGCTCACCACCTAACTCCTGGCCCATAGGTTCCTGGTCATTGGCTGTGCAACCAGACTGATCTTGGGGCCTCAAGGCACCCCAAATATATCAATGAGGTGTCTAGAACCAGGGTTTTTCCAGGCTTCAGAGCAGGGCTGCCAGCACTGGAGCTGCCCTATCCTTGAGTGGCCTTGGGGGAAAGGCGAGGCTCTGAAGGGACAAGTGATAGGGTTACCTTAAAGCCACAGGGTCCATGGGACAGAACCCTGTCAAATGGGACAGGGGAGAGTCCCAGAATCTTAGGTCACAGACGGGAAGCTTTAGGACATGTCTGAAATTTGGGAAGTTGGGATGTGTGTGGGAATCTCAATACCTGACCCAGAACTCCCGGGGGGCCTGGCTGGGAAGGCGAGGCCCTTGCCTGGAGTTTCATGCTTGCCTTGCAAACTACAACCTAATGGGATGTCAGGATGTGGCTCTGATGTTGGGGGCAGTGAACTGGTGTCTCAATGACTGGCCTAGAACCCCAGAGCCCAGGGACTGGGCGTCCCCCAGGCCCTCACCCAGGCAGGAAAGGTGGGGCTGGGGGTGGGTTTGGACTGCCAGACAGACACAAGAGCCCACACACCTCCCTCTAAGGCGCCGTTACCTCCAGAGCAGCGGAAGGCTTCTTTTTGAGTTCCTCACATTTTCTGAATTTGCAAATCTGATGGCCAGTCTTTCGGTTCCTACAACTGCTGCACTGCTCGCAGTTGATGCGCCGCCGGCAGGGCGGGCACATGCCGCAGCGTTTCCGCTTCTTCTTGCCTGAGCTGATGGCGGAGGCCAGCTCGCCCTGCATGGGGTACTCGGCCAGGCCTGCCATGTGCAGCGCACTCTCAGCCAGGAACACACCCGCCGGGGTCATGATGAAGAGGCCTGGGTTGATGGGGAAGGTGCCCAGGTAGGGGAAGTCGGACTGGCCATTGAGGGCTTCGGCACCTGCCACGGCCTCCATGTCGGGCAGGCCCGCGCCCGCCTCGCTCATCAGCGGTAGGTGCTCCTGCACCACGCGCTTTAGCATCTCCGTAGACTGCGCGAACTGCTGCAGCGTCAGCTGTCCTTCAGCTGCTAGCTCCGTGGCCCGCTCAGCCTTGCTCAGCAGGCTGGCCACAGCACCACTTTTGTGCTTTGAGGTAGGGTTGCTTTTGTCCACAGCCAAGGCTGCGGCCAGGTCGTGCCCATTGGCCAACAGGGAGGCAGCAGCTGCGGCTGCAGCAGCCTTGTCGGCAGACTCCCCACCCATCATGCTGCCACCGCCACCGCCCCCACTGCCCCCGAAGGAAGAGTAGTGGGAGAGAGGGCGGGAGCGGCGCAGGCTCTTGTTGAGGGGTTCGCTGATGATGCCGCTTTTGTTCCGACGTTCGGGGGGTGGTGCGTCATCGGCCACGGAGGCTGGTGCAGCAGTAGCCACCGCTGCACTCTTGTTGGCCACTCCTGCCTTTGGGCCACTGCCACTGCCGCCATTGGTGGTGTTGCTACTGCCACTGGTGTCCTGGGAGCCACTGCTGAGGCTCGACATGGTGGGGCCGAGGCCCAGACCCGGGTGCTGGGGGAGCCTGCCAACTGTGGGAGTCCTCAGACAAACGCTGGGCCCTGCTGCCCACAACAGAGACGCCTGGTGGGCCGCGATGCTCAGGGCAGGCACATGGTCAGCTGTTCACGTGGAAGTGTCTTCACTCTGTCAGGACAAGAGGACACAGCGTCAGAGCAGTGGTAAACATCTCCTCCTCTACCGCCACCACCGCCACCACCAGTATCTAACAACCACTAGGCATTTAATAAGTGCCAGCCCGTGCCCATAGGTAGGATTTTTAAACTTGTATTATCTCAGTTAAGACTCACAAGAACCCTATGAAGTAATGACTAGTAATATCCTATTTTATAGATGAGGAAGACAAGGTTTAAGAGAATTGACTAGCCCATGGATGATAAATGAAGTGGCTCAGCCAGAACTGCCTTGCTCGGATCTGGGAGACCTGATGGAGGCAGGCAGTCCTTCCTGGGCTGAGAGCTGGAGATGTTCATTGACCTTGGGGAGATTATAAAGTCACCTTCTACTTCCTAATCTTCCTTCCCTGGCCCAACTATGGAGGAGTTGGAACAGCCTCTGAAGGGTAGACCAACAGAAGGTGTAGACCAAAAAGTGTGGGAAGCTGCCCCTGGATTTTCATGGGATATTCCTATCACATCAATGATCTCAAGGCTTTGGTAAGTCCTGCAGGTAAAGAAACAGTTTGCTGTTGTTTAACAGAATTTGCCAAATAAGAGCTCAGAAACCTTATTTCAAGGAGCATGTATCCTGCTACAGGGCAGACAGGATACTATGCCAGAGGACAAGCCTTCACCTGCAAGAGTGGGGGACACGCGTGTGCACACATCAGCACACACGTCCTTCTCACTCTCAAACCACAGACCCCACTCTTATCTCTACTCAGGCCTCACTGCTGTGTTCCAGCCTGACTTCCAGATGGACCTGGGCTGTGGGCAGGCGGGACCTCTGGCTGGTGCAAGTTGGAACTGAGATTAGGTGTGACCCTTCCCAGGACAGAGCCTGTTCTGCTCAGGCCCCAAGACTAAGGCACATGAGCAGCCGGGCTCCTTGGCCAGGAGCTCTGGGAGGAACTGTTCCAGATGGAGCGGAGTGGCAGTTTCCTCATCAGCCCTGGCTCTCTAGCATTCCTTCCCTGTCTGCTTGCCTTGGCCTAGCAACCCCCAGAAAAGAGGCGGGAGGACAGGGCTCAGCCTAAGCAGCTGGTGGATCAAGGGGGAGGCACACATCTGGCTGGGCCTGCCCCGCCCTGGCCTTGGGGGCGGCACACACTGCATCTTTGTCCCCAGGCAACCCCACCATCCCCCAGTCACGGGACTCAGCGTGTCCCAGGAGGTCATCTAGTCCAACCCTCTGCACAGACAGAGGAAAATCGAGACCCCAAGCAGGCAGGGCCTCTGCCCCAAGACTGCTAAGCCGTGGTAACGAGGAGGAGCAAGGGTAGGAAAGGGAAACCCTTATCTCCAGGGTTTAGTAGAAAGCCAGGCACTCTTTGGCCTGCCCCAGTGGGCACCAGCCCACCGAGGCTCCTTCCTAGTGAAAGTAGATGAATGGTGAGGAAGAGCTGGGCAAGCTGGCAGATTCCACCAGGACAAACCCAGGAGGGCCTGTCCAGGCTGGGCTTCAGGTGTCACCGACGTCAGAGTTGTAGTAAGAGAAAGAGGGTCATATATCCCCAAGGATAGCTTTGCTCCACCCTACCTCCTAAGGGCCAAGCCCAGGCTAGCTCTTCGGCCTCTCTCCTCAGAGGTCAGTATCCCTCCAGGCACCAGTGACCCTGGCTAGGTGTTGGGGACTAGGGCTAGCGAGATCAGGCCAGAGACCATCACCACAAGTCAACTCACCGAGCTCCTGCCCATCTGAGCTCAACTACCCAGCCCCAGACGACATTCCCAGCAGCCCGACAGGAGAAGGCAGGCGCCCGAGGGTTGGAGAGCTGGGGAGGGGAGCAGTCTGTGCCCTAGCCCCTGTGCGCATCCCCCCCCCCCCCCATGCCTCTGCGGCCTGCTGGCTGGTGGCAGAAATCGATAGCGGCATTAACTCTGCTCTTGCTCTACTCACCCCCCCACCCTCCCCCACCTCCCAGCTCCAGGATCTGGCTCTGCGTGCGGGGCTGGCAGGTCAATTAGAAGTCAGCTCCCTCCAACACAGCCCGGCCTGCGTTCAGGGCTGGTGCTCCGGCTGAACCTCCCTGCTTTGTCTCCATCCTGCGTCTCATGTGTTGGGGACCAAACCTCATGTTCTGTTCATCTCTGGCCCTGTCTTTGAATCCCTCTTTAAATCTTCCATTTTCTGTCTTTTCTCAGGGACTACCCTCTCCCAGCCCCCCAGGTCCTGGGACATGCTGAGCTCAGGAGCCGAGGACGTGATATGTCATTGAACAGGTGCTGCAGGCAGAACACTGTGGTTTCTCAGCCACAGCAACTGAAGGTGGGGAGTACACAAGGGGAACTGGCATGCAGGCTCACTATCTTCAAACCCCAGAGTGGGCAGACACCAACACTTAGTCCCCAAGTCCTGGTCCCTTAGATGGTCCAAATCTGCCCCTCTACCTGGCTCATCCCCTCCTTCAGACCCTGGAAAAAGCTGATGCCCTGGTCTCAGTGGACCCCTGACCACAGGGCGTTTGCTCTACTCGTGGAACGGGAGGACATAAGAGAAGGCCATCTCCCAGGCCCCAGCCTTCTACTGCAGGGCACACAGCAACCCTTCCCAGGCCAGGAAGGGCCTGGCAGTGCCAAGGCAGCAGGGGAGGAGCTGGGGCTGCGTTGAAGCGGAGCGGGAATGAGCGGGAGGGAAAGCTGGCGGGCAGGCGGGCGGCGGCGGGCGCATCCATCATCGGCCCTGCCAGGAACGCATCCAGCCCCCAAAAAGAAATACTGCGCCTGAGGAGGGACAACAAAGGGCTCCGTTTCATCAGCAATGTGGAGCCAGCGCCCCGCCGCCCCGCCAGGCGCGGTCAGCCCACAAAGGACCCCTTTGTCCATGCAGGAGCCGGGCCGGCCAGGAGCTGGGACCAGGGGCTGACGGGCGGGACAGAGCCCGAGGGGGGTGCAGGGGGGTGGGGGGGGTCAGTCTTAGAGAGCTGGGGGGCAAAGGGGAACATGGGGGCTGAAGAACAGAGACAGGTGGTGGGGACAGAGGATCATGAGACAGAGAACTGAGGGGTGGGTCCGAGAAAGGAGGGCTTGAGAGGATACGGCACATGGTGGAGGCGAGAGGACACAGCATCACAGAAAGCAGAGGAGGCGTGGCCAGGCTCAAAGAGACCCAGCGCACCAACCCAGGTCTGAGCGACATGGAGGCAGAGCCCTGAGGAGAGAATCCCAGACTTGGGGACCTGGGGACCAAGAGAAAGCAGTTGATCATACCCATGGGAGAGAAAGGTAGAAGGGGAGGTTTGGGGGAGACCAGATGAGATCCACTCCCTAGGGCCCCAGCCCGCTCTGGCCGGAGGCCTCAGGGCTTGGCCATGGGGACCAATCTCTGTGGGTTCAAGTTCACTCGCTGGGCTGGGAAGAGAGAGAGTCAAAGCTGGGGCCACTCTCCTGTCAGTGGGCCACCCCTTGTCTGTGACCCCAGACCCTGGTCAGCCCCAGAAGGCAAAGACTCTGCCTTTCTCTACCCAGCTCCCTTAGTGACACAAAGGCTCCCGTAACTGACCAACCCTATCAGCTAGCATTTACTGAGCACTTACTGTGTCCCAGGCCCTGTGCTCTTATGTTTTACATTCTTCTCTCCCTCCTTGACTCCTTTCCAGAATCTGGGAAATAGGAACTTTTAACCAGTTTTAGAGATGAGGAAATTAAGGCTCAGAGAGATTCGAGCTGTCAGGACAAGGTCAAACAGCTGGTGCTGTTTGGGGTAGAACTCGAACCCAGAGCTCAAGTGTTAGTTGCCACCCTGCTCTGGCGACTGCTTTTGCTCACCTGGGCAATTGACAAGAATAGTCCAGAGCAAGGTGACCCAGCTACCCCGAGACTGCCTCCATCTCCCAGAGTTGTTACCGTGCCTGTCACCTTAACGTGGTCAGGGGGTGAGCTGTCACAGACCCCCAGGGGAGTACCCCCACCTGGGGGGCTTGGAAATACCCAGGCAGGAACCCAGAATGCTGGGCCAGTGACAACATAATGCCAACTGACAATGAGGTCACCGGAGGTGGTAGCTGTACCTTCACCCCACCCTCAGCCCCAGAGGAACCAGGATTCACCCCCAATAGAGCTCTGTCTTAAGCTTCTCATGCCAGACAGCAGGGGGTGGGGCACGGGGGCACCGTGGCGAGGGATGGTACTGTCTGCATGTAGACGTGCACGCAGGTGGCCCACAGTGAGACGTTCTCGTGCTCAGTTACACACAGCCCCCAACCGACCCAATAGCAGCCCCATGCCCTGGGCTGCTGAAGACAGGAAGGACACAGACCTTCTGGAAAAGGGCGCAGGAGCTGGGCCACCCAATGTGAAACAAGAGCAAGAAGGGAACCGAGTGGGGCATGGGATGAAGGGCCTTCCTGGAAGAAGGGGCCAGTAGCCTGTGAGTTGAGGATAAAAGAGAGGTTAGCAGGGGGGACACAAGCCTGAAAGGGTTCCTAAGAAATGGAGGAGTGGCTGTGAGAATTTTTTTTTATTGCTTTACTGAGATATAGTTAATATACTATAAAAATCAGCCATTTATAAGTGGCTGAACAATTCAATACTTTTTCATAAATTTACCGAGTTGTACAATTACTACTACCAAGAGCAGAGTGTGAACAAGGGGCCAACCCTCCCTCCCTCCCTCCCTCCCTCCCTCCCTCCCTCCCTCCCTCCCTCCCTCCCTCCCTCCTCCGCTGGCTGGAACAGCCTCCCAGCTGTCCCTTCTGCTGAGGCAAGGCCTCCTGGAGGAGGCTGCATTTCAGTGGGGACTTCAGGGCCCTGCAGGGGAGCCAGAGCTGCCACAGCCCAGGCAAGCCAGCTTTGCAGACTTTCATGCCCTGGCTCAGCCGTGGGCAAACTACGGCCCGCGGGCCGGATCTGGCCCGTTTGAAATGAATAAAACTAAAAAAAAAAAAAGACCGGACCCTTTTATGTAATGATGTTTACTTTGGATTTATATTAGTTCACACAAACACTCCATCCATGCTTTTGTTCCGGCCCTCCGGTCCGGTTTAAGAACCCATTGTGGCCCTCGAGTCAAAAAGTTTGGCCACCCCTGCCCTGGCTCATCGCAGTACTTCCCCCACAGTTCCACGCTCACTCCTGGCATCCCTGTTCCACCCTCTTAGACTCCTCCACCCACCCTGGTGGGCCGGTCTCCTTGGCCTCCAAGGGAGGCAAGATGGACAGACAGACTGATGGAAAACTGGCCAGTGGTGGCAGGCAGTAGACCACAGGCTATGGTGGTTGAACTGAGCTGAGCAATTGGGTGCATGTGTGTGTGTGTGTGTGTGTGGGGCCGGGGGGGGGGGTTCCGTCTCTGATTTCCATGATTCAGCCTGGGGAGTTTCCAGAGGGAACAAAAGCCCCACTCAGGCCCAAGGAGATGCCCATGGGACACTGGTCTTGGAGGCTGGGAGAAGTGCAGACCTGGCCAGAGAGCAGAGCACAAGTCCAGCTACGAATGGACACACATACAAGGACACATTGACCATTCCCAGCACCTAGCAGATGGCCTGGGGTGGGACATGTCCTCAATACACTAGGGTCTCCCCAAGACTACTACCCCAAAATTGACTGCCAAGAACAGAATAGGGGGCTGCAATCATGTTTCCTGGATTCCACACCCCCTGACCCTCTTATACCCCTCCTCCCAGGGCAGGCACAACCCCCCTGCCTGGGGACAGAAACAGGCTGCTGAGAAAACCCCAGGAGTACATGGGCTCTGTGCTTCCTCACAGAACTCCCAAAAAGTTCTGGAAGAGGGGATCAGCCTATTTCATGGATAGGAAAACTGAGGCCCGGGAGGAATACCCTGACCTGGGGCTCGAGGGAGTGAGGTGCAGAGCCCGGGACACCTCTAAAAGACAAGGCCTTCCTCAACAGCCAGGTTCCTTCTCTGGACGAGTGAAAGGATGAGGAGGGGTCTTCCTTGCAGTGTGACCTTGGCCTATGGCCTCTGAGCCCATTTCCCCATCTGTGAAGATAAGAGCTAACATGAGTGAGGGCCTCCCTGTGTGCCAAACACTGATCATTCCTTGTCTCATTGAATCCTCATACGTACTTTCTTAAGGATTATTATTGCCCCTTTTAGAGCAGTTAATTTGATAAGCAGTTATGATGTAGAGAAAATGATGCCTTCCCCATTGAAAACCACCTGGACCTTAGCTAACGTTTTGCAAAGTGGTGACATCAGCCTGGAACCAGAGCCCGTACACGTGCTTAGGACCTCCCTGCTTGTGGCTCTCACTACTAGGCAAGCCAGGGAAGGCCAGTTCAGACACTTGGCCCAAGGAATTGGGGGGGGGTCAGTCTTTCTGCAGTTTGGGGGGGGTGTTATGACTGGCTAGGGGACTGGAGTCCTGAGGTCTAGGTTTGTGCCTCCATCTTTTCCTTCCCCATTAACTGTGACCAAACCTTTCCCTCACACTGAACCCCAGTTTCCCATTGTAAAACGGAGAATGGTTCTTATTCTTCATCCCAAACTGCAGGAGTCATGATTCCAGAGGGGTCCGTGGGGAAGGAGGTAGAGAATACAGAAAAAAAAAAGAAAAGAAAAGGGAAAAACAAAGACTCCAGAGTGTGACAGGGTCATTCTCCAAATCCTAACAGTGATGGCGAACCTATGACACGCGTGTCGGAGGTGACACGCGAACTCATTTTTTTGGTTGATTTTTCTTTGTTAAATGGCATTTAAACATATAAAATAAATATCAAAAATATAAATCTTTGTTTTACTATGGTTGCAAATATCAAAAAATTTCTGTATGTGACACAGCACCAGAGTTAAGTTAGTGTTTTTCAAAATGCTGACACGCCGAGCTCAAAAGATTCGCCATCACTGTACCTAGGAGCACCCCAGAGAGCCTAAATTGGTCCTTGATTGGTGATCTACAGCTAGGGAAACTGAGGTCCAGAGAGAAGGGTTTGGGGTTAGGTCATAGGGTTGGGACTAAACCCCAGATGATGTGAGACTTACTGGGGTGAGCAGCATCCAGCCCCCTCCTGCCTCCATCTCCCCAGATGACTTGATGACGGCAGGCCCTAATAATGAGTGCATACTCTCTGCCAGGTGCTAAGCATTTTACTCACTGAATTCTCTCTATAACTTTAAAATTATTATCCCTATTTACAGATGAGGCAACTTAGGTTTAGGGAAATAAAGTCACCTGACTAAGGTCACCAGGTCTGCCTGAGGTCACAAGGCCAATTCGTGGCAGAGCCAGGACCTGAAACCAGGTCTGTGTGACTACAGGGCCTGGCTCTCCAACACTGGCCAAAGGCTCTGAGGCACATGGAGGGAGGGATTTGGGCTTTTCAGCTCTCAGTCCAGGGGAACCCTCTCTAAGTTTCCCATGGGTCCTGGCTCTCGGGCTCTGGTCAAAACACGTTAGGGCACTGTTGTAGCAAAGTCTGCCGCTGTACCCTAAGGCCCAGGAAAAGACAGGGGAAGGGGCTGCGGGTGGGCCGGACAGGCCAGGCTGGGCCAGAGCTCCGGGCATTCCGGCGGCCTCCGCAGGAAGCAGAATGGGACGGAAACCGGCTCCTGCCTCCTCCCCCAGAATCCTGTGGGCAGCCCAGCCGGGCGCACAGAGGCCCTCTTTGTGCCTGCCCCAACCCGCCACCCGCGGCTGGCCCAGGGTTTTGAGTTTCCTGGGGGGTGGGGGCCCTGCCCCTGCTAAACCTCCAGCTACCTCCCCCTCTGAGGGGCGGTCACAGCAGTCCACAGCTGGAGGAGGAAGTGAGAGGATGGCCAGGGATACCCCAGAGACCCTCGGGGGCCTGGAGTCTGCCCACATCTCATCCCCCCAACACGTACACACCCTAATCAGGAGCTGGAGGTAAGGCAGAAGGTCCAGTGCCTGAGAGGCCTCCCGCGAGCCTGCCCTCGCTGCCGGCAGCCACCAAGCCCATCATGACGCCCTCTGGGACCCCATCCCACTCCATCTTGGTGCTCTTGGGCTCAGGGTGCTGTGCATAAAGAGTCTGGCCATGTGGGTAGAGCAGCCATCTGTCAACTGCCATTTCCCACTGTCCAGGGGCTTCCTGGAAACACAGAGCACACCAAGGGGGAGGTGTCAAGCTCCCTTCATCATTTCAGGGGACAAAAGCCCCTTGGGTGGCATAACTGTGCTCAGGGAACACTAGGCCCCACGGAGTGAGCTCGGGTCGGAGTACTGGGAGGAGCAGCACTATGGACAAGGATAGCTACGTGTGTCCGCCCGGGAGGTGTGTCCGACACCTGTGCATGCTGTGTGCATACGTGTGTCTGTGGTGCCTAGGTGCCTGTGGGCTTCAGCATTGAAGTGTACATGGAGCTTATATACCAGTGTAGTCTGTAGAGGCCTCTGTGTGACCTCCCTGTGTAAAAGTGAAACGTGTGCCATCTACACCGGTGATGTACCTGAATGCCCGAGAGTATGTGTGCAAGTATAGTGGTTTACACGGTGGGTAGATGTTTGTGGGTTCTTCGGGCCTGTGGGTGTCAACACATCTCTGCCACGTGTACACCAGTGTGTGTGTGTGTGTGTGTGTGTGTATGTGTGTGTGTGTACTGTGAGTAGTATCAGGGCTTCTAAGGGGTCTGGGATGTGAGTCTGAGGCCCAACTGGGCCGGGGATGATGCAGACAGGAACTGATGCCAGGTGCTGGGGCCCCTATGGAAACAGGAAGCTGCCCACAGGTGCACTGGGGCTGTGGTGAGGCTGGGCTCCACCCAGCTTCAGTTTGTCCCCCTGAGAAACCAATCCAGGGTTCCACTAGCCTGTCACAGCCATGAGGGAGGCACCTGCCTTGTCTGCATTCAAACCCCAACAGCTCTGGCCAGAGTCTCTACCCGCCTGCCTGGCCTGAGCATGAAAAAAAACACTGGAAAACAAAAGCCCCCAGACCGAAGGCCCTCCCTGCAGAGGCGTGGGGGAGGCAGGCAAGAGGCGGGAGGCGGGAGGCTGAGGAGGAGGGAGGTGTCGCTGCCCGCCACAGCCCCGGAACACAAAAATAATGAGGCGAGAGGGGCCGTGGGGCCGAGCCGGCTGGTTCCGGAGTCGCTATCTGACCTTGACAGATGCCACAGCTGGGCGCCTGGAGAGGAGCTGCAGCCACAGCGCTGCAAAATCCCCCTACCCCCCTCCGCCTCCCCCAGGCCAGGTCGATGGAGGTTCAGGCAGGCCCCAGCCACAGGAAGCCACCCCACCAGGTGGGAGCGGGGAGACCTGAATGGGTCCCAGTCAGGGGTGAGGGTGGGGGCGTGGGAGGGTATGGAGACAGGGGAGTGGGGGCAGGGCCACTGCAGGGCAGGGAACGAGGTCTCCCGAGGGTGCCCCGGTCCTCAGGTATGGCTCTACATATCAGAAACACACAGAGTGTGATGTGCCCGTGTAACTGTGAGGCGGAGCGTGTGTGGGGAAGGGAAGTAAACTGTGAGTGTGACAGAATCAAAGATCATACTTCGGTGTGTCTTTGGGGTTCACACAGGCTGGGGAGATGGGCTGATGTCCCTGAAACGGGTGTGGCCACGTCACACAGGGGTGGGCACTGATAATTCCCCTGCCCCCTTCCAGAGCCACAGCTGTCCTGGCGGGGGCCAGCCGTGCTGGGAGCCGGGGGGCAAAGAGAGACACAGGCCCCACCACCAAGTTCTTCCACGAGCAGCCAGACCAGTGCCTGGTCTCCCCTCTCCCACGGTGGCAGTGGTCCCCAGCACGGCATGGCATCAGCGAAGGGCGTGGGGTAGGGCACCGCCACTCCGGGGACACCAGTGAGGGGTTGGGGTGTGAGCTGCAGGAGGGGATGCTGCGCTGGAGGTGGATTAGCAATTCCGAGCACTGGCTGCATAATTAAAAAATCATTACGGGCAGGCGGGCAGAGCCCGGCTCATGCTCAGAGCGGGCGGGGACACTGCCATGGCGCTCCCCCTCCCACCGCTTCCCCCGAGGAAAAATCCCACCTGCTAATATAATTATGGAAAAACACAAGCACAGAAATTCGGTTTCAGCAAACAACGTGCCTGAGTGCCCAGGGCCTGCCTGGCCCTCAGCACAGAGAGCAGGCTGGTCACTGGTGCCCAGATCTCTTGGCACGGAGGCCGGCCCTGCCGGGTCCACATCCAGCCCCTGACCTCACCTCCTCGGCAGCCCCCAAGAGAGGGGAGTGGGGGACAAACGAAACCTCAAATCCCCAATCCAGAAGAAGACGAGTCAGCCCTGATAGTTTACCAACGGGGAGACGGAGGCTGAGCAACCTGTGTGAGATGACTTTGTCGGTGGCAAAGCTGGGAGGAAGAGTTGGATCCCGCTGCACCCAGCCACCACCTCAGGCGCTCACCGCCCGCACCCCGCCCCTCCCCGCGTCCCTCCAGCTTCCATCTCATCAGTTCTTCTCCCCCCTCCACTCTCCCGGAGACTGAATGGGCCTGTCCAAGCCATGTACCCGCCACTACCCGGAGCCTACACACACCGTCCGCCGCAGTGGGGCCCCGGGAGCCCCAGCCTCCCCCGTTCAGGGACAGGGAGTCCTGGCTGTCTGGGTTAAGCTGGGCGAGCAGAGCGGGCTCCCGCCCGAGGAGCGCGGCCAGCTCTGGGTCACAGACCCCAGAAGGGCAGCAACAGCCGCCATCACCTCGGGCCGCGCGGGCGGCGGGGAGGGGAGGGGAGGGGAGGGGAGGGGAGGGGAGAGGAGCGGCCCTAATTAGCCGGCCTGGGACCCGGGCGGGCGGGCGCCGGGCGGCAGACGCAGCAGCAGCCGCCGCCGGGGCGCGCAGGCACGTCCGTGGCCGGCCGGGAGGCGGCGGGAGCCGGAGGCGGCGGGAGCCGTGGCGCCCTGCGATGCGGTGGGACAGGAGGCCTGGGAAGGCGGGCGCGGAGGTTCCGCACCGGGCGGGCGGGCCTGCCTCCCCTCATGCCTGGGTGCCACCAGGCACAGCAATTAGAGGCTTTCAAAGTTTGTCCTTAATTGGTTTCATTTTTGCCTCATAAATGATTCATGGCCCCGGAGGTCTGGGAGGCGGCGGGAGTGGCCGGGGAAATTTGGGGAGGCTGTTGCCTGGAGCCAGGCCCCCTACCTGAGGCTGGAGACGGCACGGCCCACGCCCAGTGGATGTTGGGCCGGGGAAGCCTTGGGCAGGTGGGATCTTCCAGCAAAAATAAAAACCCAGGCCCTCTCCTCGGGGCACTGACTAATTAGAAACTGCAACTTCTCTGCAGACCAGAATTCTGCCCAGGCCCAGAGCCACTGCAGCTGCTAGGGCCCTGGGAGCATGAATAATAATGCGACGGTAAAAATAAAAATAAATAAAAATAACAGTGCTAGTGATGATAACGATGGGGAACGCTTAAGGAGTTCGTACTAAGTCCCAGGCATCCGTTATTTACTTTAATCCCCTCCCCACCAAGCACTACCAGGGAGAGGTGCCAGGATCCCCATTTTACAGGTAAAGAAGCAGAGGCTGGGAGAAATGAAGGCCCGCCACCTGATGTCAAAAATCCCCTCACTCCCTAAGCTCTCAGGAGCACAGGGCTCAAGGCTGGACACCCAGAACGCGGCCTGCAGCTGGAGCAGGAGCTGCAGGCCCCGAAGAAGTCTGGGAAGTAAGTTCCTGAGGTCTCCAGGAAGACCCCAGAGGAACAGCAGCTCCACACCCATCTGGGCCAAGTTAGCTCTGCCCCTCAAAAAACTGTAACCTTAGCTGAGCAACATGCTCACGGGGCCATCTGTAAAATAGGAAAACAGGAGCCCTATAACCCACGTCCAGCACTAACTCTGCGCTGGGCATGGGATATAGAAAGATGCCATGGACCCCGCCCTCAGGAAGCTCCCAGTCTAGGGGGGAAGTGGACAGACGCACACAGAGAAGGGTTACCAGTCTATGCAGAGAACCCCAAGTGTCCAGCCAATGGCCTCACGTACTGGAGTGGGTGGTGGTGCCAACGAGGGCGTTTGGAGGAGGTGAGGTGGGCAGAGGAAGCTTCTTCCCTCTGACCCCTTAAGCCCTTAACCAGCCCACAAAGGGTGCTCAGGAGCCGGTGTGTCCCGCTCAAACCCAAGACTAGAGGGCAGTCCTTGAAGAAACCCAGAACTACAGACTGCATCCCTGATATGGAACACCAAGTGCTCGGCTCAGCCGCTCATGATGGTCACTTTTATTCTGAACCACTATGAGAGGCGAGGCCTACACCAGGGGTGGGGGACATCTGGCCCACAGGCCGCATAAGGCCCGTGAAATCATTGGCCTGGCCCTGCCAAGGCATGAAAGGTGAGCTAATGAAATGTCTGACCAAGTACAGCAGGCTAATTTTTAAGTTGACAATTTTGTATGGCACCAAGCAAATCTGAGTGGATGCTGTATAGACTGACTCCCCCTAGAGGCCCCAGGACTCTGGGCTGTTAGGTCCCAAACCTGCTGGCCGTCGCAGTCCCGTTGGCTCCCTGCTGTCCCACTCAGCCCAATGCCAAGGTCAGATGCTTCAAACAGTTATACCTCCCTGCACCGCACCAGAGCCTTCTGAGTGGTATATACGGCCATCCCTGCTTCTCAGATGAGGAAGATGAGGCTCAGAGAAGCTAAGGGACCTGCCTAAGGTCACACAACCTCTTGAAAGCCCAAATTCTTCACCTTGCTGGCCTCCTGCCGTATCTCTGACCTGTCCCTGGCTTAGCCACCTCGTGCCCCAGCCCTGACCCTCTTCTATCTGGATAAGACTGTACCAAGCCCACACTCCTCCAGACACTCGAACTTAGTTGGGCTGTTGTAATGAGGGGCCCTGGAAGTGGGGCCCCTGTATACTGAGGGAGCCCTAGGATATGGGGCCTCCTGCCTTAGCCTCGCTGGGATATCCTGAAGTTTGGGTGGGGTGGTGGGGGAAGCCCCTACTGTACACAGAAATATCTGAGGGTGGGATGTGTGTGTGTGGGGGTCAGGAGGGGGGGACACAATGGTTCCAGGAGTGCCAGGGTAAAAAGGGTTGGTCATATTCTCAGGCCTTCTCCTTGGGAAAGAGAGTCAACTTCAAGGCTCCTGTCACTGACACTTGGGAGGGACCGGACACCCAGAACACTGCCTGCCAGGTGGATCAGGGAGCATTCAGCCCTTGGGAAGAAGCCTAAGTGTTATATGACCCCCTACCCCATCCTGCTGGAGGATACAGCTGAATGACTTGGGCAAGTCACATCCTCTCCGAGCCTCAGTTGCTTCATCTGCACAATGGGCCCAATAATGTCCCTGAGCCTTTTGGAAAAGGTACAGGTTTAGACGGTTCCTTGAGAAAAGGGATTCGGAAGAGCTGGACAAAACCTTCAGTGGTCTATGTCAGCGGGGGCACTTGAGACAATAGGATCGGTGTACAGTAGAAGCCTGACAATGGCTTGTTGAACATACAAACAAGTGGCTGAGTTCTCAGGATGCCACGTTTATCTCAGCAGATTCGGTTGACAAACCCTTTCCAGGTGCCCACTCTGGGTCACAACACTAGTCTGTGCTTTCTTCCTCACTGTGCATCTGCTGCCCGTCCCAGGGCTGCCCAGCCAGCTCACTGGGGTCCCTCTCCCAGCCTGCCCAGGAAACTGCATGTCTTGGGCGGGTCAGCACTCATGTCAGTAGGACTGGCTGGGTATAGAGCCTGCCATCTCTGGAACTGTCAATTAATTAACTTTTTTGAATTAATTTTCCAAGCAAAATTCCATAATTACATCTGTCTCATCCAAGCTGGGCAGGCAAGAGGACCCCACAATGAGATAGAATGTGGGGTGAAGGGGTGACCCTACCAGCCCCGGGACCAGGTCAGAGAGGTGCTGGGGGTTGGGTTTCACCAAAGCAGGGGGATTGCCCCATGTCCTTATGGATGCTGTCTGGAAAGGGAGGGGGCTGAGAAGCCAGAGCCCCCCCTCCCAGCCAGGAGGTGGGGGGCTCAGGGAGACGCATGGCTGTGCAGCTCTTCCTGCTGCCCCCATCCCTAACCCCATGCCCCCAAACCACAGTGGATCTTGGCGGGGACCAGAAGCAGCACAGGCACTGTGAGGCTGAGAAGGCCTTGGCTGCAGCGTTCTAATTTCCCAAAGGGGCTGAGATTAATTAGCTCACACACAGGCGCAGAGAGAGGAGAGTGGGAGCAGGGGAGGGCAGTGTCAGGCGAGGAGCTGGCTGACGCTCACCCCTGCCGCCGCCCGCCCAGCAGGCAGTCAGGTGGCCTTGACAGCCTGGGTGCTCTGAAGGTCAGTGGCCAAGCTGGCTGAGCCAGCAGACTGGCATTGTCTCCTTCCCAGAATCCCCGAGACCAAGGCTGGAGGGACCAAAACCGGGACAGCCGCCATCCCGGGGGGTGGGGCGGGGGGGGGGGAGGAGAGAGACAATGTCACCACCATCAATCAAGTTTGTGCCAGGTGCAAAGAGGTAGGCATCACGGTCCATCCATGTCACAGATGAGGACACCGAGGTTGTAGATGGTGGACGGGAGACTAAAATCCAGGCTGGCCCAACTCTAGAGGCCACCCAGCTGCCCCTGGATCCTGTGCTCACGAGCTGGAGCTGCAGGAGCCTGGAGACCTGGGGACACCAGGGGAAGGGCATGTGGGTGTGTCCTTCCTCCGAGAGTGTACAGAGCAGATGTAGAGGCGGAGACCAGAAAGGGGAAGTGACTTGCCACGCGGCATAAGGCCCCAAACCCAGTCTGCTCCTCCATTTGAGGCCAGCACCAACTTCCAGCAACATCAACTTGACTCAGTGAGCCCCAACCCAGGGCCACAATGGTGCCTGGTTGTCTTTGGCTAACCAGCACGCTGATCAGGAGTGAGTGTGGGGGTCACTGTGACTATCCCTGTGTACAAAAAGGAAGGTATTTTCATCTCAAGGGCACTCACTCAACGACTCCCTGCAGGGCTCCCCAGAAGGGGAAAGGAGCCCCCAGGAAGGTGGGAGGTTGGGGGATGGGGACAGTGAATGACCCTGATCAGGCCCCTAGGCGGCTCTCACAATTGAGTGTCCAGGAAGTCGTCTGCATCAGGGCGGCAAACTTCTCCCTGGGGAATCCCTGACCCCCTATCCCACTCCCAGTGAACCACTTCTGAAGCCAAGGCCAACAGGGCTCACCCTGTCCAGGCCCGAGGGGTCAGCAGTCCAAGGCCCTTTGGTCCCCACCTGGGGAGTGCCAATAGCAGAGATCCCTGAGAGAGTCATGGGCCTGGGCACAGGTGAAGAGGGGACTGGCCCAACTGGGCACATTACTCAGTGTGTGTGGCCAGGGGGAATGGGTGGGAGTCTCCAAAGGCACAGACGCAGGCCATGAAAGGGTCCACAGGGCAATGGAGTCGAAGTTCCTCTTCCACTCTGCAGGCTCCATCCTGGTGTCATCACCAGCCAGCATGAGTATCAAGGACAGCTTAAGCCAGGAGTGTTGGGGAACCTAGGTTGTGGCCCCAGTTCTGCCACTGTTTGCTTTTGAGTCTGAGCCAATCCCTTGTGCCTCAGTTTCCTTAGCCCCAAATAAATATTCTCCCCTCCCCACCCTCATACCTGCAAGAACATGGGGAGATGAGCATACAGGAGAGGTCTGGAGGCTAAAAGGAGGGCAGCACTCAGCTGTCCAGGCTTACACTTCCTTTTCCCGCCCTGGTCCCTCAGCCCTGTCTGTTCTGTCAGCACTTCTTCCATCTCCCACAGTCCCAAACAGCTCTTCCACCCAGGCATGTGCCAAGCTCTCACTACCCTGCAAAGGCCTCATTTGCCACCTGAAAGTCCCTATTTGAAACTAACATGGGGCCTTGCTGTGTGCTGGGGAGTGGGGGGGACACAGAAAGCCTTGGCTCTTTATGTTCCTTCATACTTTGAAGCCCCCGGGAATGACCAGACACCCAAGAAACCTAGGTCCCTCTGCCCGGGGTCCAACCTTTTCCTACCCCCCCCCCCCCAGCTCCCTGTGGCCCAAAGGTCAGCCTCTTCTCTCCCACACCTCAGCATTCCCATCTGAGAAGGCTAAATCCAAGACATTCTAATTAAAGAGTCCCTGTTGTGGGGTACCACTCCCAGGAAAATGCCAGCTTTGATGGAGCAGATGTGTGTGTGTGTGTGGCGGGGGAACGGCTGGAGATTCAGGTGTGACATGGTGAGAACCACGCCCCACCATCTACTTCAGGTCTTGCAGCTTTGAGACAGAGATAAGGCTCATAACTACTTTATAAGTGGCAAAAGTGAAGTCAGAGAGGTTAGCATCCTGGCCCATGACTGCACAGCAGGCAGTGACCAAGCCTGTCCAACTCAAGAATCCATGACTCGGGACATCCAGTCCCCCTGACTGGCCACTGTCACTTGTTTTCCTCGGGATTCTTGGGCTTCTCTTCCCTCCCTGACCACTCTCCAGGCCTTTAGGGGGAGACCTGTGTGACCAGAAAGAGGAAGCCAGCCTGGGGCCCGATAGCCACCTGCTCCTTGACCCCTGTTGGGTTGTCTCAATCCAGTGGGCCCAGAACAATGTGTAGTCTGGGTGCTGGGCGACTATGAAGCCATCCCCATTAAACTCAATTCTCTCATTTGAAAAATGGTACATTTTCGAGTAAATGAAAAATGGGTGTGTCCCCAGTTCTGCCTAGTCCGGGGAAGGCAGGTCCCCGTCCCCGTGGGCAGCAGAAGCTTAGAGGCATCCCTCCAACCCAGCAGCCCAGCTCTGCAACCATTTTGCAGGCGAATAGACCAAAAACAGGGGGGAAATAATGAGGGGCTTGGAAATGAAGGGGACAGAGGAAAGTGGGTGCAGGGAGGGTGGCAAGACAAGACTCCTGGGGTACAACCCATTAGATCAAGGGGGTCTCATTCCTCCCCCAATCTCTGGCATCCCCCATCTCCCAAAGACCCCACACCAAGTGGAAGGAGCAGCTGATCACTTGGCACTCCCGGAAAAAAAAAATCCATTTTCCATGGCTTTCCTTTTCTAGCGTGTCCTTTTCCTAGCTCCTCTGCATCCTCCCCCATCTACCCCAACCGGCTCTGCCATGGCCAGAGTGCCCCATCCTGGAGAGAGGGTTGGGTGTAACAGTTCCATGCCTGATACTTGTGCCTCCTCCTCAGAGAGGAGGAAGACTGGGGAAAAACGTCTTCCTTCTCACACCCACCTGACAGAACTCAGCTGCCTCTACATGGCCAAGGGTGGAGCCTCCCTTCTGTGAGCCTAAACAGGGGGCATTTGGGTGAGAGGAGCCCAACCAGTTTGTGTGCATGCGCCAGGCGCTACTGTGTCAGTGCTCCTGGCCCAACTCTGTGGCACCATCTGCGAGTGAGCTACGGCCCGAGGATGACTGCCTGAGCCTGTGACGGGGTGGGGCACACACACAACTGCTTATGGAGCGTGTGTGGGGTCTCCCCAGAGGCATGTCACACACGTGTGACTGTGTGTGTCCATTTGCTGATAATACGTGCCATTGTGTGTATGCACCGGAGGCTGGGGCTGTGAGTGTAACAGCGAGTGTGCTTCTGGAATGTCCAGGGCGAAGGTGATCAAGCCCATAACATGTGTGTCAGCTGTGTGCGCAGGTCATGTGGAACTGCATGAGCTAAATGACTATGTTTGTCCAAAGTGTGTGCCCCTGGGTGTGCCACATGGGGAGTGCGTGCGTGTGCTCTGCCTGCCAGGCTGAAGGGCCTTGTGGGGCTGCTGGGGATGGGGTGACTCACATCTCCTGAGCTCATCCTGCTGCCCGCCCGCCCGCCCAGCTCACCCTGCTCTGCTGGGCTCATGGCCGCCAGCGCAAGACACGGCAGGGAGGCTGGCTTGATAAATAACCTGCTGCTTCCCCAGGCCTCTGAGAAAGGGAGGCTGCATCGCGGAGAGAAGGGGGAGGAGGGAGGGGGAGGCAGCCCTGGCCCCCCAGGCTCCGGCTGCCCTGGCCCCCACAGCCCAGGCTGCGGCTCCGGTTCCTGTTTCATCGAAACCTGAGCTGGGAAAAGCCTATCGGGTCATCTTGCCTGTCCCGCCGGCTGCCAGGCCCAGGCAAGCTGCCCCTCAGGGGACAAGCCCGCAGCCTGGCCACCGAGCCAGTGGGTGGGTGGGTGGGGGGAGGATATTTCTGTCCAGACTAAATGCAGCTCCAGGATTCTGTCTGCACCCCCCACCACCAACAGCTGCTCCCAGGGGCCCTATGGCTCTACAGGACTGACTAAATATAGCCCCCACCCCCAGCGTTCACCTCTTCCCATTGGCTCCCCCACATGAGGACAGGAGGAAAGCTGGGAGCCCACCCTGTGACCTTGGGCCAGTGTTTCGCCTCTCTGGGCTCTCAGCTACAACACACCAAGTATTATTCAGCTCTAGGCACTGACCTGCCTAACAGGCACTATTGGAAAGGAGACCACAAAGGCTACTAAATTGGGGTCTTTGTCCAGGGAGATAAGGGCTGTGGTCCCCCCCCTCCAAAGCGACTCCCATCTGCTTCAGCAAAATGATAACTGGGGGAGCCCTACCCAGCAGCCCAATACCTTTAGGCTTATAAACATGGCCCCCTCTACCCTGCCTGTTCCTCACCCAGGCTGAGCAATACCAGGTTCCTCCAATCTGCCCCAGCCAGACCCTGGCCAGGAAACAAGTTGTGCCAGGTTTGGGGGGGTTGGCGAGGGGGGAGACTTGGGAGCATGACAGCTGCTATTTCCTGGAGGCCA
Organism: Myotis daubentonii; assembly: GCF_963259705.1. Taxonomy (NCBI): domain Eukaryota; kingdom Metazoa; phylum Chordata; class Mammalia; order Chiroptera; family Vespertilionidae; genus Myotis; species Myotis daubentonii. Next base: position 82,127,497 of record NC_081844.1, on the reverse strand, counting down.
CCATCGGGCATAACCCGGATTCCTGCCTGGCTCCACACTCTACCAGACAGCCTCTCCCAGGATCAGGCCCTTAACAGGGCACTCCCTTCCCCAATGTCAGATCTGTCATCAGACCCCAGCCAGGGTCACAGTCCACTCCCCTCACTGTACTGCTACAGGAAGGAAGAAGCTGCTGGATATGCCTTCTGACCTGGACTGGGAGAACGGTGGTCTCTGCAGGGCTCAACAGGCGGGGTAGGCAGCCCCAGCTTCCCACCTCCTGCCTGCCTGCCCACCCGGCTGCTTCCCCCAGTCCCACACGCACCAAATTCCCCACATGCCTGTCTGTCTCTGACAGCTCGAGCAAATACTTGGCTGCGCGGGCACCCGCTGTTCTGAGCCCGCTGCGCCTCCTCCCCTGCGTTCCCCAGGGGGGCTCTGCAGACGCAGCCAGGGTTGGGAGGGGGCCAGAGCCAAGAAGCTTGGTGGGCAGTGGGGAGACTGAAGGCAGGAGGGACCAGTCTCAACTCTGAGGCTCCAATCCCCCACCCCCAGGCCTGGGGGACCGAGAGACCTGGGAGGCCACTAGAGCCAGCCCCGGCTGGGAGGCAGCTGCCAACGCCCCACTGCCCCCCGGAACCTCCCAGGAGGACCTTCCGGAGGCCTCCCACTCGCCTCAGCCGATCAAACAGCATCTGCCACCCCCGCTGTTGCAGCTCAGGACAGGGCAGGACAGGGTGGGGGGCACGAGAGGCCCCTGGGGAAGGCTTTGAAATCTGGACTATGGCCCTGCGCCTCATGGCAGCCCTGGCCCCCCACCAAAGGCCCAGCCTCAGAGCAGGGGGGAAAGGCGATGCATTCCAGCCCTCCCGCAGTATGAGGGGCACACCCGCCCAGCTGCCAGGCCTGGCGTGTCTTCACTTGGACTGCCTGGGGGGCCTTCTTTGCCCCCAGCTACCCTATTTCCTGCTTGCCTTGCCTCCTTCCCAGGAGACCAGTGGAGGAAACACTTCCTGAGATCTGCTGGGATTTTCCGATGGACATTGCCTGATTAGCCAGCGCCTTTATCTTCCCCCACTTCATTCCTTCTCCCAGGGTCACCCCTTCAGCCAAATCCCACTCCCACCCCATGTCTGCAGCCAAGGAGCTCCCCACCCCGCCCCACCACTCGGCCACTCGCCTCGACGTTCCCCAGTGTCCACAGCACTCAGCACATACCCAGGCACAGAGCAGACCCTGCATGAATGACCTCATGGAAGAGCAGCCTCCATTTTAGAGATGGCTGTACTGAGGCCAGGAGACAGCCTGGAGAGCTGGCCCTCCCATTCACTGCTCTTCTTCCTGAAGGAGAGAGACTCTAACTGTAGGTCCCCTCTCTATCCACTTACTCCACACCAACACTTTCTGCCCCAGGAACCAATTCAGCCCTCCCAAGCTACTGCAGGCATTAGGGTGACTCCAAGAAGGGTATCTCTGTGCTTTGGGTTGAAATGTCCAGCTGGCTAGCTTGGACTACTCTCCCACAAAAGAATTCCAACTGCACGGTCTTTGTGAAGCTAGACTATAGGACAGTCTCCTCTCCCATTGCACAGATGGGGCTGCTGAGGCCCCCGGGGGAAGGGGGAGCTGCAGACAGCCATGAATCAGAAGGGAGCTGGGAAGCTGCCCGGCCCTGCCGGCTGTCGCTGGAAGCAACAGCCTACATTTCCTCCTCACACTGGTGCCGTGGGAAGCGTGGGCAGCAGGTAGGCGGGTACCACCAAGAGGACCCCCACGGTGCCTGCAGGTCAGCCACATCCCCTCGCTCGCTCGCCTCACTGGGCCCACACAACCCACTCCCCACACTGGATAGATCTCCAAAGAGCAGTGGGCCAAGAACAGAACTGGGTTTTCTGCCTCAGGTATGTACTCATGTCACCTGAGGGCACCACAGGGAAGCCCCTCCCTTCAGATCCTCAATATCCCCTAGCATCAAACGAGATTGAAACATAACCATTCATGCTTTCCTCCAGCAGTAAAACCCATGGTCCTGTGATTCTAGAATCCCACCAGAACAGGAATCCCTCTGCTCTCAGTGTTCTATGATTCTAGATTCCTGTGACTAAAAACTCTAGGCCACCAAAATCTGACACCCAAAGGAATAAAGATGGCCAAGCCCACTCCCACCTCCTGCTATGGGTCCAGCTAATCAATTTCCTAGCTAGCTTTGGGTGAGGTGAGTGACTGGATCTCTCCCATCAGGGTCAACAGGGACTGGACCTAAGGCTGGGGGAGGGGGCCTATGGGCCTATGGGCCTGTGGGTAATAGCTGGTCTAGTCCTGGAGAACAGACCAGCTCCTCAGGGCACACACAGCCACTGACACTGCAGGTGTCAGGAAGCACAGCCCTCGTCAGAGCAAGAGTGGGTAACTAGAGGTTTGTGAGCCTGCACCCCCACCCTGCAGCTCAGAGGGAGGATGGGCGTCAGGTCAGGGCTGGTCTCTGCTTCTCAGGTTCCAAGCCAAGCTCCACGATTCATCTTCCTGTCTTCACCACCCACTACTTCCTCCTTCCCACCAGTCCCCTCACCTCTCAGGCTCCCAGGCTAGCTCCAAATCAGGCCAGCACACAGCCCCAGGGCAAAGGCTCCCAAGCCCATTGACAGATAGAAAAACTGAGGTCCAGGGGGAAGATGTGACCTGCCCCGAGTGCTCAGCCCCCGCAGCCTACTGGTCGCTGGCCACATCTTTCAGCCCTATCCCCTACCTCATTTCCCGGATGCTCTACAGGGCCAGTGGATCTCTACATACCAATTTGATCAGAAGCACAACTCCTATCCCAGTGTCCCTGGAGAGCACTCATCCCCACAACTAATCATCTGGTCATTCATTAATTCATTCTTTCATTCACCTAACTGGCCAATCAGCCCATTTTCCCACCACATGCCAGGACCCTTGACAGGGGTACGGGGATCTCAAGAAGAGTAAAGCCTCAAGTCAGCAAGTCTTGAGGGAATCCCTGCTGTGTGCCAGGCAGTGTGGAAGTTGTAGGAAAAACCATATGCAGACCAACCCTGGCTGTCACGGTGTTCACAGCCAGGCAAGGGCTCTGCTAGCACCTAATTCCACTTGTCAGTGGCATGTCCTGGGGCAAGTCACAAACTCTCCAGTCTCAGTTTCCTCATCAGTACGGGGGGAAGCCAACAGCACCCAACTCAATGGGCTACTGTGAGGATTACAGTGAAGACTAGAAACACAGTGCCAGTTAGCCCTTGTCATTACCATTGTTACAACTTCTTATGATTGTAATAATTGGGAGGACAGCAATTGATTAGAGCAACAGCTAGAGCTCTTGAAACACTTAGCTGGTGCCAGGCATGGGAGAACGGGAAGGAATCACTGCCACATCCCACTGCAAGGCTGGCAAGGGGCAGGCTCAAAGGATCCCACAAGCATCTGATGAATGAGGGAGTCAATGACAGGAGGCATGGCCCTGTCTCCAAGGAAGGTACAATCCAGCATATGTTCATGCATGTTGCACATATACGTGCAAACACTGAGATGTGCACATGTATGTGCACGTGAGGGACCTGGGAGTTCCAGCAGAGGGCAAATTATGTGGCAGTGGGGCAGCAGTACAGGGAACACAGCTGCTCATACCAGGTAAGGTTCCCCCCCAACCCCACCCCACCCCTGCCAGTGATCAGAGGATGTGGCAAGAGCAAGGACCAGGCCTGGTGGGGAGAGGCCTGGAAAGATGCTTTACATAGTTCTGGCCACCAGATTACAGGCCTAGGCTGGGCCCTGGGTGGGGGTTGGGGGAAGGCACTTCCAGGTGCTGGCCCACAGGAATCAGGCCCCAGAGCCCACACTTTATGCCTGTACTGGCACCACTAAGAGTGTTCCTGCTGGTAGGCCTGGCAAGTCCTAAGAGGTCAGAGGAGGTCAGAGGAAAGGGAGGGAACAGTGGGCCCAAGGGCCATGTGGGGTCTGCTAGACAGGGAGGGTGGGTACCGGGCTCCCCCTGGGGCCACCAGGCAGGCCTGGCTCTGCCCTGCTGGGGCCGGCAGCTGGAGGGGAGTAAATATAGCGCGGGGCGTCCCGGCCACATTCCTGGGAGGCCAGGACGGCCAGCCTGCCCGCTGCTCTAGGCAGAACACAGCAGCCAGGGCCCAGAACTGCCACTGCCCTCTTCCCAAACAAACAGAAAAATAAATAAAACCAGCTCTCACAGCCAGCACGGCTGGGGCGGAGGGGAGGGGGGTGAGAGGGGGCAGGAAGGGGTGGACCCAGGAGAGGGGAGGCAGGCAGGCAGGCAGACCAGTTGCTGAGGTTTCTGTTCCACTGGGAAGGAGGCGGCCAACAAAAGAGGAAAATGGAGAAAAAGGGCAACGAGATGGTCAGAGAAGGGGAGAGGAGGAGTATGGGAGATGGAGGGTGTGACAAGTAGAGGTGTCAGGGAGGCAGGTCAGGAGGGACAGGGAAGGTGTCAGGGCCAGTTGAGAGAAAGCCGAGGCAGCCTCTGGTCAGTAATTCAGCAATTCGGCGACAGGCAGACAAAGGGGGCCTGTGGGCTGGGGCAGGGGCCGGCTCCATGGGCCATGAAATATTAAAGAGCCTAGGCCAATGAGTGACAGAGGTCATAGAAATAAGGAGACTCGCCGGGGAAAACGGGGACCCCCGCCCCTCACCACCTGTCCCTCTCCACCACCTCCAGCCGAGCCAGGCTCCCCAGCTTTCCTCCTGCTGTGGCTCCTTTCAGTCTTTCCACCCTCAGAGGACAGGCTGGGGGTGGGAGGGGCCACGGGGATTAGTGATGGCAGGGGACCTTTGCAGTTCCCACTTCCCTCTGGCTGATCTGTGCTCAGGCGGCCTTCCAGAGCTGCCAGCCACCCTAGCAAGGCCGGGAGGCCTGTCAGCACAGCCACTGCCACGGTGCCTCCTGGGGGAGGAACGGGTAGACTTCCAGCTTCTCCTTTACGAAAAAAATCGGCCAAGCTACCACTTTCCGCAGAGACCAGCGGGGAGGGAAGGCCATGGCTCAACGCTCAGCTAAGCCAGCGAGCAAGCCAGCAGGTCATGCCTTAGCCCTCCCACCCCACCCCAGCCCTATTACCAGCCTTATGACCTTGGTCAGTCCCCTCGTCCTTGAGCCTGTGTCTTCACCAGCCCCACCCAACCCAGGCGTGGTGAGTGGAAAGAAAGACGGTAAGTAATATGCTGAAAACCTGCTAGGGCACCTGGGACCAAGCACCTGCACGTAGACAATCCTCCCAAGCCTCTGTGAGGTCAAGCCTATTATCAGTCCCCTTTTACAGATGGGGAAAAGAAACTCAGACAGGCAGAGTGCGCCCAAAGTCACACACCTGATGATTAACATAATGGAAACTGAAAGACTAAATGTGGGCCTCCTGTTTTTCTTCTTCCTTTTCACTGGGGGATGTGAAGTCCTCTTCTCCATAAAAGCCAACTCCAACTGAATGCTGACTGTGGGTTAGCCTCTGGTGCTAGGCACTGCACAATCGCCTGTGTGTCCATTTGAAAATGGCCTTGTGGATCAGGCACTCTTATCGTCCCATATCAGGGATAAGGAATCTGATGATCACAGGACACAAGATCACACATGGCCAGGATTTGGAACTAGGTCTGACTCCAGAGCCAGAGCTCAAACACACTTGACTGGGCGGGGAGGGCTCAGTAGAGGAGAGGGAGCTCGGTGATTCTGCTGGCCCCCATAATGGACACGAAAAAGTAGAAAACAAGGTCACAAGCCCTGTGCTAGGGGAATGGCCAGCAACTGCTCTGGGAGCAAGAGATGGGCAGAGCCTGTGGAGGCCGGAGGTGAGGGTACTGCCTAGGGGCCTGGCCAGCGTGATTTGCCTGGTCTACTCAGTCTGTGTACCAGATGACACAAGCCCCCTCTCCAAGCTTTGGGGATACTGAGGCTAATCCAAAAAGCACCACCAGAACCTGTCCTGTTGATCCCCAAGGTTCCAACATGCACCCCAGGGCCAGTGTGCCAGGAACTAATCTCACCCCCACCCCAAGAGCCCTTAGTGCTAGCAGAAGAGGGGCAGGATCCCCTCCTTCCCTTCTAGGCCCTCCAAGCCCAGAGGGAGGCCAGCATCAGAGGCAGGAAATGAAGAAGAATTTGCGATCTAATTGAGCTGGCGGGGGATTAGGCGGCAGAATGCAATTACAGGGGCTGGAGCAGGGCCAGGGGCACTGACACCCTGAGATGTGGCCTGGCCCAGGTGACTGGGCCTAGCCAGTCTCTGGACAGAGACACCCTACTGGGAGGGTTGCAGAAGACAGGTAAGAAAGGATTTGGAGCCAGAAGGCTCCTCAGCACACAGAGAACAGCCCCATTTAACACCCAAGAGCCCTGTGGACTCTCACATAGGGAGCAGGCAGATAGGAACACATGCTGTCACAGGCTCTGTTCATGCATGTACACATATGTGTTCATATTCCCAGGAAAGCCCCACATGTGTAAACGTTCATGGACACAGACTCACAACCAGCAGACACAGAACTCTGGCCCTTTGCTGCCACTGGCTCCAAAGGGGTGGGGGACTAAAAAAAATACACCCATGACCTTAAAATCCTTTTATTCCTGTAATCACAGGCTGCCATTGACGTGGATACGTGCTGTCACCCTGGCCCCAGCCTGTCTCCCTCCACGGCTTCCAAAACTCTCAGCAGGCAGGCAGACAGGGAAGCTGCCCAATTACTGCCAGGGAGGGCAGGGGAAGGAAAGGACCTGGTGGGAGAGACTCAGAAAGACAGACTGGAAGACAAAGATACAGAAAGAGAAAGGAACACAGCCACCAAAAACAGACATAGATTAATGCCCTCACAGCTCAGATATGCCCAGGTTCACGTTCACACTTTCACAATTCAGATACACCACTTTGGGAGCATCAGCCACTCCCAGATTTACAAGCATATACAAACACAGAGGTATACACAAATCATAAATATACACTCTACAAAATTCCAAGCATACATAACTCAGAATATACATATTCCCAGATTCACAGGGACAAATAAATGCAATGCAGACACACACAACTCCTAGATCCCCAGGTACACACGCTCAGACTACCCCACCCCAAGACAGACACACATTCACAGAGATACACGTCCTGAGTCATAAGCACCCAGGCAGCCTAGATTCCCACACCCCAGGCCAACAGACTATACCCACACAGCCCCATCTAGCAGCTGACACTGGCTGGCTTTAGGGAGCAGGTGGAATGGTGGGCGATTCCTGGGTCTTTGAGGGGGCCAGTCCTTTCTCATTGCCTGCAGCGTGGGAGGTGGGCTCAGAGTTGGGGGGAATTAAGAGGGAAGTAAGAAAGCAAAAAAAAAAAAAAACTTGAGTGGGATATTCTTGTTGGGCAGTAGTGCGTGAGTAACAGGGGAGGCTTTTTGTGGTCTGCTGAGTTCCAGCTATGAGTGAGAGTTTAACTATTAATACACTTAATCAAGGACACTTCACACACACACACACACACACACACACACACACACACACACACACACACACACACACACACAGGCTAGACTAGAGACTAGAATGGGACCAGGTGATGAGGATAAGAGGGAGAGCCCAGGGGGGAAAAAAAAAAGGAAAAGCCCCAATCAGGACTTCAGGAGGTGGGGAAAGAGGGTGGAGCTTCCACCCTGGGCCTGCCTCCAGAGCAGGGGCGGAGTCAGTGATTCATTTCTGCACCCCCCCCAGAAGGGTGGGGCTTGACACAAAGTAGGTGCTGGATAAACACACATTGGGCCAATGAATGAATAAGTGAATTATATAGAGAGAGCAGGCAATAATAACAGTAATAACAATAAGTGAGCCCCACCCCATCCTTGGCCAGGCCTGGGGAGTTCTGGCATCATGGTCATCCCTCCAGACAGGGGCTCAGGAAGCATGCCTAGGTCTGGCTCATCAGGATCCTCCCCCTTCTTCCACCTTATCCCGCACCCTGGAAAGTCAGCTGGCCTCAGCCAAGCCCACAATTCTCCCTCCCAAGGAGAACCCCACCTCCATTCTCCACTCCCATAACTTGGTGGGATCCTAAGGAAGGTGGGGTATTTAATGCCCAAAGACTTGGTTCTTTCTACAGATGCAATTCTGCCCACCCCAGCCCCACACTCCTATGAGCCTCAGTTTCACACTTGTTAAATGGGTAGAAGGCAAGCTAAAAGCTGGAAAGAGGCAGCAAGAGTTGGGGGTCACAGTGGGAGCCCACAGAACATAGGCCTGCACTGGCCTGGGCCCTGGATGCAGAATCCTCCCCTCCTCTTCCCTTCCCTTCCCCCATCCAGCCCAGCCCAGCCCAGCCCAGCCGGGTGGACATTCCAGGCCTCACGTGATAAAGACGAGGCCGCTGGCCCACGGGTAAGTCAACAGGCTCTGTCGGGGGAGATAGGAGGCCTGGGCCAGGGTCACCTGCTGAGCCGAGAAAACAGCCTGGCCCAAACACACACACATAAATAAGGCGCCAACGGACGGACAGCCAGCCAGCCAGCCAGCCAAGGGTCTGCTTCTGCAGAGGAACCTTGAAAAAGGAGGTGGCATGGGGGAGGGAGGTGCAAGGCTGGCTAGGGGCTTCCCTGGGAGAGCTTCGGCAGCTGCCAGAATTGGGGGTTCGTGGGGCTTTTACCACGACCTCCAGAGACCAACCTCCCTAAGCAGTTCCCACCCCTTCCCAGGGCAAAAATCATCCCCTCTCCCTCCTCCCCAAGGAGAGAGAACAATTTCCGTTCTGGGAGGGGGGGTGACAGCTGCAGAGCGGGCCACTAACCCCCCTCGGCCCCCCTCCCCCAGTCTTGCTTGAGTCTCATCCAGGGAAACTGCTAAATCAACACTACGCAGTAGTAGGTAACGCCGGGCTCGGTCTCTCCGCAGCGATCTCAAAAGGGGGTTTGGGAGATTTCAGGTCCCAGTTTCTGGGTTTCCCACTGCGGGTCGAGGTCTTTGGAGAGGGGATCAGGCCATGCTGAGGCCAATACACCCCCTTAAAACGTCTAATTTAAATGCTCCTCAGCTGCACTAAGGACATCCCCGCACCCTCCCCCCCCGCACCCCCCCGCCGCCCCCGCGGGCCGGGGCAGCTGAGGTGGCGCCGGGCTTTCAAACAGCGCTCCAAACAAGCCCGCAACCAACGCGCACGCAGCCCCCGCCAGGCGGCCCCAGCGGAAAACTTGAAAGGGACTCCGCCGGCCGCCCTGGGGCAGCTCGGGCGGGGGCGAGGGCTGAACCCTCACACACGCCCCCCTCCCCAGCGCTTCCTGCGCAAATGCGGAGAGGGGAGGCAGGGCGGGCCACAAAACCGAACGGCACCCGCGGCGCGGGGAAAGGCGGAGGTCAAGAGGCTGGTTCGCCGGGACCCCCGGCAGCCCCCTCACCCGAAGACGCAACTCTCAGACCACCCAGCGTCCAGGGGCAAAGTAGGGCGCGGCTGCCAACCCCACAGACCCCCATAACAGGAGACGAGAGAGAGAGAGAGAGAGAGAGAGAGAGAGAGAGAGAGAGAGAGAGAGGATCTTTCCGGATGAGTATCTACAGAACACCCCCCCCCGCCCCCCAATCTGCCGGTGCCTCCTTGAAGCCCATGACACGAACCCAACTCTGCGAACCCCTTCCGATTCCTGGGGGGAGGGAGGAAAACAAACAACAAAATGCGATCTTGCTCCCACATCGGACGCTTCAGCTCTTCTGACAGGTTCCGGAGGCGGCCCCCCATTTAAAAACTGGGGTCACTCACTTTCTGTCGATCCTACAAATAAACAAAGCCAGGCGCACCCCCACATTCCCCTCCGGAAAGCAGCCCATTGCTGGCTAGAACAACTTCCCCCAGCAAGAAAATTAACACATTCTTAACGCAGCGGTTCATGCCCCCCGGCCCCCCCCCCCCCTGCTCAGGGGAACCCACGGGGAGGTGATTCGGGGCCGAACTTATTGAGTAAATGCGGGGCCAGAACCGCGAGGCGGGCGCCTGGGACACCCGCCTCCCACAGCTCCGCAGCGAGAGGAACACCCCCATTCTCCTTCCCTGGCTTTGCGCGCTGCTTGGCCACGCGGGGCTCGGGAGACAGCCTGAAAGACACCCCCAACCCCCTCAAAGCTGGAGAGGAAGGGAGTGAGGCCGCGGGGCGCGGTGAAGGGGGGGGGGGTGATACTTTGACGGGAAAAAAGGTCAAACTTGATCAGCCCGCCAGGCACCCTGAGGGCAGCGGGGAAGAGCCGGAGGGGGAAATGTGGCCGCCGCCCGCTCCAAGTGGAGGGGGAGACTCCGCCACGCTTGGTCTCGGACAGTCACCGTCGCCCCCAAAACACCGGGCTAAGAGCTGGGTCAGATGGGGGAGTGCGCGCCAGGGATCGCCAATCAGCCGCCCCCGCAGGCGGAGCGCCCGCCCAACCCCGGGAGGTGAGGACCCCGGGTCCGGCCACCTCAACGCCCTCCAGCTTGAGTACTTGGGAAGAGGACGGTACCCCCGCAGGGAGAGCCCCAGCCCCAACCCAGGGCGCCCAACCCGCAGTCCCGACCCTAAAACCCCTCTTTTTGTCTGAACTCAGTGATCTGCGACCGCGCCAACTGCGGCTAGGGGAAGCTTGGGTACAGCAGCGGCCACCGAGCGATCGCCGGCGCTAGGGTTCCCAGCCTCCGGGGCTCCAGGACTTGGGCTGCAGGCGTCCCCCACCCCTCCCAAACAGGACCCCTCCTTCCCTGTCCCTGGCTCTCCGCACCTGAACTTCGGGGGAGCCCGCGCCGCCAAACTTTCCGCCGACTTGCAGCGAACTCCGGCCCTGGCCGCGCACCGGGCCCCGGGGGAGGAGAGGGAGGTAGGCGGGGAAGGGGAGGGGGCCGGCCTCCGGGGGGGTCGGGGGAGGGCCGTGGCTCGACACCTACCGGCTCTCAGAGTCGTCCAAGCCGCCACCGCCGCTGCCGCCGCGAGGACGAGGGGGAGGGGCGGGGCGGGGAGCAGCGCTCCGCTCTGGGCACCGCCGCCGCGGTGCGCTCCTCTCCAGCCCCGCCGTCCGCCGTGCCCGGGTCCGGAGCCGGAGTCACGCCGCCTAGGCTGGCCCGAGGCGGGGAGGGGGGGGAGCTTGCAGCACCTGCCCCTCCTCCCCCTCCCCGCGGCCCAAATTAAAAAACAACAAAAAGCAACTAATCACCCCCAAGCAGAGCGCGCCGCGGCGGGCGGAGGGCGAAGCGTGAGGCGCCCGGACTCAGCAGGCGGCGCGCATGGCTGGACGCGGGCTGGCCTGGGCTGGGACGCGGGGCCCGGCTTCGGGGGCAAGGTTCGGCTGCTCTTCTCGCTGGGCTCGGGCGCCTGCTCTCGCTGCCGCCGTCGCCTCTGCTGCCGCCAGTGCCGCCGCCTCTACATCCCCGCTCAGGCTCCGCCGCCTCTGCCGCCGCCGCCGCCGCCGCCGCGCGCCCGCCCGGGCAGGAGCTCTGAACGCTGCCCGGGGGCTGCCGGCAAAACCCGGACCGGACTCACTGCTCCTCCCCCCGCACACACACCCCACCCCCGCTACCTCGGCTCCCCTCCCTCCTCCCTCTGCCTCCCTCCCAGCGCAGCACCGGCCACTTAGACGCCGCAGGCTCTGAGGCCCGAGCCGCAGCCGCGGCGCCTCCAGCTCCCCGCGCTCTGACGACATTGGCCCAGGCTCAGCTCCCCATCACGCCTCGTCTTCACCTCTTTCCCCACAACTTTACAAAAATAAGAGGACCTCCCCGTTTTATGAGGGGTGCATAGGCTTGGACACCCACCATACTTTAAAATCTGCCGTCCCTCCGCCCCCTCTTCGGGGCCGTGCCCCTCAGATCAGATGCCTGTAGGTCCGGTATCTCCTAGCAGAGGTCTCTTGGAGCTAGACGCGGTTCAAGGACCCCACCTTTCCAGAGCGATTTCTTGGACTGGGTGGGCTCTGGTTCCCAGGGAGAAAAAGGGCAGAGATTCCTGTTCCCATTTCACAGATGAAGAAACTGATCCAAGAAAACACATTTTTGCGTCCTATGCCGCCAGGGGCAGTCTGCAGCCCCGAGTCCTGGGGCTAAGGCACTCACATTTGTGTGTGGTGCCCTGGAACCCTGGCCTGCAAACTCCAAGGATGAAATAGTGCCTATCTTAAAACAGCACGCAACAGACACTGGTTGAAAGAGATTATAAAAGCCCACTGGGTACAGATTTTAGTCCGGCATATCCATGCCGGGCTGATGATATGGCAGAAGTCCTTTTTTCGCCATCTCAGGGATCCAGAGTAAAACCCCGGCTGCTGTAATTCCAAACTGCAGATAATCCCAAAGTGAAAAATTTCTGCAATTCTGTGGAATTCGTGGAGGTGGGAGTGGGGGTGGGTTTGTGTTTCTTTTTTGAGGTAGAGAAAACACAGCCCCCAGACTCCAGACCCTGGGGGGATAGGGAGCAGAGCAGTTGGGGGAAGTCTGCCTTGAGTTAAACAGTGGCAACCCTAGATCAATTGGGGCCCAGATAACAGGGAGTTAACTCTGGTGACCCGGTGCCTCCAGCCACAGGCCTCCCAGCCTGGCCTCTGTGAGAGAAGTCGTGGGAGAAGCGAAACCAGCTCCCACCTCGCTACTTCCTCTCCTCCTCTGTGCAGCCTGCCTGTCTCCTAGGAGGCAGTGGAGGGCCTTGAGGCCAGTTGTTGAAGGGAGCAGACAACTGCCCACCCTCCAAGTCTAAATTTGGCCCTGGGACCTTGACTTACTTAGCCAGGAGGTCCCGGAGTGAGAGAGGTGTCAAAGGGCAGAGTTCACCTGGAATGTGTTTGTTGCCTCTCTACCCCTACTGGCCTCCTGGGCCATAAGGAGTGGTCCCTCCCCAAACATTGTGGACACTTCCTTCCACAAATTCCAAGTGTACTCTTAACTTTATTCAAGGAATGGTTCCCTAGGGGAGATGTTTAGCCTTTCTTCTCCTCTCCAGCAACCTTCCTAAAAGTCAACCCAAGCAAACATACCGTGTGAGCAAAAGCAAGGTACTTGCTCTAGGAACACAGTTTTAAGATAAGTGAACACCTCTTATCACCCCTAAACTACTTAAAGACACATTCTAGGTCCCACTCTGATGTCAGGTACCATGCTGGCACTGACCATACAAAGAAAAAGGAGGGAGGGTCCCACATGTAGATACAGCCAGGATCTCCAAACACTTAGCCCACCTCCATCTACCTTTTCTGGGGAAGCTGAGGCACAGAATGTGAGGAAGCACCTGTTCCCCAAGAGTTAGCAGCAGGCCTCAGGGGATTAGGATCCAAGAAATGAAGCTCAATCCTGCAGAGCTCCTGAAGCTAAGGGTCAGTGCAGAATCAGGTCTGCACACCTAAAAGAAGCTTCATGCTAGCATTCATGCGGGAGGGTGGATAGTGGCTTCCACCTTAGGGAATTACTAGTATCCACTTTTTTACTGGAGGCTTCTGCCCCCAATTCAGAAGAGCTGCAGGCTGCAATAGAGATGAGCCAGGTGATTCCAAAGGTGACTTTCTCGGAGTAGGGGTTTTGGTGCACACCTGGCCAGGTTTAGAGGATGGATCTAGGAGTCTTCCCCTGCTCCTGGAAATTAAGAACTGGAGGGAGATCCAGACCCTCCCCTATCCAACCCAGGTAGGAACCAGAGGGGAGAAGGGCAGAATTGTTGACATGGAAAATACAACATGAACAGGAAATGTCATGTGCAAACCATCCACACAGAACTCTCCACCATCACAAATGAGACAAGTAGGGGACACCCAGGAAGGATCCAGTGTCAGTCTGGCCTTGGGGGAGATCATCCCCATTCTAGTCCCCTTCCATGGGATGTGAAGCAGCCCTGACTCACCATTTCTGTCCTTTCTCCCTGCCTCCAAAGAGGAATATTTAAGTTTCACATTGTTATTCAATCAGTTTAGATTCAGGAAGCAAATTCCTTAAGTGTCCAGCACCTTTGGAGGAGAGAGGGGCCTGTCCTCTAGGAAGGAGTATGTTTAGCACAATACCCTCTCTGGGCAGGGCATTGTGCTAAACAGCTGACGTGCATTATCTCATTTAAGCCTTACCTCAGCCCCAGCAGTAGTATCATCCCCATTTTCCAGATGAGGAAACAAGTGAGACTGGAACCAAAGTGAGGTTTCTCACATACAGATCTGCCCTGCGGTTCATTTGCTTTATAGCCTGCAGTGATTCCTCAGAGCCCAAGCCCCTTCCCCGGCTGGACCTGGCTTTGCTAACCAGCCCTATGCCTCCCTGAAATCCCTGGGCCCTGCTGACCAATAACACCCAACACTAGTGGTTCCCTCAGAAACCCCAAAACTCTTCCTTCAAGTTTCAATGGCTTTACATGTTCCCTCTGCCCAGGAGGGAGCATAATCAAGTTCATCTCATGAACTCCTCACTTAAGACCAACAGCATGTGTCACCTCCACTGGGAACCTCTGATTCCCAGACTGTTTGGCCCATAGCTACAGGGCCACCAGTAGCCTTTGTGCAAATTAGAAAACAGTACTCCCTGTGGGCAGATATACGCACCCCTTTGGTAGCAGATTATGGACTGTCTTTCAGTCTTCCTTTGTCAGGGGCTTTTGCAGTGCATGCACTGAACTGTACTCTGTGGCCAGGCTTTGGGGCCCCTCATCTGTTCCCTCCTATGGCCGCAGTGACCACACTGCACAAAAATAGCTTTTATTTGCTTAGTTGTCTCCCCACCCCCTCATTACCACCACCCATGATAATTCTTTGAGGCTAAGGGAAAATCTACCTGCCCTGGGTCTGGAGCCTGGGCACTAAGTAGGTACTACTAATAACAATTGTAGCCAACATCTTCTGAGAACTTTCTATATGTCAGGCATCACATTAATTGCTCTACATGTATATGCTTACTTAATCATCAGGCTCAGACACCTGCTCAAGGTTACCGAGTAGCAAAACCAGGATTTAAATCCATGCCTTGTCTGAGGGATCTGCCTTTTCCACGACTGCCATTTATCAGCTAATGTCGGTCATTGATTAAACATTCAATGACTGGGAAATGGCTGCATGGAGAGAAGTATAGGAGTTACGGTGTCCAATAAAGATAGCCAATCCAGAGCCTGGCCTAATGGCTACCCCTCTTGGGCCCCAGTCTCACCCCCCACCCCCATAATGTATCACAGAGGATGGAAGCAGGGTCATCTGGAGCCCTGACTCAGGACAGTAAGTCTTCAGTGGAGTCACACTGGACTGTATTACTTCAACCAAAATCCCAGGGCAGGCCTGGGAGTGCAAACATGGGTGGGGAAAAGTCACAGGCTTGGGCCTTTGGGGGTCTCAGCCTTCACATAAGTGCCATTAGTCCTTAAATCTTCCTACTCCAGCCCCCACGATCTTTGAAGGGACAACAGAGCTGTGAAACTAGAGGGGAAAATCAGAAAAGTCAGGTCTCTTAGGAGGCCAAGGCTCATCCGTGCCTGAGAAGTTAGTTTGGTGGTCCAAGCCTGGCCCTGAGCTATGTGAACAGGGGGGAAGGGAGGAGAGCTGAGGGGGACTCCAGTTCCAGAACAAAATGACTGGGTGAGGCTGGGAGGTAGCAGAGACCAAGCCAACCTTCACACTTCGTATTTCCCCTAGGCCAGGCACAGCTACATACATGCCACAGACAACCAGACATAGCCCCAATCTCTGCCAGGCACAGGGAATTCAGCCTGTTTGTGGAGTGGGGGCAGTTTGGGGTGGGGGGTGGGGAACGCGGGAGGTGCCTTGTCCCTGACAGTAACTCTTGACTTTTCTATGCACCATCATGGTTCAACTGTCTCTCTTATAGGAATGGACAGCGTGTTCCCAGAGGCCAAAGCGGTGGTTCGAGGGCCCACCCCCTCCCTGTCAGGAAGAGGGAGGAGCCTAGAGGTAAATTAATGGGGCCTGGGGGAGGGCACGGTGTCCCAAACCTGGAGGCCCCAGACCAGGCCCAAAGGGAGGGGTGCCTCGGGCATCCAGAAGCCAGCCAGGCCTGAAAGTGTCCTACCCGAGACCTGTAGGCTAGGGTGGGGTGGTATGGGGAAGGCTTGCTGAAGTGAAGGGGTGAGTCTCAGCCTCCCCTTACAGGCCAGGCCCAAAAGGCAGGGAAGGGTGGTAAATGCCCCTCACACGGGGACTTTTGAAAACAGATCAGAGGACTCCACTCACCAGCCCCTGCTTTGCCTTCCCCTTCAGATTCCTGAGAATGGGGTGCTCAGACAGCGCCTGGGGGTGGGCCCGGAATGAACTGCTCTTTGAACTGGCGGGACTGGTTCTGTGTCTAGCCGCCTGGGAAGTCACGGGTTGCCTGCCAGGCCTGGGAGGGAGGCCTCAGGAAGGGGCCCCTCGTAAATCGTTAACTCCCACAGCTGCCACCTCCACTGCCACCACTGCCTGTCCCTTTGGGCCCCACCCCCAGCTGTGGCTCTGGCTCTCACAGAGCCCACCCCAGGCCAGAAGTCAGAGGTTAGAGGTAAAAGCCAGAGGTCCCAGCACCTGAGCAAGACCCTCCTCCAACTATGGGGGAAGAGGGGCAGGGAGGGTGCCTATGGGGAAGGCACTTCTAAGTTCAGAGCTTCTCACCCTAGTTTGCCCTCTAGCTTTCCTGCTGCAGCCCTAACCTTTGCCTCTTAGGGCAGCCCCTGGGCAAGTCCCAACCCCATCAGACCTTTATTTTCCTCAAGGAGATCATTATGCCAGGCCCACCCACTCTACCTCAAGGAGTGTCACCAGGACTACATAATGAATGGATTGAGCAAAAGAACTAGGTACAGGTCAGAATTGGGATAGGACCCTTAGCATTGTTCCAACCCTGCTTCCTGGCGCTGGGATCCTCCAAGGGAAATAATAAAGGCTGCCTTTCTAGAGGCATTGTGCTATGTAAACCCTTTACCCGCTTAGTCATCTGTTTAGCAATCACATTCCCATTTTGCAGATAAGGAAACTGAGGCTCTGAGAGGAGAGATGACTTACCCAAGCTGTGTCAGCTGTATAGGATCAAGGCCAGGACTTTAACCAATTTAGTGCTCTCAAGCTGAATCCTTAAGGGTTCTCTGTCTCCTCAAATTGCTAAACTACAGGTGAGGAGACACCCTAAAGGCAAAATGGGCTGCTAATCCGCTCCAGTAGGGTTTGTGTGCTGGGGTGGGGGAGGGTCTGATATGGGGCAGGTAGGGGAGTATAGTGGGCAGGAGCCTGGCAATGTCCCCCACCACTCTCTGTGAGCCTCTCCTTTGGGCCATCTTCCCTCCCTTAGGTCACATACCCCCAGGTGCTACCACAGGGGAGGCCTGGCTGCTGCTCCCCAGACCCCCAGTAAGAATTCTCCTGCCCCAGACAAGTTAATGAGGGAGGATTGATGGTGGTGCTACCACCCTTTTCGCTAGGGAGGCATCTCAGAAGTGAAGAGATGAAGACAAAAAATAAATAAAATTCAACTTTTAATCAAGATTGCAGATTCAGAAAAGATTCATAAGTGAAATGATTCCCTGAGGAAATATAAAAAGTTACTTACGGCATGGCTAAATTGGGCATGCTTCAATCAGGGGCTGAGAAATCATTAAGATATACAAGACAATTTTTTAGATATATGTGAGCTCTGTCAGGAGGGCTGGTCACTGCTCCAGTTAGACCTGGCCCTGAGCTGGCGCTTGGCCTCTAGTGTCACCTCCTCCCACTCAGACCCATGGCTTATTTGCCAGGCCCCAGGAGCCACTGCCCCCAGGAGCCCAGAGACTCTAGTAAGGGAGAGTGGAGTAGAAGGGATTAGGGTTAAGCAGAACTTTTTAGTGTTTCAAGGAGCTTTTCCCCTTTCCAGTAGCATAATGGGATGTAGCAGGGCAAGAACTACATACTTGCCCTGTAAAACTAAAGAGGGGACCCCTTTCCCTAATTCTTGGGTCAGCCTGAGGAAGTGGGTGCCCTATTTGGACACAGAAGGACCAGAATGCCCTTTCAAAATTTTATCTCAGGGTTTTGCCCTTGGGGAAGAGGGCAAGTCATTCCTTTGGTTCCTCTCTCCAGGGAAAACTGGGGGAAGTGAACCCCCTCCCCCGTGGGGGGGGTGAGGGGGCAGGTTTCAAGGATGATCACTAGCTCTTAATAGAACATTGTCCCTCCCCATTGTAGCCACCTTCATTTCTCTGGTCGCAGGCATATTATCTGAGGTCTAACCCTCCTGTTCTGTAGCCCGCAGGGGTCTTTCTGCTCCTTGCTTTCCCCATGCCTAGGGCTTTCAGAGGCCAGGGCATTAGTGAAACATGGAGGATCCTGGCTGGATACTGATCACCCTCCCAATTCTGTGCAATCTTGGAGGCCAGGACTCCTGGGACCTGGGACAGGGTCAAGGTCTCCATGCTTGGTTAAGGCCTGGTCCCCAGTTGGTGTTAAATGTTTAGTGAAGTGGAGGGAGAAAATCAGGAGGGGCTGGGCAATCTGTCCCCTGAGAGTGGGTGTGGAGAAGGGAGATGGGCCAGAGCCTGGTGAGGGGACTGTAATGGTAAGTGCCTAGACCCCTTTCCTTAGGCCCATCTGCCTGGATAGACCTCGCTTCCATCAAATCATCAAGGAAAGCAAGAAACTCGAGCCGGATGGTGGTGGCCACGCTGCCTTGTGGGTGACCCGAACCCGATCCTGGCCAGGCCGAGGCACTATTTTAAACCCCAGCCCCAAACTGCCACCTCAGCCAGCCTGGCCCATCTCTGGTTACAAAGCCACTGCCCACCTCCCAGCCACTTCCTCCTCTCCACCCTGGGAGCCCCCTAGACCGGGGCTGGGTTCAATGTGTCTTGGGGCAACCCTGCTCTCTGTGGGCCTTAGTCTGTCAATTGGCATCAATGCCTCTCTCCATTCCTTCAGTCTTGCTCTCTACCCACAGAGGGACCCATTGGCCTGTATTCTGACTGAATCTCCCCATGGATAAGGGTTCTCTTCCACTAGAGTTAAGGGTTCACTCTGGCCACAGAAACTGAAATGTTGGGCTCTGACTCTGCGGGGGGCCAGAGCATGCAGGCCAGGATAGGGTAGATGCTATAGAAGGAAGGAAGTAGGTTAGACATAAGTAGGGACTTCCCAGCAGTGAGACTCTACACTAGAGAACTTTCCTTCACGTCAATGCCTACTTGCCAGTTTGGGCAGGAAAAGGAAGGCGATGACTCCAGAGGGAGTCTGGCTCAAGGACTTATGGGATAGGGGACTCAGGGACCATGCAGCCAGCCCACTGTGCCTTTCTCTCTCCCCCACCCCCACTCCCTTCTTGGAGGGGACAGATTGGCACTCAGGTGGCCCAGCTGTCAGCTGGCTGAGCCTGCTGGACCTGTGTCTATAATCCTTCTACTTTAGGCAGTAGCCCCCACTGGTTCTGAGGCCTGTCAGCCCCACCCCTACCCAGCAGACATTGCCAGGGCACCAAGGGAAGAGAGGAGGCTGATCATCCATGCTGGTTCCCCTCACCTCAAGCTGGCTGGACAGAAGGGCATCCAGGCAGGCTGAGTACCCCCATGACTGCACCCGCTCCCTCACCCCCATGCTGTGTAGTCCAGCAGTGAGTTGTTGGCACCAAACCTGGTGCAGCTGAGCAGTGACACCAACAGCCCTGCCATCACAGGCAAGCATAGTTCCCTCCAACCTGCAGTTGGGGCCATGGAGGCTGAGGGGAAAGGGTGTCTCTCGCCCTCCTGAGCCTGAGACCTAGGAACGGGGCTGTTTTGGAAACTTCCCCCTCTGCTGCAGAGGATCGTTGGCATTCCCAAGGTTCCTGGCTGCCCCTCCCAACCTAGAGGGCTGGTCTTCATGTTAGACCAATGGTTCCCAACTATAATTGATTGTGCCTCACAAGGGATATTGAGGCATGTGTGGAGGTGTTTTTTGTTTGTCACAACTGCTGCTACTAGCATCCAATGGGTAGAGACCAAGGATGTTGCTAAATATTCTATAATGCACAAGACAAAGAATTAAATGGCCCAAATTGTCAATAGTGCCGAGGTTGAAAAACCTTGGGAAGAGCTTCCCTGATTAATCTGGGAGACTAGTAGGAGGCAAGGCGTATTTTACACATATACACGGGGCTAGGCTCATCATCTCCCACCCCACAATCAGAGAGGGTCCTTCTGCCATTCTGGCTTCAAAGGCCCCTGTGGACTGCGGAATGTGGTGTGCAACCTGCCTGTTCAACTACCCACCCACCGACCTCTGGGTTTGTTAGAAGTGTGCCCACAATGTGTGTGTGGGAGAGCTGTCAAAACTCTTTACCTGCCCATGGAGAGGGACTCGGACATATCCCACCCACTAGGCAAGCTCTACAGAGCCCTCTCCCCAAGAGGATTGTGAGCCTATGGAAAAAAATAAGGGTTGCCCTGCCCCTCCCATTCCCAGAGGGCTGGCCCAACCTGTGGCTGGTTGGAAGTTCTGGCCTCCTCATTTCCCTATCACCTTCCATTTCTATTTAGGAGGCAGTCATGGTGGCTCAGCTCCTGTCTCTGGTTTCCTAGGGAGCTCCGCTGAAGCAGCCCAGCTTCCGTGGATCCATCTGTCAGGGAGGCTGTTCCGCTCCATCGATTGCTGTTCCCAGGGGGCTGTGCTGCTTGAGGGACCCTATGTATAGGCCAGATAGGAGGGAACCACACCGATAAGAGGGAGTGGTTGGGGACAGCTAGGCAACAGGCAGAGCTGAGGGGGGCTGACACTTCAATGAGAAGGAACAAAGCTAGACAGGCATGAGAAATGCAGAAGGCCAGGGGCAGCAAGGCAAGAGGCTGGCTAGAATGACCTCTGAAGCCAGCTGGTACCCTAAGGACCCAGTTTTACCTTTGGACACACCAGATTCTCACTTGCAAAGACAATAATAACTGACATTTATTGAGCAGGAACAGAGTATCCAGCATGGGATTGGGGGTTTTGCACATCTCTGCTTTCATTTGAGGCTCACACCTATCCAAAGCAGATGCTATTATTCTCCTTTGACAGGGAAGGAAGCTCAGAGAGGTTGCAACACTTGTCAGCAGCCACACAGAGGAGCTGGAGATAGATTTGGAGGCAGGTCAGCCTGGCCCATGGCTGTGCCCCAGCCCCAGACAGCCAACCAGGCCTGGAGGGGGAGGAAACTTGTCTAGCCAGGCAAGAGGCCCTGCCTACCCTCCCCATGGAGCCACCTCCTCCCCTGGGCACTGTGACATCTGCCCTGCTTCCTGGCCCCAGACAGCTGCTCAGAGCCACGTCAGCACTTCCACGGGGAGCCTGGAAACTGACTCTGGCCCCTGGGCAATGGGGGACCAGGGAAGGCTCAAAGAGAGGGTGACCCACTCAGCCAAGCAGGCAAAGGGTCTTATGACCTTGGACAACGCTTCTCTGAGCCTCAGTTTCTCCTGTGTGTGTGGGTGGAAACAGCTTTGGGAAGGGGCTCAAAAAGGATACAGTATAGCATACTGGGTGGACAGAGAGCAAACATTCCCACACAGCCAGAGTGGTGGGATGAACTGGTTGTGTGACAGTGTGACCAACTTATGGTTGTGTGGGGCTGCCCTTGGGCAGCCTGTGACCCCTACTGTCCACTGGGGCCAGGTGTTCATGAGGGTGAGGAGGAGGGTGGGGAGCAGTCTGTGCCCGCCCAGGCCTGCACTCTGGCTGGCTGAGGCCAGAGATAACTGGAGCCTCCAGGAAAATCATTAGCATCTGTTTGGGCCACAGCAAAGTTGGCAGGCCTGAGCCTCAACCCGCAAGAAAAGGCCCGCATCGCCCCCACCCAGGCGCATCGCCTCCACCCAGGCGGGCACTTGGACTAGCACCGCCCCGCCCAAACTGGTGTAGCGACAACAGACACCCACCCAGAGAAGGGGAGGGGCCTGGGTGCAGGCCAGGCAGACAAGGGTCGGTATGCTGTCCGGGTGGTGTGGACCGGATGGACACTCCAGTCCAAGCTCTGGGCAATCCATGCCTGCTCTTGGCGGCGCCCACACTGGCAGCAGCCCAGGGAGTGTGTGGAAATGACACCGCCAGGGCGGCGGAGATCCCCCCTCCTGACATTGGCTGGAAAGTGGAGCAGCTCGTCAGGGACAATCAATGGCGATCGATTGCTGCACGGCTCTGGCGGACAGTGAGGGGGAGGGGCGGCGGGGGCTGAGGTCAAACAACACATAGACCCAAAAAGGGGAACAGCAGCATAGAGGGGTCACACAGACACACAATCTGTATAGGGAAACACCAATTTGGGGCACTGCCACCACAAAGGAGGCACACTCACCACAAGGAGTTACACCACACCACAACAGTCTGACACAACTGGGGTCAAACAAATGGTTCATGTGGATACATAAAATAGGGTCACATACACACAACTATACAGTTGGTCACACTATCACACAACCAGTTCACTTCACCACAACAGGGCCTCATACCACAATGGATGACCCTATACCAGACACCTACATCACCAGGACACAAAATGAGTCATACATTCCACTAGCTGGTCTCAACCACACAACAGAAGGGAGATATACTTTGGCTGCACAACAAAGTCACACAACAAAACAAAAAAGTTACACAGCCAAATTATACATCATCACCACAATTTAAAAACAAAACATTGTCAAGTGGGTATCACACTATGCAACAATACAATGGTGCCCCATATTGGCAAAACAAGATCATGAGCCCAAGTATACAACAGAGCCACACAGCACAAATTGTACCCCCGCAACTAAGACACAGAAGCAGCTGTCTCATAGCCCCTAACACAGTGGTGGGCAAACTGCGGCTCGCGAGCCACATGCGGCTCTTTGGCCCCTTGAGTGTGGCTCTTTCACAAAATACCGACTTCTGCGCATGGGCCACGAAGTTTCAATCGCACTGTACGTGCGCACCCGCACGTGGTATTTTGTGGAAGAGCCACACTCAAGAGGTCAAAGAGCCGCATGTGGCTCATGAGCCGCAGTTTACCGACCACTGCCCTAACACAAATATAGGGTGTCCCCAAAAATGTATACATACACTTTGTTGTTTCTTAAATATATTTTTATTTATTTCCGAGAGGAAGGAAGAGGGAGAGAGAGATAGAAACATCAATGATGAGAATCATTGGTTGGCTGCCTCCTGCACGCCCCCCACTGGGGATCGAGCTTGCAACCCAGGCATGTGCCCTTGTCCGGAATCGAACCCGGGATCCTTCAGTCCACAGGCCGATGCTCTATCCACTGCGCCAAACCAACTAAGGCTATACATACACTTTGAATATTATAAAGGCAGTGTTTATTAAAATACATTTCATTTTCAAAATTGAGCTATCAGTTAAAATCTGTATACATTTTTGGGGGACACCCTGTATAACATGGCACAATAAACAAATACTGTGGCACAGGCAAACCAGCATTAACTCACAGGGCACCTGGTAAGTGCTCAAAACACAGAGAGTCTTGGGATCTACCATTATTATATATATCATAATAATCTATAATTACACACACCTTTAAAACCTAACTCAAGTGTCACAAACACAACTCACTGGTTGTGTGACAGTGTGACCAACTGCATGGTTGTGTGGGGCTGCCCTGCTGCACTCATCCACATAGTGGCCACACATTATCACTTCACCTAGTAAAGTCAGAACAGTCACACACTCTCTGGGACTTTGATGGGGAAACCACCCCCAATCTCTTACCAGGTACATAGCTACTGACCCTATTTCCTGCCACTCTCACAAAGTCATAGAACACAAAGCACCTCCCACCCAACAGTGATCCAGTTACATAGGGTCCCAGAACCTCCCACATAAACTTACTAAGGACCATCCCTAACCAGTCACTCTCTGTAACCTATTATTTCCCCATGCATAAACTGAGGCATCAGTTCAAGAGCCCTCAGAAAAAAACACACTCCCTGAAACAGGAGTAGCTCCTGATCTCAGCCATCCCCCCTCCCCCCCCCCAGCCCCAATTCTCAGTGGTGCATGTGCATGGGAGCAGAGCCAGATGATCATTCCTTCAACACACCCTTATAGGCCACTCCTGTGGTTCCAGTGTAGGGCCACTTCCTCCAGTTAAGGCCTGGGTCCTCCCCAAGGGCTTCCAGGAATCCCTTGCAGCCAGGGAGCTCCCTCTTAAGGTTTCATCTGGAAAAACTTCCAAGATTCCCAAGTTTTGCCTGGTTGTGACCTTAGCTAATTCCTTAAAGTCTATGTACCTGGATCCCAAATCCTGCCTGCTGATCCAAGACACACACACACACACACACACACACACACACACACACACACACACACACACACTTTAACCAGGGAGAGTTGTAGGTCCACTAGGTGGCCTGTGACCTAGGATGGGATGTAAGGATCCTGGGCTGTAGGCAATGCTACAAATCATCCATGGCTTATCCTTACTCTCATCCTTCAGGTAGGTCTGGGAAACAAATGGGGGAAGTCTGGCCTCCCTTCATATTACCCCCTAACCTGGAGGGGGTAATATGGCTGGAGGCAACTCTTCCTACCACCAGCTCAGGCTTTTATTTACTGAAAGAGAAAGCTGGATTCCCCTTTGTCCCCCAAGAGAAGCAGATGGACAGACAGACCCTGGGCAAGGTCACAGTCACACAGGATGGTTAGGCTTATCCATTCAAATGCCTACCCATTCTGCTCATGGGTACTTACAAGCCTTGCCAAGTGGGTCCCAAAGGGGCCTGGACAGCCTGCTTAGGGTCCTTGGGTGTCCCAGGAGCTGGTCCTGCTCCAAGAGAAGCAAATCTCTGGCTTGTACAGGAACCCAGGAAAGATGCCCCACTGTCCATGCCTACCTCCCTTAACCTATAAGCATCCACAGCCACAACCCTTTAATTTGATAAGACATTTTCCACCAAGCATTGCCTATGGATGGAAGGAGGGATATCTTCTAGATGAGAAAACCAAATAAAGGAGAAATAAATTAGTTGCTTAAGAATATACAACTGAAGTCATGGGCCTGTAATTCAAAACCAGACTCTTTGAGGAGATTCCTGCTCCTCAAAGGCTACACAGCTTAGGCTCACACCCATATGCATAAACACTAAGGAATGTTCATGCTCACAATTCTCACACTCTTACAAGTTCCTGTACACACGAGCAGCCCCCCCTGCATGCGTGCGAACACACACACACACACACACACACACACACACACAGGCCTACACTCTCCCACGCCTGAGGCCTGTCAGCCACATTCTCCACGGCTCCCTCCCTCCAACAGGGACAGGGGCAGGCAGTCCACATTCCCAGGTTTCCGCCCTGACCCTGACCCCCACCCCCCTCCCTACGCAGAGCACACATTCCTGCTGCAGCCAGATAACCAGCCCCAAGGGGAGGCCAGGGGGAGAGCAAGGCATTCTGGGGGCCAGGCTGTTGGCCCTACTCTGGGCTGCCTAAAAACGGCTCTACTGCCTGGGTATGCATGGTAGGAGCTAGCTTTCCCTGCAGGGATCCCCCACTTCTCTAGACAGGCTAGACCCAAGGCTTTCTTCCTTATTCCAGAGACTTTCTTAGGTCCAGAATTTCTGCTCCAGAAAGTCTTTCAACCCACCTTTTGGATATAAAACCTCTTATAAAGTTAGGGGCTAGAGCAGGCTCTGGGAGCCTCCAGGACTCCTCTCTCCCTCCCCTCTTAAGAATCTTTCAGCAGGTGAAAGCCTGGGTTCCAGGCACCAACAGCCCCAAGGCAGCTTTCCCCATCTGGGGGTAGTGGGGGTTAATTCTCACAGCTCTGTTTGGGATACAGCCACTTGGCGAACTCAGCAGATCTGGAGCTATTTGCATACCCAGATGGCCAAGTCTGGAATTTCAAAGAATTCCCCAAGAAGAGGCAGCTGGCTTATGGGTAGTGGCTCTGGAGGCTCACAGCTGTTGGGCTGGAAGACTGGGGAGCCCGGGGCCCCAAAACATAAGATAGATTGAAAAGGACAAGAACATTTCCTAGGTTTTATCACCAGCCCCCAGTTCTGTTACTCCAGTCCCTAGGCCACCCTCTCTCAGGGTATGAAAAGCCATGTTCTGGTTGCCCAGAATAAGTGGGCAGGCAAATGAGATTGGGCTAAGTTGGTTGGGGTCACAGGGACTGCCTTCCTCTGGCAAAAGGCAACAGTGAGCACCAGGCAGAGAGTGGCCAGACCTGTGAGTCCCCCTGTTCACATAAAGCAATGGACAAACCTTTGCCCTCATGCAACCTGCAGCCAAGTGGGCAAAGGTCCTGGTCTGGACCCTACTAACCTGTCCACACACAAGGATATGGCTGCTATACCAATGAGGAGGGGCGAGGAAGGCTGGCAGTTTGACACTTCTTCTGGCAGGCTTTAAGGCTAGAATACTAACCTGTTTCCTGGCTAAGCCTATGATGGAGCCTTCCTGAGGTAGGCACTGACCCATCCAGTCCTAGGTAAACTTGTGAACAAAGTCAAGCCCAAACAGGCCTTCACATCCCAACAAAAAGCCCCTCTCAGCTTCTATCCAAGCAGATTTACTGACCACCCACCTCATGGTTGTTACAGCTGTGTGTCAACACTGCCCTCTGCTGGCCACTCAAGCACTAGCATCCACTCTAAGCAAATGTACTTCAAATACATCCTCTCCATCAGTGGGCATAGAAACTCCAAACCATCTGTAACTACAGTCAGTGGGTGTGGGGCAGAATAAGCAAGAATAAACCCAGGGACACGGTGTCAGAAGAAACATCACTAAGCCCCTCTCCCCAAAATTTATACCTGAAACTTCAAAAGAAAGTATCCTTTCTATCCAGCTTGGAGGTTGATCTTACCCTCTAGGAAACAGTACCTACTCCATAATCTCCCCTCACCCCTTCTCTTATGCCCTCTCTTTTTCTCAGAGGAGGGATGATGACCTGGAGCCATCCTTCCAAAAAGGATGAAAAAGCTTTAGTTCCCTGGTTCTTTCTGTCACATTGAAGTCCTGGGTGTCTTCTGAAACAAGTTCAGCTCCCCTCAGATCAGTACAACACCCTGCAAGCACTCACACTTTTCAAAGATGGCAGCGATGCTGACTGGAGGTAGGGGCAACTGCTGAGAAAGACCTAACCAGTATTGCCTCTAATTAGCTGGGGGAAGTTCAGATGCCCTTTCTAACAGATAGGCAGCCTAGCTTTTGCTAACTATCACCCAAGATGGTGCTGGGTCAGGTTGTATTTGTGACCTGGGTCTAGAAAACCTCCAAGGGAGCCCCAAGCTTTGGAGCTTCCAAAGCTATCCTAATTTCTTATGGAAAACGTCAAAGCTGAGAAAGCTGGCGATTTGGGGAGTGGTTGGTCTTGAGGTCAGCAAAACTAAATCCTCCCTACTCATACTTGTTCTCTAGGGGTCCTACAATTTAGGGCAAGAGTGAACCTTTTAATAAACAGCCAAGATTTTTCAGTACTACGGAAGAAACAATAGGAGAACAAGTGACTCAGGGCAAGGAGAGATCGGTTCCTGGAAAAATGGTAGCTACCACCATTCATATCCTTCAAAGTCTGAAAAAGAATGCACAGCACATTTACCAAGGCTGCCACGGCTCTTCCCTGGACAGCAGTTACCAGAGACCTGGCCAGGCACTTAGTGGCTTCTTCTCGGCATTTCCAAATGTAGTCAACCATTTGCTTTCAGAGTACACTGTAGGGCAATCATGAGCCCTAGCCCTGGAAAAGGCATTCTACCAATAACTTATACAGGAGGTTAAAAACAAAAACCTCACTCAATTCAAAACTATTAAGTTGCTGTCTTGATGCTGAGATATTCATAGCTCTACATCTGCTAAGAGGCAGGTTATACTTTGCATTCAATGAGGTGCAGCTCCCCAAATAATTCAAAGATGAAAAGTGACCACTTAGAAAAATGTTGCCTCTGCCTCAACTAGTCCAGGAACAGTCAGAGAAAGGGCGAAGCTGGTTGTTGACTGTTGTTATACATTCAGCCACTGAGACCCAAGGCCTTAAGGCTTTAGTAGTCCCAACTTTTGAACTTTCCCACTTATATTAACTAAAATATGGCAACAATGGGGGAATGAATATTATAAATATTAACCCTGGCAAAGTGATCCCATGGCCAGTTTTCATATTTCTAAGCCCATCCCAGGAATTGGCCTGGAAACAGTCAGAGGGCCTGAATATTAACCACTTACACCTGCCAGGGCTTAGGATGATTAGAGAAAGATTTTGAAGAAAGGCTTTTGTCGGGTAGCAAACTTAGAGCCACTTTTCATCTAAGTGCATACACAACATAAGGAAAAATTAAATAGGGAACAGGCTCCAGGAATGTCCCCAAGGTCTATTTTCTCTTCTTAGATGTGTATGAATGAATATTTGACAGTCTACTACCTTCACAGTTATTTTCGTATTAAAAACCTGCTTTCTCTTATATAATATCACACCCACCAAAATAACCCATCATCACTTGAAATAAAGAGTACTCACAAATGAAATCAAGAGGTAATGGGTCCTTAACACTGGTGACTATTTTCTGCAGGGGCAATAAAGATGCTTATTTCTGAGTAGTAAGAAAATATATGTTCATAATTCAGAAGACCCAGGAACTGAAGAAAGTTCTATTAAAATCTCGCCACCAGGTGTTAAGGCAGGGGTCCTCAAACTACGGCCCCCGGGCCACATGCAAATACAAATATTGTATATTGTTTTGTTTTGTTTTTTTTTACTTCAAAATAAGATATGTGCAGTGTGCATAGGAATTTGTTCATAGTTTGTTTTTAAACTATAGTCTGGCCCTCCAACGGTCTGAGGGACAGTGAACTGGCCCCCTGTTTAAAAAGCTTGAGGACCCCTGTATTAAGGGGTACCTTAGAGCAGACTGAAACAAAACCCACAGTTTCACCTTAATTGCAAACAAGGAACAGTTTACAACTGTCATGTAGAAATAATTCATCTCTCTTGACAATCTACCTAGGGCTCAAAATAATTTAAGGCAAAGAATGACTCAAAAGTGTAATACTGGAGCAGTAGGAAGTACAATGATTGCCTCTATTGCTAGATCAGGGCAGAGAACATGAATCCCTCTCTCTGACCACCACCATATCCTTCTCTCTATAGCCCCTGTCACTCCCTACCTCAACAGCCTTTCTTCCAAGTCTTTGTACTACCCAAAGTATAGAAACCAGCAGGACAACGCTAACTTTGACCACTGGCCAATAACAGAGCATGTAAGTATCTGAAATCATGTAGTTTCACTAAAAGAAACTACTCCAATTATAACTTGACCCAGCACTCTATGTAATTAAGAAGCAAAGCAAAGCAAAACCATACAATTGACATTCCCTTATAACCACTGCCTCACTAATCAGGGTTACTGCAAACAAGCTTTCACATGTGATAAAGCTGAGACACTCCTGTAAAAAGCAATGTGAGGACCAGCCTGAGTGACACTTTTTTTGTTTGTTTGGTGAGTGGGGAAGGTGGCCTCCCTGACTGAGCCTTCATTCTGACCAAGGCATATATATATATATATATATATATATATATATATATATATATATATGGACTGGACCAAATAAGCTCCATACGCAAATGAGCAAAACCAAACTGCATTCAAGGGTCTAATGTTTATGACTATGTAAACCCTTTCATTAGAAACTTGCACACCAGGATAACATCTTACTTAGCACTTAAAAAAATACGGACACTTTTGTAAAATTATTTACATTTCGACCTAATAAATAGTAATGAACTGGCAGCTCTCTAAGATAACAAAGAACCAGCTTTCAGGATGTGTGCAATTGACCCATAGTCAACAATATAGTTAATAGCAAGTCAAAAATTAATGAATTCCCACCTGCCCACGATAATGAGAATACAGGATAATTTTAAGTTAGAGCTCAATTTTAACTCCTTTCACCACAACTGTTAACAGTCAAACCTTCTTTGCAAGGTCAAGAATGCTAGAAATACTAATAAGTAACCAGCAGCTAAAATGCAACACTTTAATAGTTTTCAGGTTATGTCACACTTTTGTTCTAAGATGGGAGAATAGTGACACTGAAGATAAGACAAGTTGAACAAGTTTAAAACCAAAAGCAGTGGACATTTATTCCTCAATTTTTGTGCAAGAGTGTAAAGATGCATTTGAAAGAACCTGATGGCTAGTGAGCACCAGCCATGGCCTTCAGGCTGGCCAGGTTTACAATTAGATTAGGAGGAGGGGAAGAAAGGTAACTTGCCTAGTTCACACGAATGATGTTTCTGGCAAACACAGTTGTTTACAAGTTTCAAACTACATTTTACTAGAGTCAAGGGAAGACTTCAAAAAAGCCACATACAGTACAATTTAAAATGGAATGAACATCCTGCAATGTTAGTGCAAAGTAATTATGAAGACTCTCCAATACAAGATTGTGCTCATGTTTCCCAGGTTTGGTCAATGTTGCTCTTTTACAATCACAGAAGCTTAACTTACCAAATAGCAATGCCTTTGTTCTATGTCCTATGTATCAAGGGAATGTCACAAGGTTTTGGTGATATGCAGCTTGGTTTCATTAATAAAGCAAATTTCTTAGTTTAACAGTCATGTTCCTGGAATACTACACATATAAATTTCATGGAAAAGCTTTTAAGCTTATGCCCTTATCTTGTTCAGTGAAATTACTTTCAAGATATCCTTTTTACTATGTAAACTGGAATTGTTTCATGATTTTAAAATGCAACCAGTATAAATGAAAACGAAAAGCAGTGGACATTTAAAGAATAAGGGGAAAATCCACCACTAATCTCAGCTAGATAAAGTTCTTAAAATCAAAAAGCCTATTCACACAAAATTATATGTAATGACTGTAGTAATCAGTTTATTACACAGATTAATCATTCTTGAACGTACAAGCTCCAGAGGAGCAACTGGGTCTTTAAATATACACAAGTATTTCCATCAAATGAATTTTCACCCTTACATCCAGAAAGACCTAAGTAGTTAAAAACATAAGAAAAATAAGAGCTATTAGCTATGTATTAACTGAGAAACCACATACAAACCAAAGAATATGGAAGAGAGAAAGAGGGGCTGAAAGGACGAGGGTTAAAGGGTGGGGAAATGTAAGAGGTGGGAACAAAGCCCATCACACTTTATATACTAATAGCTCCAATCCAGTTAAACTTAGACCTTAAAATACAGGATGTGGGTAGATTTTAATCTGGTTGGTCATAACTTTCACCTAAGACGTAGGTCCTTCAGCATAAAATGAATACAGAAACAGCTTCATGTTCTTCGCCTTGCTTTTCATATCTGTTTTGAGTTTAAAAGGATTCCACTTAAAAAACATCTCCTACAGGTCAGTGGAGCTTTTCTTTCCCATCCAAGCACACAACATACCCACCACCCCTCAACTTGCAGTTATCCAAATTTAAGTCAATAGGAAAGCTTTTAGTCTCACACCTAGGTTATGTCTGAAGAACTGGCTTGTCACATACACACTTCTCTGCTAGGAGGCAATGTTGGTACAGAAGTACAGTATTTCTATTTGTTGTTCGAAGTATGTACAACACGCAGCACTGCTGTATCAGGTAAACATGTGCACAGGGGAAGATGAGGCGTGGGCTCATAGAAAGCAGTCAAATGGAAATCAAAAGGACTTTCTCTTTGAGAGTTCCCCTATCTTTATTTGTAGAGGTTATCCAATAATTTCTTTAATTACATCGCATACTTCTGAGTCCATTCCCGAGCTATTCTGTTGTACCTGTACACACAAAGAGAAGCTTAGCTTAACACAGGTGAGAAGTCAGTTAGAAGGCATCATTCATTATCCCATTTAGTAACATTTTTATCCTCTCTGGTGTTCTTTATTAAAAACCCATGTAGTACCATGGCAGGTGTGCTCAGTGGTTAAAGCGCAGACCCGAGCACCACAGGGTCTCAGTTTCGATTCCCAGTCAAGGGCATGTGCCTGGGTTGCAGGTTCAATCCCCAGCACTGATAGGAGCGCATGCAGGAGACAACTGATTGATGTTTCTCTCTCCTCCCCCCCCACCCCACCCATTCTCTAAAAATCAATGGGAAAAATATCCTCCGGTAAGGATGAAAAAAAACAAACAAATAAACAAACACACACCCATAACTTGAGGGGGGAAATGTACATTCAAGTAAAACCACCTTTTACCCCAAATTTCTAATTTATTTAATGATAGTGGGGAAAAAAGCTGTTAAGAGAAAAACAATGTCCTGAAAATGCTACTAATAGAGCAGCGGTTGCCAACTGGTGGTCCGCAGACTACTGGTGGTCCGTGAGGTCTGAAAGGTTGGCAACCACTGTAATAGAGGGTTCTGATTCAACTTTAGCATTTGCTGGCATACCCTTATTCTACACTTGCTTGACTTATTTCTAGGAAAGATCTTCAACCCTTGTTCATTTACTTGGAGTTCTTCAAACTATATACTTCTACATTATATGGTTCTTGAAATCATATACTTATAGTGATTAAATTGATATAATAATTTCCTCTGCCTCAATAAAATCACTAGTTCTGGCAGAATGTATTTTAACAATTTGGTTTCTAAAATGAATAGGTCTATTGCTCCAGAAGAACATTCTAGTAGTAAAATAAGGAGGCCAAAAGGTTCTACAATTCTTTGATTTAAAAAGGGATGCAGCCCTAACCGGTTTGGCTCAGTGGATAGAGCACTGGCCTGAGGACTGAAAGGTCCCAGGTTTGATTTCGGTCAAGGGCATGTACCTTCGTTGCAGGCACATCCCCAGTAGGTGTGCAGGAGGCAGCTGGTCAATGTTTCTCTCTCATCGATGTTTCTAACTCTCTATCCCTCTCCCTTCCTCTCTGTAAAAATATCAATATATTAAAAATGAAATAAAATAAAATAAAAAATAAAAAGGGATGCAGGCCCGGCCAGTGTTGCCCAGTGGTTGAATGTCAACCCATGAACCAGGAGATCACAATTCATTTCCCAGTCAGGGCACATGTCTGGGTTGCAGGATCCATTCCCAGTAGCAGAGGTGGAAGGGGGGGACCTCCAGGAGGCCATCGATGTTTCTCTCTCTCTCCCTCTCCCTTCCTTTCTCTGAAATCAATAAAAACATATTAGCCCTAGCTGGTTTGGCTCAGTGGATATAGCATTGGCACCATGGACTGAAGGGTCACAGTTTCAATTCCCAGTCAAAGGCATGTACCTCGGTTGCAGGCTAGATTCCCACCCTGGTTTGGGCCCATGTGGGAACAACCAATTTATGTGTGTCTGTCACATTGATGTTTCTCTCTCTCTGTCTCTCCCCCTCCCTTCTACTCTCTCTAAAAATCAATGGAAAAATATCCTCAGGTGAGGATAAACAACAAACACATATTTAAAAAATGATAAAAATAAATAAAAAGGGATGCAGGTAAGTTCTTCTGAACATTACAGCCACAATGGCTTAGGAAATGCCTTTTTGTTATGCCCACAATTCCAGATATTTGACAAAATGGTTCTCCAATAAAAGAAATGTATTTGCATAAATTCACAAATAGAAAAAAGCATGATCTAATTTTATTCTGAATGCAGCCAGAAATACATGACTACAAAGACTATTCAGACCTAAATACAGACAAAACTAAACTAATAACCAACTGCTGTTACAATCCCCCAATGCCCCACCTAAAAATATGGTATCTAGCCTTGGCTGGTATGGCTCGGTTGGGTGAAGTGCCATCCCATACACCAAAAGGTTGCAGATTCAATTCCTGGTCAGGGCACATACCTAGGTTGCGGTTTCAGTCCACAACTGGGGGGGGAGGGGGGGGGGAGTACAAGAAGCAGCCAATTTATGTTTTTCTTTCTCTCCCCCGCCCCCCCCCGCCCCCCCGCTTTTGCCTTCCTCTAATAATAATAATAATAAAAAACCTAACCCCTGGGTGAAGATCAAGAAAACACACACACAAACGTTGTATCTATATGCCTCGCTTATCCAGAAGGATTTAAATAATTCTTTAATTCTTTATATTTTAACTTTAGAAAATTATCCACTTTTCCCCATCTATTTCCTCCTATTTTAATGAATATACCAAAAAAAAAGAAAGAAAAATATCAGAATACTTTTAGTTACTATTTCTTTGGATATCCTGACCATTCTTAATAATTCATAGTACAATTCTAAAATATGTAAATTCTACATTGTTTCATTAAGTTTTATTTTTTTGAAGGAAATTTTGGGTTTTTATGTCTGGTGGCATTTATTCTCTTTCTTTTTTAAAAATATACCAAATGGTAGAAAAACAATTTCCTTTCCCCATTAATTTTCAAATACCTAAGATAAATGGGTTCTTGATGCAAAATGAGTTATAATATCAAAAGCCAAGAAGACATAAAACTGTTGAAAATATAATGCAGAAAAGTTTCTCTAGACCAGCTGTCGCCAACCTTTCAGACCTCATGGGGGTCTGTGAGGTTTGACAGGTTGGTGACCGCTGCTCTAGACAGTAGGAGTCATATCAAATAATTAAGAGATAATACCAGCCCTGGCTGGGAAGCTCAGTTGGTTAGAGCATTGGCCCGATACACCAAAGTTGTGGGTTCAATCCCTGGTCAGGGCACATACAAAAACCAACCAATGAATGCATTAATAAGCGAAACAACATATTAATGTCTCTCTCTCTCAAATCAATAAAAAGTATCAGTGTCATCTACATGTAATGATACTCAATGCAAACACTCCTCTTTTCTATCCCCAGGTGAGTGTATTAGGATTTCATTTTAAATATCTGATCCATACCCAGCCCTTAGTTAAGAAAGATGTGAGTCACAAACATTTCTACCCTACCACAGGTCCGTTTCTGTCTGGTGGCCATACTTACTTTTCTCTATCTGTTTTGTAGATCCGAGCAATCTCAGGCACTAAAGGATCATCTGGATTAGGATCACACAACAGAGAACAGATGGACAAGAGTACTAGAATGAAGAAAACATATAAATTAGTAAAGATAAAAGCAAAGAATTCAAAGAAACATGAGGTGCCAACACATGAGAAAATTCTAAGAATCTATTTATATTGCAGTGCCTAGCAGCTTTGTTAAGCTCTACCTAACTTTATAGTTACAGTAATCAACAAAGATTATAAGATTTCTCTATGCTTAAATCCCTAAGGAAGTTAGCCCAAGCTGGTGAAGTGACTTGCCCAATGTCCCATTAGTGAGTAATTACAGTGAAATTAGAATCCAGGTCTTCCAAATCCCAGACCAATGACACTTTTCAGAGCTCATAAACTTTCATTTTTTAGAAGCCCATGTTCAGGAATAAATGGCTTTCAAAATTCCAAAGAAAGCACACACTACTGAATGTTCTTAGTCAGAAATAACCAACATGAAATCCAACAATCACTGCTTTCTCAATGGCAGATATTACATTCAGATGCAATGGATTTGTTTCATTTTCAGTTGAAAACAATTTAGTCCAAGAACATAAAGGCTAGTATCTGCCCTCAAATGGGGCTAGCCATACTTATTACAGAGGGTACAATATACTTCTACTAAAATCTCAAATTCTTTTCAGTGACAATTTAGAATCTCATCTAAGCCATTTCCTCAGTGACAACCTGGAATATAGCAGAAAATCTCAATAGTACAATTTCCTCTGTTAAATTTGTTGTTAATTTATGTATTCATTATTGAATATAAAAAGGAAGCCAAGGCCACTAATTACATAAAATCCAGTGGCTTCTGGTATACTGAAATAAATCCCAATCCTTCTATTCTGAGACTAATAGAACTCAGCTTTAATGTTTGGCAGTAAGAGATAATAATTCTGATCCCACTTTACTCCCAAAACATCAATTCAGCAGGAAAGGATTTATTCATTTTCCTATCAAATCTATTTTGTAGAGATCAAGGGCTTCTGAGAGGTAAAGAAAAAGTTTACATGCCCTTTATCATTCAGTTTAACAAAAAAGCTATTTCCTTGCCTTAAGAATATATGGAAAATAAAAAACATCAGGAAAGATGTTTTCTGACTCTTCATTCCTGTTGCCCACAATTCTGGCAGATGGCATTCCCAAAACATCTTCTCTTCCCATTGTCAGGTGTATCACCTGATGCCCTCTTCAAGCACAGAACATCCTAACAGCAATTAGGAAAGATTTCATGTATTTCCTGGAAATGACAACAGGGAGTTATAGATTTTTGAACGTTCATGAAATTACTGACTATAAAAAGAAGAAACTTGTCCAGCCTATCAAACTGGGAAGAGTACAACTGATTCTTCACCTAAAATTAGAGTACAACTGATTCGTCACCTAAAATGAGACATACTACCAAAACAGTATCAGTTATAAATTTTTTAAATTAATATATATTTTTTATTGATTTCAGTGAGGAAGGGATAGGGAGAGAGAGAGAAACATCAATGATGAGAATCAT
Source organism: Myotis daubentonii (assembly GCF_963259705.1). NCBI lineage: Eukaryota > Metazoa > Chordata > Mammalia > Chiroptera > Vespertilionidae > Myotis > Myotis daubentonii. Next base: position 82,091,215 of record NC_081844.1, on the reverse strand, counting down.
TGATCAGCTGTCTCCTGCACGCCCCTCACTGGGGACTGAGCCCACAACTGGGGCATGTGTCCTTGACCGGAGCTGAACCCAGGACCCTTCAGTCCATAGGCCGACACTCTAGACCAGGGGTCCTCAAATTTTTTAAACAGGGGGCCAGTTCACTGTCCCTCAGACCATTGGAAGGCTGGACTATAGTTTAAAAAAAACAACTATGAACAAATTCCTATGCACACTGCACATATCTTATTTTGAAGTAAAAAAACAAAACAGGAACAAATACAATATTTGTATGTGCATGTGGCCCGCAGGCCGTAGTTTGAGGACCCCTGCGCTAGACACTGAGCCAAACCAGCTAGGGCTACAAATGTTCTTTATTTACAATTCCGATCATTCCAATAAGGCTATTTTAAAAGATACATTTTAAAGAAATAACTTGTCTTTCTTTCTAGGAAAGGAAGCTGGAGTGGTGGTTATCTGGACCTGGTAAAAGGATTCTTAGTATACTAGTTCCTTTAATTCGCAGAAAATTAATTTTGCCTTATACTGCACTATACCTTCCTTCACTGTAAAGAGACTAACTTCTATTTCTACAACCTGCATAGACTCTTCACTGAAATAACTAATTTTTCACCTATGTATACATCTTCATCTGTATATATTCATTTTCATTAGTGTCATAACCCATAGTCACTTCCAATTCTAAAAACATATAACAAAGAGGCTTTATGGCACATTTATCTGCTTAAGTTTTCAATATATTTAGATATCTAACATATATAGTCAAAGTAGAGAGAAATTCGAGTCAAAATTATGGCCCTTGAAAGCACACTACATTAAAGGAAAAATTGCCCTGACTGGTATTTCTCAGTGGTTAGAGCGTTGGCCTGAGCGCTGAAGGATTGTAGGTTTGATTCCCTGTCAAGGGCACATACTTGCGCTACAACCAATCGATGTCTCTCTCTCTCTCTCTCTCTCTCTCTCTCTCTCTCTCTCTCTCTCTCTCTCTCTCTCTCTCTCTTTCTCTGCCTCTGTCTCTTACTGCCCCCCTCCTCCCTTCCACTAAAAATCAATGGGGAAAAAAAATCCTCTGGTGAGGGTTAACAAAAGAAAAAGGAGGAAAAAATTATTTTTACACACAAGACTCAGGTCTTTCGCAGAATTGCTTGCTCATAGATTCCATTTACAAAAGGGAATCATTAAAACATTAAACCTAGATACCCTGATATAATCAAATTCACTAAAATGGCACCTCAATGATTTTAAAAGATAGCTACCCAGATAGAAGGAACATTAAGTCTAATAAAACTAGCAGCCCTTATGATTGAGAATAACTGAAAAATCAACACTAGGCACAGAAGAGGAAGGGAAAGAAATCTGTGGTAACAATTTCAGCTATACAGACCTCCCCACTTCCCAACACACACACACACACACACACACACACACACACACACACACACACACACACACACTATTCCACCTCTTTTGGCCCCATTACTTTACTAGATTTATTTCTCTACTGCTAACTGCTACTTTGTGAATAAAGAGCAAGCAGGTCAGGAGGTCACAAGAAAAGTATATGAACACTTTCACAAGTAGCCCATGACGTGCAAGGGGCCTACAAAAAGAAAAGAGGCCACTTATCTCGAAAAATTATTTCCGTTACAATTTTTAAAAACGTGGTCCTCTAATTCTTTGTTTTTATTTTTGCCTAAAATCCCCCCAAATTTTAATTTAATGCCCCAGAGTTCTTGTTTCCTTTGAAAAATTAATGTCAGAGTATACAAGTCTTATAATAGTTATAACACGACAAATATACAACACTTTTTACAATAGTACCTTTATCCCAGTTATTTGAGTACTTATAAAGAATCAGTTAACTGTGCATTTTTGCTTTTTTAATCTTCGTAATAACCATGAAATAGTAATTATCATCCCTATTCTACAGATGAAAGAGAACAGAAATTTAGTTGTCTTAAGTCTCATTCAATTAGAGGTGAAGCTGATATCTGAATATGGGTAGTTAAAACCAGAATGAACCTATGTTCTTTAACATGAAACTATGCTTCCTCTTGTCTAAATGTGTACATTAAAGAAATATAAGATAGAAAACAAAAATATTTTTATACATCAAATTTCAGCACCGAGATACACAAAATGTTTCTTTGTAGCTATTTAATATACTTTTCCATATAACTTGTTACAGTGTATATTAATTTTATCTTTTCTGCTTTTTTCAAACACAGCATTTCCCCATTTTCACAATATTTGTAAGGCTCAATCCTCCTTTAAATGCACATGTTAGAACTGATTTATTTCTTCCTCTATAGTTGGGCCTATAAATAATTCCTAATTTTCAGAAATAAATAGCACTGTCACAAATGTACTTGCATACAATGCTTTTTCATTATTTGGAGTTGTTTTCTTAATACAAATGAATAAAACCAGAATTACTGGGTCAGAGGGTATTAATTACTAAATCTCATCTCTTAATACATCCTGGGCTATACAAACCTATGCTTCTGTAGTATATGAACACTCATTGTAATGTACCTTATCAGCATTTAGTTTTCTTTTGGAAAGATCTTTGTTAATTAAAAAGGTAAATAATGGGAACTATATTAATTTTCATTTCCTTATTTTGTTCCTTTCTGTCCTCTCATCCATTGGAATATGGGTTTTTTTCTCTTACTGATTTATACATGTTATTTGTATTGTAAATATATTAGCCCATTATCTTATTTACTAGAGGCCCGGTGCATGAATTTGTGCACTAGTGGGGTCCCTCGGCTTGGCCTGTGGGATCAGGCCGAAACCAGCTCTCCGATATCCCCCGAGGGGTTCTGGATTGCAAGAGGACGCAGGCCAGGCCTTGGGACCCCACTGGTGCACGACTGGGGCCAGGGAGGGATGCGGGAGGTTGGCCAGCAGGGGAAGGACCATGGGAGGGCTCCAGGGCGTGTCTGGCCTGTCTTGCTCAGTCCCAATTGGCTGGACCCCAGCAGCAAGCTAACCTACTGGTCGGAGTGTCTGCCCCCTGGTAGTCAGTGCACGTCATAGTGAGCGGTTGAGCAGCCTTAGCATATCATTATCATATTATGCTTTGATTGATTGAATGGATGACCAGAAGACTGGACACATAGCATATTAGGCTTTTATCATATAGGATGGCCTATGGCTTATATTTGTATTTTGACAACTTTAACCCACTTGTGATTAAAGGTATGATATTGAAGGGTTGCACAATTTCAAATCAACACATCAGATAATGTTTATTAACTACCCAATCAGCTCACTGACATAAAAAAAAAAAAAATCCTGGGGCTAGGTAAAAAAGGCTTAAGAACTAAAAATTTGTAGTCACAAAACAGTTCCAGGAATATAAAGTACAGCATGGGGAATATAGTCAATAACATTGTAATAACCATGTATGGTGCCAGGTGAGTACTTGAAATATCAGGAGGACCACTTTGTGAAGTATATGATTATCTAACCACTGTACTGTACACCTGAAACTTATACAAAATAATACTGAATGTAAACTGTAACTGAAAAATAAAAATGTTATAATGTGAAAAAAAAACCCATTTACTCATGCAATTAATTATCTTATTTAAAGAGCTACTGGGCCCTGGCCGGCTTGGCTCAGAGGATAGAGTGTCGGCCTGTGGACTGAAGGATCCCAGGTTCGATTCCGGCCAAGGGCACATGCCTGGGTTGTGGGCTCCATCCCCAGTGTGGGGTGTGCAGGAGGCAGCCAATCAATGATTCTCTCTCATCATTGATGTTTCTATCTCTCTCCTTCTCCCTTCCTCTCTGAAATCAATAAAGAAATATATTTAAAAAAAAAAAAAAGAGCTACTGGATCTTTCATCACAAAATTAGTAACTAACTTTCTCTATACATTTTCAAATGCACAGGCAACTATATACCAAAGATTGTTAAGATGCTCAAATAAAAATTTATTTTCCAACCTATAGCATTTAGAATAGCAAAATGAACACAATAGTCACAACACAAAGAGATATATATACTTGAAAATCCAATGCTTTCCATTGGTCTCAAGATCTATTCAAAAATAAGGGGAATTGCTACTTCCTCTTAAAATAAATATAAGTAATTTTTAAAAATAACCTTAAGAAGACTTTTAAAACACAGTTCCTTTATCTTGATATTGAATACCTATTCCATTACCTTTTGAAATAGTTAGTGCTGGAGACCACTGTGACCGCAGAATATCAAGACAAATGCTGCCATTACTGTTAATATTTGGATGATAAATTCTTGTTGTAAATGCAACCTATAGAAAAAAGAAAAAAACTTTTGTAAACTGGTTTATTAGTATCATAGGAAACACATGAAAAGCAATTAACATATCCCAATTACCTTAGGTGGTTTGAAGGGATAATCTGTTGGGAAATGAATTGTCAAGAAAAATACTCCACCCTGATAGGGACTGTCGTTCTGTTGATAACAAGAAAAGTGGGATTAAAATGAATCAATTACATAAACTATTTATTCTGAAATTAATGTGAATACTTACTGGCCCCATTATTGTAGCTTGCCAATGGAACACTGGAAAAGAACAACAACAAAATTACCATGAAGCAATATCCACACTGTACCTACATCATAACATTCCTCATTTAATCTCAGTTCATTTATAAGCAATATGATGAGTCTTAGGCAGGATGAGGAATCTCTAAATCAAATTTTTTTAGCCTGAAGCGAGAAAAAGGACTAGCATGGTCTAGCACACTGATAAGATGCTCAATGAAAAAGTATTTGGGCTGAAACATGAAAATTCATGTCAAGGAGACAGAATTCTTGACAAGCTTCAAAGTTCCCCTTTTAAACAGATATTTCCTCACCTCAAAGGGTAAAAAAGAGCCAAAAAATTCAATTCTTTGATGTGTTATATCATTTCCCCAACACAAATATATATAATTTACTACAAAGTAGATAATACTCAAATTAGGAAAGAATAATTTTTACAAATGAGAAACAATTTCTTTTTTTTTTAAAATATATTTTATTGATTTTTTACAGAGAGGAAGGGAGAGAGATAGAGAGTTAGAAACATCGATGAGAAACATCGATCAGCTGCCTCCTGCACACCCCCTACTGGGGATGTGCCCGCAACCCAGGTACATGCCCCTGACCGGAATTGAACCTGGGACCTTTCAGTCCGCAGGCCGACGCTCCATCCACTGAGCCAAACCGGTTTCGGCTGAGAAACAATTTTTAAAAGCTCTCTGTGTAGATGCTTAGAATTATTGGTTTCACAATAAAAAAAGAAAACATTAGCTGAAAGCTTAAAGCTTGATTATAAACTCTAAGGATAAGCCAAAGAAATTATAAAGTTGCATAATAATGAAATAGTCTCTTCAAACAGCAAAAAAATGACGCTTGTTCCATTTCAAGGGTGGTGTAACTACAGTGTAGAGATCAAAAAGCCAGAGTTTTCACTTACAAGCAAGCTACTCAGCACTTAACATTCATACTAAGATCTTGGCAAACTAAGGGAAGTCATCCCTGAGATTACATGTGAACAACCCAAACCAGCTAGGCTGTCACAAGGAGGAAATGTGAAAACTAAGAAGTCATATGAAAATCCAATGGAATGTCAGTCCAAATCCTCTACCTCTGCATGTGAAACTATGACTATGATTTTTTTGCTCCTCATTGAGGCCTGAACCCACAAATAGCAGCTTGTTTATTAGGAATTAAAAATGAAGGACATGCCCTGGCCGGTTTGGCTCAGTGGATGGAGTGTCGGCCTGCGGACTGGAGGATCCCGGGTTCGATTCTGGTCAGGGGCAGTGCCTTGGTTGTGGGCACATCCCCAGTGAGGGGCGTGCAGGAGGCAGCTGACCGATGTTTCTCTCTCATCGATGTTTCTGACTCTCTTTCCCTTCCTCTCTGTAAAAAAATCAATAAAATATATTTTTTTTAAAAAATGAAGGACAGGTATTGCTGAGGCTTCCCTTCTTAGACTACTCTCCTGCCAATCAACTTCTTTAAAAATATGATTTTATTGATTTTTAGAGAGAGGGGAAAAGAGAAAGATGGAAACATTGATCGCTGCCTCCTGCAAACCCTCTACTGGGGATCACTCCTTTTGTGGCCGAATAATAGTCCATTGTATGTATATACCACATTTTGTTTATCCCTTCATCAGTTGTTGGATATTTGGGATGTTCACATTTTTTGGCAATTATAAATAATGCTTCTATAAACACGCACAAGTTTTTGTGTGAATATATGTTTTCATTTCTCTTGGATATATACCTAAGGAGTGAACTCACTGGGTCACATATGTGTAACTTTTTGAGGACCTGCCAGACTGCTTTCCAAATTGGCTGTACCGTTTTTGTGTTCTAATCAGCAATGTATGAAGGTTCCAATTTCTCCACTTGCTCATCAACACTTGGTATTACAGTGGAACCTAATTTCTTGAACTTAATTTATTCCGGAAGGCCATTCAAAAACCGAATCATTTTTCCCCATTAGAAATAATGTAAATTGAATTAAGCCATTTTAGACCCCCCCCCAATGATTCCCTATTTTAACCTCTCTTATATACAGTACATCTCCACTTACTGTTTAACCTATAAACACTTTAAAAACAAAAAGAACATGGAATGTAAATGAAAATTAACAAAAAGCAAATGAACCGTAAAAATTGAAAATTTAACAATAATTATAAGCAGCAACAAAAGCAAAAAAACATGAAAATATTCACAGCACAATATCCTGAAATTTTAACAGTGGTACACTGATTCATATTCGTGCATTCTCTTTGTCACCTAAGAGGTGCGTGACTGATCATACAGGTATCAGCATGAAAGGGTTGTCAGTTGAGAAGTGAATTGTTTGAGATGGGAGACGTTCAAGAAATGAGGTTCCACTGTATTTGCCTTTTTCATTCTAGCTATCCTAGTGGGTATAAAGTGAAATCTGCATTTCCTTAATGACTAATGATGTTGAGCATCTTTCCATGTGCTTATTGGCCACTTGTGTATTTTCTTTGAAGAAATGTCTATTCAGATCCTTTACCCATTTTAAAATTGGATTGGTTATATTGTTGAGTTTTAGTTTTTATAAATATACTAGAGGCCCAATACACAAAATTCGTGCATGGGGGTGAGGAGGGGGGTCCCCTCAGCCCAGCCTACACCCTCTCCAATCTGGGACCCCTTGGGGTATGTCCGACTTCCAGAAACCGGCAGCCGGACATCCCTCTCACAATCCAGGACCATACTGTGTCTTTTTGCTTTCTTAAAGATACCAATTGCAGCACCTAGACTTTAAATTTTGATGGATTCTAATTTCTCTTTTTTCGTTTTCTTTTATTGCTTATACTTTGGGAGTTTTATTTAACTTTCTCAGGTAACAAGTTTTCTATCTGAGAAAGAAATGTGATAGTATTAACTAGTTTAGAAGCAAAGGGAAATTACTTAAGCACATTGAAGAGAACTTAAAAAATGAAATTTAATTCCCAGACTTCAAACACTTTCAAGTAAAGATTAGCTATTCTCAACTTTGAGGAATTTGTCTTAAGTAAAACCACTTTTGAAAGAGCATACAAATGCAGGTACACTATATAATACTGTGGAATGACAACTAGAATCAGAAAACCTAAATATGAGACTACTCTGGGAACCTCTATGAGCCTCTCACTAGATTTTTTTCTAAAATAATTTACAACTTCTAACTCCACTCACCCAAACTATTATTGTGAAGCTTAAATGAGATAACATTTGTTTAAGTATTTGGCCTATCCTGTTTAGTATCAAGTACCATAGTTATTCATACTGGACAGGTCTAAATATAATAACATATATGGGATTTTTCATCACATGCACTTCGTCTTATACTTTACTAGAGGCCCGGTGCATGAATTCGTGCACCAGTGGGGTCCCTTGGTCTGGCCTGCAGGATCAGGCTGAAACCAGCTCTCCGACATCCCCCAAGGGGTCCTGGATTGTGATAGGGTGCAGGCCAGGCTGAGGGGACCCCACTGGTGCACGATCGGGGCCAGGGAAGGATGTGGGAGGTTGGCCAGCCGGGGAGGGACCGTGGGAGGGCTCCAGGTGTCTCTGGCCCATCTCGCTCAGTCCTGATCAGCTGGACCCCAGCAACAAGCTAACCTACCAGTCGGAGTGTCTTCCCCCTGGTGGTCAGTGCATGTCATAGCAAGCGGTTGAGCAGCCTTAGCATATCACTAGCGTATTACACTTTGGTTGAACAGACAACCAGATGACTGGACACTTAGCATATTAGGTTTTTATTATATAGGATAACATCTATCTGTTTATCTGTAAAGCAATACTTATAATAGGGCCTTGCTTTGATTCTTACGGATTTAGCAAACTAAAAACAACATTTTTTTGTATGTTTTTATTGATTTTTAGAGAGAGGAAAGGAGAGGGAGAGAAAAACATCTATTGACTGTCTCCTGAACACCCCTTACTGGGGATTGAACCTGCAACTTGGGCATGTGCCCTGACATCAAACCGAACCAGTGACTTCATGGTATATCAGAGGACGGCTCAACCAACTGAGTCACACCAGCAAGAGCTACAAACACCATTCTTAAGAAATATCAGGAAAAAATAGGTTTTAAACACAAGATAATATATAACTTCATGTTTACTTGTCTTAAGCTACACAATCTACTTCTCTTACACAAATGTTTCCAAGTATGCTCATTTTTTTCTATTTGCTAAATGTTTCATTTTTGTGTGAGTCTTGTGTAAAAAAATAATCAGTCTTATTCACTTATCTTCACTTTAAAAAAGGCTAGATGATGGTATACGGGGGGGGGGGGAGCTATGTTGAGACAAAATGGAATGAAAGGAAAATTATTATCCAACATATGTGGTAAGATTTAATAAATTATTTTAGACAGGATTAAGCAGATACATTGGACATTAAAAATAAGCAAACTGGCTTGGGCCAGTATGCTTAATGATTAGAGTGTCAGCCCGTGGATCATAGGGTTGAGGGTTTGATTCCCGGTAAAGGGCACGTACTTCAGTTGTGGGCTTGATCACTGGGCGCATACAGGAGGCAACCACCAATGTGTCTGTCTGTCTGTCTGTCTGTCTCTCTCCCACCGCCCCCCCCCCCCTTGCTTTCCTCCCTTCCTCTTCCCTTCTCTCTCTAAAAATCAGTAAGAAAAAAATTGTTGGGTGAGGATTAAAAAAATATAACAAAATAAGCAAATTGTACCCATCTTTACAAGTATGATCCAACAGAAAGACAGACACATGCATATACACACAATCATCCTTAGTATTATCTTAAAGAGCAATACCTAGTTGTACTAATATTATGTACCAAAATACCCAGATGGAGTGACTCAGTTGGTTGAGCATCATCCTGTGCACAGAAGGGTTGCTGGTCTGATTCCTGGTCAGGGCACATACCTGGGTTGCTAGTTTAGACTGCCAGTTAGGGCACAGTTGGGGCACAAACAGAAGGCAACTGATCAATGTTTCTCTCTCTCTCTCTCCTTTCCTCTTTATGCATGTTCTCAGGTGAGGATTAAAAGGAAAAAAAATACACAAATGGGGTGAAAGATAGATAGGAAGGGGTCAGAATAAATTACACAGACACTGTCTGGCAAAAGAGGTTCAAAATGTAATGAACAATACAGAAGATGATGGGATATACATAGAAGTGCATCTTTCATGGACAAGTAAGGGTAAATACTACCTCTTTCCTAAAGCAAAATTATCCTTCACCCAAAATAACCTTAGGAGAGGTAATTCATCAGTTCTCAAGTTCCCAGAGGCAAGTTATTGTACTCTTTTACTCTATTATTCCTTCTAAATACTTACTATCATCTCCAACAGGACCTGCTGAACACTGTGCTGGGGGGTCCCGGGCCAGGTCATTCAATTCCTTAAGAAAGGAGAAAGAAGAAATGTATTCAACATAAATCTGTTACCCATTAATACAATTTTTCACTATTACAATATTCTCTGTCCCATCAGTACAGCTCTTTTGGGAGCACTCCTTCAGAGTCAGAGAGGGGTGGATAGGTTAAAGTATTTTAGATTCTTAAGTACACATGTATGTTTTAAATAATGGATCATTTTTGCTTACAGTTCAGTAAGTAAATATAAGGTAAACATGATTATGTGACTAGAGTCACAAAACTATAAGGTTACATTTAAAGCTCTTGAAATCATAAATATTCCAAATTATATGAGACCATCTAACAAGATATTGATGTTTTCAGATGGTATCTACTACCAGGGTTACAAAGGTCGTAGAAAAAAAACTTAAAAAAGGATACATTAAAAACGCTGGCTGAAGTAATAAGACCTGTCATAAAGTTTTATAATCAGAGACGTCTATCTGTTGTAATGTTCTACAACCAGATGCTAGCTTCTTAGCTATCTATCTATATATATAATAGGCTAATTTGCTAAGTGTCCCTCCAACCGTCTGACCAGTCGTTATGATGCGCACTGACCACCAGGGGGGCAGACGCTCAACGCAGGAGCTGCCGTGACATGCACTGGCCATTTACAAAGAAATGGCACCACAGACCTGCCGTGCTGACAAAGCAACACTCAGCTTCCCCAAGTGGGATACAGGCCCTGCCACCACCCTGGAGCAACAGCCCACCAAATCGCAGCCAATGCTGCCCAGACTCCATGGCGCAAAATGCAGCCCATAGCCCAGCCCAGCCCAGCGCAGAAATGGTGGCTATGGGCAACGGGTAATGACGTCACATAGCAACACCTGGCTTCCTCTCCCTAGCGACTAGCCTCCTTGGATATTCTTCAGCCCGGGAATACGACTTGCTTTATAGCCAAGTGCAAATATTTCACACTTTAACCAAATGTCTGTGAAGTGTTTTCACGTGCCTCATCTCATTTGATCCTCACAGAAGTCCTGGAGTAGGTAGGTAGGAGACTCGATAGAATCCTATTTTCTTTTCATTAGCCAGAAAACAGAGATTTAGAAATTTTAAAAACTTGACCCGACTGAAAAGAAATGGTGGAACTTGAAAATGACTTCAGGTTTTCTCTCTGCGCAGAATATAGTCAAACACTGCTACAGTTAAGTATTTCACCCTTTGTTCTCCCTGTGTGATCTGCAATAATAATCTGCTTCATGTTGATATTTACTGCTGTGTTGCTGACAACTACCTGAAAGAGAAGTTGGGGTGCTTCACTGGGCTGGAAAAAGTTTAGCTAAATCAGAGAGCAGGTCTAATTAAACAAGTTTATATACTAGAGGCCTGGTGCACAAATTCGTGCACAGGTGGGGTCCCTCAGCCTGGCCGGCAATCGGGACCCATTGGGACCCATTGGGACCACCTAGTCCCTATCGGAGTGATCAGGGCCGGCCAGGGGGACTGCGGAAGGTTGACTATGGAAGCACACTGACCACCAGGGGGCAGACGCTCAACGCAGGAGCTGCCCCCTGGTGATCAGTGTGCTCCCACAGGAGGAGTGCTGCTCAGCCAGAAGCCCTGAGTTGGGCTCATGGCTGGTGAGCGCAGCAGCGGTGGCAGAAGCCTCTCCTGCCTCCATGGCATGGCTAAGGATGTCCAACTGCCAAGTTAGGCCCGCTTTGGGGAGCAGGCCTAAGCCATCAGTCGGACATCCCCCAAGGGCTTCCGGACTGCAAGAGGGCGCAGGCCGGGCTGAAGGAACCCCCCCACCCAAATGCACAAATCTTGTGCACCAAGCCTCTAGTTTTAACATAAGAGCCCACAAACATGAGATTTTTTACTGTGTGGAGATGCCTAAAAAAATTCAGGGCAGGAAATCATATTCCCTTTCCCTTTGGCTTGGTATTTGAGGTAAAATCAAGCTCTGGGGAAGGACTAGTTTAGATTTTATTTTTACAATATAACAGTAAAACTCAATATTTTTAAGTACAATAAAAACTATTTAGAATCTTAATTAGTTAACAAAGGTATGACTTTAATATTCCAAATACAGTGCAGCCTTGACTTACGAGTGTCCCGACTAACGAGTTTTTGGAGATATGAGCTATCTCTCAGCTGATTTTTTGCTTTGAGTTGCGAGCTAAAATTCGGGTTACGAGCCAGCTTCAGATACCCCACTGCTAGTTGGCGCAGCGAACATCACAGTGAACGCCACAACATCAGCCCAGCATCACGTGTCTCACTCGTTCACTTTTTGATTTGACATACGAGTAATCTGAGTTACGAGCTCCGTCACGGAATGAATTAAACTCATAAGTCAAGGCCCCACTGTATTATATACTTTTCCATTTGTAGTACCATAGTTATGTTAGCCCTTTCTGTTAACTTATTCAACCAAGTCATTTTGGTACATTAAATTATTCTGTTTTATCCTATCTGTAAGCTTGAGTACAAAGCATAAAAGTATAGAAATAAAATTTGTCTTTTTAAAATGCTGAGATTGAGATAAAGATTTAACAATAATTACTTTCTCAAGTATCTCAATTTTTGGATTTTGTACCCCTCTACAACAAAGATTCCATACCCAACTCAAGAAAAAAATAACCTATGTACAATGCCCATCCCCAAATGTTTGTAAAAAATGTCAGTACAACCAAGAATGCTTGCCTGATTTAAAACACAACTCTTTTTTTCCCCCTAATATAGCAATAGATAATTTGGCTGTGGCTGGTGTGGCTCAGTTGGTTGGAGCAACGTCCCATACTCTGAAAGGTTACGGGTTCCATTCCTGGTCAGGTCATGTAAGGAAAACCACCAAACCATGTTCTCTCTCACATTGATGTTTCTCTTCCTCCTTTCCCTTCCCCCTAAAATCAATAAGCATATCCCCGGGTGAGGATTGAAAAAAGAAATTTAACTGAACAAGCTATGCTGATGTCCTACCATGTTCATTAAATAAAATTTTACTTGTGACTTACCCTTAATATTTTGTTTCAAATTAAGTCACTTTTTTCCATGCTGAATGACATCAAGGTTTAACAATGAGAGCTACATTTATTTAAGATGAATATAAAATTCATTAGTCCATTTCATGGGCTAATATGATATAACTTAAAAAACCTAACCCAAACTTAGGCTAATACATTTAACACACTCATTCAACACTTCCTTGGTTCAAGGCACAGATATGGATTAATCTCACAAGCACTCTGCTAAGTGAAAGTAGTCAGACATAAAAAGACTACAGTCTGAAAAAGAAAAGACTATGTTCTGTATGATTCCATTGATACGATATTCAAGAAAAGGCAAATTTATATTGACAGAAAACATCAATAATAGTTCATGGGGAGGGAGGGAGGGATTTGGAGAGATTGACTATAAAGAACAATGAAAATGTGGGAAGTTATATCATGACTTTAGTAGAGATTGCACAATTATATATATATTTATCAAAACTCAAAGTGATATTTATAATTGTTGAATTTTATTGTATGTAATATACATTTCAAAGCTGTTTATTTTTTAGAAAACATATATCCATCCATCTTTGCATATGCATAAAATATTTCTAAAGAATATGCAAGAAACTATTAACAGTATTTGCCTTCAAGAAGAAAGCCTGCTTTGGAGGGGTAAGAATAGGAACTATAAAGTCCTTTTATACCTTCTAAATTCGATAACAAGTATATTTATTTCCTATTTGAAAAATAAATGTCCAGTTCCTAACTGTAAATTTGGATTAAAATAACTATTAGAAGTTGTAACTGCCCAGCTGGTGTGGCTCAGTGGTTGAGCGTCAACCTATGTACCAGGAGGTCACAGTTTGATACCAGGTCAGAACACATGCCCTGGTCGATCCCTAGTAGGAGGCATGCAGGAGGCAGCCAATCGAGGATTCTCTCTCATCATTGATGTTTCTCTTTTTCTCTCTCCCTTCCTCTTTGAAATTAAAGAAAAAATGTTTTTTAAAAAATAGATTCCCACTTTATGAGCCTTTAAAATAAATAAAATAAATATGTAAATGTCAAAAGTTTTACCAGCTACACATAAGGATAATTACAGCCATAGGGGCTCTATATTTTTATGACTCCTTTTAAAAATATAATTCTTTATTGATTTCAGGGAGGTAGTGAGAAGGAGAGATAGAAACATCAATGATGAGAGAGAATCATTGATCAGCTGCTTCCTGCAAGCCCCCTACTGGGAGTGGAGCCCGCAACACAGGCAAGTGCCCTTGACTGGAATCAAATCTGGGACCCTTCCCACTGAGCCACGCCGGCTAGGGCTATTTTTATGACTTTTGAAGTACAATTCCTTTAGAGTTAGAATTCCTAGAAATATAAATTTTGGTACAACAGTACATACAGGAAGAACCATTGAAAGTATCTCAGACTTCCAGGCAAAGTGACAAAGATTACTTTTACTCTTTCCCCAAATCCTACTATAATAAGAGGAAACAGAAAAAAATTTTTAAGGCTTAACCCACAAGTACAAAGAATGAGCAAGATAACAGCAGCAACACTTTTGGAAGCTACAAAGGAGACTGATAAGTGACAGTGACTTAGCAGTCACAAGAAGGTGAATCCTAATTAATGGGAAAAACTCAAGAAGGAACCAAATTTAATTTACAAAGGCTCAGAAGTTGATTGTTTGAAAGACTGTTTAAGTAGACAAGGATATAATCAGCAGTATCTGCAAAATGTGGGACAGTATATAGGATAAGGGACCTGTTTTATTCAACAATAAAAACAGTGTATGAAAAGCCCTGGCTCAGTTGTTTTATCATGGTCGCATCCTCCATGCACTGAAAGGTTGCTGGCTTGGGGATTTGCAGTCCAGGCACAAGCCCAGGTTGCAGGCTCTATCCCCAGTAGGGGGAGTGCAGTGGGCAGCTAATGGATGTTTAGCTATCATATTGATGTTTCTCTTAAAAAAAAAAAAAAAAAAAGTGACCCAGATCCACTGGCTCAGTTGGTTGAGCGTTGTCATGTGTACCACCAAAAGGTTATCAGTTTGATTCTCAGTCAGGGCACATACCTGGATTGTGGGTTTGGTCCCCAATTACAGAAGGCAACAGATGAATATTTCTCTCTCACATCAATGTGTTTCTCTCTCTCTCTCTCTCTCTCTCTCTCTCTCTCTCTCTCTCTCTCTCTCTCTCTCTCTCTCTCTCAGAATGTCCTCAAATGAGGATTGAAAGATTGAAAAAAAGCATATGAAGAAAGAAGGAAAGCTATATATTAGCAAAGACTTAAAAGATATCAACCAATTAGTTGACTTTGTTTATATATTGATTCAAACCAATCAAGTATAAAAAAATCAAATTTGAAAGAAAAAATTTTTAACTGATTGGACATTGAGTATCAGGAAATTATTGTTAATATTATAGATATAATCATTGCATTGTGTGTGTAATTTTTTAGAGTTCTTTTCTCTGGGTTTCTTAATCTGGTACTACAGACATTTGGGGCCAGATAATTCTGTTTTTTGGGAGCTCTCCTATACATTGTAGGATGTTTAGCAGCATCCTAGCCACTACCTTCTAATTGCCAATAGCCTTCCAGCTGTGAAAACCAAAAATGTCTACAAACAATGCCAAATGTCACCTCGTGGGCAAACTTGTCCCCAGTTGAGAACCACTGGCTTATCTCTCTTAGTAATACATTATGAATTATTTACAGATAAAACCATATGATATTTGGTTGGCTTCAAAATAATCCAGTGAGGGTAGAAGAGATAATCAAGAATTAACACAAAATAAGGGATTATGGGGCACATAGAAATCTGTTATGGAACACTCAATGTTTGATTGTGCTTGAAATTTTTATTGCAGTTTATTGGACATCTATTTTATGTATTTTCCTATAGTGTATTATGTTTGTAATAAGGAAAATATAAAGGAAAAAAAGTTAATTACAAATTCTCATATCCTGTAGTTGGTTGTTTAAAAACTTTCGAAAACATTTTGGCAATATCTTACAAAAAAATGAAAAGGCTCACACTCTAGAACCAAACAATTTTACTGACTATAAAGAGAAACACCCATATGCATTAAGAGACATGTATGGGGAATATTTGAAGCTTAAGTGTTTGCAGCAAAATCTTGGAAACAAGTATCTATCATAAGGGAAGAATTTTTAAAAAATGTATTGTTGGTATATTTGTGTTCCATGAAAATGCATGTTATATGAAATGTATACAGACAATCCCTGGCTTACAATGGTTCCACTTACAATTTTTTGACTTTACAATGGTGGGAAAATGATACACATTCATTAGAAACCGTACTCTGAATTTTGATCTTTTCCTGGGGCTAGCAACATGTGGTATGATACTCTCATGACACTGGGCAGTGGCAGTGAGCCACAGCTCCCAGTCAGCCACATGATCATGAGGGTAAATAACCAATATTCTACAATGTACTATGTTGCTATCATTTTCTAAATATTGTGTTTTGGGTTTTCACATCCCATCATGTCTAAAAACACCCATCTGTGTCTCCTGCTTCTGGTGAAAAGAGGAAGGCAATTACTCTTGAGATTAAACTCAAGATAACTGCCCAACTATAGGCTAACTTAAGTGTTCTAAGCAAGTATAAGACAGAGTAGGCTAAGTAAGTTATGATGTTCAGTAGGCTAGGTGACTTGCATGCATTTTTGACAGGACATTTTCAACTCACAATGGGTTTATCGGAAAGAAATTCCATTGTAAATTGAGGAGAATCTGCACATTTCCTTAACATCTATGTAAATTATGACAACATTCAAAACAACACTATATGTTGCTTATGGATAAAAATCTTAAAACTTTAAAACGTACAACTAATAAAATGATGTCTAGATCACTTCTCTGACTCTGGACTCCTCCAGTGAAAGTCCTCCCCACCCAAGCAACAGGCTGGAGGGTTTGTTCTCTGGAGAGGATAAAACAGGTCTTAGAACTAAGAGACACTAATAAGGGCATGGAAGATGTATGAAAAACAGGAAGATTAAGTGAACGTTTCCTTACACAATTTGTTCACAGTGGTTCTGAGAACACTCTAAGCCTAGCCTATACCTTCCAGGCAGGAGATTAAATGATCCTCAAGAAAACTTGACCAACATAAGATAAAGAGCTATACAATTTACTGGCATTTGTGGTTCATCTGGAGAAATAGCCAGGCCAGTGAACCATAAATTGAATTCCACAGTTGCCAAATCTTACCCCCATATGCTCAGACCTTTTAATCAGTTTGTTATGCCCTACTCTTAGAGAATTAGCCATATGATTCATCTTCAACACCTTCAAAAACCAAAACAATGTAGAGGAAAAAAGCAGTAGGAAACAAAGACCATACAGGAAGAAGAAAATGTCACAACAAACAAACAAACAAAAAAACTATCATAAATACCCTTAAAGCAGGGGTCCTCAAGCTTTTTAAAAAGGGGGCCAGTTCACTGTCCCTCAGACCATTGGAGGGCCAGACTATAGTTTTAAAAAAAACCTATGAACAAATTCCTATGCACACTGCACATATCTTATTTTGAAGTAAAAAAACAAAACAGGAACAAATACAATATTTGTATTTGCATGTGGCCCGCGGGCCGTAGTTTGAGGACCCCTGCCTTAAAGGTAAGAAAAGCTATTGCTCCTATGAAATAAGAACAAAATCCTTAAAACAAATAAACATATTCTGGGAATGAGAAAGTGTTTCATAAAATAGATAAAAGACTTGCAGTATTATTTATAATAACCAAGATATAGAAGCAACCCAAATGCCCATCAATAGACAAGTGGATAAAAAAGCTGTGGTACATATACAATGGAGTATTACTTGTCCTTAAAAAAAAGAACGAAATCTTACATTCGTAACAACATGGATGGACCTACAGTGTATTATGTTAAGTGAAATAAATCAGACAGAGAAGGATAAATATCACGTGATTTCACTTACAGGTGGAGTCTAAAGAGCAAAATAAGCAAACAAAGAACACAGAAACTGACTCATAAATACAGAGATCAGACTGATGGCTGCCAGAGGGGAGAGGGAGTTGCGGGGCTGGATGAAAAAGGTGAAGAGATTAAGTAGAGATTGGCAGTCATAAAACAGTCACGGGGATGTAAATACAGCATAGGGAATATAGTCAATAATATTGCTATAACTGTACAGTGCCAGGTGGGTGTTTAAAATATCAGGGAGCTCTAGCCAGTTGGCTCAGTGGATAGAGCGTCAACCCATGGACTGAGGGGTCCTGGATTCAATTCCAGTCAAGGAATTGGTTGCAGGCTGGATCCCCAGCTCTAGTCGAGGCACATATGGGAGGCAACCAATCGATGTGTCTCTCTCACACTGATGTTTCTTTCTCTCTGTCTCACCCCTTCCCTTCCACTGTCTCTAAAAATAAATGGAAAAATATCTTTGGGTAAGGATTAACAAAAATAAAATATCAGGGAGACCACTTTGTAAAGTATATGACTGTCTACTCACTGAAACTAATACAAAATAATATTGAATGTAAACTGGAATTAAAAAATAAAATAAAATAAAAAGGAAGTAGATAAAAGACAAAGA
Organism: Myotis daubentonii; assembly: GCF_963259705.1. Classification (NCBI taxonomy): domain Eukaryota; kingdom Metazoa; phylum Chordata; class Mammalia; order Chiroptera; family Vespertilionidae; genus Myotis; species Myotis daubentonii. The sequence goes on along the minus strand of NC_081844.1, from coordinate 82,072,754 downwards.
TGGAAAGTAAAAATGAAAATATAGGAAGACTAGTCCAAATCCATGCAATGTCCATAAAAATTCCAACTGTGTTTTTTTTTTTGCTGTTTTATTTTACAGAAATGGCAAGCTGATCCTTAAGTTCATATGCGAATGCAAGGGACCCAAACACAAAACAATTTCGGGAAAGAACAAAGTTGGAAGACACACAGTTCCTGATTTCAAAACTCAATATAAATTACAGTATTCAAGACAGTATGGTACTAGTATAAGAACAGACATATAGATCAACAAAAAAGAATTGAGAGTCCAGAAATAAAACCATACATTAATGGCCAATTGGTTTTTGACACAGCTGCCAAAACAATTCAGTGGGAGAAAGAGTAGTCTTTTCAACAAATGGTGCTGGAGAACTAATCCATACAAATGACGAATTGAGACTTCTCCTACCTCACACCATCTATGAAACTTAACGTAAAATAGATAAAAGACCACCATTTCACACCCGTAGAGATATTTACTATAAAAACAAACAAACAAAAACAAAATAATAACTGTGGGTGAGGATGTAGAAAAACTGGAACCCTTGTGCACTATTAATGAAAATGTAAAATGGTACAGCTACTGTGGAAAACAGTATTGGCAGTTCCTCAAAAAATTAAAAATCGAATTACCATATGATCTAGCAATTCTACTTTTAAGTATATACCCCAAGAGAAGGGTCTAAAAGAGAATTTGCACACCAATGTTCATAGCAGTATAATTCAGAATACCTAAAAAGTGTAAGCAATCCAGCCCTGGCCAGTGTTACTCAGTGAACCAAAAGGTCTTAGGTTCAATTCCTGGTCAAGGGAACATACCTGGGTTGCAGGTTTGATTCCCAGTCCCAGTCGCTTCCCTTCCACTCTTTCTAAAAATCAATGGAAAAAAATATCCTTGACTGAGGATTAACATATATATAATAATAAAAGTATAATATGCTAATTAGACCAGACAGTCGGATGTCCTTCTGGACGAAGCCGGGGGACTGCGAGGGCAGGGCCCCTTGCATGAATTCTGTGCATCGGGCCTCTAGTAAATAAATAAATTAAAATGTAAGCAATCCAAGTGTCCAACAGTAGATAAATGGATAGGCAAAATGGGGTATATACATAAAATGGAATACTAGTTAGCCTTAAAAAATGGAATACTATTTAGCCTTAAAAAATGGATGAGTGAGCTAAGTCAGTCACAAATGGATAAATACTATATGATTACACTTAAAAGAAATCTAGTCAAAATAGAAAAAGTTGATTAGTGGTTGCAAGGGGCTGAGAGGAGAGAGGATGGGAGTTATTGTTCAATGGGTATACAGTTTCAGTTGTGAAAGATAAGAGAGTTCCCAAGATGGATGGTGATAATGGTTGCAGAACAATATGAATGTACTTATTACCACTGAATTGTATGGTAGCCTTGGTTGGGAAGCTCAGTTGGCTAGAGTCGTCCTGATACACCAAAGTTTTGGGTTCGATCCTGGTCAGAGCACATACAAGAATCTACCAGTGAATGCATGAATAAGTGGAACAACAAGTTGATGTCTGTCTGTCTCTCTCCCTAAAATCAATAAGTAAAAATATTGTTAATATGATAAATTTTGTATATCCATAAAGCAAGTGAAAAGGCAACCCACAAAATGAGAAAAACATTTTGCAAATTACATATCTGATCATGTTTTAGTATCCAGAATATATAAGAAATTCTTACAGCTCAATAAAAAGGCAACCCATCTTAAAAATGGGCAAAGGACACACGTTTCTCCAAAGAGGATATACTAGTATATGGCCAATGAGCATATGAAGAGATGCTCAACATCAATTAGTCATTAGAAAAATGCAAACCATAATCACAATGATGTAACACTTGAGATGTACTAGGAAAGCTATCACCAAAATAATAAAGTAACAAGCACTGGTGAGGATGTAGAGAAAAGTGGAAACCTCAAAAATTGTTGGTGGGAATATTCTATAGTACAGCCAGTTTGGTTCTCAAAAAGTTAAACAGAATGACCACACGATTCAGCAATTCTACTTGTAGGCATATATCCAAGAGGAATGAAAACATATGCTCACAAAATTTTTGAAAAATAAGTTCATAGCAGTATTTTTTAATAGTTACAAAGTGGAAACAACCCAAATGCACATCAGATCATAAATGGAAGAATAAAATGTGTTGTATCTATACAATGGAATATTATTATTCAGCTATCAAAAGGCATTACATACTAATACATACTACAACTTGGCTAAATCTTGAAAACACTGAAAAAAGCAGCCAGACACAAAAGGTCTCATATTGTATAATGCAATTTATATGAAATGTCCAGAACAGGCGAATCCCAATTAATGGGGGGTAGGGTTGGGGATCAGTCCACAAAGTCCAACATCCAAAAATAGTTTTTAAAAAGGGAGAACAGAGAAAACGAAGTTAATGAAACCATGGGAGGAGGGGAGAAATGATTCAAGAAAAGATCTCAAAACTTCAGAACATGCATTTATGGCTCAAAAAAGATCAACTGAATACCCCCCAAAATAAATGAAAATCGACCTACACCACCACACATCATGAAATTTTACAACATCGAGGACAAAGAAAACCTATAAGCTTTCAGAACTGAAACTGTTCACATATATATAGGATCAGGAACTAGAATGGTTTTGGATTGAACAGCAATACTGGAAACTAGAAGACAAGGAAAACACTTACTACAAAATAAAAAACAATGCCACCACTACTGGTGGTCCTATCTCAGGCTCTAAGATTTGAGAGATCAAGTTATGTTCGTGGTGCAGCCTAAGAAACTAATAGCTGGCTCCTTTCCAAATGCCAATAAGCACTGCTAGCTTCAAGTTGTTCCTCAAAGTCTGAACAATTTTCTTAACCTTCTATCAATAGAATACTATTTATTTGTATATGACCTCATACAATTTAATTTCCACATCAAGTTATAGATTCAATAAAGAATGAAAATAACACACATATACTGAAAAAATAAAAAGGTACTGCATAAGTATGTTTTGGGATTGCCACTGCAAGTCAAACAGATTTCATTTATTAGAGGTTTGTCCTATATGATAGAACTAAAGGTCATAACTATTTCTCTCTTGAAAAGAAATTCAAATTTCTGTCTTAAGTCAATTTAATCAGTCTTATAGCAATTCACAGTTTTAAAAAGAGCCTACAAACATATACAATATACTCCTGGTGAGAGCAATAATTTAAAAGTTTTTATTATTTGTTATTCACAAAAGTGAAGCACAATGATTAAATATAAAAATAACTTTTCGGCCCTAGCCAGCTTGGCTCAGTGGATAGAGCATCAGCCTGTGGACTGAAGGGTCCCAGGTTCGATTCCGGCCAAGGGCACATGCCTGGGTTGTGGGCTCGATCCCCAATGGGGGATGTGCAGGAGGCACCCAATGATTCTCTCTCATCAATGATGTTTCTATCTCTCTCTCCGTCTCCCTTCCTCTCTGAAATCAATAAAGAAATATATTTAATAAAATAAAATAACCTTTCGATGGACAGGAATCTGGCCTATTACTAAACTAAGTGATGATATATTATTGTCTTAATGCAATAAGTAAAGTAGGGGAGGTTCTAAAAGTAATTCCCCATCACTTACAACAATGCACCCTTATCAAAACATGAATATTTCTAAATATGCAAAGATGTCAAGCTCATTAATTATCAAGAGAAGCCATCGCCCCTGACTAAACTTTAACACTTTAAGATAAATTAGGTAGATCTGAATCTTAAGCTGGAGCAGAAAGTACATAGGTATTGGTCATATCAGTATCCAAAAATCTTTTTTTAAAATATATTTTTATTGATTTCAGAGAGGAAGGGAGAGGGAGAGATAGAAACATTGATGAGAGAGAATCATTGATCGACTGCCTCCTGCACGCCCCCCCACTGGGGATTGAGCCTGCAACCTGGGCATGTGCCCTAACCAGGAATCGAATCATGACCTTCTGGTTCATAGGTCGATGCTCAACTACTGAGCCATGCTGGCTGGGCTAAACCTTTTTTTTTTTTTTTAATATATTTTATTGATTTTTTACAGAGAGCAAGGGAGAGGGAGAGGGATACAGAGTTAGAAACATCGATGAGAGAGAAACATCAGCTGCCTCCTGCACACTCCCCACTGGGGATGTGCCCGCAACCAAGGTACATGCCCTTGACTGGAATCGAACCTGGGACCCCTGAGTCTGCAGGCCGATGCTCTATCCATTGAGCCAAACCGGTTAGGGCTAAAACCTTTTTTATAAATAAAATATTTTATAATGAAAGATAAATTTTGGGACTCCTGATATTTTTAGGAGACTAGTGATTACTAAAGTTAGCAAAAATTGTCTCAGAATAATAATACTAAACTAAAATTATGGTCTTAGTTTTCTCCAAGAATGGGCTATAGAAAATGCTATGTTCCCTAGCTTGGAAAAATACTATGTGGTCACCATCACTGGGTTGAACTTCTGTTTTAAATTATGTTCTACATGACTAGCACTACTGTTTTAAATAGTTTTTAATCTAATTATTTAGGTCAAATAAATCATGTATTTTACTTAGTTTTCTAAAAATGGTGTCTGGCCAGAGTGGCTCAGTTGGTTGAGCTTGTCCTGTGCACTGAAAGGTTGTGGGATCGAGTCCCAGTCTGGGCATGTACAGAAGGCAACTGATAGATGTTTCTCTTTCACAATGATGTTTTTATCTTACTCTCCCTTTCTCTCTCTAAGCATGTTCTCAAGTGAAGATTAAAAAAACAAAAAAAGCACTGGTTGGTTTGGCTCAGTGGTTAAAGCATCAGCCCTCTGACTGAAGAGTCAAGGGTTCAATTCCCCAAGGCATGTACACCTAGGTTGCAGGCTCAATGCCAGGCCCAGGGTGCAAACGGGAGGCAATAAATTGATGTGTCTCTCTCACATCAACGTTTCTCTCCCTCCTCCCTCCCCTCCACTCTCTCTCTAAAAAAAAAAAAAAAAAGAAAAGAAAAATCAATGAAGAGAATATTCTCAGGTGAGGATTTAAAAAAAAATGGTGAGGACATCCACAGAGGGATGGGCATGACCCAGTACAGGATGTCCAAGTCAGGACAGAGTTAGAAAGGGCATCTGCGGAGAGCAAGAATGCTATCTATGCAGGTGAGCCACAGCAATGGGAGGTTGATTATATACAGGGGAACTGATCAAATGAGTTAATAAATATATTAAGAACTATAGAAGACAGGTTTCTCACTGTCAGAAAAGGAATACCAATACCGACAAAAAGAATTATAGGACAAGTCCCATCATATTGAACTGTAGCCCCAGGCAACTCTGAGCCAGAACCACCTAAGACAGTGATGGCGAACCTTTTGAGCTCGGCGTGTCAGCATTTTGAAAAACCCTAACTTAACTCTGGTGCCGTGTCACATATAGAAATTTTTTGATTATCTGCAACCATAGTAAAACAAAGACTTATATTTTTGATATTTATTTTATATATTTAAATGCCATTTAACAAAGAAAAATCAACCAAAAAAATGAGTTCGCGTGTCACAGGTTCGCCATCACTGACCTAAGACATTCTCAGATTCCTGATCTTCAGAAATTATGTGACAATAAATGCTTATTATTTTAAGCAGCTAAATTCTGGGTACTTTCCTATGCAGGATTAGATTTTAAAAAATACAAACAGGCTAAGTACATGTCTCCTAATAAATCACTTATTCACTATGAAGGGAAAAGGAATGCTGGTAGATATCACCTTCCATCAAGAGATGGAAGTAAAAATTCCCAGTAATGGGTCAAAGTAAAACTGCATACTCCCTGACAGAATCCAACCAAGATCATACACCACTTCATAGGATATAAAAAATGGGATACGGCACTGCTACTGTGATATTCCTTCGAAAGACATATGGCTTAAATCTGATCACGAGAAAATATCAGACAAACCCAAGCTGAGGGACATTCTCCAAAATAACAAATATTATAAGACATTGCTTTTACAATACCATGGAGTTGTGTATTTGTTTTTGTTTTTTTCTTTTCTTTTTTGGTTGGGGTGGTGGCAATGAAGTGAAATGCTAAACAGACAAGATTGACACCGAAGATTTCAAGATTCCACCAATTCCATGGGTCGACATTACTGGACTATCATTTCTAAAAGTATCAAGGTCAGGAAGCCAAGGAAAAACTAAGGGAATGAAAGACACTAAAGACAGATAACTAAATGCAAGGTAACTCTGGACTGGATCCTTTCCTATACATATAGGACATTATTGGCACAACTGGCAAAACTTTAAGGGGGTCTGGGAATGAGATGGCAGTGAGATCTCAATGGAAATTTCCTAATTTTGATGACTGTATTGTGATTGTGTAGAATAATGTCACTGTTTGTAAGAAATACACATTAAAGTATTTGGGGTAGCCGAACCGGTTTGGCTCAGTGGATAGAGCGCTGGCCTGCGGACTCAAGGGTCCCGGGTTCGATTCCGGTCAAGGGCATGTACCTTGGTTGCGGGCACATCCCCACTGGGGGGCGTGCAGGAGGCAGCTGGCCGATCTCTCTCATCGATGTCTCTAACTCTCTATCCCTCTCCCTTCTTCTCTGTAAAAAATCAATAAAATATATTTTTTAAAAAAAGTATTTGGGGTAGATGAGGCATCATGTTGACAATTTATTCTAAAATGGTTAAAGAAAAAATATTCTAAGTATTGTATTTGTAACTTTTGTAGGTTTGAAATTGTCTCAAAATTTTAGAAAATTAGCCCAACCAGTATGGCTGTGGTTGAGCGTCAAACTATGAACCAGGAGGTCACGGTTTGATTCCCAGTCAGGGTACTTGTCCGGTTTGTGGTTAGAGAATATACTGGATTGAATGGTCCCCAAAAAGATATGTGGCACATCTTAATTCCTGGGAAATGTGAAGGTTACCTTATTTGGAAAAAAAAGGGTCTTTTGTAGATATAATTAAATTAAGGGTTTTTTAAAAATTTACTTACTGGTTTTTAAAGAGAAAGGGAGAGAGAAACATCGATTTTGTTATTCCACTTATTTATGCATTGATTAGTTGCTTCTTTTTTTAAAATATATCTTTATTGATTTCAGAGAGGAAGGGAGAAGGAAAGAGAGAGATAGAAAGATCAATGATGAGAGAGAACCACTGATTGGTTGCCTCTTGCACGTCCCCTAATGGGGATCAAGCCCACAACCCAGGCATGTGCCCTCAACCAGAATCGAACCTGGAACCCTTCAGTCCACAGGCTGACGCTCTATCCACTGAGCCAAACCAGCTAGGGCGACTGGTTGCTTCTTGTATGTGCCCTGACCAGGGATCAAACCTGCAACCTTGAGGTATCAGGACAACACTCTAACTCAGCTAACCTGATCAGGGCCTTAAATTAAGGATCTTGCCCTAGCCAGTTAAGCTCAGTGGACAGAGCGTCAGCCTGTGGACTGAAGGGTCCCAGGTTTGATTCTGGTCAAGGGCATATGCCCAGGTTGTGGGCTCAATCCCCAGTAGGGGGCGTGCAGGAGGCAGCTGATCAATGAATCTCTCTCATCATTGATGTTTCTATCTCTCTCCCCCTTTCCCTTCCTCTCTGAAATCAATAAAAATATGTATTTTTTTAAAAAAATTAAAGATCTTGATAAGATCATCCTGGATTACATGTGTAAGCCTTAAATTTAATATTAGTGTCCTTATAAGAGACAAAAGTGGAGAAGACACACACAGAGGGTACGGTGATAAAGATGAAGGCAGACTGAAGGGGTGTCGCTACAAATTAAGGAAGCCAAGGAATGCTTAACAGCCAGCCACCAGAAGAAGTGTAACCCAGAGGGAGTGTAACCCTGCTGATTTTGGACTTCTGAGCTCCAATACTGTGAGAGAATAAACTCTGTTGTCTTAAGCCATTTAGTTATTTGGTAATTTAGAGTAACCCTATGAAACTAATATAGATGGTAAATAAGAAGACATTTAATCTGAAGGAAATCTATGATTCCCATTAGTATACTATTATTTTAAGGAATCTATTTCTAAACAGGTATCATTGTCACTTCTGTAAAACAACTCTGATTTTTCAAAAATGCCATCTGATACAAGCCCTTAAGGAGTTGGCAAAGGAATACTATCATTTATACTGGCATGATGCTCTACAAGTGGTAGGGGGAAGTGCTCAAAGGACAGCAGCAGATACTTCTATTACAAGATGTTAAAGAGAATTTTTTTCACTTCTAAACCAACAAAAATATCACATGTATTAGAAACACATTCAGGAGACAATATTTTGAAGACTGTTGAAAAAATTTGGAATTCAGTCCTGTTTCCACATAGAAATATTATAAGACATTACTTTTACAACACCATGGTGTTTTCTTTTTTTGTTTGGGATAGCAATGAAGTGAAATGCTAAACAGACAACACTGACACCTAAGATTTCAAGATTCTACCAATTCCATGGATCAACATTACTGGGCAGTTAACCCACAGAGATAATTAATATTAAAAACTACCTTTTGCCCTGGCCACGTGGCTCAGTTGGTTGAGTGTCTTCCCTTACACCAAAAAGGTTGAGGTTCAATTCCCGGTCAGGGCACATACAGGAGGCAACTGATCAATGTTTCTCACATAGATGTTTCTCTCTCTCTCTCTCTCTCCTCTCCTCTCCTCCCCCACCCCCTCAAAATCAATAAAAACATATCCTTGGGTGAAGATTTCAAAACAAAAACTACCTTTATGTAGTCCATATTTTCTTTCTACTCATCCTCTACAGGCTTGCAGGGTATCTGACATTATCTCCATTCTGTAGACAAGGAAGGTGAGGCTAAAGAAAACCAGCTAAGTGAGTTGCCTACGGCCACACTGTTAGAACAAGACTCAGTAGGCATGGTGCTCCAAAATCCCACTATTTTGTCCCCACCACACAACTTGCTGTTGGCATTTCTTGAATGTTGTTGGCAAAACTGAATGCCTACTATGCATCAGGCATTTAGTAATATGAAGGGAATATAACAACTAAGACAGACTTTGACCAGGAGAGCTAAGCCTAGAGGGGGGAATAATCAATCATGACCAAATACTAAGAAACAGTTATAAAATGGAACCCTACTGCCTGCATGCCTGGGGTATACCTCACAGAGAAGCCTTTCTGTTGGATCTTCAATGATGAATAAAGAATTCAGCAGAATACATTCTTGTATAAGGAAAAGTACAATGACTATAGGAAAATGATGCTGAGTAGGACCAATTACAACTGTTTCCATTACAGTAATATTTCTCTTGAGATACTAATATGTATTATAGGAATAAAGGTGGCAATATTTTTTGCCCTAAATTTTGTCCACTTTTAATACTTAAAACAAACAAAAAACCCACCCTCACCTGAGGATGTTTACAAATTTGAGAGAGAAATATCAATCAGTTGCCTCCCTTATACACCCCAACCAACTGGGGGATCCAACAGCAACCTAGATATGTGCCCTGACCAAGAATCCAACCCGCAACCTTTCTGGTGTGAGGGACTACACTCCAACCAACTGAGCCACCTGGCTGGAGCCACTTTTAATACGTTTTTAAGAAATACTGCATATTTCTGCATACTTAAAGGAATAACCTGCCTCAAGAAACTTGCACACACAAAGCAAATGATAACCAATATTCTGGTACACAAACAGCATTTAATCATAGGCCTTACTACTTGACTCCATAATCTCTCTTATTTCTTGTTATAATTCAATATACATTTGCGAAGTTATTTTAATAAAAGATTATTGTATATTAAATATTTCTACTATACTAACCCATTCCCCACTGACTTATAGCTACAATACGGAAGTTATAAATAAAAATCAAAGTTGACACTTTCAGCAGTGCGTCAGCCAGGGTGCAGAGGCACAGGACTGGCACCATGTTCCTGACTGCACCACAACCGCATTCCTAGCCAGCAGTGGATCAAAAAGCAGCAGCGACTGCAATCTGTGTCCTTCCATGCCAAGCAGAACCTGGTCTGAGATGAAGGCAGAGAATCACTATGGCCCCGCAGGAGTTTGGGTACACTGCGCCTTCAGGGCGGTTGCCTTCCAGGCCCATCAAGGCATCCAGCAAGGCCAAGTTCCCACAGCATAGGATGCTGGTCAACCCTTTCAGCCACCTCAATGTTACCAAAAAGTGGTTCTAACCTGGGGCTGCCCAGGAACCACTAGAACGGTGGTTCTCAACCTTCCTAATGCCACAACCCTTTAAAACAGTTCCTCATGTTGTGGTGACCCCCAAACATAAATTATTTTCGTTGCTACTTCATAACTGTAATTTTGCTACTGTTATGAATCGTAATGTAAATATCTGATATGCAGGATGTATTTTCATTGTTACAAATTGAACATAATTAAAGCATAGTGATTAATCACAAAAACAATATGTAATTATATATGTGTTTTCCGATGGTCTTAGGCAACCCCTGTGAAAGGGTCATTCAACCCCCAAAGGGGTCGCGACCCACAGGTTGAGAACCGCTGCACTAGAAGAATGTGACTTTTGAGGAGACTTGACTTCAGGCGGTAAACATACAATAGAATATACAGATGATGTATTGTTGTATTGTATACCTGAAACCTGTGTAATTTTATTAACCAACTAAAGGCCCAATGCACGAAATTTGTGCACTGGAGGCAGAATGTCCCTCAGCTCAGCCTGCACCCTCTCACAGTCCAGGAGCCCTTAGGGGATGTCCAACTGATGGCTTAGGCCTGCTCCCCTGCTGTACTCACCTGCGGTGAGCCTTGCTCAGGGCTTCTGGCTGAGCTGCACTCCCCCTGTGGGAGTACACTGACCACCAGGGGGCAGCTCCTGCATTGAGCATCTGCCCCCTGGTGGTCAGTGCACATCATAGTGACTGGTCATTCTGCTGTTCAGTCAATTTGGATATTACCCTTTTATTATATAGGATGTCACCCCAATAAATTCAATTTTTAAAAAGAATGTAAATAAAAATTAAAGTCCTTCGATTTTTAAACCCAAAGTCAGATTATTTTAAAATAAAACATGAGCAAAGCATAGACTTCTAGTTTTTTAAACTAGGTGGCCTATGAAACAATGTTGGTACTAGACTAATTGTATAAATATTGGAAATTGACAGCTTTCATTCTTTTGCTACAATGCACCTGCTTGAAACAAATTTTCATATTATACTATAATGAAAACAATATACAATAACACATTTAATGCAGAACCTGATGAAGATCCCTTTTATTATATAAGAAAACACAATTCTTCAAGTGTATCTTACTTTATAACAAAACGACAATGAATGAAGGTCTATCTTAATATATTTTGGGTTTTTTTTTTTTAAATATATTTTATTGATTTTTTACAGAGAGAAAGGGAGAGGGATAGAGAGTTAGAAACATCCATCAGCTGCCTCCTGCACACTCCCACCGGGTATGTGCCCGCAAACAAGGTACTTGCCCTTGACCAGAATTGAACCTGGGACCCTTGAGACCACAGGCCGACGCTCTATCCACTGAGCCAAACCAATATATTTTGTTTTTAAGTAATTTAATTTTGTGTTTGTGATATTTTGATTATATATTTTTATCAATTTACCTGGTACCATTTGTGCTGTCAATTTTAATCCAAGTGTGCATCATTTCATGAACTCATTTGTACCCATCAATAACAGTAGTTTGAAAAGTATTCTAATACAGTTGGAAAACACTAGATATGAGGAAAGAGGAGGCAGTTTATCACAATCTGAGGGAAATGAGTGATAACCATGTTAACTGTTACAAAAGTTAAATAAAAACTGAGGTATCCACTGAATCTGGCAATTAAGTAACCTTTCGAATAAACTGTGAACAGACTATTCTTTCAAGAACTTTTTGGCACTGAAATGCCAGAGATGGGAAGGATAAAGAAGAGGAAGGCATTGGCTCTAGTGGGGGAAGGGAGTTAAAGGTTTTTTTGTTTGTTTTGTTTTTAGAATGAGGGAAATCCTGGATAACTTTGGATGCTGAGGGGAATTAGTAGAGAAGATATTGGAACTAGGAGCACAGGGACAATTACTAGAGAGCAAGGATCTGGCAGAAAGAAAAAGATGGAAACTAAAGTTAGCTTGGCAAAGGGGAAACTATAGCTTATCCAGAGAAAAGTGGCTGGAGAAAAGAGAAAGAAGAACAATGATTAAGGGAATTTTCGAGCAATGGCTGGCTCTGTAGTCAAGAATGCTTTAATCTAAATCCTGGCTCTTCCTACCATAACCATATAATGATAGGCAAGTTTGTTTACTTCTCCAAGTCTCCACTGTCTCATCTAACCAGGGAGAACAGAATTCTAATAGGGATATTCAGGAGATTAAGTAATTCTGATACAGCGTACTCTAAATATGGTAGCTGTGGGGTTTTGTTTTGTTTTGTTTTGTTTTGAAAGGCTTCAAAGGAAATAAAAAAAATAAAACAAATTCACACTTAAAAAAACTTCTATTTTCTCTGTAAAATAGGTAATTGGTCAGCCTGTGGACTGAAGGGTCCCAGGTTCGATTCCGGTCAAGGGCATGTATCTTGGTTGCGGGCACATCCCCAGTTGGGAGTGTGCAGGAGGCAGCTGAATGAATGTTTCTCTCTCATTGATGTTTCTAACTCTCTATACCTCTCCCTTTCTCTCTGTAAAAAATCAATAAAATATATTAAAAAATAAAATAGGTAATTGGGTCACCTACTGAGATTAAAAATGTTTAAGGAGGCAAGAAAGTGATTCTTAACCTTTTTGGAGAGATTAACAAACTAATTTGACTCATGAATATATGGCGGATACAACATCCAAACTTTGCATAGTTTTAAGGGAGTTAGAGATACCTCTCCAGTAATAAGGAGATGTTGAGGAAAAGATCTTCTGGTTCCAGAGCATAGTTTTAAATACCCAATTGTTTGAACACAAGAAAAAAATTGCATCTTCTATTTACATACCTAACTGCTATATAAGGGGTACATGGCCTGCCAAAAAGACACTGGACACAGTCAAGAAATCCAGGTTCTTGATCCAACCCTAGTAAGTCACAGGGCCTTTTCAGAAAGCAGCTCTAAGATGTGTTGCAGTGCTAAACTTTTATGATTTTAGTAGGGGTCCCGGATTGCGAGAGGGCAGTTCTCAGGTGACACATTCTGGAATCAGGCTCCCTCCTCTCTGGTTCCAGGTGTGTCACCCGAGAACCGCAGCTGCCGAGCCACTGCAGCATTGAGTATCTGCCCCCTGGTGGTCAGTAAGCATCATAGCTACCAGTCGGCCCGGTCGCTTAGACTTTTATATATACAGATTACTTGGTATCTCGATGACTCTGTAGTTAAAAGAACAAATGATATTTTATTTTTCTACATTATCATTTATTATGGCTTTGAAGGTTTGCCTAGGAACCTAACCAGCAAAACTTTATTTCTACAGAAAAAACAAGCGTGCTTCTGCATTTCTGCAGATGTTCCTGGCAGCATCAGGCATGAGTCAGGTATCCTAGGAACTGCCTACGATATTTCAGCAGTCCTCTCTCTCTGGGCTAAAATATCCAGAAATGGACTTTGTCAACACTTCCTCTTTGTCAGGCAACAGTACAGTAATACTCAGGGGAGACTTTAAAGAAAACCTAGATTTGCCTGGATGGTGTTGCTCAGTGGTTGAGTGCTGACCTATGAACCAAGAGGTCAGGGCACATACCCGAGTTATAGACTCTATCCCCAACAGGGAACATGCAAGAGGCAGCTGATCAATGATTCTCTCTCATCATTGATGTTTCTCTCTCTCTCCCTCTCCCTTCCTTTCTGAAATCAATCTCTCTCTCTCTTTATATATATATATATATATATATATATTTATGTTTTAAAGAAAACCTAGATTTACTAACAATTCCTCTTCAATGGTGGCTATTTAAATTACATGTAAATAGCAACCTAGAAAAGGAAAAGAAAGTTTTTCAACTCAATGAATTTTTTGTAAAGCATCCTTTTCTAAACAAACAAACAAAAATAATAACTTCCTGGAGATTTCAAGCTTACCTTTTGGAATAAGACAATATGTCTGCTTTCCAAGACAGAATTAATTCAAACAGCTATCTTCAGCCAACCATTGATTACATTAAGATTCCCAGTACTCCACGGGACTATTTGCAAATTTGTCTCATCATTTTGACTAGAATTCACTCAATCCTTACCTCTGATAATATTAATGTAAAACTACTTGTATCACACTTCTAGTACAGTATTTTAAAATAAGTTTTTTAAAATTTAGTAAATTTGTAAGTGTTTCAACTCCTTTCCCATATCTTTAAGAATCAACCTTTGGTAATTTCCAAATCTTAGACATTTTGAAAGTATGCAGTCTACAGAAAGATGATTCATAACATGAACACATCATAATGAAGTTAAGATTAAGACGTAAACTTCTATGGAATCAGTGCATCTACTAAATTGGCTTTCCCTATAACCTTACACATAACTATATAGAATCTAAGCAAAGTTAATTAGAAGTTTATGTGAACTACCTAATCTTGCTCATCTACATAAAGCAATACTTTGAAACTTTTAAAAAGATAGAAAATATTATTTAATCCTTACACTCCTGATTACTTACTGAACCTCACTTTTGTTATTTTTAATTCACATATTAAACTGGTGCCTACCAACCTACCAAAAGAGTGTGGTGGTTGTTTTAAAATTTGAATTGGTTGTCAAAAATCTGGATTTGTTGTTTTGGAAGGAAGGAAGGAAGAAAGGAAGGAAGAAAGGAAGGGAGAGAGGGAGGGAGGGAGGGAGGGAGGGAGGGAGGGAGGGAGGGAGGGAAAAGAAAAAAGAAAAGGAAGGAAGGAAAGGAAGAAAGACAGATAGATCTGGCAACATTAGGCTCACAGATTCTATCAACAGCAACACTTGGAGAAATTTGGGTAGCAGCTGCACTCTTCTGACAGCACATGCAACTTCTAGCTCTCCCACCCCCACCCCTAATTCTCTTTGCTCACTGTAGTTACCTGCCTGGCCTTTATAACCATCAGAGTTTGAAATCTTTATTTTACTGAGAATTGTATGTATGTATGTATGTATTGCCTCTTAAGGAGCCTTAACAGAAGCTAGTCATAAAAATCTTTATCATGGTTACAGAGAACAAATTGATGGTCACTGAGAGGGGTATTGGGAGAATGGGTGAAAAAAAGTGAAAAGGATTAAGAAATACAAACTGCCAGTTATAAACATAGTCACGAGAATATAAAGTACAGCATAGGGGATACAGACAATAATATTGTAATAACTATGTATGGTGTCAGGTGTATACTAGACTTATGGGGGTAATCACTTTGTAAGGTACATAAATGTCTAGTCACTATGTTGTACATCTGAAACTAATAAAAATATCGATGTCAACTGTAATTGGAAGATATATTTTTTTAAAATCTTCAACATAGTAACAGACTAAATCAAGTCCTGGCCTGTATGGCTCAGTTGGTTGAACATTGTCTAATGTACCAAAAGGTCGCTGGTTCAATTCTGATCAGGGCACACACCTGGATTGTGGGATTGATCCCCAGTAGGGAATGTGCGATCCGTATCTCTCTCTCTCCCCCTAAAATCAATAAAAACGTATTTTGAAGGGGGGGAAAAAAAAGAAATAGACTAAATCAAGTAATGATCCTGGCAGTAAAGCTATGTATAACAAATGTTAACTATAACTAGCAGAATACCATTAAAATGTACAAGGCACTGTTGATGTTAAGAAAAGTTTTTAGCATTCTAACTGGTCTGTCTTTACTCTAAGAATCAAGATATTCAGCCTTAAACTGTTCCCAAGAATAAAGAAATTAACCCTGTATTTCAATCTATGGTACTGTAAGAGCACCAAAAAGCCTCCTGCATATGTACATAACAAAAGTAAAAAGAAAAACAGGAAGCAAGTTAAAAAGGTCTCTGGTCAACCAAAGAGACCACACAGTTCACAGAATACATGAAGCCCTCTTCATTCAGAGCCTACTGGATCTTATTTTAGACATAATTTTAATAAGCTCCGTGATCTGGTTTCCCAGCCCACAACAGATGAGATGCAGCCAACTAAAAAAGTCTGGGGGTGGTGCTGCTAGAGGCAAACACTCAAAGCATCAAAATCAAAGCTCAAGACTTATAAAGTCAGCAGAAAAACCTCAAAACATACCAGGCTGGGGCCATTTGCTGTTAGATACAAACAATCCCAGAGGGTCCCGATCCCTGCACAAAACTACACTGGATGTTCATAATGACCCTCTTTGGTACACTGTTAAAACATAGGTCAGGAGATCTTAAAGTGTATATCAAAATGAAGTCCATCAAAAGCTATTTCCAAATAAGACATGGCATTGTCAAATTCACAGAATACTATTTCCCTCTGTCAAAGAAACAAGATAAGGAATTCCTCAAGATGCCACGTGTCAAATGTACTTGTTCTTAGCAAAATTTTATTAGAACCCTGATGCAGCAGTTCTGATAGTTGAGAGGGTATTCAAATAGAACTAGTTTTTCCAGAGAATGATAATTGGGAAGGTTCAAGACCAAGTCCAATTATATAAGCCACCTAAACCTAAGTCTTTTGGGGATTCCATTGTAGATACATTACTAGGGCTAAGGATAAGATAGGATTGATCCCATCCATACCTAGGTAAGTCTGCAACTTAAAATTGGTGTCATACAAAAAGTTTGAGGGGAAAACCTTCATTTTGTTTTCACAATCTTATTGACTGGTATACCAAATAAATTTTATTTTTCTAATCCCTGGTAGTCTCAGAAGCTGAACCATACTTAAGGAGGGCTCTAGGTAATAAACCAGGGAGAAAAAAGGTTAATATTGGGTTTCAAAAATTCAATTATCATTGTATAACCTTGATTTCCCTTATTAAAATTTGTATACGGTCATATTTTAGAGAAAATTTAGATAATATCTAGTAACTCTAAGGAACCATATTACGGGGGGCAAATATATTTAAAAATTAAAATGCATGTTTTGAGAGCTATTCCCTTCTCTGAAAGAAACACAGATATCAATCAATGTAGAGATGAAAGGCTACATTTCTTGACTGTAAGTTATTACACATTATATTCACTCCTCTTCAGTTTTTAAAATAAGTGCACAATTTTCTACAGGTAGAATCTCAAGTTGACAACTTCCCAACTAGCCTCTATCTATAGGAACCTAGTAACTCCTAAAAGCCTTAAAAATAACGCATATACATTTTTACTTCGATTACCATTCCTGGATGGGCTCCTGCCCCTTGAATGGTTCTTTAAGAGATATTGGATTAAGGTTCAAGCTTCTTTTAACAAATAACCTGCTTCGTTTCAGTACAAGATTTACTCTTTCTAAATTCTGCCCTTTTTCATTTGTTAGAAATCAAAGAAGCCAAAGAATTTGGTAAGCATCTAACCTAATTTACAGTAACCAGTGGGATTAATTTCACTTTACAGGTCTTTTATCAAGAATAAAATGAAGACCAACTGCTGAGCTGCAGTGTTTAAATTGTCCAACAATCTGCATTTTCACTGAGTTTAAGGCAAAGCGGAAACGGGTTCTCTTCCCCTTGGATCTCTATCCCATCCTTCAGGACCTACTTCTAAGTGGCTAGGTTTAATACAGCCAAGTGAAACGCCCAACAAAAATCACCAGTGGCACTTCCCCACTTCCTTAAAGAAAGAAGAAGAAAAGAGACAGCGAAAGATACTAGAAAGTTACAATACTGCGGGGGGCGGGGTACCCTAAATTTTAAGCCAAGCCAATATTATGGAAGCAGTATTAGGAAAACCTCCGTATAAATAACTAAATAAAGAACCCTTTGTCTTAAAGGGCAAAGAAGTCCCTCCTAATGGAAAAAATCTAGCAAAATCCCTTCTAAATTAAAACGGTCTCTCTGAACGTATCGCCTAATTTAATCTTAAAAGAAAACTGCGTAACGTTCTCCAGTAGCTTCCAATGCTCAGGTTTCTACCTCTACCCTCGCCAATCTAACAGCTTTTCTATTAGATCCACTCCTGCAAACTTGCAGCGTTAATTTCTGACGACACCTGGCAATCTCAAGGAATAAAATGCTTCTCCCTCGACTTCCCTCCCCATCAAAGGGCTCGTGTGCTTTTCCTTCTGAACTTCCTACTCTAACAGTTTCCGGGCAGGTAGAGTGGACCGAAGTGTGCGGCCTCGAGGTGGGCGAACTTAAGAAATGCTGTGGGTCGGACAAAAAGGCTCTGTCGGTCCATCTGAGGTACCGGCCCCGAGCTCAGGTGGTTCCGCGGAGGGGGCCAGGAGGAGGGTGGGGCAGAGAACCGGCCAAGATGGGGCGAGCGCCTTCGACCTCGGCCGACGGGGCTCCCCCACGCCCCAGCCCCAGCCCCAGCCCCAGCCCCCCCTCCTGGCAGCTCGGACAATGACCCTCCAGCGCAGCAGTCCCGGGCCGGAGAGAGACCCCGGGGCTCCACACCACGCAGAGCCTGGGAAGGAGGCTGGGGAGGGACGCTGAGCAGACGAACGCCCCTCCGGCCTAAGCGCGGGGTGCGCGCCAGGGCCTCCGCGGGCGCCATCACAAGGAGCGGGGTGTGAAGGCCGCCCGGCGAGGCCCTCGCCCGTAGCCGTGTCCGAAGAGGCCGCGAGCCCGGCGGAGGCGACGGCGGGAAGTGCAGGCCGCAGCCTGCTGCTCAGCCAGCGGCCCCAACGCACCGCCGACCTCCGGCCGCTTACCTTGTGGATTCTCTTCAGAGCCATCGTGGAAGGCGGGTGGCGGCCGCCCCCGGAGCGGGGACGGGGACAGGGAAGGGACGGGGAAGGGGCGAAGGAGGGCGAGGCCGCCTCGGTGATCGCGGGTCTCGACCGGAGAAGATGGAGAGCTCGGCAGCGCGGGCCCGGCGGGACCAACTGAGGGCCGAGGCCCGCTCGGCTCCTGAGCCTGCCGCAGCGGTCACCGCATCACCCGGCAGCGGCCTCTTTATGCGCTGCCGCCCGAGCAGCCGCCACCGCCGCCGCGGTAGGGGCCTCTTCCTTCTCAGCTCAGCGCCGCCTCCTCGGCCGTCGCGAATCCCTCCGCCGTGGACTGAGCCCAGGCCTCGGGCTCGGCCGGCGCCTCCCGGTCGGGCAGCCGGAGGGACAGCCTGCTGCAGGTGGACCGAGGGACGCGCGGGTGGACGGGCGGGCGGCGCCGCCGGGGTGGGGCCGCCCGAGCGCGGGGTGGGCCCAGGCCGAGGGGCAGGTCGGGAGGCGCGGGGATTGGCGGGCCAAGGGAAGGAGGGCCGGGCTGCGCCGGCGGCGGAGGGATACGGGCCGCCCCTGTGAGGATCTTACGTGCCTCCGCCGTCGCCGCCACGGCCGCGGAGAGGCTGACGCCAAGAAGCTCAGGGAAGAGATCTCGCGAGAGCCGTTGCGCGGGTCGAGGGTCCTCACGCGCCGTGACCCTGGATTCTCTTGCTTCGGGTCACCCACGCGAGTGTCTTCGGTGGTCGGTAAACGTTTAAGGTGGAATGTTTTCCAGGTCACTTGGTCGTCCCCAAAGCATAGAGTCTATGCCATAGACCGATCCGGGAGGAGGCAGTAATGCCCGCTGCATCGTTCCTGAAGGAAGAAGGGACTTGCCCAAGGTCACACAGTGCCAACTGTGGCAAAACGGACTCGCCAGATCCTCTTCCCGAAGCCGCGTGGTACCCGCCTGCTCACCTACCGGGAATGTGTGCCTCCACTGTCACGCGGGCAGCCCTGAGATGGCCTTTTTGATCAAGGCCTCAGCTAGATGGCAACTTGAATGTGTCTCGGACATGGCCATCGTAGAAGTGCCCAGACCTCACTTTGGTCAATTGTTGCAAACAAGCACTGTACCGCCCTGGCCAGATAGTTCAGTTGCCTTTTAGAGCCACGTCCAGATAAGCCATGGTTGTGGATCAGTCCCCGTCAGGACGCGTAAAAGACTCACTCAATGGCTCAGGACACCTAAAAGAATCCATGCATGGCCCAGTCGGCTGGCTCAGAGGTTGAGCCTGGACCTATAAACCTGGAGGCCGGGGCACCTGCCTGGGTTGCGGGCTCAGTCTCCAGTGCCGGGCGTGCAGGAGGCAGCTGATCAGTGACTCTCATCATTGATGTTTCTATCTCTCCCTCTCCATTCCTCTCTGAAATAAATAAAAATATATATATTTTTAAAAAGAAACCATCAATGGTTGTTTCTCTCTTTTTCTCACTAAAATGAATGGATGGATGGATGGATGGATGGATGAAACAAGTACTGTACCAATTACCTCAGGGAGAGGGGGAAAATCTTGCACAATAAAATAAAATGTGTGCTCCAGTAGTTAAAACCACTCTGTGGTTTAGATCACCATCAGGAGCAAGCCTAGAAAACCTATTCTGGAGGGGGTGTTTTAGGAGGTGGAGGCAAAAAGCTAATTCACTGAGCAACTACTATGTGTCAAGCCCTACACCAGGACCAGTGAGGTATAAGGCCAGGCCTGAGCTGGGAGGTGCTTACTATTTGGCTGGAGACACTCTCACGGGAAAGTAATATGGAATCTTCCTGAGAGGCGATACCCACATTCTCAAGCGCATCCTGGGGTTTTCTGATTCTAAATCTGTGTTTTTTTCTCTGTCTGGAAGGGACCTTGAAGATCATTGATTCTAACTTCTAAATTTAAAGAGGAGAAACTGGAGGCCCTAAGAGAAGGATCGTGCCCAAAGTCACACAGTAGGGCAGTTACAAAACTTATAGTGTCTCACTTACTGAGTAGAGAAGGTTAAGCCAATAGGACAGGGCCACTGTGGACTCAGTCAGAGGAAGGAAAAACTGTATCTAGTCATCCAGGGTTGGAGGTGATGAGGAACATTCCGCAGCCCCAACTCTTTTCTTCCTAATAAATGTGAGGGAGAAGTAAAAAAATGCCCATCAGTCATATTTAATTTTTATTTAGCCCTGGCTGAGTAGCTCAGTTGGTTAAAGCATTGTGTCAAAGTTTTGGGTTTGATCCCTGGTCAGGACACATGCAAGAGCAACCAATGAATGTATAAATAAGTGGAATAACAAATATGTCTCTCCCTCTCTCTCTCTTCCACTCTCTAAAATAAATAAATAAAAATTTTATAAAATAAAAAATTTTCTTCAACAGCTTTTTTTGTATTAGAAAAGCGATATATATATATATGTGTGTGTGTGTGTGTGTGTGTGTGTGTAAGAAATACAGGTAAGCAAAAGGAAGGAAATAAAAGTGAACCACGCTCTCATCCAATGATTATCTATTTTTGACATTTGGTTTATGTCCTTCCAATATTTTTTCCTTACATATAAATTATACATATTTTTCTTTGAAAAAAAAATAGCATACCATAAAACTATTTGCCAATACATTTATTTGAAAATAAAAATTATAAATAAGGTGGACAACATGATGATATGATATACATAAACACAGTGAAATGATTTACTATAGTTAAGATAACATATCCACCTCCTCATTTTAGCAGGGGGTGAGAACACCTGAAAGCTTTGGAATCTACTTTTAAAATAAACAATATAATGAGTATTTCTTTTTCAATGCACATTTCTATCATTTTAATAGCTATGTATTCTATCATATAAATGTACCATATTTATTTAACTGGTCATACTTTGGGGACATTTAAGTTGTTTCCAATTTTTTTTTTAATAAATATATTTTATTGATTTTTACAGAGAGGAGGGGAGAGAGATAGAGAGTTAGAAACATCGATGACAGAGAAACATTGATCAGCTGCCTCCTGCACATCTCCCACTGGGGATGTGCCCGCAACCCAGGTACATGCCCTTGACCGGAATCGAACCTGGGACCCTTGAGTCCGCAGGCCGACGCTCTATCCACTGAGCCAAACCGGTTTTGGCTGTTTCCAATTTTAACTATTAAAAATATTACTATAGCCCTGACTGGTGTGGCTCAGTTGGTTAGAGCATCATCCCATATACTGAAAGGTTTCAGATTCAATTCCCATAAGGATAAAAAAAATTGTTAAAGTTAAAAAATATGTTACTATAGTGGATAGCCTGTAGTTAATCCGTGTACAACTCCAAGAGGGCCTCTTTAGGATAAACTAGAAATGAAATTGCTGCATCAAAAGTAATCAGATTTTTGCATCATTATATCCATTTTTTCATGAAGGATATCAGTTTGTAATATTTTTTCTTATAATATCTTTATCAAGTTTTCATGTCAAGGTTATTTTGGCCTCATAAAATAAATTGGGAAGTGGCTCCTCCTATGAAAGACTTTCTGTATGGTTATTTTTTCTTCCTTAAATATGTGGTATAGTTCACCAGTAAAGACATCTGGACCTTGAGTTTTCTTTACGAAAAGAGTTTGACACTAAGTTCAATTTCTTTAATAAATATAGGGTATTTAGTCCTGGCTGAGTAGTCCGAATGGGTCAATGAATGCACGGATGGATGGAGCTGATGTTTCTCTCTCTCCACCCCCCCCCCTCTCTCTCTCTTCTTCAAAATCAATCAATAAATAAAAAATTAAAAATAAATAAAGATGGGTATTTTTATATTTGCTTCTTGTGTCCATTGTAATCATTTGTGTTATTAAAGGAATTTTTCCATTTAATTTAAGTTGTCCAATTTACAATATTAGAATAAAGTTACTCATAATATCTTATTTTTTTCTTCACCGTCTGTAGCATCCATAATTATATTCCTTTTCGTATGCCTGATATTGGTTATTTGTGTTTTCTCCATATTTTTCTTGATAAATCTTACTAGAGATTTATCAATTTTAGTAATCCTATAAAGAACCCAATTTTGACCTTGTTTTCTCTGTCTATTTCAGTGGTTCTCAACCTTCCTAATGCCGCGACCCTTTAATACAGTTCCTCATGTTGTGGTGACCCCCAACCATAAATTATTTTCGTTGCTACTTCATAACTATAATTTTGCTACTGTTATGAATCGTCATGTAAATATTGATATGCAGGATGTATTTTCATTGTTACAAATTGAACATAATTAATTAAAGCATAGTGATTAATCACAAAAACAATATGTAATTATATATGTGTTTTCCAATGGTCTTAGGCGACCCCTGTGAAAGGGTCATTCGACCCCCAAGGGGTCGCGACCCACAGGTTGAGAACCACTGGTCTATTTTCTATTTTATTGATTTCTGCTCTTTTTTAATATTTTTAAATTTATTGATTGATTTTTAGAGAGAAAGAGGAAGGGGGGCAGAGAGAGAAACATCGATGTGAGAGAAACATTGATCATTTGCCTCCTGTATACACCCAACCAGGGAATGAACCTGCAAACTGGGTTCCTGACCAAGAATCGAACCCATCGCCTTCCAGTGAACTGGCCGCTGCTCCAACCAGTGAGCCACACTGGCCAGGGCTCTGCTCTTATTTTTATTATTTTCTTTCTTCTACTTATTTTTTGATATAATTTGTTATTTTTTAAGCTTCTTAAAGTAGGAACTTAGATCACCAATTTTACACTTTTCCTTTTTTCTAATATAAGCACTTCCTTTTTTTCTTTTTCTTTTTTTACAGAGAGGAAGGGAGAGGGTTAGAGAGTTAGAAACATTGATGAGAGAGAAACATCGATCAGCTGCCTCCTGCACACCCCCCACTGGGGATGTGCCCGCAACCAAAGCACATGTCCCTGATCGGAATCGAACCTGAGACCCTTCAGTCTGCAGGCCAACGCTCTATCCACTGAGCCAAACCAGTCAGGGCTAAGCACTTTCTAATAAAGCATTAAAAGCACAGTGTTTTTGCTGCATCCCACAATTTTATGTGTTGTTTTTTTTCCATTTTCATTCCCTTTAAAATAGTCTAATCTCTCTCTGATTTATTCTTTGACCAGGGGTTATTTTCAAATAGTTTGGAATTTATTAGTCATTAGGGAAATGCAAATTAAAATTATAATGAGATAACATTTCACACTTACTGGAATGGCTAAAATAAAAGACATTGACAACAATAAGTGATAGCAAGGAAGTACAGCAATTGGAACTCTCATACATTGCAGATGAGAGTGTAAAATACTATACCCTTTTGAAAAACTGTTTGGTAATTTCTTATAAAATTAAACATATATCTACCATATGACCCAGCAATTCTACTCTTAGGTATTGAAAACATGTCCACAAAATGACTTGTACACAAATGTTCATAACAGCCTTACCCATATATAGTCCAAAAGTGGAGACAACCAAATTCCATCCATAGAAGAATGGGATAACAAATTATGATATATTCATACAATGGAATTCTACAACAAAAAAAGGATGTTCTATTGATATACTCAACAACAGGTATGAGTCTCAAATGATTATGTTAAGCAAAAGAAGAAAGACACAAAAAAATATGAGCTGTATAAGTCCACTTATATGAAGTCCAGAAACAGACAAAACTAACCTTTGGTGTTTGACTTGGTTGCTGTTATTGGAGAGATCATTTGTCCAGAGAGGGATTGAGGAAAAACACACACACACACACACACACACACACACACTTGTCAAAACTCATGGAATTAACATTAAATATCTGTACATTTTATTTGTAAGTTGTATGTATGTAATAAAATAATATAAACATTTTAGAGGATGCAGAATTTTTAGGTCTTATTTAATAGATTTCTCCTTGAGGTGATTTTTCCTCACACTCACCCTGCATGGGCAAAGGGGCAGATCACTTCCCGCAGGCTCATTATCCTACTGAAATTGTGAGTACACTGCATATTCGTGGAGTTTGATCTCCCCTGTTGGTAGTTTACCCAGCACTGTAAGCATTATAGTGGTTAAAGGCTTTCTCTTGGCAAAGATGTCCCCAGAGCTGACAGCTGTGATTAAATGCTAGAGGGCACTCTTCTCAATGGCAGATGATTGCTAGGGGTTGAGTAAATAGTAGAGCCCAAGCAATTTGGAAACTCTGATTTTAGATCTCAGCAGCTCTATAGGAGAGTTTATTGTATCTTATTAAAAATGACTGAGTAAAAAGTATTAGGTAAACTAGGAATTGATTTTCTAGCTGTATCAGTATGACCCCTTTTTGTGATATTTTCTAAGGTATAGTGTTAAAACATAAAACTGTCCCCAAACATTCCAGTCTCTTTAAGATAGTACCACCACTAGAGGTTATTATTAGAGACCAATCTATTTCCTTAGAAACCCAGTTTTATGAGTTTGAAGTAGCTCTTTTTTTCTTCTTCATGATAAAAAAAAATCAGAACAGTGGTTTAGCAAAGAAATTATACTATTCCACTTACATTCTTTTTGTTCAGTCACTCCCTCTTGCTATATACAATTTGGGGTGTGTTCTGCCTATCAGCATTTATTCTATCGCTGAGGTCTGGTCCAATATCCACACCCTACTTCATAGGAATTGCTAAATAAAGAAATGGCGCTAACTTTGCCACCTGACTCCTACAACACTTCGTTATGTTTGTTGGCAGCCTGATTTTATTCTAAAAGTCATCTTTGAGGAAGTTTTCCTTACCAGTCATCCCAGACTAGGTTAGGTGCCTTTAGATTAGAGTCCTGCCATCAGAGATTAATCACACTTTATCATAATGGTTAGACAACTGTCTCATTCAATAGATGGTCAGTTTCTGGAGCAGAGATATTACCTCTTTTGTTCCTCTTTTTAATCACCAATGTCTGGCATATCAAAGATACTTGTTGAATTAATTAATAAATGACTGGCTGAATGAGCAGCTCAAGAAACCTTTATACTCACAAGTTGTTGGATAAAATAACAGTTCCCTTAAAAAGCAAAACCACTCGGACGCATGTCCAGATTGTATGTCACAGAACTATAGTTTAACCCAGTGTAGAGGGGTTCAAAATCTAATATGAAAGAGAAACACTCTTTACTCTGTCCTTGGGGAAGATACAGTTGTGCAAAGCGAGACTTCCTCCTGGTGAAATCATTGGAAATGAGGAGATGTTTGTGCACACCTGTGCTTCTTCCCTTACTGAAGTCAGTGGTGCTGAGAGGTAATGTAATCAGTGACATGGTGGTTTAGAACTGGGGCTTTGCAATCAGTGGGTTTGAGCTTTATTCTGCTATTTATAGTGTGAAGTTTGCTTAAGTCACTTGGCCTCTTAAAACTCAGTTTTTCTCATCAGTAAAACAGGGATGACATTAGCATCTTCATACGATTGTGAGATTAAATAACAAAAGGTATGTAAAAAGTTCCTGGACTGAAGGAAGTACTCATCAAACATTAGCTATGATGATGATGGTGATATTTTTTCTTTACAAAAGCAGTATTTTAAAAGACTGGTCCCAGCCAACATTTACCCCTGAAAGATGTCCACAACACCAGTCCCTGTGAAACTAGGATTGGTGTTCCGTTCCAGGTTCTCAGAGCCCTCAACCACTGACTGCTCTTTCCTGTGGATCTTGTGGCTGGGATGAGAATGCCTTAGCAAAGGGGCAGATCACTTCCCGCAGGCTCAGCCCGCACACCATGTGGCAGAAATCTTGGGGGCTTTCAGCCTGGAAAACAAACAGCCTTGCCATTCAATCTAAAGATAGCCCCCCAACCTCCCTCTGTACCCTGGAGAAGAGGTGGGTAGACAAGGAACACTTGAGTGGAAGGCTATGCATGTACAAGTTGGTACAAATTTGTTATTATTATTTGGTTTTACTCAAAGGGAAAGTTTAAACAATTTTAAAATGTGACTCTGTTAGCTTTTAAGCCTGCTGCTTAAATAAAGGATTTACCTATCTGTAAAAGTGGCTAACATAGCAAAGGATGTGGGACAAGTCATGCATTTATCGTGTGTGGAGGGGTGGTGGAGGGAATTCGTAAAGACAAGAACAGAAAAGGGCTTCTGAGTCCCAGAGGAGTAGGGGAGGAGCCTTGGAGAAAAGGAGAGGGGTGTTGCCCTGGAGGGGGAGAGGCAGGGTCTAAGGTCAATGAGGCAGATGAGGTGGCAAAGCAGTGTAGACAGCAGAGTAAAGTCCCTATTTCTGAGGAGTTGATGGTTCTCACAGTTCATAGCTTAAAAGGGCCCAGCCTTTTCACTATTGGGAAAGAGATAAGACCTATAATTTAAAATCCAATGGCTTCATGATGTATAGTATAATACTATTTGTGTTTTCAATAGTGTATAGAGACTACACAATATAAATTATATATGTGGTATATGCATAGAATAACATTGTATTTGGTGTCTGAGAGAGGATTATGAAGGACTTTTGTGTTCTAAACCATACATTCCTGAAATGTTGAATGTTTTATGCTGAGCATGTATTATCTATAATAATAAAAGTATAATATGCTAATTTTATGTCCTTCCGGATAACCCTCCAGATGAAGCCGGGGCTACCAGGGAAGCCTGGGTCCCGGGTGCCTGCAGTTGGAGAGAAGCCCAGGTCCTGGGTGCTGGAGGGAAGCCAGTGCCGGCAGCAGGGGGAAGGAAGGCCTACTCTTGCACAAATTTTGTGCATTGGGCCTCTAGTCCTATATAGTAAAATGGTAATATGCAAATTACCAGCTAACAACCTGGAATGACTGGTTGCTATGATGCACACTGACCACCAGGGGGCAGACACTCAACACAGGAGCTGCCCTCTAGTGGTCAATGTGCTACCACAGGGTGAGTTCTGCTCAGCCACAAGCCAGGCTGACAGCTGCAAGTGCAGCAGCGGTGGCAGGAGCCTCTCCCACCTCCTCTGCAGCATTAAGGATGTCTGACTGGGAGTGGGCTGAAGCCACAGTAGGACATCCCCCAAGGGCTCCCGGGCTGCCAGAGGGATGTCTGACTGCCAGCTTAGGCCTGATATCCCCAGGGAGCGGGCCTAAGTTGGCAAGTGGACATCCCCTGAAGGGTCCCAGACTGTGAGAGGGCACAGGCAGGGCTGAGGGACACCCCCCCTCCAGAGTGCACAAATTTTCGTGCACCAGACCTCTAGTTTTATATAAAGAAAAATAAGCCTGGCCCGAGTGGCTCAGTGATTGAACATTGACCCATGAACCAGGAGGTCAGGGTTCGATTCCCAGTCAGGGCATATGACAGGTTTCGGCTCAATTCTCAGTAGGAGGCATGCAGGAGGCAGCCAGTCAATGATTCTCTCTCATCATTGATGTTTCTCTTCCTCTCCCTTTCTCTCTCTGAAATCAATAAAAATACTTTTTAAATAAATTAAATTTTTAAAATCAGGTAACATGTAATGATAGCAAAAAAATTGAACACAGTCTAACTATTCATCAATTGGGAAAGGATAGACAGTACTATAATTCATACTACAAAATACTATGCCATCATGAAAAGATTGGGTTTCATCCATATGTACCACTGTAGAAGAACTATCACAATATTATGACGTTTTTAAAAAAGCAACTGTAGCACTGGCTGGTGTAGCTCAACTGGTTGAGTGTCGCTCCATGCACCAAAATGTTGCTGATTCGATTCCCTGTCAGGGCACATGCCCAGGTTACAGGTTTGGTCCCAGGTGCGGGCAACCCAATAAATGTTTCTCTCCCCCTCCCTCCTTTCCACTATCTCTAAAAAAATCAATGGAAAAAATATCCTTGGGTGAGGATTAACAACAACAACAACAAAAGGCAACTGTACACCTGAAACTAATATAACATGGTATGTCAACTATAATTAAAAAATAAAAAATATATCCTGGCCAGGTAGCTCAGTTGGTTAGAGTATTGTCTCCTGTCAGGGCACATACAAGAATCAACCAATGAGTGCATAAATAAGTGGAACAACAAATTGATGTTTCTCTCTTTCTCACACACACACACAAATCAATTTTTAAAACTAAAAATATAAAAACAAAAATATTCTTAAGAAAGCAACTGCAGCCCTAGCTGGTTTGGCTCAGTGGATAGAGTGTTGGCCTGATGACTGAAGGGTCCCGGGTTTGATTCGGGTCAAGGGTACATGCCCAGGTTGTGGGCTTGATCCCCAGTAGAGGGGATGCAGGAGGCAGCCAATCAATAATTTTCTTTCATCATTGATGTTTCTCTCTCTCTCCCCCTCTCTGAAATCAATAGAAATATTATTTTTTTTAAAAAAGAGAGCAACTGCAGTGAAATGTGGTTGATAGTTTATTTTTGTGGATTAAGAAAGTCTCAGTAAATTATTATATATTATATATTATATATTATATATTATATATTATATATTATATATTATATATTATATATTATATATTATATATTATATAATCACATATATCCATGAAGCTGTACATTTATGATTTGCACAATTTATTCTAAGTTATACATCAATAAAAGTTTTTTTTAATCTTCACGAAATTCCGGTTACATGTGTCTGTGTGTATGTGTGTTAGAATGTGCATAGAAACATCTAGACCAGTGATGGCGAACCTATGACATGCATGTCAGAGGTGACACGCGAACTCATTTTTTTGGTTGATTTTTCTTTGTTAAATGGCATTTAAATATAGAAAATAAATATCAAAAATATAAGTCTTTGTTTTACTATGGTTGTAAATATCAAAAAATTTCTATATGTGACACGGCACCAGAATTAAGTTAGGGTTTTTCAAAATGCTGACACGCCGAGCTCAAAAGGTTCGCCATCACTGATCTAGACAGAGAAGACCAAATTTTTAACCGGTTACTTCCGTATCCTGGGGAAAGTGAGGGAAGGTTCTTTCATATTTTGCTTTGCATATTCCTACAGTATTTACATCCTATATAATAAAAGCGTAATATGCTCAGTGTCCAACCAGTTGACAGCTTGACCAGTCACTATGACCGCTCACTGACCACCAGAAGGCAGACACTCCGACCAGTAGGTTAGCTTGCTGCTGGGGTCCAGCCGACGGGGACTGGGCGAGAGGGCCAGATGCTCCCTGGAGCCCTCCCGGGTCTCTCCCCGGCAGGCTGGCCCCCACAGGCCAGATCAGGACTAGGCGAGTCAGCCCTGATCGCCCTGATCGCTGCCCAGTCTGAGCTAGTTTTAAAATATAAACATGATTTGCTTTTGTTATTAAAAACAACAGCAAAAGGAAATAGAAATTATATTCTTTGTCTTCTGTGGGGTTCCCTAAACCACTCCATTAATTTTAAGGGCATTCCACTGTCTCCCCTCCCTCTCCATGGGTAAAGAGGATGAAGACAACATTCTAAACGCTTCAGGCAAATTGTGTCCAGGCCAGATCAAGATTTTGCTGATTTCTCTCTAATTTATATTAAGGAAATTGAACTTTTGATTGAAGTCGATCTTGTTTAAGGGAGAAAGCAGACAAATCTTAAAGCTATGGTCTTATGACCTTGTAACATTAAAATTAGGATTTGGTGGCGAAGTTCCGCGTGAACGGTATCACTTTTAAAAATATATATATTTTATTGATTTTTTACAGAGAGGAAGGGAGAGGGATAGAGAGTTAGAAACATTGATGAGAGAGAAACATCGATCAGCTGCCTCCTGCACACCTCCCACTGGGGATGTGCCTGCAACCCAGGTACATGCCCTTGACCGGAATCGAACCTGGGACCTTTCAGCCTTTCTAAACGTCTATTTTTCCGATGCCCTAGAAGCCTTCCTGGGGAAATATTCTTGTTTCAATAAAGTGAACCTATGGAAACAGGCATGGAGACCTGAGAGGCGGGGATGGCTTTGAGAAGCGTCAGTCGCGAGTGATAAAGCAGACTCTCTGCCCAGTCCTTCCCTACAGCTTGGGCTGGGTCCAGTCTGGGCAGCTGCCGCCCTCCTGCAGGGTGAGGCTAGAGACCAATAGGAAGCGCATCCTCCCTCTGCAGCCAGCCCCACGGCAATCCAGGATCCACACGGATGCAGAGGGATGGCTGGGCCCAGACGCAGCAGAATGACCAAACTGATGAACACAAAATCGGGCCACAAAAAGGGGACATCCTGAGAGAGACTGCCAAGGTTCCTTTCAGAATAATGTTGTGACTGATGTAGGATAACCCAGATCCATCATCAGGGCATGGAGGAAGGGGCGCCTCACTACCTTTACCTCCCCCCGAAATAAAAATGTTTAAAATATTTTTACTCTGGTTATAAGCGTTTGTTGTAAATGAGTCAAACAGTATAGAAACCTATAGAGCTGAAAATTCAAGCTCCCTTCCCTAATTCTAAATTCCCAGGAATAGCCACCATTACAAATGATGTGTACCCCTCCGAACTTTTTAATGTAAATATTGTATATATAAATATATATATGGCATGACCTAGTGGTTAAGAATACAGGCTGACTTTGACAACCAACACTTAATCTGGACATCAGTTTTCTCAAATATAAAATGAGGATAATAAGTAATAATTGCTATTTTAATTTTTTACATATGTGGACTCTTACTACATAGATGGTTCTATGAATGTACTGTTTTAAGCTTATTTTAAAACATTTATAGATTCATAGGAAGGAGCAAGAATTATACAGAAAATGTCAGTGTGCCCTTCATCTAGTTTCCCCTCCTGGTTGCATCACATAATTATAGTACAATAGCATAACCAGGAACTACTGCTGGTACAATGTGTGTATATAGTTTCATGTCATTTTATTACATGTGCAGGTTCCTGTAATCACCACCAAAATCAAGATTCAGAACTATTCCATTACCACAGTGATTTCCTTCATAGTACTTCTTTATAATCACAACTACCACCCCAGCATTTCTACCCGTTGGCAATTACTTATCTATTTTTCACCTCTATAATTTTGTCATATAATAAAATCATATATATATATTATATAAATAGAATCATACAGTATGCGACTTTTTAAAAAATCATCACCTGAGGATATGTTTATTGATTAAAGAGAGAGAGACATCAATGTGAGAGAGAAACATTGATGGATTGCCCTCCTATACGTGCCCCAATCGGGGACCAAGCTTGAAACCCAGGTAGGTGCCTTGACTGAAATCAAACCCATGACCTTTCGGTGTGTGGACGATGCTCCAACCAAATGAGCTACACCAGTCGGGTCAGTATGTGACATTTTGAGAATGGCTTTTCTCATTCTGTTTAATGCCCTTGAAATGAAACCAAGTTGTGTGCATCAATATTTGTTCCTTGCTGTGTAGTATTCCATTTGGTAATGTACTTTTAAAAATGTTTTAGCCGAAACCGGTTTGGCTCAGTGGATAGAGCGTCGGCCTGCGGACTGAAAGGTCCCAGGTTCGATTCTGGTCAAGGGCATGTACCTGGGTTGCGGGCACATCCCCAGTAGGAGATGTGCAGGAGGCAGCTGATCGATGTTTCTCTCTCATCGATGTTTCTAACTCTCTATCTCTCTCCCTTCCTCTCTGTAAAAAATCAATAAAATATATATTTTTTAAAAAAATGTTTTAAATTGTGGTAAAATGTACCTGACAAAAATTTGTTATTTCAACCATTTTTAAGTGGAAAGTTCAGTGCCTTTAAGTACATTCACATTGTTGTACAACTATTACCACCATCCATCCAAATAAATTTTTAAAATATATTTTTATTGATTTCAGAGAGGAAGGGAGAGAGAGGTAGAAACATCAATGATGAGAGAATCGCTGATCAGCTGCCTCCTGCACGCCCTGCAACCTGAACATGTACCCTGACTGGGAATCACGTACCCTGACTGGGAATCACGTACCCTGACTGGGAGCCTCCTGGTTCATAGGTTGACGCTCACCAGCCGGGCTTCACCCAGATCTTTATACTTCTCCTGCTAAACCCTTCACAACCGTTCTGGGAGTAAGACACTATTACGGACTGGAGAAAGAAGGCTGAGGGTCTTTGACTACTCAAGTGACAAGGTAACAAAAGGGTGCAGGGGAGGGGGAGACGGAGACTCTGAAAACAGTGCGCACTACCTCCAGGCTGGCTTCACTGCCAAACCGGTCCATCTGTCCCAGTGCCGGGTACTTCAGCTCCCCTTAACCCAGTGGTTCTCAACCTTCTGGCCCTTTAAATACAGTTCTTCATGTTGTGACCCAACCATAACATTATTTTCGTTGCTACTTCATAACTGCAATGTTGCAATTGTTATGAATCGTAATGTAAATATCTGATAGGCAGGATGGTCTTAGGCGACCTCTGTAAAAGGGTCGTTCGACCACCAAAGGGGTCGCAACCCACAGGTTGAGAACAGCTGCCCTAACCTCTGTATCAGATTTTTCCAGGATCTTCTCTCATCTCTAGACCACCCACTAGGATTTTCAATACCCCCTCATCAATCATTGTCCCTCCAATTATTCAAGCCCCTCCTGGAATCACAAAGTATTAGCTCCCCAATCCCTCCCAGTCCAGCCCTGCTCTCCATCCTTTCTGGGTCTAGCCAATCCCCTTAAAGATCAAATGTCACCAGTGAGGGAAGAAGTTCTGTGGAAATCTCCTCCATCCCTAGGTCAGCTGCTGGCCCTGGCCAAAATGTGGCTCTTGGGGGAGGTTGGGAGGTGGTCAGGCAAAGTTTCAATCCTCTTTTGTCAAATTCCTCCTTCCCAGGGTAGCCACGTTTGGCTCCAATCCAGGCAGCTCACCAGCAGGGTTGAGGGTGGGGAAAAGCTTAGTTTATTCAGAATTCTTACTCCACCACCTGCTAGCTCTTGAGCTTTGGAGAAATCACTTACCAACGTTGTGTCTCATTGTCCTCATCCAGAAATTGGAAATAAAGATAATATTTACTTTTATTACTGCCATAACTGGCTAGTTATTAGTGACTAGAGGCCCGATGATGCACGAAATTCATACATAGTAGGATTTCCTTCCCCAGCTGCTGGCACTTGCTTCCCTCAGGCACCCGGGACCCAGGCTTCCCTCGCAGAGAGAGGCCCTGCCCACCCACCCCAGCCCACCCACCCCAGCCCACCTCTTTGGGGTGATTATGGAGTCCTCCATTGATCATCCCACCGACCGGTGGCCTGGGCCTCCCTCTGCGGGGCGATCATGGGAGGATAGCTGGCCCCCAACCAATCACATCGCACCTGCCTTGTCTGGCCTGGCACCAATAGGTGTCATAGCATGATCCTGGATGGCCGTTCCGCTGTTTGGCTGTTCGGTCAATTTGCATATTATGTTTTTATTATATAGGATAGGAAAGGGTCAAAGGGAGGCCAGACATTATAAGCATGGTCATCTGGGGAGCTTCACAGGAAGCTGCAACTTCACATTTCCCAGGGAATCACCAGTCCATTCTCTGCAAATCACTGGGGGAAGGGATCAGGCAAAGGAGGAAATGGGTGCATGCACAGTGAAGTCCGGGTGACATAGGGAAGGTGCTTACCTGTCAGTCTAACCTTGGAAAAAGATATTGGCTAGAGGGGGTGGAGCTGCTGCAAGAGTGCAAAATCCTGAAGGGTTAATTGATTAAACTCTTAGTTATAACCCCAGACTAAGGAGTGCTCTCTCTCTCTCTCTTGTGATCTTGCTTGTTTGCTCTTGCGCTCCTGTTTCTCACTTGCTCCATGACCTGCACTCACCTCCATAGCCATGTGGCCTTAGCAGCCATGGCCATGCAGACCCACACACAATGGACTGCAGCTAGGAACACAAGCTAACCTATCCAGATGCTGGACTGAACTGTGGTTTAATATGGAGTGGAGACCCTGGGCAGTGGCTTTAATTCTTGCCCCGCTGAAGACACAGCTGGACTTTTTCCAAGGTGGGACGGAGGGAAATGGGACCTTGGAAGGGAACCCCTTTAATGTTATATCATCAATAAAGCTTCCCACCATACCTCATCCTCCCATGTGGCCTCAGGAAATTATTGTCCCCGGGGTACCCCAAGAACTCCACTTCCATCAGTAAAAGGTGGGGATACAGAGAGCACCCACAGATAAAACTTTGGTGAAAATTAAGTTATGTAGTGCCTGGAAATCATTTAGCGCAATGCTTAAAATTAAATGCTGAGAAAGAGCAAAGTGGTTTAGGCACCAGGTTAGCACCATTGGCCCCCATGGAGACACTGCTGTTGTCCCCACTCCCAAGAGCGAGGTTTGCCTCCCTTGGAAGGCCCTGGAGGATGGGGAATTGGGGACTCATGCAGGGAAGCTGGGGTGGAGGAGGGGGGTAAATGGTTATTTTCATGGAGACCTGTGCATGCCCAGCTGCGTGCGGTCTGGGCCTCTCTGGTCTCTGTCCAGCTATGGACTCAGCTCCTCAAAAATACCAGGGCTCTCTTCCCTCCTGGTCTGTACACAGGTTCTCCTTGCTTAGGCCTCCTCCACTTCTTTCAGATTGAGTTGAAAGGTCACCTCTCTCCTGCTCTCCCACAGCCCTGGGCTTACCTCTGAAACAGCCCTTCATAAGTGGAGTTTTACCTGTCTACTTCTTTGTTCCCCCAATCAGAATGTATGCTCCTATGGTAAGGCAACTGGCACAGAGAAGAGGCTCAATAAATACTTCTTGAATATGGAGTGAAAGACTATCTGGGCATACTACAAGCTCAAAGCAACGTTAGGGCCTGGCATGGTGGCATGAGAGAGAAGAACAGCCCAGAATAAGTCAGCCTTGATGATGGAGGAGAGGGAGTGACTGGGGGCAGGGGAGGCTCTTCCAGGTACCCTCAAGCTACCATCCACAGGGGCCTGGTTTAGGGGCATAGGACTTCCTAAGAATGCTCAGGAGAACCTGTGCTTATATATCAGCTTTCTCCTCTGGCCTCAGAGACCTGCCTATCCCTGCTCCTCTGTTGGGGGTTTTGAGTCTCTCCATGCCAACCAGGGCAATGGGGGAAGCCATCTTTATACTCTAGCAGCACCGTGTCACTCTGTTTTTGACCCATCAGAGAAATCCCAAACTCAATCCAGACAAACATCTTATTACAGCCTCAAGGAATGAAAGCCAGAAAGTCAGGCCCAGACTGCAGTCCCGCCCATAGGGAAGGCACTAAGGGAAACCAGACAGCAGGTGCCCTCTGGAGCCAATAGGGACCACTGCCATGTCCTGAGTCTTCTCTGGGTATAGAGTCAAGGAATTCTGCCCTCTGCCCTCAAGAATGTCTCCATCTGGTTGTGGGTTGTGGGAAGGACTTGAATTGGGTCTGAATTACCGTAGCAACAATAATAACAGCTAGGATTCTTATTGAATTCTTAACAGGTGCCAAACACTGTTCAAAGCATTTGGCATGCAGCCTCTCTCACACCTCAAACAATCCCTTAGCAGATTGGGAAACTGAGGCCCAGGGAGATTAACCCTGTCCATACAGTTGAAGGGGTGGGTGTAAAGCAGAGTGGTTGAGAGGAGGGCTCTAGGAAGTGATGCACATTCAGTTTGGGGCAGACGGTACTGTAGCTCTTTGGTTGGAAGGAAAGGCTGTTATGAATAGTAAGAGTAGAGGTATCACCATTGATGGGTAAGTCCTATTTGCCAGGCTAAGGTGCATGCACTTGCTCCTCTAGGCTCCACATCAATTCTCCTGTCCCCTGTGTTTCTATCCTAGGTGGTCAAATGCTATGATTTGACCTAGGAACTGAAGGCAGGAACCCTGGTCCCCTAGAGTCTCGCTGTGGCACCTTAGGCAGGTCCCTACTCTCTCTGTATCTCAGTCCTATCTCAGAAAGAAGCCTCATGTGGGCACTTATGACCGAGCCCATGGTTCTTTATTCATAGCCCCAGAGCACAATTAATCTCAGATGCAGAAACGGTTTTTAATTAACTTAAGTCTTTTCCCTAAATAGCCCCCTTCCTCGCCTCACAGGTACCCCTGGGACACAGGACGGGCACCGAGGAAGGAGACAGGAGAGAGAGCAGAGGCTCTTCTGTCTATGTATCTCTCAGTGGATGAAGTGTCTAGCCCCCTCCTGCAGTTCCAATTGGTCCCCCTGGTTAGACCTCAGGCTCAGAGAGGCAGCATCTCTTCTTCCTTCTCTTCTTTACAGTCTGTATTCATCCATTCATTCACTCACTCACTCACTCACTCACTCATTCATTGAATGTACCTAGCTTTGTACTAGGCCCAGGGATACAACCACGAACCAAATGGACAGACAGGAGGTGAAGCTGCCTTTGTCCAAGTCCAATTGGCCACCAGGTGTCACCGGTGCCAGGCACAAGGCCTCTCCAAGGTCTGAGGAGAGATGAGCTAGAATGGGGAAGTGTGGATGGGTGAATCAGAAGCAAGTTCCTCAAAAGGAAAAAACAAAACACTCACCTCCTTGCCCTCCCCCCACCAAAAATACACCCTCATGACTTCCTGAACACCCCAGCTTGCCTGGGACCTTGGCAACTCACAACCTTTGTCCAGCCTGGAATTCTCTTTGCAGCCTGTCCCTCACAGAGAGCTGCCAGGCTTCTCGGAAACCCCGTTGATGACTACAGCTCATCTCTTCACAAGCAGCCTGTATTATTGTAAGATTCTTCTTATCTTAGGAACCAAAATTTGGCACTCACGTTGACTTGCCCTAGTTCTCCTGCCTCCTGTGGTCACAGAGAGGAAGAGTCTTCTGCCCCAGACAGCCCTTCAGACACTTGAAGAGATTACTCAAGTCCCCTGAGATTCTTTGTTTATTCATCATTCATGACTATATACAGAGCATTTACTGTATATTAGGCCGTGAGTCCACAGCAGAGAACAAGCAAGGTTGGTTCCTGTCCTCCCATTGCTTTTAGTCTGTCCATGAAATCAACAAGCAAACCAGCAGTAACAATAAAGTGTGCATGAGGCCAAATAGGAGAGATCTGAGCTGACAGGGAGCGGGAGGCGAGGCCCTCAGCATGGGGCCTGCGAAGACTTCCTGGGGAGATCTCCCTGTGGTCGGCAAAGAGTGAGCAACTTCAATGCTGTTCAAATATCAATGTTTTTAAAGAAAAACTGGAGAGTTTTGCTGGTACCCTGAGCTTAGTTTGCTCATTGGGGAAATGCAGTATCACGGGGACAAGTGGAATGTTTGGGGAGCAGGAAGAGCCATTCAGATAGTGAGAAAGAGCATGGAGTATCAGGAGTCCCAATCAGGCCCAGTCTCGCTGGAATGTTCTAGTACAACTGAGGAAGGAGCAGTGAGGCAAGGAGCCCAAAAAGAAGGAGGTACCTTCAGGTCCTTCAGCAGCTATCAGACCAATGCCCAGATTTGGTCTGATATGAGGTCTGGGGAACCATGAGGTCATCTACCTTAATGCAGACACTACATTCCCATGAACACAACCTAGGAAGGCAGCAGCCTTTTGATGGTGACTTACACATTTGGTTCTCTAGAGCCCTTAAGGATTCTTCTCTCAAACTGTTAAGAGGCCAATGTGTCCCCATCTAAGGATCACATAGCTGAGTGAATGAAACTCAGACGGAACTGTATTCCCATTGTTCTCTTGCTCATTCTCTTTTTTCTCAGTTTGAATTACCCAAATAATATGCATTAATTTTAATAAAAATGTACAAATACAATAAACAAAGTAAAATTCTAAAATTACCTTGTATGATTGTATTTGTTGCTGTGCAACAATGACCCCAAAACTTAGTAGCTTCAAACAACAAGCATTTATTCTCTCATAGTTTCTCAGACTCAGGAATTTTGGAGTGGCTGAACTGGGTTTCTCATGAGGTTGCAATCAGGGTGTCAGCCAGAGATGCAGTCGCCTGATTGACGGTCACTGGGGTTTCATTTCCAAAGTGTCTGATTTTCACACCTGGCAAAATGTTCCTGATTGCCTTGTAGCTCACCACTTGGACCTCTCAGTAGCTGCTTGAGTGTCTATGACATGGCAGCTGACTGTCCCCAGAGCAAGTGATCCAGGAAAGAGAACAAGAAAGAAGCCACAAAGCCTTTTATGATCTAATTAGTCCTACGCTCTTGAAGGAAGGAGTGTCAAAGAATTTGTGGATATCTTTTTAAACCTCCAGGGATCCTAAACCCCTGCCAAAATAATCATTATGACTATTTTGTTGTATTAACAATCAGAATTTTTCTCATGCAAATATACGTCTACTTTAAAAAATAAAAATGGTATCACATAATACACATACTGTGGTTTATTACTATTTTACTTAGTGTTTGAATAGGTGATAATGTGCACAATATAAAACTTGAAAGGTACAGAAGCACCAAAAAAATGCAGTTAAAAGGGAGTCTCCTGCCTGGTTGGTGTGGCTCAGTGGATTGAGCATCATCCCATGGACCAAGAGGCCCTGGGTCCTATTCCCCATCAGGGCACATAACCAGTTGTAGGCTCGATCCCCAGTAGGGGGCATGCAGGAGGCAGCCAATCAATGACGATCATCATTGATGTTTCTATTTCTATCT
This sequence comes from Myotis daubentonii, assembly GCF_963259705.1. Classification (NCBI taxonomy): domain Eukaryota; kingdom Metazoa; phylum Chordata; class Mammalia; order Chiroptera; family Vespertilionidae; genus Myotis; species Myotis daubentonii. The sequence continues at coordinate 82,033,596 of NC_081844.1, read as the reverse complement.
CCCTTCCACTCTATCTAAAAATTAAAAATAAAATAAAAAAATTTTAAGTGAGTCTCCCTCTCTTACTTCCTTCAGTAACTCAGCCCACTGCCTTCACCATATTACAAACATGCATATTGATCCTTTTGTTTCAATACTCACTGTTCTGCAACTTGCTCTTTTCCCTCACTATATCTCTCTCAGATATTTCCATATCAGCATATAAAGAGCTGTCTCATTTATAAAGAGATGAAGCCTGGCCAGTGTGGTTCAGTGGTTGAGTGTTGACCTATGAACCAAGAGGTCCCTGGTGATTCCTGTCACGGCACTTGCCCAGGTTGCGGGCTCGATCCAGTGGAGGATGTTTGAGGGGAGGGGCAACTGATCGATGTTTCTCTCTCATCGGTGTTTCTCTCTCATTGGTGTTTCTACCTCTCTATCTTTCTCCCTTCCTCTCTCTCTAACATCAATAAAACATATCAAAAAAATCTATATTATAAAAGGCCTGTGGCTGTAACGCCGTAACACTGTAATGACCAACAACCTGACGGGGAACCGGGTGGGTGGCATCGGTGGCCGGAGTGAAGCAGCCCGGGTCCCGGGTACCTGGTGGCGGCAGCCAGAGCAAAGCAGCCCCAGTTCCGGGTGCCAGAGGGAAGCCGGTGCCAGCAGCTGAGGGAAGGAAGGCCTACTCTTGCACGAATCTTTGTGTATCAGGCCTCTAGTAAATAAATAAAGAGCTGCAGAGTATTTCCTTGAATGGAAATACCAGAGTTTATTTAATATGTACTACTTTGTAACTATTATTGTGACTTAAAAATCTAATAAAATAGAAACATGCAAATTGAGCATACCTTTGCTATGCCCCAAGCCACGTCCACCTGTCAATCAGAGTGACTATATGCAAATTAACCCAACCACGATGGCGGCCAGCAGCCATGGAACTGGAGCAAGCCAGAGGCTTGGTTGCCCCAGCGATGGAGGAAGCCAAGCTTCCTGCTTGCCCTGGCCAGCTCTGGCCTCCGCTGAAGGCAACAAAGTTTCAATTATAGAAGATAAATAAACCCCAGATATCTGCTTCCAGCCAGCCTCCACTGGGAGCTTGGGTGGCTGGGGGCCGTGGCCAGCCTGCAAACAGCCATCAGCCCCTCACCCAGGCTGGCCAGGCACCCCAGCAGGACCCCCCCCACCCCCGAAGGAGCTGTGGCCAGCCTGCAAACAGCCATCAGCCCCTCACCCAGGCTGGCCAGGCACCCCAGCAGGACCCCCACCCTGATCCAGGACACACTTCAGGGCAAACCAGCCAGCCCCCACCCATGCACCAGGCCTCTATCCCATATAATAAAAGGGTAATATGCAAATTGACCCCAACAGCAGAATGACTGGGAATGACTGGTCACTATGACACACACTGACCACCAGGGGGCAGACGCTCAATGCAGGAGCTGCCCCCTGGTGGTCAGTGCGCTCCCACAGGGGGAGCTCTGCTCAGTCACAAGCCAGGCTGATGGCTGCTAGTACAGCGGTGGTGGTGGGAGCCTCCTGCCTCCTCAGCAGCACTAAGGATGTCCGACTGCAGCTTAGGTCTGCTTCCTGGCAAGTGGGCATCCCCTGAGGGCTCCCGGGCTGCCAGAGGGATGTCTGACTGCCAGCTTAGGCCCAATCCCCCCAGGGAGCAGGCCTAAGCCAGCAGGTGGTTATCCCACAAGGGGTCCCAGACTGCAAGAGGGCACAGGCCGGGTAGAGGGACCCTCCCCACCCAGTGCACAAATTTTTGTGCACCGGGCCTCTAGTCCTATATAATAAAAGCATAGTATGCAAATGTTCTCTCAACCCAGAGTTTATTTGGGAGTTTGACCAGGGGGCGGGTCAGCTGGGGGAAGGTAGGGAGTATCCAGTGGGCAGCCACTAGGGACCCTATCAGTGCATGAATTTCATGCACTAGGCCTCTAGTATACTATAAATGTCTTTATTTGTCAGTAAATCTAGTGCTACATTATCATTTTTGAGGTTGCTCACCACATACTGTCATTTTGTCATAATTCTATATAATAAAAGACAAAGATGCAAATAGACCAAACAGCAGAACAACAGAACAACCAGTGGCTATGATGTGCGCTGACCACCAGGGGGCATGCATGGAACATGGCAGGCGTTGGGCGTGGCAAGATGGTGGAGAAGATAAGTGGGGGCGCTGAGTGTTGTCATTGGGGTGAGCCTCTGGTGGTTACTGAGAATTCTTTGCTCCTACACACCACAGTCCCACCCAGTGCTCGCACTGCTGCTGGCACCGGCCCCAATCACCCCACACCATCAGCAGGTGCGAGCAGGGCCGGGGCTATCAGCGCATAGGAGTGGCGGCAGCGGAAGCAGGGCTGCCACCAGAGAGGGGACCAAGGGCTGCAACAGGAGGGGTCAGGCGGGGGTGTGGAGGATGGGCCAAGAACCACCCCTGTGAGGTCCACCACAGCCTCACAGGTCACAGTTCCTTTCAAGGTGAATGAATTCGTGGACTGGGCCCCTAGTAATATGATAAGAAGACAGACACAATCACATAGTGTATGATTCCATTTATATGAATGTCCAGAATAGGCATATCTATAGAAAAAGAAAGTAGATTGGTGGTTGCTTGGGGGTGGGGTGAGTAAAGGTGGTTGAGATGTGATGGCTACAGGGTTTCTTTTGGGGGTAATGAAAATGTTCTAAAATTGATAGTGGTGATAGTGCACAACTGTGTGAATTTACTAAAAACCAATTAATTGTGCATTTTAAATAAGTGAGTTGTATGGTATGTGATTTATCAACACTAATAAAAGAGAAAAATGGTAATTGGCATACGAGCTACCCTTTTCATTGGCTAATCAGGGCTATATGCAAATTAACTGCCAACTAAGATTGGCAGTTAACTGCCAACAAGATGGCGGTTAATTTGCATATGTAGGCAAAATGCAGGGAGGTGAAAGGGAAAGCAGGAAGAAGCCCCCTGCCACTGACAGTGATCGGAAACCCAGGGGGGAGCTAAGAGCTGGGGGGCAGGGCAAAGGCGGCCCTGGGGCCGCCTTTGCCCTGCCCCCCAGCCATGATCAGAGAATCAGGTGCCTTTGCCGCCCTGGCCAGTGAGAGCAGGAAGTAGGGGTGGAGCCAGCGATGGGAGCTGGGCATGGTCGAAGCTGGCAGTCCCAGGAGCTAGGGGTCCCTTGCCTGGGCCTAAAGCGGAGCCCACGATCGCGGGGCCGCTGCAGCTGTGGGTCCCCGCTGCCCGGGCCGGACGCCTCAGCCAGAGGCGTCCTGCAGGGGCAGGGGCAGAGCCCGTGCGATCGCGGCACCCCCCGCTGCCACTGCACGTCCCCGCTGCCCGGGCCGGACGCCTAGGCCAGAGGCGTCAGGCCTGGGCAAGGGGCCGATCCTGCGATTGGAGGGTGATGGGGTCAACGCCTGAGGGCTCCCAGTATGTGAGAGGGGGCAGGCTGGGCTGAGGGACACTCCCCCCACACACACACACACACCCAGTGCACGAATTTCGTGCACCGGGCCCCTAGTATCTCAATAAAGCTGTTTCCCAAAACAAACAAAAAACAACTGTAGATCTCTCCACCCTGCTGAATATCTCTTTCCAGGAGTAGGTGGGTTTATTATTTACTCCCTGAAGATAGAGTAGCTAAGCCAGATGTGCTTCTTCACCCCCAGCCGTGCATCATGAAGACCCTTTTCTCTATCGCATCTACTAAGATATCATCCTGTCCAGGAAAGACCAGGACACACGAGTTGACTCCATGATGGTGCAATGGAATTATCACAAGGAGGTGGCCAGGGTCAGACTCAGCCACCGATGGATGAGACATCAAATGTCTGTGTCTGCTGCAGAGGGGACTGAAGCCCAAGGGAGAGGTCAAAGTGACAGGGGCTAGCAAATCCAGGAGTGATTGTTAAAGGTGATGATGATGATGGTTGTGGTGGTGGTGATTAGCGTTAGCAGTTACTGAGCATTTACAAGAAGTCAGGTCTATAGTGACATTATTTCTTTCTATCCTCATGACAATCTTCTGAGATAAAAGTTATTACCATCCCTATTTGAGGAATGGGGAAACTGAGGCTCAAAGAAGCTAAATAACTGGGCTAAGGTCCAATTGGATCTTAGGTAAACCATGCTAGAAGAGACAGAGGCCATATTGGATCTTAGGTGAACCATGGTCAATGATATTAAAATCCCCCCAATGTCCCTTGTCCTAGCAGATTTCAGGGACCTTTGCACATTAATTTCAGGAACCTTTAAACATGAAAGAGGTTGTGTAGGCAAAAGGGTGGCTCCTTGGAGGCCACAGGCCTCCCTACCTCACACACAATCTGTCCCAGGCCCAGCATCTGCCGAACAAGTGCTTAGAGGTTTAGTCCTCTCCCAGGCACACTGAGGATGAGGATGGAAGCTGTGATTGGGCCAGATACAGAAATGAGAGTTGACCCAGACCAGCACTTCCAGGTGTCTGGAGGGAAGAACCAACTACCACGCAGTGCCACTCAGCAGCATGTGAGCAGGGCAGCATGGGACTTGGGCCTAACTTCCCTCTGTGGCCCTTAGCTTCCTCCTCAGCTGTCTGGAAGAGCTGGTCTGTCTGCGTGTTGAGGACAATCCCATGCATGCAACTGTCTTGATGCTCTCCAGGATCTGAGGCACTGGTCACAGCGTGGGGCTCTGACCCACACTAGGGACCCCTTCTTACACCACGGAACCTGTCACGGGTTGAATTGTGTCCCTTAAAAAGATATGTTGACATCCTAACACCCAGCACCTTTGAATGTTACCTTATTTGGAAATAGTGTCCTTGCAGATGTAATCGGGTTGAGATGAAGTCATTAAGGTAGGCCCTAATCCAATATGACTGATATGCTGATAAGAAGAAACACCAGGTGAAGACAGAGTTGGAGAACATGCTGTGGTGGAGGCAGAGACTGAAGCACTGTGTCTGCAAACCAAGGAACGCCTGGGGCTACCAGAAGCTGGAAGAGGCAAGGAGAGAGCCTCACGTAGAGGCTTCCAAGGAAGCACGCCCCTGCCAACACCTGGATTTCAGACTTCTGGCCTCCAGAGCTATGAGAGAATACATTTCTATTGCTTAAAGCCACCACATTTATGGTACTTTGTTACAGTAGCCCTATGAAAATCATACGGGCCCCCAACATGCTTACTTGCCGCAGCCATACCACCCATTTCTCTGTTCCTCCACAGGCCAAGTTCCTTCTCACAACCTCAGGGCCTTTATATGTGCTGCTCTCCCACAATGTTCTACACCAATATCTTTCCCACCTCCCCTCACTGCTCCTTCTGAAGCATAGTGACAACCTGGCCTATAAAATAAAGGACCTTCCTCCAGGACAGCCGTTCTCAACCTGTGGGTCGCGACCCCTTTGGGGGTCGAACGACCCTTTCACAAGGGTCGCCTAAGGCCATCGGAAAACACATATATAATTACAGATTGTGTTTGTGATTATTCTCTATGCTTTAATGATGTTCAATTTATAACAATGAAAATACATCCTGCGTATCAGATATTTACATTACGATTCATAGCAGTAGCAAAATTACAGTTATGAAGGAGCAACGAAAATAATTTTATGGTTGGGGGTCACCACAACATGAGGAACTGTATGAAAGGGTCGCGGCATTAGGAAGGTTGAGAACCACTGCTCTAGGAGAAAGGAAAGAACAGGTTTTGAAGAAAAAGCAGGTTTCAGAGGAAATGACGACCAGTGTGGAGCAGCAGAGTTGGCAGCAGTGGTGCCACCCAGGGGAGCTGGTGCTGGACAGCGGAGCAGGATCCTGGAGGCCTGAGGCTGCTTGACACAGCTGGGCCTTGGGGCGCACGCCTGCAGGACTCTGCTCAGGCCTGCTCTTGGGCAAGGTCGACTTCCTTTAGTTTTGAAACAGCAGACACCTTGTCCATGTTAGTGGGCCCCTTTGTGAGCCAATTTTAGGGGAGGAACTATGTAGGGAATTACCTCCATTCTTAGGAAATGATGAAACTCTCTTTTCAAAACCAAGAGAGTTTTCAGGAAGCTTCGTTGCTCCTGGGAGGCCACTGGCATCTATGAATGTGTTGTGTCCTCATGAGCCTGGTTGTGATGTGGGGGAGGGTCAAGGCAAGGACCCTCTGACCTGGGCAGAAATGAATTGCTGCTGCTCTGTGGGTGGCACCCCAATCCCACTCTCCGGACCTGCCTATTCTCAAGTCGACTCAGCTCATCAGGTTGCCAGGAAGTGGCCAGAGACATCCCTACTCCATGTAAGCATGAAACAGGATCCTGGCACTTTCCGCTTTTCTCAGGAAATCAAGGCACAGAGCAAGGCGCCTTTTGGAGCAACCCACCTGACTTCCAGTCCCCCACTCCCTCCTCATTTACTGTCTGTGGGGCCTGAGAAACGTTAATTCATCTCACTAAGCCTCAGATTACCCATCTATAAAATGGGAATGGTTTTATACCTATCTGATAGGGTGGCTGACTGGATTAAGTGAATACTAGTAAATATACATAACACTTGCCATAATATATTATTATTATCCACGAGGCTGCCTTTTTTTGACTGGAACCACCATATTCTTTCTGAGAAGTCTCAGGCGTGGCCACTTCCTGTGAAGAGCCCAAACCCTACACTCCCCTGCTGGCTTTCTGCGCCTACCAAGCCCTTTACTCTGAAAGGCTGTTATTACAGGAAACAATTGTTCATTTCCCCGCCCCGCCCCCCCTCCTCCATATCACCGTCTTCAGAAAAAGAGGATCTCATCCAGAAATCAGAATATAAGCGATCAGGCAGGGAGCATGGTGTAGTGTGTGCTGTCTCAGGCTGGGTGTGTGGAGTCCCGTGTAAGTATTGGTAGAGTTTGTTTAATTGTGGAGGCTTAAGGGGAATCTGGTGTTCAGGTTGTGGTTCAGGGGAGTGTGAGAGAATTTCTGAACACCCTTGACTTTGGGGTAGCAAACTGCAGGAATGGGAGCTTTCACAAGCTTCCCGAGCCACACACATGCCAGGACTGGGTGTGACTCATTAGGGCCTTTCGGGGAGGGCTCTTCCCTCCTCCCCGGGGCGGGAAATACCCTCCTCTCCACTGTAACTTTGAGCTATAGTCTGAGATGTCAGGGCTGGAGTGTTGTAGAGAAAGCTTCAAATTGCTTTTAACTTTCCATTTTCAGGCTGACCGGAGAGGCTGCTCTTAGTCACTGGGAGCTATTGCGCTGAGCCTTCCCTTCCTGTGTCTCCCAGAAACAGCCTGTGTCTGGCGGTAGAAGGTAGGATCAGCAGCAGCCCAGCCAAAGCTCCAAGGCTGAGGCCCCTGGGGATCCCTTCTGGCTAATATCCTTCCCGGGGAGAGGAAAGCCCGGATCCTCAAGGGTCCCGAGGTGGGTGGCACCTCATAGGTCTGGGTCTGGGAGAGTTGCTGCCTTCTTTCTTCTCTGCCCCGCAGTCTCCCTGGGGGTTGGATGGGATGTGTATGTATAAATCCATGCACTTTTCCACCTGTTCTGTTTTCAACAAATCCCTCCTGGACTGGAACTCTGGGATGCTGTATGCCCAGCCTGTCCCCCAGAGGTGTCTCCAAAAGCAGCCCCTGGGTATGGCTGGGCACGGGGGTGGGGAGAGGGGTTGGGAGGAGAGAGCTGGGGGAAGCTGCCCAGCCAGGGCCTCCATCCTGGAACAACAGGAGTGAGAGGAGCATGGCCATGGATTTCTTGGTACCTACAGATGCCCCACTCCAGGTTGCACCCATCCATCCCTCGGCCCAGGAGTTACACGGCCAAGATAGCAGCCGCTGGCCTGCTGATTGCCTGTCTGGCAGCCTTTTGGTTCTTGGGGGAGTCGCCAAAACACGTTCGCCAGTGTCTGTTGCTCCACCTGGCCTCCCTGCAGCTGGGACTGTTGTTCAAGCGAGTCTGCAGTCTGGTCGAGGAGCTACGCCACGTCCATTCCAGGTGACTCCCTGCAGCACCCATGGTGATCGGGCACACAACATGTCTCACTCCCTTGACCCCCATCCCTGCCCCTCCTTGAATCTCTCTAGCTGAGCTGTCATCTGCAGGTACCAGGGAAGCTACCAGAGGGCTGTGAGGGCCTGTCTGGGAAGCCCCATCCGCTGTGGGGTCCTGGTGCTGCTGTCCTGCTATTTCTATGACCCCCTTCCAAACGAAGCTGGCTTGTCCTTCACTTGGATGCTTTCCCTTCTGGGCCTCTCAGAGGCACTGAGCATCATCCTGAACCTCCAGGTATGACACAGTGGGAAGTGGAGGACATGGTCAAGTGGAGGCTGTGGCTAGTGTGACCTGCTCTGAGCTCAGTACTAGGAGTGGGACTAGTTTAGAGGTTGGTTCTTGGAGTTGAACTTATAATGTCCTGGAACAGCAGGGTCAGCAATGACAGAAAAGGGAGAAAGCAGCAGCAGGCTGAGAAATCTCCTTGGAAGAGGAGGGTTCTAGTTGTCCTTCATGGAGGTCTCCCCCTGCCCCACCCTTCTGTCCACAGGGCCTGGCCCCAGCTGAGATCTCTACAGTCTGTGAACAAAAGAACTTCAACGTGGCCCATGGGCTGGCATGGTCATTTTATATCGGGTACCTGCGGCTGGTCCTACCAGGTGGGCCATCCTCTATTTCCCATTTCTAGATCTACAAGACACACAAACAATAAGACACATCATTTCCACAACTTGGTGTATTTTTCCAAGTATTTTCATGTCTAACAAATCGTTTGATTCCCAAAACAATCCTCTAGGCATGAAGAATATTGTTATGCCTGGTTTAGAGGAAGAAATATTAAGTGACGTGTCCAAGGTTGCCTCTGAATTCTTTCAGTAACTATTTACTGCTGTGCGCCTTGCATGTGCATTTTCTCTTTTAATTCACAACCCATGAGGAAGGGATAATCGTCTTCCTGCTTAAAAGATAAGAAAATTGTGGTTCTGAGAGATAAAGTGACTTATCCCAAGTCACACAGCTTAGTGAGAGGAGACTGGGATTTGAATCCAGGTCTGTCCAGGGCTTGACCTTTTGACACTACTGTGAATCTATATGTTATGTCTCATTCTTCTGACTGGCCAGCCAAGTCGAGAGTCCTCCCATATCTTGTTGCTGCCTTCCCTTGACAACAGGGCTTCTGCTAGGAAATGGCTCATGCTACAGGCCTGACTCAGTGCAGCTGCGGGTGCTGACAATGTCACCTTTCAGGCCTCTGCCTGCCTCTCAAAGGCCTGAGCGCTGTGGTGGGAAGGAGTGGGGCTGACAGAAATCTGGATAAAGAACAAGTGAAGGGAGAAAGCAGTGGTGGGAGTAGATGGAGGGGAAACAAGGGTCTTTGGATGTGCTGTCCCCCCTGGCCAGTACTAGGGGACTGGGCCCTCGGTTCTTTTGCATGTACACATTGAGGGTGACCAATGATGCAGTGGGAGACAAGGTCAGTGGGAATGACTTCTTGGGCCTCTCCACCTCAGGGCTTCCGGCCCGGATCCAGAGTTACAATCAGTCCCACAACAATATCCTACGAGGCGCAGCAAGCCATCGGCTATACATCCTCTTCCCATTGGACTGTGGGGTGCCTGATGACCTGAGTGTGGTTGACCCCAACATTCGCTTCCTGCATGAGCTGCCCCCGCAACTCACTGACTGTGCTGGCATCAAGGGCCGGGTTTACAAAAACAGCATCTATGAGCTTCTGGAGAACGGGAGGCTGGTGAGTGTGCAGGAAGGTGGGTCCTGCTGGAGAGGATCAGATCTAGAGCACCAGAACTCCGGGCTCTGGCCAACCACTGGTAAAAATTTACTGCCCTCCTCTGAGCCTCAGTTTCCCCAGTGAGTCCCAGGGCTGGACAAGATTCGACGCTGAATGAGGATAATAAGTAACATTTACTGAACACTTATGCATGCCAGATGCTATTCTAGATGCTTATCTAACCACCTCAATGAATCCTCACCACCACCCTATGGGGTAGGGACTGTTACAACCCCCATTCCACAGGTGACGAAACTGACTCAGAGAACCAGGGAGAAAGTGGACAATTTCAACTTGAGTATATGATGCTTTTTTTAAAAAAAACACCTATTTTTGTTGTTGTTGTTAATCCTCAACCGAGGATATTTTCCATTGATTTTTTTAAAGAGAGTGAAAGGAAGGGGGAGAGTCAGAGAGACAACATCGATTGGTTGTCTCCCTAATGCCCCAACCAGGGCCAGGGATCAAGCCTACAAACAGAGGTGCATGCCCTTGACGGGAATCGAACCTACGGCCCCTCAGTGCTCGGAGCAATGCTCTATCCACTGAGCCAAACCGGCTAGGGCACCATGCTTTTGACCATAAAGCTGCCCTAGATGAAGGCTGTGAGAAGATCTGATGGATTTCACACGGGTGGGTGGGGAGACCCAGACCACGGTTGAACCCCAGAGACTAGCCTTCAGACTTGATTTCAAACTAGAGCAGTTGACAGCCTAGCTTGGTGGGCCTCGCCCTGGGATCCTAGGAGGAGGATCAGTGAAGGGTAAATTTAGCTCAGCCCTGGCCCTGATCTTAAGGGTGAGATGCCAGAGGCAAAAGACAACCAGACAGCGTAATCGCATTAGGGCGGCACCTGCCAGGACTCCATCTATACAGACTGAGGGAGTGGGGTCCTTGCAGTGGTACTGGGGTCCAGAGTCTGTCTGCCCTGGTTTAGTTTGGTCTTCCTCTCATTTTCTCCAGGTGGGCACCTGCGTTCTGGAGTATGCCACCCCCTTGAAGACCCTGTTTGCCATGTCACAGGATAGCCGAGCTGGCTTCAGTCGGCAAGATCGGCTTGAGCAGGCTAAACTCTTCTGCCGGACACTTGAGGACATCCTGGCAGATGCCCCTGAGTGTCAGAACAACTGTCGCTTCATTGTCTACCAGGGTAAGGGATTGATAGTTTGGAGGACAGAAGGAGTCAGGGGGCCCAAGGGTCTTCCAGGAGGGCAGAAGGAGATATGAAAGCGTCATGCCCTGGGCCTTCCCGAGTGGTCAGGGCATTCAAGTCCTGCCCCTTCCTCCCATGAGAGAGGTCCACCTCCCCAGGTTGGGACACTTGGTTGCTCTGAAGTCTTTGGCTACGGGTCTTGGGTGGAGCGTGAAGAGGCGGGCTATAGGGTCTCCTCACTTCATCTGTCAAAGGAAGCAAAATATCCTAGGCCCCAGGCCAGGAATTAAGAGACTGACAGGGGCTGAAACCTCAGCTCTGCCACTCCTTTGCTGTATGATCTTGGGCAGGCCTCTGCCCTTCTCTAAGCACCATCTCTAAAAGCAAGAGGGTGGAATTTCACGATCCCTAAAGCCATTTCTAGCTCTAGGATTCCACGAAGCTCTACCCACAATGGCTAGGATGGGGAGGGGGCATAGAGAGGTGGGTTGAAGGATCTGCCCAGCAAATCCCCTGGGGTGTGTTGGAGTTTCTCACTCCACTCCCCACCACCTTCTCCACCCCCATTCCAGAACCTGAAGAGGAAAGCAGCTTCTCCCTGTCACAGGAGATTCTCAGGCACCTGCAGCAGGAGGAAAGGGAGGAGATTACCGTGGGTAGTGTGGGGACCTCGGTGGTGCCTGACTCTTCCACACTGAACCAAGAGCCCGAGCTCCTCATCAGTGAAATGGATAAGCCTCTCCCACTCCGCACAGATATCTTCTGAGCGCCACGGTCACCTTGCCTGATCCCCCAGCGATCTCCAAGACTCTGAACTGAGGGCTCTCTTTAGGGGCTAGATGCCCAGCAAAGCTGTTTCTTCCCACAGGGGGGCCTCTCAAAGAAGTCACGGGGACTTGACATCTCAAGATGAGTCCTATGACCTTGGGCAAGTTGTTTTACATGAGCCTCAGTGTCCTCATCTATGAAATGGGATCATAATAATTGCCCTACCTACCTCACAGGGTTGTTGTGAGGACAATGACTGCATAGATGTTTCTTGTAAACTCTAATTGCCAGGTAAACTTAAGGGATGTGCCAGGTGTCTTCCATTGGACCCTCTGGACCTACCTCTTCACCCTTCCCTGCTTCCTTTTGCCCTGGGATAGCATCAACAGGCTCCCTTGCCTCTAGGCTTCTGTTTGTTTGGTCAATGGGAGAATGGAGGAAAGGAGGTGAATGAGGTTAAAGTATTTATTTCCCTAGCACTCCCCTGCGGTGTCAAGGTCACTGTGAACTCACCGTATCTCTTGACCAAACTAGCTCAGGAACCCTGTCCCTGTCCAGGTCCCATGAACTGCTTCCTCTCCTTGCCCCTTCAGGCCTAGCAGCGGTATCGGCTCCCTGCTGCAGCTCATCCTGTAGTACTCACCCTCTGCTTTTGGTTTCCTTATACCTGCCTTTTCTAAATGGTCCCCCTTTTAAACACTCCTCAGATTACACATTTCAGTGTGCATCTTTCTCCGACTAGACTCGATTAATACAAACTATTGGCACTTATTATCTGCAATGTCCAAACCGGCTTGCACAGACGTGCTTCCTTACCCCCTCCTCATCCATGGCAGTGGGGTGGTGGGTGTCATTTCAATGTGGACAGAACCCACAGGCAGGCTGAGGGCAGAGAGTTGGGCAGCACCCCCACTCCACCTACCCTTTCAGTGCCCTTGTCTCCAGTGGGAGGTTTGGGGGGTAGGGAGGGGCCAGGGGCTGCCTGAGGGAGCACACAGATACCATGAGCTGTGCCCTGGCCAAGGGGTTGCTCAAAGAAGTAGGGGCCACTGAATAAACATCCCCTGATGAGAGAGCCTGCATGAGGGATAAAGTGGGGAGAGGATTTGTGTGAGGCAGGGGGACATTCTATGGGGGACCTTGGACAACACAGCCAGGCACCTGCCACACCTTTTGCTATTGCTGTTAGAAATGAGCCACTGCAACGACACTGTGGTGGCAAAAGTGCCCCATCTGGGAGGGGAGATGGCCCATTTCTACCAGTTCCATTCATTCCACCCAGAAATTGTTTCTTCCTCCCTCCTACCTTTGTTTTTGTTGCAATGGTTCAATATGCATATCTGAGGACAGCATGCTGTGGAGAAAGGCTCCACACAGACACACATTTGCCAGAAGGAACTGACTGCCTCTACGGATGACAGAGCCAAAAGAGTGAGGAAAACAGTCCCTTCCTCTCCCCAGCTGTCCCAGCCACTCTGTCCTCAAGGCCTGAAGATCTTCCAACATCACACCTATACCTAGAAACCAGACCAGAATCAAAGGCCTCCCCAACATGACTTTCCCCACCCTCCAGCCCCCAACATGGTGCAGACTGCCTCAGGTTCAAATCCGGACCCACCCCTTAGTACATGTGTCCACCTGGATGTCTTAATATTCCCAACGGTAAAATGGGAGTAACAATGGCTCTCTTCTCAAGGTTGTTATGAGGAGTGAATGGTGTATCTGCAGGCCCATGGAGGAAGCCAGTGCCAAGCACGTAGCTGGCCTTCAAGAAGGAGTAGCTACTCACATTATAACTGCCTCTCATCATCCCAAAGGTGGCAAGCCAGTCCTCTGCACACATAATCTCCACCTCTGTTCCTCTATCTTCTGTTCTTTCCCAGTCTTACTGACAGAGCTGGGGTCTCACTGTGGGCAATCCCAGAGTTGACTTGTTCCCCAGGGTAAAGCACCCAGAGGCTCCTCCATAAATGTCTGTCTGCCCCTTCCTGACTGCACATAAATGAAGCTCAGAGGTGCCAGAGAAAGAGGTACCTTTCCAGGGAGCCCCTGGGAGGCTCAGTTCTGCCTTCTTGGCCTCTTGCATCTTCCCAATCTCCATGTCTCTCTCCCTGTAGGCCTTCTCCTCACCCATTTCTTACTCTATAAAAGCTCCATGAAGCTCCCTTTCCTATCCTGTTTTCCTACCAGCTGCACTTGGGAAATTTCCTGGGGTAAATTCTAGGCTAGTTTCAACAGGCGCATGCATACAGAAAGTAGGAGGTAATGAGAACTCCCAAATTTTCCCCATTGCATCATAGGAAGGCAAGACAGAGTCTTGCCCCAAGATAGTGGAGGGCATTCAAAAACAATTTGGGAAGCTATCATTGGTGCTTGGGGCTTTATAAGGGCCTTGAAAGTTGTTAACAAGTCCTGGGCCCTGACAGCCAAAGGGATGTCCCTCAATCAGTGAAGGGCAACAGCTTTTCCTCCTTTCCCCAAGTCCCAGAGAAGGCAGAGCCCTGGGTTCCTTGCCTTGTACGCCCTGGCTGGCCCTCACAGGACCTGGGGCTGGAGCAGCAGAGCTCTGCAGGAGCCTCTTCCATCCCTGCACGGGGATGGGGTGGGTGGTGGACTCTTCCAAGCCAGACTTACCTTGACACCCAAAGGAGAGGAGATTAGGGGTGGGAGAAGGGGAGGGACTTGGAGAAGGAGGTTCAGGGGTCTGGTGGTCCCTGAAGAAGATGGAGTAGCTTTGTAAGGGCAGCCTTGGGCACTTGGAATGCTCATAGCACCATGTGTCTGGGCAGGGCCCTCAAGCTTCTTTATTTCCCCACCAAGGCTTTCTCTGTATTCTGCCCGGAGGGCAGCTCCAGCTTAGTCCACGTGTGCCCTTCCAAAGATCTGACACCCCGGCCCCAGTTTGCCGTTGCCCTAATTCTCTGTCCAGTTTCTTGTTCTGAGCCAGGTCTGGCCTACTTTCCAAAGTCTTCCTCCTACAGATATGTGACTTCGTCGATGCTGAGCCTAGGCCCATCTGGCACAAGGCAGGAGCCAGAGACAGGAGGGCCCTGCTGGGTGTCTCCATGAATGTCCTGGGAGCCCAGCACTCGCCAGTGGATGAGGTAGATGCCACCCTCTGGCTTTGGGGCTGGTGGCTCTGTGGGGAGAGTGGCACGGCCCTGGTGTAGACTTGGCCCACAGTGGACTGCCACCACGATACAGACTGCCAGCAGGACAAAGATAGCGATGATCACAGTGAGCAGAGGCAGCCCATCCTCCCGAGGTGGTTCCCGGGCCCCACTCAGCACCTCTGGAAGCTGCCTCTGCGTCTCCTGCCCCGCTGAGCCGTTCACAGCTGGAGAAAGCCAGGGATAGCGGTCAGCCTAGGAGGGGAGTGCAGAGAGAGAAGGTGACATGGGCATGTACACACAGGAAAAGACCAAAATAATGAGAGACAGGCAACCAAAGGGAACTGAAAGAGAAAGACGGAGAACCTCAGGGGGAGGAAAGAGGAATAGACACAAAGAAAGAGATAAAGACATGGAGAGACAGAAACATAGAGATAAATACACATAGCAACAGAGAGAATAAACGAAGAAGAGGACAGACAGAGGGGAACATGGGGAGAAAGAAAGATACAAGAAAAAAGAAAAAGAGTTAAAAAGAAAGCAGTGAAGAGAGATACAGAGAGAGACAGAGACAAAGTTGTTCAGAAAGGGACAAACAGGGGCCTCATTACAGTCTGGCATATAGAGTTTGGTCCTGCAAGTCCCCTCTCACTGCCCTGTCTTCCCAGATCTCCTAATTCCTAAGTAGGGCCTGTGTCCTGGGCCAGGAATCTTAGCACACTATGGGCTGCTGTCCCACATCCTGGGCAATGGGCAGTGAACAACTGCTTCTTAAAGTCCAGGGAAAAGGGAGTCATTGTGTTCAGCATCTTAGGTGCCCACTGTGCACCAAGAAGGCAGAGGTGGGGTGGGGGTAAAGGAAAGAGGAAGAGGAGACAGGAACCCCAGAAACTTGGCAAGGGGGATACTTCATCCATAATATCCCCCCAGGTCTCAGGGTAAAATTCCAGGGCCTGGAAGGGAGGCAGTGCCCAGTGTGGATTCCTGGACAGACTGAGGAGATGCCGTGCCAGGCTCTACCTCTTTCAGGGTCCTAGAGTTCTTCCACCTAAAGCTGGAGGTCATGACCCCTACCTCTCTCTGTCTCCCTGCTGCTAAGTGTAGGTTCATGGTGGGGAGAGGAGGGGTCAGAAAGATAGCAAACCTCCAAACTCTAAACCCCAGAGCTGGTAAGGTCATCACAGGCTCAAAAAACGTTTTCTCCCTCGCCTCATTGTCCCCAGCGGGACCATCAGAAGCAGACCCTTGGGGGTGGAGCCCCTCCCTTAACTCTGAGCCCTCAGCCTGGCTTTTCCTATGGGTAGGCATTTGGGGTCCAGGACAAACACACTTCCTTTAGTCTCTCAGTCACACTGTCTACCCCAACACGTGTCCCTTTAAGAATGTGGAAAGTCTAATACCCCACCCCTCCCTGAGAGTCTGAGGTTCTCTGGGGCCCAGGCCACAGAGCTGCCAGGCAGGGGGTGGGGAAGTAGCTCCGGATGTGCAGGGGAAAAGGAAGCACAGGCTGGTGAAAAGCAAGGGGCCCCTGCTGGGAGTCAGGCCAGCCTGGCAGGACGGGGTGAGGGAGAGTATACCTGGTGCATTGTCCCCCGGTGGGCGGTGGGCGGTGGGCGGTGGGCGCAAGACTCCCTCAAGACTGGTGGCCAGCTGGGCAAAGGAGAGCCTGCCACCCCAGCTGGGCCCCTACCCGGACCTGCCACGTCCTATGGGACTCACAGGCACACACCCTCTGCACACACACCGTCAGCGCTCTCTTCTGTGCTTTCACTTCCTTGAACATAGAAACAAACCCTGATGCCAGCTTTTAGCTCTGATAGTACCTTGATTTTACTCCTTGGACCTCCTTTCATGCCCCCCCCCCCCCCCGCCCCGACAGCTTCAGGAGCCTGGGTCTGCCTGCCCACACCTCCTCTACCCGATCCCAGACACTTAGCCATTGTCCCTACCCAGCCGCCTGCCACCCAAAAGGACATACTGACTTCCCCACCCCAACCGGTTATCCTTTGATTGATTTTTTTAACGCAGTATCTCAAAGGTACTGGAAATCGTAGACTATAATATACTAAATCTCCCTGGCCCAACTACCAGCTCTGTCCATCTCAATAGTTTGTCACATTTATTTCAAATATTTTAAAGAACTAAAATGCCACAAATAAAATAGGAGCCCCACTCCCTGATCTCTCCCCTCTTGCTCACCCTAGGGGTAACTATCTTGTTGAATTTGATTTTTTTCAGTCCCTTGCAAGGCATTCT
Organism: Myotis daubentonii; assembly: GCF_963259705.1. Classification (NCBI taxonomy): domain Eukaryota; kingdom Metazoa; phylum Chordata; class Mammalia; order Chiroptera; family Vespertilionidae; genus Myotis; species Myotis daubentonii. Next base: position 82,016,582 of record NC_081844.1, on the reverse strand, counting down.
TTTTTCTTTGGGTTTTTTCTTTTTTAGTTTTTATAAATATGAATCCTGAATGCCTCTGTATTTGTTAGGATGCAACTTCATTTGAGACTGTGTGTGCTTTAGTGTGTCTAAGTCACAAAAAGTGCTCACTGGTCTCCTCTGTCTGGAGACAGTTTATAAAGGAGAATCGTTTTGTCCCAACTAACTCCATGGGATCAGCTGTCCCTCATTCTGTCCCTTGTTGTGCATGTATCACCCTCCATTCCAATGGGGAGACCAAGAGACCTCCAGCAACTTCCCTCACCCAGTGGCTTGATCCTGATTCCTTGGCGCTCAGCCAAGCTCTCTACGCTCTGACATTCAGGAACTCCACTCAGACCTCCAAACTCACTTGAGCCCAGGTCACTGGGCTGCTGACCTCACCTGCAAAGTGAGTGAAACCAGTAGCAGGCTGGTCTCGAAGTCAACTAGGAGGCTGGTCCCCGTCCAATGTGCTCAAAGGCTGTGGGCATTCTCTACCTCCCACCTTGACCACTAAGGCATCAGCCAGAGGGAACCTGGCTCCTGTCACAGTCTGGAGCTTCAGCCACTGCCTTTTGCCTCCTGCCTCCTTAAGACACATGTCCCATTGCTCTCACAGGTACCACCACTGGGGCCTCTAGTCCTCAAATCTAAAAAGCCATTTTTTGGTCCTTCTAATGATTTAAAATGGCTAATTTTTCCTTCCCCACCCTCATCAGTCCTGGATTTATCTCCTAAAGGGCTTGAGAAAGGATTAGAGGGTGGCACTTCAGGGACCAGATTATTATTATTATTACTACTACTACTACTACTACTACTACTAGAGGCTCAGTGCACAAAATTCATGCACAGGTAGGGTCCCTAGGCCTGGCCAGTGATCAGGGCCGATCTGCAGGGCGACTGGCAGGGTGATCAGGAGGCCCCCGCTGGCACCCATCTTGACTGGCTTGGCGCCACCCATGTGCCGGCCCTGCCCACCGCCGCTGCACCGCCACCACTGCAGATTGGGGCCTGTGGGCTGGGGGCAGCTCCTGCATTGAGCATCTGTCCCCTGGTGGTCAGTGCACGTCATAGCGACTGGTCGTCCCACCGTTTGGTCAATTTGCATATTAAGCTTTTATTATATAGGATTATTTTAAATCCTCACCCAAGGATATGTTTTCATTGGTTTTCGAGAGAGAGGAAAAGAAACAGCAATCAGCTGTCTCTCTTATGCACCCCGAACAGGGATCGAACTGGAAACCTGGATATGTGCCCTGAACTGGAATCCAATCTCCAACTTTTTGGTGTACAGGACGATGCTCCAACCAAGTCATACCAGCCAGGGCAGGGACCAGATTATTGTCCCAGCCTTCTCTCACTTTCCCATTTCCATGCTCACTCTTGTGAGCTACCCTTCCCCCATTCCTATCATCTAAATATTAACCATCTTTTGTTGTTGTTGTTAATTCTCACTTGAGAATATTTTTTTCCACTGAAAACAGAGTAGAAGGGAGGGAGTCACACACACACACACACACACACACACACACACAATCCCACATGTACGCTGACCCCAACTGGGGCTGGGGATGGAACCTGCAACCTAGGTATTTGCTCTTGACCTGGAATCGAATCTGTGACCCTTCGGTATATGTGCTGACGTTCTAACCACTTAGCAATACTGGCCACAATAATATTAACCATCCCTTATGGATTAGTTCAAGTGTCATCTCCTCCAGGAATATATTCTTCAGCCCACTATACTGAGGTAGATTTCTCTTTTCCTTAAACGCTATAGCAGTATGTTTCTTACCTTGCTCCTGACATCTGTCTCACTTTGTCTTATCCTACAAGTATGTGGGGGGGGGGGCTCATTTTTCTTCCTAGCTTGTGAACCCCCATCAAGGCATTCCTGTCTGTGTCCCAGAATCTACCACATTAACTGGTGCTACACACAGGTGCTGGATAAGTTTGCTGAATAGAACCAGAATGTGGATGAACTCCCACCCCTGTCCTGTCTTTAGCACTAGCGGCTTGTAAGAAGCAACCTTCACCTGTGGAAAGGTACTTCTGAGCCACAAGTTCCCTGTCTCACTCCCTCTGTCTCTTCTTGGATTTTTGCTGTCATGGAGCCTCTTAAATGGGTTCAAGGGGATAAAATAATTAAGAATCTGCTGTTGTTTTACAGAGAAGAAAAGCCCTGGCTTTCAAGGTGTGAGTCCTGGGAACAAAGATAAAAAGACTCTGGGGTC